>NC_141685.1:140261153-140861153 GCF_964263255.1 Lissotriton vulgaris
AATTTTTTCAGGCAAAGTAGGGGGTCGTCTTATACGCCGGGTCGTCTTATACGCCGGAAAATACGGTACCTAAATTGCGAATGCCTAAGCCTTTCATTCATAGGAAAAGGGCTTTTACTGTTCGCAAATAGGCTAATTCTGCAAATCGGCCTGTTGGCGAGTACAAAAAGGCTTCATACATCTGGCCCTATATCCTTAGCCACATGCCATTCACAGTTCAGCTGTACAGATGCCCGTTTAAATTGGTCGCTCAACATGCTAAGTGTCACCTGAAAGTGTCCATGTGATAACAAATGATTATGTATTGAGCTTACCTTAAATCTCGTACACAGTCAAATAAAAAGTAGCATAATCTCAAGAGTGTGAATTTTGCGACCACAAATAATGTTTTTCGAGGATTTCCATCTCACAAAAAGGTGTCAGTAATTCGTTGCACAGTGCAATTAGGAGGGTGACCGAAGGAGCACCGCCTGCTTAACTGCGAGCTGCGAAGACACATCAAAGATATTTGACCACAATGGCGATTGCAAACAATTTATCATTCCGAATACAAGAGCTGAGGTGGTATCTGTTCAGCAAATCTCTTGATCTGGGCAGTTTCCTCTTTGGGAACCATGGTTGATGTCCTTAGAGAAAGGAGAGGATAGACAGTTGGTTCGGTTGGCCAATGCAAAGTTTTGTGATGTCTTCCAAAACTGAAAACTTTTTTTCTGTCTTTTTAATGGATATGGGGTGCCTCTAAAATAAACAATATATTAATTTGGCAAAGTGAATGCAGAGATGCCGTAGTACTGTCCCTAGTATGCCACCAATACTCCTTCTCATGTATGGGAACACCGTGACAGAACCACAACCCCGTCCCTGAAGATACTCCAGCTGAATGTCAGATCCCTCCCCAAACACCACCTAGAGGTAAACACACTCTTACTAGATGAAAATCCTGACATCCTTTTCCTTTGCGAAACGTGGCTACGAGATGGAGCTACTACCATCCCTAACCTTGCGCTCCCAGATGAGTATCACCTAGCCACCATAAACCGCGAAACCCGAGGTGGCGGCATAGCAGTCATTTCTAAAAAACATCTTACATGCTCTTTTATTAAGGAAACCCTCCCTGACTGCAAATGCGCCCAATTTAAAATTAGTATTAACCCTCAGTTTACGATGTCGGGTTTATACATCTACCGCCCGCCAGGCCCTGCCTCCAGGTTCATTGACGCCCTTCTCGAAACGGCCACGGCGCTCATCACTAAAACCGCCAACTTCACGATCCTGGGTGATCTTAACCTGCACCTTGATCTTTCCAACGATCACACCATTACAAATCTCCTCACAGACCTCTCGGCTCTGCAGCTTAACTCCCTCATCCATGGTCCTACCCACATAGCTGGCCATACCCTAGACCCGGTTTTCTCTAACATTCAAGAGGCGGTAACTGAAACCCCAACCCCGATGGGTTGGACGGACCACTACCTCATCAAACTTAGGGTCCCAGCCCCAGGACGACAATGCACTACTGAAACTAACCTCCGCCTAAAAAGACCTTGGCACAAACTCTCCATCCCCACTCTTCACGAAACATTAGGAGGTTTCCATTGCGAAGCCAATCAGGACATAGACACGGTCTACACCTCTTTCACCTCCTGGATTACAGACGGTCTGGACACTCTCATCCCAGCTAAACTAACTAAGGGACGTCGTACACCCTCCAACCCCTGGTATGATGAAACACTGAAAGCCATGCGGAAGGAATGTAAGAGAACTGAGCGTCAATGGAGAAAAAACTTTGACAATCAGGATAGGGCTAACTACCTCTCCAAGCTTAAGATGTATCACAAAGCCATCAACACTACCCGTGCAGCTTTCTATGCCGAGAAAATTGGCTCCAACCCAAATCCATCCAAAGTAGTCTTTAAACTCGTTAAAGAGTTACAAAGCTCTAGGTCACCCTCCCCCAAAATCTCATCCAACGAACAATGTGAGCAGCTGGCCACATACTTCGTGGAGAAAGTCCAAAAAATATATGCAACTTTTTTGCAGAACTCTCCACATTCTGAGGAATGCAATACCCCAGCCTCCACTCACGTCCCCCTCACGCAAATCCCTGCCATCACGTCGACGGAGCTTATTAAACTTTGTAAGAAGGTTAAATCCGGTTCTCCGGGAGACCCTATGAGCCCCTCTCACTTCCTGGACTCAATTGAATTTTTTCTGCCCCCCATGCTGGACATTCTCAATCTCTCCTTCGCCTCCGCCTCTGTACCCATAGCCTGGAAACAAGCGTGGGTATCCCCCATAATCAAAAAACCCACTCTGGATCCATCCAAGCCAGAAAGCTTTCGGCCAATATCCCTCCTTCCCTGGATATCGAAGATAGCAGAGGCCCATGTTAACGGCATTCTCTCTAAACATATTGACCGAAACGGAATCTTAGATCCATCCCAAAATGGCTTTAGAGCGGGTCATAGCACCAAATCCACCCTACTGGCCACGACTGAGCATTTTAGACTCCGGCCAAAGTGCTGCGCTGGTCCTTTTAGACCTCAGCGCAGCCTTTGACACGGTATCTAATGACATCCTTCTAAAACGTCTGGAGATGGCTGGAGTGTCTGGTATCGCGCTCGCCTGGTTCCACTCCTTTCTTAAGGACAGATCCTTTATGGTATCAGCTCCCCCTTTCCTTTCAAACTCCCATCCGATAGCACAAGGAGTCCCCCAGGGTTCAGCGTTGAGCCCCTCCCTTTTCAACCTGTACGTCCAGCCGCTTGCGGAGGTGGCCAATAGGTGGGGGCTCACGCTGGTGTCGTACGCTGACGACACCCAGCTGATCGTCACCCTCACAGAAAGCCCGTCCATCGCGGCCTCCAAGTTCAGAGAGGGTATGGCAGCAGTGGCACAATGGATGACGGATAACCACCTCCAGCTCAACGCCGGAAAAACCGAGGTGCTCCTCCTTGGCAGAAACACCAGCCTATGGAACGAGCACTGGTGGCCGTCATCCCTTGGCAATATCCCACTCCCCAAAGACTGTGTAAAAAACGTGGGAGTCTGGATGGATGCCGGCCTCAGCTTTCAATCACACACCAAAAAGGTGGCCGCCACCTGTATAGGTCTCCTAAGAAACGTTAGGCCTATACTTGGATTCTTTGATCCTAAGACCCGACAGTTAATTGTCCAGGCAACCATCCTTTCACGCCTCGATTATGCGAATGTCCTCCTTCTGGGAGCAAACAAAGCAGAAACGGCTAGGTTCCAGCGAATCCAGAACGCGGCCGCAAGAATGCTGGTAGGACTCCCACGGAGATGTTCAGCCAGAACCACCATCCGTAAACTCCACTGGCTGCCTGTGGAACATCGAATCAAATTTAAAGCTCTCATTACGATCTTTAAAATTACCAAACAGGGGAACCCCCCGCTGTTGCGTAATGTGGCATGCCCCTATGTCCCTGGCCGAGAACTTCGTTCCTCCAACCAACTTCTCTTGAAAGTACCGAGAACCAAGCGCTGCCGCACTGGAGGCAGGTCCTTCAGTGTTCTTGGTCCCAAACTTTGAAACGATCTCCCTCTCAGCGTACGTTCCATAGACTCTCTCTCGGTCTTCCGTAAAGCAATCAAGACCCTCCTCTTCCCTGCCCCATAGACTACCTCTCAGCCTGTCCAGGAAGAAGTGCTTCTGTCTCTCAGCGCCGAAACGCCCCTTTGCTGGGGTAGCTGTTGCGCTTCACCAAACCTAGAATAGAATAGAATAGAATATTCAGCAAATCTTAGATAGTCACAAAAAGCAACCTACCCACCCACCATTTAGCAGGTGGTTTTGCAACCTCCTGAAATATGAGCCCTCAGATTAGGTCTCACTGAAAAGTGCTAACCTGTATGCAATTCAGTCAGTGTGCAACTTGCACATGTTGGTTTGCAAATGATTATTAATACATTAGGCCCCTATTGGCTCTATGTTTATTGGTTTTATAAAGGGTATCTATCAGCCCACTAGGCATAATGGCATCAAAATAGAACATAAACCAATTTGTAAGGCTGCTATTCAATTTCCAAATTAAATACGAGGAAAGAGCCAGGTCAAAAGCCGCCCCCTGAACCTCATTAGATCAGATTAATTGTGAGTGGGTCTGGGAGCATATTCCAGTTGTGGGCAGCTATGACTGAGAATTATTACCAATTGTCTAGCATGCAAATTTAGGGAATACATGTTTCAAGCAAAAAGCTGATCTCAAAGTATGGGTAGGGTAAGACAACTTGAAAAAGAAGTCTGAGAGGGGAATGTTACCGAACCACTTTATGTACCAAGTACAACGATTTAAACAAAATTCTCTCCTTAAATGGCAGCCAGCGCAATATGGACAAAACTGGGGAAATGGGAAAACAACTTTGAATACCAGTTGCTCGCCTTACAGCAGGCGTTTGGACGCGCTGCAGTTTGTTGATAAGTAGCACTGGTAATCCTCAGTAAATGAAATTACAATAATCCAGATGTGAAGATATGAAGGCATTTAAGACTGTAACTTTTTCAAATGGTGTAATTAGATAGCATGCTCGCTGAAGGGAATGTAGTTGAAAGAGACATTGTAGATAGACCATCTGCCCAGACATGGTATTCAAGTCTTGTACTGAAGGATCTTGTCTTCTAACATAGGCACTGATGACTGCATACTGTTTAACGTGCTCATCTTTTCATAATTTTGAGATCTGTACTTTAAAATGACCTTCCATCAAACTTAATTTCCCTACTTGTCTGTGGTCAATGCTAAGAATTTCTTGGAGTTACTATGGACAACACTGCGACCAGACATGGGGCCACCGCCAGTGCTGGGCAGAACATGTTCTGCTAAGTGGGTTCTTGCATGTGGATTAAACTGTTTAAATCTAAATATGCTATGGAATTTAGAGTCCTGAATGCATAAAAACTCTATTAAACAAAGCCCAATGGGAATCAAAAGTCATCAAATGGAGGTGAGCAAAGACAGTTTGAAAATAGCATGGTCAGTTGCAAAGAAAGAAAACCCTGAACCCTTTTCAAGCAAAGATGCACACATGGAGTTTAAAAACATACAGGAAGGGCGAGGTCCTTTACAGTACGAGGGCACTCTTGCTTGGCCCCTCTAGGCAAGTTTGAGTTGTCCTGTGTGGGGGTGGTGCTGTCACTTGACTGGTGTGCACGTATATTTTCTGTTATTTGACATAGTCCAAAGAAGGGGAAAAAAGCTTTTCAATTGTTGCACAAAAACATTAGAAAATTTAGGGAAACAGCGATTTCAAAATGCACTAATGTTTGCTCTAAAGAACTTGCAATTAAAGAAAAAAACATGAAAACTCTTTGAAACAAAATGCAATGGAAACTGAAAGTCCTCAAATTGAGTTGAGCAAAGACGGTGTAAAAACAGCACGTTCAGTTGCACAAAAAAAGAAAACTTTAAATTTTTCCATGTGGAATTGCACATATGGAGTTAAAATACATTTTTTATTTGGCTTTATTTAGCTTTTCAAAATACATGTCCAAACCAAACTCATACTATTGTTCAATATAGTTTCACAATTGCATACAGGTGTCTAAAAATATCGAGCACAACTGTACTATCCTTTGTCCGTTAATATGTTTCTTTCTTTTATCACAAGGTCACAATACAGAATTCCTTCAATTTGCCAAACTATTTTTTAAACAAAGATAAAAGTGTCAGATATCAATATTTTTGAAAAACAAAGCAAAACGCTAAAAGAAATTAAGTTGTTTCTTATTGGTGGCAAGTTGTTTATTATATAAACCCCAGTATGTTGACGTTAGAAAGTGACATTAATCGTTCATTTTGGATTTTAGCTGGCAAATGACTGAAACAGCTATACTACCTGAGGTTCACCTGAGCACTCTGAGGCAACTAGACCACAAAATGAAAAGCATCAATTCTCTGTCTCAGCTGAGTTAGTTACTAGCTCAATTAAAAACTCAAATGCGCTTAAAATGGATGTAAACAGGTGTTATTGTGTAAATTATGTATTATAGAAACTCATGAGATTTCTGGAAGCATCAGTAAACACAGTGCACACAGCATATGAAAGGTACATAATGTTTAACAAGCAATGTAAAATGAGAACATTGAAAAAGCTGCACGTACTTTTGCATGAAATACAAATATTTGCTTGCACAGATCGCAACCGCAGGCCGTGTCCATTTACGTTTGAACATGAGAAGTTGACGCAAGTAAATTTTTATTTTTATTGCTGGGGTACAATCTCTTTTTACAACCTCTTACACCACTCCAAGAGCTTTCCACAGAGATTACAACAGAGGACACTATGACATTCACATAATATGAGGGCCACCACAACAACCAGCAGCGCACTGATTTGAAAATGCAAATTTGCTCGTCTGACTGACTGACTGACTGACTGAATATTTATAAAGCGCTCGAATGCCGTGGCGTCTTGGCGCTGTAGTACAGAGAGAGCGAAGAGAGCAAGTTTAATACCGAGAGAAAAGCCAAGTTTTTAAAGCCTTTCTAAAGCACATTTTAGATTTTTGTGAGCGCAGTGCAGGGGGCAGAGAGTTCCATAATCTGGCGACTTGATGGGAAAAGGATTTTCCACCCCATCATGCTCTCTTTATTCTTGGTTGACATAGTAAGTCTTGGTTGGCCGATCTCAGAGTGCAAGCTGGCAAGTACCGAGGAAGAAGTTTAGTAAGGTCATCAGGTCCCTTGCCATACAAGGACTTGTGGACCAGGCAAAGGGCTTTGAACTGTATTCTCTGCCTAACTGGCAGCCAGTGAAGTTCACGAATCGCTTTAGAGGTTGGATGACAATGTGGTAAGTTAAGTAGGACCCTAGCTGCGGCATTTTGAATTGCCTGAAGTTTGGTCAGCTGTTTTTCTCCTGTGCCCAGGTAGAGTGAATTGCAATAGTCCACTCGGGACATTACCAGGGCACCCATCATCGTCTTTTTTAGTGTTGACGGGATGTATGGTAGGACTTTCCTGAGAGTCTTGATGGTATAGAAACAGGAGGAGGTCACCTGATTAATTTGCGCTTTACAGGAAAGATCTTTATCTAGCATAAAGCCAAGATTCCTAACCTTATCTACAGGAACAGGGCATGAGCCCGCCTCAGGTGGCCACCAGAGGTTGCTCCAAACGGAAGGTTTTTGGCCGAACTCAATTATCTCGGTCTTGTCCGTGTTTAGTTTTAGAAAATTGCCACTCTTCCAATTTTTTACGCAAGTGAGGCATGTCTTAAAACGCTCTGCTGTTGCTTCAATAGATTGAGATACTGACACTACAATTTGAGTGTCGTCAGCGTACGACATTAATTGTAGGCCATGAGATTGGATTAGGGAGGCGAGCGGAGTGACATACAAGTTAAACAATGTAGGTGATAATGCTGAGCCCTGGGGGACCCCACCTGGGAGGGAGAATTCATCAGATTGGAGGCCTTCCCAGTGTACCTGCTGAGTACGGGAGTACAAGAAGGATGTCAGAAGGGTCAGAGCTGTGCCTGCAAAACCTAAGGTTCTCAATCTGTTTAGTAGGGCCGGATGATTTACGGTATCGAACGCCACTGTGAGGTCCAATAAGATCAGGGCTGTTCTACCACCCTCATCCATTGTCCTTCAAATGTTTTCCGTTGCCATGATCAGAGCGGACTCAGTTGAATGACATGGTCGAAAACCATGTTGTGAGGGATCTGATAGTTTATTAGAGTCTATATATCTCATCATTTCTTTATTCATAGCTTTCTCCAGAATCTTGGCTGGTAGAGGCAAGCAGGATATGGGCCGATAATGTTTGAGTTCGGTAGGGTCCAGCGTGTCCTTCTTAAGGATGGGGCGGATACATGCTTTCTTCCAGCTGCTAGGGAAATCCCCTGAAATGATGACCTTGTTTAACAGGGGAGTTAGGATAGCTGAAATCGTCTCTGGGATCATGTGCAGTACATACGATGGACAGGGATCTAGCGGGGATCCTGATTTCATCTGTGTGATAAGGTCCACCACCTGCTTCTTCTCTAACAGAGGGAAGCAGGAGAAACTGGGATGAGATAGTGTGGCGGTCGTACTGTTGTCAGTAAGTGGATCTACTGCTAAAGTACTCAGGTCATCATATACTGCCTGAACCTTCTGTTGAAAGAAGGTGGCGATCCTTGTCACCATATTCTGGTTGGGACTAAAGACAGTATCGCGCGGTGACTTAGTCAGATGGGCGACGGTTTTAAATAGTTCTCTAGTAGTATTGGAAGCAGATTGAATTTTATTTCTAAAATAGGCTGATTTAGCCTGAACTATTGCTAATTTATGTTCGTGCAGGGCTTTGGTGTATTCCAATTTGTTTTGATGACTATAGTCTGAACGCCACAACCGCTCTAGTCGCCGGCATTTCAGTTTTATTAGCTTTACATCTGCGGAATACCATTGCGCAGTGGCGAATCGTCTTCTGTTTTTTTTTATTTCCACTGGAGCCAGCTCATCAACTGCATGACTGATCCAGTTATGGTATTTGAGTGCTCCATTCTCGAGGCTCCGGGCAGCTTTTCATTCACGGGCAGCATCCCCGGTCTCCCTCTCCCTACAGGAGACCGGCAAATCGGGTATGGCTTCCCCCAGGCAGGGGGGAAGTGGAAGTGAGTCAATCCAGGCCCCGCCCACAGTCAGGCGGGCGCGGGCCTGACTTCCGTTTTCTCGTGTCGGGGGCTATAATGAGGGGTAGGCTCCTTCAGTAAAAAAAGGAAAATAGCGGGGTGGGCGCCCGCGATGATAACCACAAAAAAAGCAGGGTGGCACCCGCGCTTAGTTAAATTTAAATACGGGCAAAACACAGGGAGGGCACCTGCGAGGTACACAAGGGCAGGAGCGCTTCCCCCAGAGGGAATGCACCAGCGCTCTGCCTATAAATGCAGAATAAAGTGCTCACCAGGCGATGAGGGTCACAGAGACCACCAGGCCCCCAAGGAATGACCCCCCAGGAAAGAAAAGGGCCCAGCAACAAGCAGGACATCACAGAACAAGTCTTCTAGGGCCAGGAAGAAGGGTCCACAAGAAGTCCATCAGCATTCCAGGGGCTGGGCTGGGGCCAGGGAGGCAAACCTTTCCCTGGGACCCAGCAGCAGCACGCCCTGTTAGATTCTAGTCAGGAAAACAAGAACATTGAACATGAGGTCACAGCCTCATTTTATATACAAAATCCCTTTGTCTCTAGGGTGCAGTGTGGGGAAAAACCAGACACAGCTGGTTCTGGAGCACTTTATTTTGCTCAGCCCCTCTTCCCATTCACAGGACAGGCCAGGGACATCAGTCGCACCACAGGGGGCGGAGCCAGCATTGTGGAGGGAAAGCCCAGCCCTATTCAGGTCCCAGGTGCAGCCCCTCCCTGCCATCAACATACAGAACTCCCCTTTCACCACCAGGGCAGATCCATCCTGACTTCTGGAGTCAGGCACACCAGCCAGCTACAGCCAATCACAAGCCAGACAGTCAATTCACATTTACTGCACAGGCAGGCCAACTTCTAGAAGTGGCACTTCCACACTAGACACATTAAAGCCGCACACATCATCGCGCAGTATTTAATCACACGAGTACGCTCATACCAAACTCAACCTTGCACTCCGCACGATTCAGGAATTACCATGGACACACATATCCCCCATGCATTCCTATGGGAGGGCAAGCCAATCTCACACACGCACTCAGAGAGCACACGCACTTTAAACTGCGCCACAGTCCTAAAGTGCGCAAAGACCAGAAATCACTATAATGATGAAACATTAAAAGGCAAAAAGTTCAGGGGTGAACCTTCCAGAAAGGCCAAATCCAACATGGATACAGGAGACAGTTTACCTGTGAAGCACAAGGCTTACAGGGTGACTGACAGGGTCAGGGTCTGCATCAAAGAGGAGGTCTCAAAGATGCTTGCTCTTGGGGTGATTGAGTCCTCCAGCAGTCCTTGGGCCAGCCCAGTGGTCTTGACCCGAAGTTTGCAGCGCCGGGTGCCACACCCAAACTCCGGTTCTGTGTGGACTACAGAGGACTCAATTTAGTCAAGAAGACTGACACTCACCCCATCTCCAGAGCTGATGAGCTAATCGATCGGTTGGGGGCTGCACGGTACCTCAGCACGTTTGACTTGACGTCTGGGTACTGGCAGACCTCCCTGACTGATGGGGCCAAAGAGAGGTGAGCATTCTCCACACCAAATGGGCATTTACAGTTCCGGGTTATGCCATTTGAGATGAAGAATGCCCCTGCCATCTTTCAGAGGTTGGTCAACCAGTTGTTGGTTGGGCTGGAAGAGTTCAGTGCTGCCTACCTGGATGACATCGCAGTGTTCAGTGTCACCTAGGAAAAACATCTGGGCCACCTCTTGGAAGTGTTGATGGCCCTGCGCAGGGCAGGCCTCACAATCAAGGCGAGTAAGCGCCAGATCGGGCTGGGTTCCGTGGTGTACTTGGGACACCAAAGGGGGAGCTGCTGGGTGGTGCCCCTCCAACCCAAGATTGAAACCATCCTGGCTTGGGAACCCCCAAAGACCCAGACAGAGGTAAGGGCCTTTTTAGGACTCACAGGGTACAGGAGGTTTGTCAAAGGTTATGGCAACATTGTTGCACCCTTGACAGAGCTGACTTCCAAGAAGCAGCCCAGGAAAGTGATTTGGACTGACACCTGTCAGAAAGCGTTTGAGACCCTGAAAACTGCCATGTGCCCGGTGCCCGTGCTCCTGACGCCCAACTTCTCCAAAGAGTTCCTTGTGCAGACAGACGCTTCAGAGCATGGTGTAGGGGCTGTTCTCTCACAGATGACTGAGGAGGGCTTTGACCAACCCGTAGCCTTCATCAGTAGGAGGTTACTTCCAAGGGAACAGAGGTGGAGTGCAATTGAGCGTGAGGCTTTTGCTGTGGTCTGGGTACTGAAGAAGCTAAGACCCTACCTGTTTGGGACTCACTTCCGGATTAAGACAGGGTTTACTGTCAGACCCCAGTAAAGTGCACCAGGAGTGCCCAGGGCGTGTAAATCCAAATGCTGCTAGTGGACCTGCAGCACTGGCTGTGCCAACCACAGAAGCAGCCCTGTAAAATGTGTCTAAGGTCTGCCGATGCAGAACCTGCATGCAGTCTGGTACTGTCATGCTGATTGGGCAAGTGCACCCACTTTCCAGTCCATAAACCTTCCCATAACTTAATATTAGTTACCCCTATGGTAGGCCCATGGGCTGGGTGCATTGTAAGCATAAGGGTAAGACAAGCCCGATGTGTGTGGCATGTCCTAATAGTGAATTACATAGTGAATTACAGCCATTTTCGTTTTTCACTATTGTAAGGCTGCCTGTTTTCATAGGCCAGAATGGGCTGTTGGAATTGTTCCATTCTACATTCCTAACAGACTCAGGGAACATGGCAGAAATTCACGTTTAGTATGCCTGAACTCAGAATAATAAAATACATCTTTTAGTAAAGTTTATTTTAATGTTCTGTTTGCAAATGCCACTTTTAGAAAGTTGGTATTTGCTTGCCTAACCATTTCAGCCCGCCTCAGCTCTGATGTGTATCTGCTGTCTGGTTTCTGTGTGTGACAGGGCTGGGAAATTCCAGGAGACAGGTTGGGGCTGCCAGGTGGTGAATAGGAAGATGACAGTCAGATGGGTGGGAGGAGTGCACCAAGGTTCTGAATAGGGCTGTGCTCTGCCACCACAATGCTTTCTCCACCCCCTGTGGAGTGTCTGAGGTCTCTGCCCGGCACCTTGTAAAGAGAGGGGGAAGACTGTCAACAGAGTACTCCTGGACCGTACCTGTCACCACAATGCTGGCTCCACCTCCTGCAGAGTGTCTGAGGTCTCTGCCCTGCACCTTGTAAAGAGAGGGGGAAGACTGTCAACAGAGTACTCCTGGACCGTACCTGTCACCACAATGATGGCTCCACCTCCTGCAGAGCGTCTGATGTCTCTGCCCTGCACACTGAAAGCAGAAGCCTGCACCCTATCAACAAAGTGCTCAGAAACTGTACTTAACTAGGAAAAGGCCCCCTGGCCTGAAAGAACAAAATAAATGCAGTATAAGTATAGGAGCCCTGCTCCTAAGAAATCAGATCCTGTTTGACCGAGAAGAACCTCTGACAGACGAGAAGGACCTGGAAGAAGCTGTGAGGAGGAGTACTGTCCCTGACCTGGGGGACTGGCCTGCAGTGGGTGCCTTGCTGAGAAAGGAGAGAAAAAGGACTGAAAGAGACTTTTGCTACTTGTGCTTCAAACAATCTCCAAGGGCCCGTGGGTGAGCTTGCCCCCTGAACGGAGTCCCAGGATTATTGGACTCTTCCTGCCTTCGCTGACAAATCTGCTGAACTTTACCCTTCCTTATCGCTAGAGCCGTGATCCCCAGTGCGCCTCGTCCCCTCCTTTGCCGTGACGCTTGTGCCTGGCTGCCCACGTACCGTGTGAGCCCGCTCTGCTTTGAGCCGTTCCTTGCACCATCCCGCTGGGCCGCCCGCACTCTGCCTCACTCTTCCCCCCTTTTCGAGCCGCACTGCTCGCCTCACCACCCCCACCGCTGGAATCCAAACGGAGTGCCTCACAAAGTCAAGGACGGCCCGTACACACGAAGCGTACCAGCCGCCTCGCATTGGACTTGTGATCACCGGTGTCATGCCGCACTAAGAGAGACCGGCCGTACGCCTCGTACTGGCTGCCTCGTGCCGCGCCTGCCCGCATTGAATCAGCAGCTACAAACCGAAGGTACGGCTCGAACGCCGTGAACGCCGGAGGCAACCCGCATCGACCGCCCCACTCCTCGAGGCCCGCCCCTGCTCTACGCCTCGCACCGAGACGCCTACCAGAGCCGGGGCCCGCCTCGCAGAGGAGCAGCCAGCATCTTTGTGTTGCCTTCACGTCCCGGATGCCGCATTCGAACCGGACTCCTCATCGCAGAAAAGGTACTGTCACTCAACGCGTACCACAGTACGGTAAGAGTCGGACAAGAGTGCGCAACGTGCACAGGAACTAAGAATTATGCATTTTTAACAGAATCCTCATATATTGCTAAATAGTATTGTGGCCTCATTTTACAAACGTTATTTGAGTCTTGTGCTAAGCCTTATATAAAGATACTTATTTTTTTATACAAAACTAGACTGGTGTCCATATGTGGTGTGTCATTGTATTACTGTATGTGTTCATAAATGCTTAACCCATAACGCTCTGAAGTTTAGCCTTGTCTGCTCGCGCCACGCAACCTTGAGGGTGAGCAGGGGTCATTTTAAAGAGTAAGTCCCTTGCCCTGACTATTCAGTTCAATTCAATCTTTATTATGTTTTGGAACTCCTGAGAGGTCCACATAAGAAAAGAGTACAATACAAAAATACCATTCACAGTGAGGGTAGACAAATCATAGCCATTACTAGAACACAAAGTGACACATTGATAGGCATGCCAATATTCAGAAAATTTCTAAAAAACATTAAAAAAAATTATAAATATAAAAGCAAAATCTCTCATTAGTGGGACTATGTAAGGCACTCATAAAAGAATTCGCATTTACAATGCCCATTTGCAGACATATTTGTCTTAACCATTTGCTGCGATAAGGACGCAGCGCTGGGCATATAAAGAGTACATGTATTCGATCTTGAATAGATTGATGACAGAAATTGCAAATTGCAGATACTCCATACCATTTAAACAAAAGAATATTTAGGGGTAACAAGTCTTGTCTCAATAAAAACCAAAATCTCCGAATACCATGAGGTAAATTCCAAGTAACGTAGGGTTGGACGGATTTTCTTGCGAATGAATCGGTAAGAAAATTAACACCCTTCTTAGCAAAGATTGAAGTAAAGTCTAGTCTATAGCTAAGATCCCAAGTAGCTTCTTTCAGGACAGACTTTAGCTGGGATACAGGAAGAGAAAAGAGAGTACTCTCTTCCAGCTGCAAGAGAGATACAGCTTTTCTAAAGTTGTTAACAATTAGGGAGTGTTCCCCTAGACTTCCCAGTAGTTCAGTCTTTAGGAGGAACCTCATTGTCCCCTCTTCTCCTCTGGCTATGCTTGCGACCCAACGTACCACTAGAGGAGAGGGTCCCTGCTTGTCACAAGTACTCACCTCTGCCAACCAGAGACCCCCAAATCTAACATGCAGAATGTCAGGTGTGCACGTCACCGTGGGGTAAACGTACATAAAGAGATTTAAGGTTTGCGTATCACCGTGGAGGACACGCCGACAGGAGACCTTGACCACCAAGAGGATATGAAGTGCTAGATAGACTGCCAAATGTCAAAAGAAACGTGGAAAAACTTGATGCGGCAGAGTAAGTGAGTGCCTCAACCGGAGGGAACATAGGCAAAAGAAGAAGATGGCTGGAACAGTCTGGTGAGAAGAGAAAAAGCGGAGGCTTGAAACTATAGGCAAACTGTAGAAAAGTCAGAGGCAGCCTTGAAAAAGACAAAACCCTTATAACACCAAGCGAGGAAAGCTTACTTGTTACAACAAAGGTTGCTGGTACCAACGCTTGTTCAACTCACCACAGCTTTCAAGAGGTGCCTCCTGGAGACGACAGACTGAGGCAAAGCGAACACACAGGCAACCACCACAGCCCTAGAGAAAGGAAAGGTGCTGAAAAGGCTGGTGCGCCGGCAGCCGTCCTGCTGTGACGCAGCTGAGCTGGAAAAGCTGGTCCGTCGCTGGAATGGAGAACCCCACAGGGCTCTTCACAGTAGTACAGTTCTGAGGGGCTGGAGCGCCGGACAGTAGTGAGGTGAGGACTCCTCCTAACAGACACTTTGACCGATGTTGATTTGCACGCTAGGATGTCCTGGAAAACAGCAGATGTAGTACACTCATGAGGAAACACTCTCTGGTCGGCCAACCACATCGGACATTGGGATAGGAGGAACAGCGAAAACAGGGTCCTCAACTAAGGCTATCCGCGTGGAATGGTGACAGCGCCTCAAGAGAAAACAGACACGCGTGAGGTACCCACTAACGCCAACACAGCAGGGCTAGGAGCGATCTGCAGAGCAGCTTCCTTCAGGCAACCCC
This sequence comes from Lissotriton vulgaris, assembly GCF_964263255.1. Lineage (NCBI taxonomy): Eukaryota > Metazoa > Chordata > Amphibia > Caudata > Salamandridae > Lissotriton > Lissotriton vulgaris. The sequence goes on from NC_141685.1 coordinate 140,276,172, forward strand.
ACGGCCTTGAGGAAACAGCAGGGGCAGGCAATCCGGATGCCCAGTAAGGTGTCACAGATAGGAGAAAATTGGAGAATCCACCGGGATGAGAAAAAATCTCAAAGGAAGACGCTGACAACGATCTGTAACAGCCTGGAGTGGGCCCCGAGCTGTAACATGTATCAATGGGCAACGATCTGTAGCAGGCCGAAGTGGGTCCCAAGATGTAACATGTATCAATGGGCAGCGAGCTGTAGCAGACCGGAGTGGGCCCCGAGCTGTAACATGTATCAATGGGCAGCGAGCTGTAGCAGGCCGAAGTGGGTCCCAACATTTAATATGTATCTGAGGCAACGATCTGTAACAGGCCGGAGTGGGCCCCGAGCTGTAACATGTATCAATGGGCAGTGAGTTGTGGCAGGCCTCAGCGGGTCAGAAGCTTTAATATGAATCAAATGGGCAGCGATCTGTAACAGGTTGCAGTAGGTAAGCATGGGCGGAAAATCCGTTACGCTCGCTGATTTTGCAGATTTTCGGTAAATTTGCAATCCGCGAACGCTCGCGAATTTACCGAAAATCCGCAAATTCGCACTCAGCGGATTTTTTTTCTTGGTGATACAATTTTTCGGCGTGCGGTGTAAGTTTGCAATTGCGAACATGTAGGTGCGGCGGGCAGCAACAATCTCGCACTCGCGAAATTACAAAATTTGCAATTCTGCACAAGAAATCCACTAGCAAGCAGCATAGACCTTCTGAAAATGATGATTTTTATCAGAATAACTCCTCAGGTTGACATTTGCCTGCCCTTTTTTGGATTTGAGGCCTTTTGACTTTCTTTGGATCACTTTTGGATTAGAAATAAACTTTCACAAGTAAGTTTGTTGGCATTACATTTCCTGTTCTGCAGAAAAACGAGTTTTGCTAAATTGAAAGCACTCAGCAGCAGGTGCAAAAGTTCAAATTCATCATTAGTAACCATTCCCTGTAGTGCTTCCTGACTGGGGCCCCTCCAGAGTTCAGTTGCTAGTTGCAACAATTGTATGACCCTGCTCTGACCCTCACAGCCGGATCATAGAATAGCTACAAGTAGGCCACAAAGGTCCTGAAAAAAAAATTGCACTGCAACAGAAAGTAAATTACAGATAAGGAAGCAGGTGCAGACTGGAATTTTAAAACAGTGACACATTAATAAATCAACCCCAAATTAATTCATGTCAGTTGAAGCAGGGCAGGTGTGCTTGCTTTTTCCCCCCATAATCTACAGTGATGATGAACCAGAGGGTGGCATTGATGTACCAGAGGGTGGCATGGGTGAAACAGAGGGTGGCAGTGGTGAAACAGAGGGTGCTGGGAACCTGTGATGATGAACCAGACGTAGAAACAACATATTCGCGACCGTTGCAAGCCGACATGTAAGTTCGCAATTGCGAACTGGTACAAAACCCTCGCGAACTGGCAGAAATCCTTGCGAACACAAAAAAAATAAAAAATCCGCAAATTCGCGAGAATTCGCGGATTTTGTGGATTGCGAGTTTGCAAATCCGCAAATTCGCGAACGCCAGATTCGTAAAATTCACCCATGCTTAGCAGTAGGTCCCAAGCTGTAATTGACGTTATTAGGCCCGAGCCATGACACGCTCAAAGGCCTCATTGGCCCCAAGCAGCTCTGGGCATCAATCAGCCCCAAGTAGTTACAGACATTAAAGTGATTTTAGCTGTAATCAGCATCAATGGGTCTCAAGGTGTAACAGGTAACAATTGCCTTCATTCTATAATATGCATCAATGGTCCACAGGCTCTAACAGGCATTAATGGACCCCAAGCTAGAATAGGCATCAGTGGATCTCAAGATGAGCGTCACAGTAGACCATGTGCCTGGGTACCAGTTGCTTGGTAAAATTACTGATTCCAACTGGGTATGGCACCCCTGCAACATGCAATGACGAGCCTCTGTTTCCAGAATGGAGAAAGATGACGTAGACACGAAATTAGCAGGCACTTTACTGCAAATGGATATCTATAGTTCTAGGGACATTTTTTCTTCCATTTATCACCTTAATTGACCACGTGGGTAATTTGATCCGTGGAGGAGGCATTGGGGTTGTGGGTGGGGGTGTAGCTCCACGGTTTACTGCCCAGTCCTCTTTTTACGTTTAAGGTACTTGTAGTGCCAAGAAGCTCCTCCCAGAGATTGTCACCTGTATGGACAGGTGCGGGGATTTTAACATTTTTTTGATGTTATGAAAGCGGAGCCTTTCTTTCCGTGTCTTTCTGCTTCTCCCCTTTTGAGCACATGATCTTTCCTAGCTACTTTTGCCCAGTTTCTTTTTCCTACTTCCTGAACTCAGAGACACATGAAATGTGTTGCCAGTGTAATAATGCAGATTGACAGCTGGAGCAGGCACTACACATGCCCCACCAACAGCCGTGTGTATCCTGCAGGCCTCCAGGCCTTCACTCCAGGGGCAACAGTCACTGAATGTACCAGGAAGGAGGGAACGTTTCTAACACCAAAATCAGTCACAATGCACCATTAAACTGTATATCATCGTGGACGTCATTTAGGGGTCGAAGCTGCGGCCCATGGCTTGCCCTTTGCTACCCCTGGCACTGCCTTTGTGACCCCTGGTCTCAGAGGTGGCAAATTCAGTGCCAGGAACACAGGGTCAGCTTGGGCTCAACTCTTTATTTTCAGTCAATTCTTTATCACCCCAATGTGTAAGTATGTGTGTGTGAATGAAAGTGGGTGTCAAAGGGCGTGTAATGTCACTTCCGCTACCCCTGCATTTTGGTGAATTGACGTCCATGTATATCTGTTGTTGCTTGGTATCAGTTTGTGTTACTCCAGTAAGGTATTGTATGTGTCTAGCTTAAGGTGTGCTTCTGTGGTGAATGACGTGTAGAGGGAAAGCCCTCCAGTTGTAGAAATATACAAAAAACGTCTCAGCAGCAAAGTTTTAGTAAAGACCAATGCTTGAAGTATTTCAAGCATAACCCTATAGATCTGCTTGTGTCCGGTATCAACTAAATATAGTGCCTAGCTTATGTTAAAGCGCCTGCAACAGACGGTTTCTCATCAAACCCTGGGTCGCTTCCTCACTTGCCTTTACATCAGCCTCACCAGCAGCGATATCAATGTATCGCCCATTTCTGTTAAAAGTGTTAACCATTTGGGAGTCTTTAGAAATACGCTGTAAACCTTATTGTGGACAGGTAATGTGTACTACCCACTCCCTCATGCAACAACCATGAGTTCTGGGTTTGTGGTAGGTCTGGGAGATGTGAGGGTTGTCTGAAATGTGTGTTTCTTTCAAATAAATGTTTATATAGCACAACTATTGAACTGATGAGACACGCTGAAGGAATTCTAGGCACTCGAATATCAAAGTAGCGGCTGCTCCCATTGCAAAGTGGTGAAGTGGGGGAGGGGGAATACAAACCAAAAACATCACGAAAGACAGAATAAAAAATATATAAAATTGCACTTACCTGCTCCGACGGCTGCCCAATTGCCCCCGATCCTCATCTTTCTGACCTTAGACACTGCTTCCCACTGGGCAGGATCCCAGATGCCAATCCCAGGGCTTTTCTCATGCTGGGAATACTGTTTCCTGGTTCGGCCCCCAGACAGGAACTGGGAGCCTGTGTTGGTTCTCCATCTGGCTGTACAACACAGCTAAGGGTTGGAGAAAGGCTACTGCGCATGACGGTCTGGCCCACCCTTCTCCCATCCTCCTGGTGCTGCAGCGTCACTATGGATGGCCCGATGCCCTATCATATCATCTTTGTGCATTTTGTAAAAACTAAAATCGAGAGCAAATAAAACAACTTGGGAATTGCACCAAAAAAAATCAAGTAAGAAATAAAAGAATGGCAGAGTAAGATGAGAAACAAAACAGCAACGAATAAAGTGAGGAAAAGAAAAGACACGAGGAGCAGGGAAAATAACATGATGAAAGTAAAAATGCAAGATAAAGAAATTAAAAAATGAAATAAAGACATTGCAAAGAATGGCGAAGAAACAAAAGAGAAAGATAAAGTATGGACGAAGGAATGAGAAAAGATATTCTGGACAAGAGAAAGTCCGAGAATCAACTTTAGAAAGAAGAAAAGCAATGAAGAGCCTGGGAAGGCAATGAGATAAAAGAACAAAATTAAGACTAATAAAATAAGAAACACAAAGTCCACAGAAGAATTAAACATGGAAGGAATGAAAGAAAGTGTAAGGAGAATTAAGTGAGATGTAGATTTTAAAACTGAGAAAAGAAAAAAGCAGGAAGGAAGCAGCTAGGAACAAGACACAGAACAGGATAAAGACAGTGCACGCCCCTTTCATCCAAGGCAGGTCAAATTAGCACAAGTTCATGGGTAAACTTGTGAGCAGTAGCACCACGCCAAGGTTTTGACCTTTGCTACTGAACATTCACACCATTCACACCTTCATTCATAGTTCCTTGCTTGCCATCAGACCCACAGACATTCCGTACCCCGCTCCAGATAGGGGCGGTGCCAGAGTTCCTGGAGCTCAAGGCAAAATTCAATTTGCCTGCAAAGAGAACCCCAGGAATTGCTATTAAAAGTTGTTTACTGCAACTACACGGAACCTCATAAGGCCTTACCACACCTTATGGAAGCTCCGCCCCCACCTCAAAGTGCATCTCAGTGGCGGTCTGCGAGGTGCTGCCTGGTTTCTCCCACTGAACGATCAAACAAGCAAATGGCAGAGGCCATGAGAAGCAGAGCTGCTGCGGCCATCCTGTGAGTCTGATGTTAGCTCGGTGCCCCCAAGTCCCTCATTCACACCTCTTTCCCACCATCATAGCCCCGTCCACAGACTGCACTGACCCTGCAGCCATCCCTGACCACGCCTCTATACACAGCTGAGAGGTGAATGATGGCATAAAGCCCGCCAGGACCAAGGGTGTGATGTAGTAGATGACATCACAAGGGATTGTTGGGAAATGCTGATAACACTCAAGGAAGCAGGTGAGAAAAGACAGAAAGAAAGCATCCAGGAACAAGGCACAGAACAGGAAGAAAACAGTGCACACCCCTTTCATCCAAAACAGGTCAAATTAGCACAAGTTCATGGGGAAACTTGTGAGCAGTAGCACCACGCCAAGGTTTTGACCTTTGCTACTGGGCATTCACACCATTCACACCTTCATTCATACTTCCTTGCTTCCCATCAGACCCACAGACATTCCGCACCCAGCTCCAGATAGGGGCGGTGCCAGAGTTCCTGGAGCTCAAGGCAAAATTCAATTCGCCTGCTAAGAGAACCCCAGGAATTGCTATTAAAAGCGGTTTACTGAAACGACAAGGAACCTCATAAGGCCTTACCACACCATATGGAAGGCTCCGCCCCCACCTCAAAATGCATCTTACTGGCGGTCTGCGAGGTGCTGCCTCTTTTCTCCCAGGCACCCCGCCTGCTACCGAGCCACCCGAAACGCACCCACGGACCCTTCACCTGCCAATCCTGCAAATTCACCTGCCTCCGAACCTGCACCACTCCCCGCAAAGCCAGACACCAGCTACAGTCACCTCAAGTGCATCCTGCTCAACACCCGCTCCGTCCACAGACACGCCGTCGAACTCTGGAACCTCCTCGACACAATATCACCAGACGTCGCCTTCCTCACAGAAACCTGGATGAACGCCTCCTCAGCCCCCAACATTGCCATAGCCATCCCGGAGGGCTACAAGATCACCCGGAAGGACCGTGTCAACCAAACGAGAGGAGGCATCGCCATCGTCCACAGAAACCCCATCCACATAACAACCAACTCCGACGACACCATCACCGCCGCCGAGCACCTCCACTTTCAGATACACACCGACCCCAAGTCCACCCTCAGAGGCACTCTCATCTACAGATCCCCGGGACCACGCACACAATTCAGCGAAACCATCACAGACTTCCTCAGCCAGCACGCCCTTACCTCCTCAGACTACATCCTCCTAGGGGACCTCAACTTCCACCTGGAGAACAACAATGACAACAACACCGCCGCCCTCCTGGACAACCTCGCCAACCTCGGACTCAAGCAACTGGTGAACACCCCCACCCACTACGCGGGTCACACGCTTGACCCCATCTTCTCCTCCAGCAAGCACATCTCCTTCAGCCACTCCACCGGACTAAACTGGACAGATCACAGCTGCGTCCACTTCAACTTCAGGAGAACCACGACCCACCACCACCCGCAACAGGTTCCCCGCAGAATCTGGAGCAAGATCACCGCCGACCATCTCACCACCTCCCTCAGCCAGAACCCTCCCACCAACACGAGGGACCACAACGAAGCAGCCCGCAACCTCACACAGAGGCTCACCAACTCCGCCGATGACCTCGCGCCACTGAAGAACCCTCCCGGCAGCAAGAAAGCTTCGTGGATCACCAACGACCTCAAAAACTCCAAGAAAACCGGCCGCACCCTCGAGAAAGCCTGGCGCCACGACCAGACAACAGAGAACATGACAGCCCTCAAGAAAGCCACCCGCAAACACCACCAGCTGATCCGCACCACCAAAAGGACAACATTCATAGAACGTCTGGACAACAACACCCACAACAGCAAGGAACTCTTCAGCATCGTTAAAGAGCTCTCCAACCCCAGCGCCTGCAACAACGACATCACACCCTTACAAGACCTCTGCGACTCACTCGCCTCGCTCTTTCACCGCAAGATCGCCGACATACACAACAGCTTCGGCGCACAGACCACGCACCCAACCACCGAACCAACACCCCCCACCACCACCCTCTGCAACTGGACCCTGGTCACCACCGAAGACACCACATGCACGATGAACACCATCCACTCCAGCTCCCCAACTGACCCCTGTCCTCACCACATCTTCAACAAAGCCGACTCCTATGCCGACGATACCCAGCTGATCCTCTCCCTCTCCAACGACCCCGCCGCCGCCAGAGCCAGCCTCCAGGAAGGAATGAAAGACGTCGCGGAATGGATGAAGCTCCGCCGTCTGAAACTGAACTCCGACAGACGGAAGTCCTCATCCTGGGACCATCCCCCTCTGCCTGGGACGACTCCTAGTGGCCTCCTGCCCTGGGCACCGGCCCCAAGCCAACGAACCAGGCACGCAACCTGGGATTCATCCTGGACTCCTCCCTCACGATGTCCAAGCAAGTCAACGCTGTCTCGTCATCCGGCTTCAACACCCTGCGCATGCTCCGAAAGATCTTCCGGTGGATCCCCACCTGAAACCAGGAAGACGGTCACCCAGGCCCTCGTCACCAGCCGACTGGACTACGGGAACACCCTCTACGCTGGAACCACAGCCAAACAACACATGGCAGAGGCCTCGAGAAGCAGAACTGCTGCGGCCATCCTGTGAGTCTGATGTTAGCTCGGTGCCCCCAAATCCCCCATTCACACCTCTTTCACACCATTCATAGCCCAGTCCACAGACTGCACTCACACTGCAGGCATACCCAACTACACCTCTATATATAGCTAAGAGGTGAATGATGTCATTAAGCCTGCAGGGCCAGGGTGTGATGTAGTACATGATGTCACAAACCGGCCAGGGTCAAGGGTGTGATATAGTTGATGACATCACAAGCGATTGATGGGAAATACTGATAGCACTCATGGCTGCCTGGGGGGGACCAGTGATACATTATGGTGGTAGGTGTGGGCCCATCTGCCACATAACATCACAGAACCAGAAGATTGAGGGAAGGAAGTCAGTTTCCTGTGTTCTCTTTATTGCATACCGACTGCTATTTTTAAGCTGCCTAGAAAGACAGAATGGGTCAGAGGATTTGTTTCAGAATTTCTTACTCTTTTGATTGATTATTCTACAGATGTGGCCTCGATGGTCAATAATTCGAAGACACCCTACATCTTTCTTCTGCACTGACTAGCAGAGCCTGGCAGCGGTCTTACGGCTGGGCTCTGAGTCTTTATGTGTGTGAAGACTGCCATGGACTCCTTCTTGTGTGACTACGCACAGCTTCAAGAGCAATGCCCACGTTCATGAAATAGAAGGTAGTTCTGTATACCCTGGGGGTCAAGGTGCCCAATGAATCTGTAGTCTTGGAATCTCCTGTTTTCTACTCAAAAAATCAAGAGATCACACATAGCTGCGGCTTCAACCTTAAAAAAGATTTATGTTTTGTGCAAGAGGCGTTCCAAATATAGAATTTACATTCCATACATAGCTCTTTCGTTCCAAATTAGAAGCGTTGTTCCAATCTACATTCTAAAGGAATTCTTTCCATTCCAAATTAGAACTCTCATTCCAAACTTAGAACGTCCTTTACAAAATAGAACTGTCAATCTTAGAACTCAAATTTCATTTGAGCAAGGCCTGAACATTACTTCGTGCCTTCATTGTGACACCACAAACACCTTCATTACAAGTTTGTACTTTCGATTTTTGCGCTGAAACTGGAGTTTCCGATCTAAGGGATGTTGCAAAAAAAAAAAGTAACACTACTGCACTCACTGGGTTACTCATGGACAGATTTGGTCAGGTAAAACCTTGTGGAACTTGTCCATGGAAAACAGCCCTGTTCCTCAGAAAAGTCTTGACAAAATCAGGGCAGAAGGTGGACATCAGCTATAATTCACCTTTGCTGGGAGGAAAATGCCAAGCAGTGCAATATTCCGCATCATAGAATGTTCAAACCCTACAGTATCGTCGATTGAAGTTATGGAATTTCTGATACGGTGTCCGCACAGCACTGATGTTGTTTCGATTTAGATGTCCGTATATAGGTTTTCCTAAAACATGCCCTTATATAGGCACAGTTTGCATTACCCTTATGTAGGCACAAGATCCCAGCCCTTATTTAGGCATTAGCCATGCTCTCCAAATATGGCATGGTCCCCTACATCCGTCCACCCCAACGTCACAAGTTTTTAGAAACCAGACCCTTAAGCCATTGGGACTTTCCCTAGTCTCGGATTATTGATTTCTCCAATAATTCATTTATTATGCATGAACAGCTATGCCTTAATGGTTCATTCATGATGTCTTCCTCTGCCCGACTTTACGTCAATGCTAACATTCCAAGGCACCTACCAGGTATAAATATACCTTCCCGACGGCTGCACGGCTTGATACGGCTTGGCTCGCCTCGGCAAGTTCGGAAGAAACCACGACTCCAGGAGAATTTATGTCCCAGCCTGACACACTGACTAGATGCTGTCATCCCTGCTCGCAGAGAATCCAGCTTCCAGTGTTCTGACTCCCTTCGCGGGGTGTAAGAGTTTGAGACCTGGAAAGAGATTTCCACCTCTCTCATTCTAAGGTATGGAGCAGACTAGAACCTAGAGGGACTCTTGGCATACGAAACTATAGCTTACCATACTATAGAATACAGCCCCTACGTCTTACCTTGTACTACACTTAGGTTAGGTACACTGGGGTAGAACTAGTGAGAAGCATCAGATGAGTATCCACTTTTTAGCCTGTCTTATTTATGCATAAGTATATGAATATGTGTCATAGCTAAACGACAATGCTATTGCAGTATTATTTCTTCTTACTGCTTACGCTGTACGTAATATGTCTTGCGATTGTAACAGCTCATATCTCTTACACGAGAGACAAGACTGTTCAATAAATCCTTTTATTGAAACGCCCGTCTATTCTTTCTGTGTAATTCTAAAGAAACTAAGCATGCACGATTGACTGAGTGAAACTGTTATCTATTTTTTCCACGATTCTCAGACATATTCCGATTCCAAAGGGAAAAACAAAGTTGTCATGTTTATGCGGTTGCCAGAAACTACTCCCTTCTTGTTTTTCAAGGAGTTTCTAGTGGCCTCTGAGTTAGCTGGCACACAAAGTAATTGAGTTTAATGTACTCGATAGAGGCATACTGACTTCAGTCCTATGCCAAAACTAAAGTGTATATTATTCCAATGCGCAGAGCCTTTTAGGGAAAGAGAAACTACACTACACTGGTCATTATGGGATCAGCGTCATGGTGCAAGAGCACGGCTGTCACATGTTCATGCAGATTATAGCATTAGCCAGTCAATGAACCATCACACACTCACAAGGTTCTCCCAGTCAACTGCTCCACCCAAGAAGAGGATGGACAGGACCGGACCGTTCAACTGATCACATGGAGGGGAAGAGAGAATGGGATGGTGCAACATATATCAAGGGGTAGCATGCTGTAACAGGCCCAAGGTGTAGTATGTATAAATGGGCAGCGAGCTGTAACAGGTCTCAGTATGTCCAGAGCGGTAACATGTTTCAATGGGTAGTGAACTGTAACAGGTCTCAGTATGTCCCGAGAGGTAACATGTATCAATGGGTAGTGAACTGTAACAGGTCTCAGTGGGTTCCGAGCGGTAACATGTATCAATGGGTAGTGAACTGTAACAGGTCTCAGTGGGTTCCGAGCGGTAACATGTATCAATGGGTAGTGAACTGTAACAGGTCTCAGTGGGTTCCGAGAGGTAACATGAATCAATGAGAAGAAAGCTGTAACAGCTGTATCATTTATTAATGGGTGCCCAGCTGTTCAAGGTTTCAGTGGGTCCCAAAATGCAATATGTATCAATGAGCAACGAGCTGCTACAGGCCAAAGTGGGTTCCAAGCTGTAATATGAATCAATGCACAGCGAGGTGTAACAGGTCCCAGGGGGTCCCAAGCGGTAAAATGTATCAATTGGCAGCGAGCTGTAACAGGCCACAGTGAGTCCAAAGCTGTAAAATGTCAAGTCAAGTCAAGAAAGCTTTATTCGCCTATGCAAGTCATAAACGCATTGTAATTAAAAAGAAGTGGAACAATAATTACAGAAATTTAATTTCTGAATTAAACAATTGTGCAAATAAGCAATCAGGACCATCATTATGTTAAAAAATAATAAGAAGATTAAAAAGACACATTGTTAAAATAACACACATAAAACATTCGTTAGCCCATCAGCAAGGGTAGAAGAGCCCGCAGGACGACGTAAGCTCAATCCTGCGCACTAGTGGGACCTCATCCTGCACTTTATTCATCCTTGATTTGTTTAGTGCGTATAGTCCACATCCACCTCAAATATTTTGCCACCGGAACTGCATACCTGGGAGATGGATCAGTGAAAAGGATACGCAGGGCTGCGGTATGTGATCTTGTAGCCAGGTTCTTACGTAGCTGGGCCAGCCAAACCTTACGTGGGCTAGCGTACGCAGGACAAACAAAGAGCACGTGTGCAAATGATTCTACCTGTGTAGTGCATAAGTGACATTTGTTGCCCCTAATTTTCTTTTTTTAAAATATATTTTATTGATTTTATGTCTTACAACATATCATCACTGACACATTACAATGCTCTCATCAATAAACATACACAGGCTATCTCCCCAATCGTTCATTACAGTCCCGTAGTTTAGTGAAACATTTAGAAACAGTAGTCACATGGTACATTACACAGGGCCGATAATGTGGTAATATGAAAAGCATAAAACAAACTTTATTAAGCTCGACCTACCCGAGCGTTGCTGTGCTTTTCAAGAATGTATTCCCACTGCACTTTTCAATGGATACTATGTTGGGGAAGCTGCATGATGGTAGTGGTAATTTCTTTGCATTATGGTTCGTGTTTGTAGAAACAGTTTGTGCTGAGATAGTCAGCTGCGAGCATCTTGCTATGTCTATGAGTAGCGAGGACTGCATGGGGCCCCTGGCTAGTAATTTGCTGTATGGTTACGTCTTGTGGACTTTTCAGTCCCACCGTTGCTATTAGACCTTGATCAAATGACACTGTATCTGAGTCTCTCCTCATGTATGCGTTATGTTCCGGACACATTCGAGGGTAAGAATGAGATATTCAAAAGTTTATAATGCAAACAATCAAACAAACGTGTCTTGCGGTTAAGCCGTTTCGACACCAACATCTTAAGATCAATTATATGTGAGGAATAAACAACCCAGCAACAATATGGCCGAAATAAAGACTGGCAAATGTAGGTTAAAAAAGAAAGAAAAAGGGGGAAAAAAGAAAAAATGGAAAAGAAAAGGGTGGTGAGTGCAGGCAGTGGGGGTGTGTCTCTCTCATGGCGCGTGTCTCTGGCGCGACAGGCGTAATGCTGCTGGAATGTGGGGTGCGTGCGGGGGTCATTCACGATCACGACCTCGATGTGACAGATCTTGTATGTCATAAGGGAAAAGTGGAGATAAGCAGCAGCCTCGTCTCAGGGCGGGGGGATCACTGTTGGCTGTGAGCGTGGTATGCTGCATGTCGGTGTTAAGAGTCTATGTTACTTAGGACATGCTTCCCTCCTCCGCTATGCTGCTCCCACCTCAAAAGAAGGGGGGTTCAAGTGACTCCCTGGTCCATACATGCCTGGTGGAATGTTCTCAATGCTTCATCCCAGAGTTGCGCTATGGGGAATTTCCTGTGCCCTACTGTCTCTTCCCTATGCAGGACAATGCTTTCTGCCCTCGCCCAGTTGTCAAACGAGGTATGCCAGTGCTTGACTCGTGGGGGTTCACTGTGCTTCCAGCGTTTAGTGAGAAGTCTTTTGGCCGTGACAAGGCCGAGGTCCCAGAATCTGGAGAGAACGTATTGGGTTTCATCCTTTTATAGAGGCCTAGCAAACATGCCTCCCATGTGTGCTGTAATTGCGTGTCAGTCCCTTTTGCCAATAGTGTCGTCACTGTGTGCCAGTATGAATATATCCTCGGGCAGCTCCACATCATATGGAGGAGATATGCGTCAGTTAGCGAGCATCTGGGGCACTCAGCAGTGGTCGTTGCAAAGTATTGGTTAATTATATTCGGCGATAGGTATGCCCTATGTAATATATAAAACTGTATGAGTTTAAATCGGGAGTTACGTGGTATATAGATGGGACTTTTCAGTATCATTTCCCACTCCTTGTCTGTCCAGTCCTTCCCCCTATCCGCCGCCCATTTGTCTCGCAGTGGCTAAAGAGTGACCTGTGTATGCGACAATAGTGCCGGCACTAACCAGTGAATCACTTGTGACCCGTTCCCCATGACATGTAGATATTGTACCAATTGGTGTGTTGGCAGTTCTTCCGTGATGTCACCCCATGCCTGCAAGTATGTGCGTATTATGGATGCGTGCTGCAGAAACTGTCCTGCCGGAAGGCCCGTGTCTTCTGCTAGCGCCTCAAAGGGTATCAGGGTACCACCCGCATATAGATCTGCCATGGTATCCACTCCAGCCCTCGTCCATTGGTCCAATGCAGCTTCCGTCACCACTCCTCCGGTTCGGGGAATACCCAGGAAAGGCAGGACGGGGCATAGGACTTAGTTGCGCGCGTTAACCGTAGTCTGTGTGTGTAGCATTTGCGGGCCACCGCCAAGTGTAACTGCTTCGGGCAGGCAATTTTGGTCAAAGGGTGGAATAAAGCGTGGATCTGCACCAGGGTTAGCTTTGTGGTGTCTGTGGCTGTGTCACCTAGGTTCTTGCCACTCAACCAACCAGCCACCCATTGCAGCTGCGCCATAAGATAGTAAAGTTCATGGTTGGGGACCGCGAGGCCTCCTGCGTTTATGGGTGCAGAAAGTTTTGTCAACGCCACACGAGGTCGCGCCGCATGCCGGATAAGGCTCCTAATCAGAGTTTCCAGCCCTCGGAAGACGCGGGTCGGGACGTACACTGGGATGTTGGAATAATAACAATAACCTCGGCAGTATTATCATTTTAGTTAGCGTCACTCGGCCCGGCACATTAAGCGGGAGGGTCTTCTAAAAGGCTATTTGTACCTGTACAGAGGAGATTGTCCTCACCAGGTTGCCCTCTAGTACTTCAGTTGGGGACCTATAAATGTAAATACCCAGATATCTGAATGTAGTCGGGTACCAGGCGAGTGACGTGCCACTTATGTTGATCTCGCTTTCCCGTGTGTCCGAGCTAAACGAGTATACCCCATATTTGGTCCAGTTGACCCTGAGTCCTGACATTGCCTCGAAAGTGCGGAAGATGTCAGTCAGCACTGGGGGTATATGCGCTAAGTTTTTAACATATAAGAGCAGGTCGTCCGCATATAGCGAGACCGTGTGCACGCCATCCGCCAGCGGGATTCCCCATTCCGCTCCCTTAAATCTCAATATTTCCGCTAGAGGTTCCATTGCAAGCGAGAAGGGCAATGGGGACAGCGGGCATCCTTGTCTGGTGCCGCGTTTGATTCTGATGGATTCTGACAGAAGACTGCCTGTGCGGACCCACAACTCAGGCCTCCGGTATAGCAGGCTCACCATGTCTATATAGTGATCTCCAAGGTAAAATTTTCGCAGTACCGCTATCAAATAAGGCCACTCCACAGAGTCAAAGGCCTTCTCCAAATCTAGCAACAGGCACCCAGACTGCGGCCATTGTCGCCTGGCATATTCTTGTACCCTGAACAGCCTTCTTATATTTTGTGAGGTACTCCTAGTAGGCACGAAACCATTTTGATCCCCGTGCACTAGGGTGGTAACAAATGGGGCCAGTCATTGGGCTAGTGTTGAGGCCAGTATTTTATAGTCTGTGTTTAATAAGGCTAATGGTTGGTAGGAGCCTAGGTGTGTGCTATCCTTGTCCGGTTTCGGAAGGGAGATGAGATTAGCTTAGTTTAGCGTGGGGGGTAGATCGTAATCTTCGAGAGCCGCCGCGTACACTCGAAGCAGTTCGGGAACCAGTATGTCAGCATAGGCCTTGTAAAACTCTGCGGGTAGCCCATCCGGACCCGGTGATTTGCCATTGGAGAGGGCGAAGATGGCTGTACGCAGCTCATCTGGCACGAGCGGGGTCCCCATGTCGGTACGCTGGTTATCATCCAGTTCCCCCAGGGTGACGTTGCTGAGTGAATCGGCGATGTCAGCAGTGGTGACTCGCACCCGAGAGCCGTAGAGTGTGCGGTAGTGTGCAGTGAAGGCCTCATGTATCTTGTCTTGTGTGTATGCCACCCCGCCCAGTTCGGTCTTTATTGCCATCACTGGTGTCATGCGGTCCTCCTGCCTGATCAACCAGGCTAGCAGTTTACCTGGCTTGTCGCCCATATGATGTGTGCGCGCTGAGTAGGCCGCATAATTGAGGTGGCGCAATCTATCTAACAGTTTCTCATGCTCCGCTCTAGCCTCCGATATTCTCCGCTCATCTCCCTCCCTCTCTTCTTGCTCCCCATGTAGTAGGCTTGCCTCAACCCTTGTCAAATCCCTTTCCAGCTGCTTCCTAGCAGTAGCTTGGGTTCCTAGACAGTGCCCCCTAATCACTACCTTAAAAGCATCCCATTCTACCTGTGGGGTGGATGCAGTGCCAGTGTTTTCCTCAAAATAGAGCGCTGTCTGTGCATGTATAGAGTTCCGGAACGGGGCGTCTAGGAGCAAATCTGGCTGTTATCTCCAGGTAGGTACCGGTGGGCGCGGCTGTGCCCATGTCAAGTCCAACACGTGTGGGTTGTGGTCTGAGTGTGTGCGGCCCATGTAGTATGTGTCCGTGATGTGGGGAAGCAGTTCGCTAGACACCGGTCCAACTGCACATGTAAGGAGTGCGCTCCCGAGTAGTAGGAGTACACCTTAGCAAGCGGATTACGAGTGCGCTAGGCATCGTGCAGATCCCATTGTGTGGCCCAGTCTAGAAAGGCTCTCATAGCAGTGAGTGCTGGTGCATTGGGCAGTGGTGGGAACGAGCGGTCTAACTTTACGTTCAGTATACAATTATAGTCGCCACCCAGTACCCAGGGAATCCCATGCCATGGCGATAGACTAGCCTACAGTTGCGCCAGGAAGCCAGCTTGGTCCACGTTAGGGGCATACAGTGAAACCAGAACTACCGGGCGCCCATCCAATCTACCATTCACTATTACAAATCTGCCCTCCGGGTCTATGTGAGTATGTGTAACTGTCAGGGGAGTACCCGGTCTTGCCCACATTAGCACCCCCCAGGCAAAGGATGAGTAGCTCGTGGCATAGAGTTGTCCGCGCCACCTGCGGTGTAGGGCTCGGGATTCTGTCTCGTTCAGGTGTGTCTCCTGCAGGAGTGCGATATGGACACGGTGACGTTTGAGGTATGAGTAGATTTGGTGTCTGCGGGATGGTGTGTGCATACCTCGCACATTCCACGTGCAGAGCTTCATTTCCGGCATTTTAGTTTTACAGGGAGCACTCCACCCTCTCCACTCCGTCGCCACCCATTTGGCCACGTAAGTTGCATCTTCAAAGCACCCACGCACACACCTCCAAGGACACCGCCATTATTGCCCACAGCACAAATGCAAAAAAAAGGGGGGTAGGGAGAGCAATTCAACTAATGTAAAAAGCCATAAAAAAACAACAATTCAAAGTCATAATACCAAAAGGGCGGTTGCTAAACATGCCTCCGTCCAAACTCCCAAGGAGATAGCCTAAATCTAAAGTCTAGGGGGGTCGCTGTGCGTTGTGCACCGTTACCGTGACATAACTACTGGACATATGTAGGGGGCCCCTACCCCTCCCGGTTCACCCACATGAGGTCAGGCTTGTGTTAAGCTAAGCCCTATGTGCCTTACTTTGTGTGTCCCAGAGAAGTCACCATCGGCCGGGTCAGTCGAGACTTACAGTCCCAGGCAAGTCAGGGCGCCGGCCATCCGGACCCCACGGCCGGGGCACCCGTAGCCCCTCTGCAGCTCAGCCGCCCAATCGAAACCAGGCGTCAGGGGAGACAAACTCACCACTCCGCTCTATGTGCAAGTAAGCGCCCGCAGGGGGATCATGTCACAGGTGGATTTGATTGGCATGTGCAGGGGTCATCCAGAAGCACCAAGGTCCCTCAGTGTTCCAGATCTGGTGTCCAGTCCAATCCATACATCGGGTCGTAGTTAATGAATCAGGTCCGCAGTTTGTGGTGTGACATCCAGTTGCTCCATAGAAACCTGGGAATCCATAGATGGCCTCATCATCACTAGGGAGGTCTCGAAGGCTGGCATTCGGCACTGTATCCGTGGTTGAGGAGCGGCTGAGTTCCATCACCATGCGCAGGGCATCTTGCTTTTCGCGTTGCGCGGTCTCCTCTGGCGGGCCAGCTCCCGTCGACGTTCGTGTCTCACCGGTCGGCGCCGGCCTGTTCCTGCGTCTCCGCCTAGGGCCCCTGGCTCGCTGCGATGCAGAAGCTCCAGCCGCTCTCCTAGGGGCTGTGTCCGTACCATTGTCCAGCCAAGTCTCGACCTCCTCTGGGTCAGTGAAGAAGTGTGTCTTGTCTTGCGCTACCACCCTCAGCTTTTTGAGTTGACGTAGGCGTTGTTTAGCTGCGAGGAAGGAATGGCCTTCCTTCTGCATCCTCCGCGCGGTCTTCTAAAAATTCAACCCTGTTGAGTAGGTCTTGCACATGTTTGTCAGCTTGGGCGACTCGGGGTTCAAGCTCCGATATACCGCTTTCCAGGGTCGCAGTGCGGTCCACCAGTTTCTTATGGTCAGCTCTTAAGTGGGTGAGGTCAATCGCGACACTGTCAATTTTGGTTGCCAGCGAGGTGCGGGTGAGCTGGATCAATTCTTCCAGTCTCTCCATTGCAGCCAGCATTGTGTCGAGCTTGGCATTTGTTGCCCCTAATAACGGACCATTTAGATTTAAAACACTTCAATGGAAGAGATCCAGATCTAAACTGAAAATATAGTTTGCTATCCAGAGGTTTCTCAATAATGTCCCAATACGGCTCAAGGCCAGGGCATGGCTTGGGCTGAAGAAAAAGCCCTGAGAGAGAAGTTGTATCATGGCGCCTAATCTCATCATGCACCACTTTTTCCCAATGAACTTCTTTAAGACAATTTTTTGTTGGGAATGTTTCGGTGGGGGGTGAATCCCACAGGTGTTGCAGGCCCATTTTATTTAACAAACTTCTCAGTTTGCGCAGCCAACTAATTTCATGGAAGCGGTCCGTGTTTACGATATCCCTTAGGCCCTGAATGAACACGGCCAATTCCTTTGTACACCAGATTCTACGCCAGAATCGTATTGGGCGTAGTATGGCCAGGTCCTTCAGAGCTTATCTTCCTAGGTCGTTCCTTAGAGGGAGCATCGGTATACTTTGTGGCATTGTGGAGAAGTGTGGCTCACTGGTTAGAGGTGGCAGACCCGTAAGCAGAGGACGGCCCGGGACCAGGGTTCAATTCCCGACGCGGCAGGGTCGTGGACCAGGGTCAGCGGACTCGATAATTCTCGCCTCGGTGCCTACTCTAGTCAGAGACCACACTCGGCAACTCTGGGCATCAGCTTGCCTCATCTTCACAACGGCCCCCCAGACCGCCGGGGATGCTTGGTCGCATCTTAGAGATACACATCAGGGACCATTTCTCAGGGTGAGCCAGGATGGGTTCCCCAGCGGTCGAAGCGTGTAGATACTCCTCCGGGAGTCGATTCCTAGCGCTATATAAACCCGCAATTAAATTAAATTAAATTAAATAGTAGTAATTGCGCTGAAGAACGTGTGTTCCGCTATTGTAAGGTGGGCCAGGTTTCCAAAGTTCCACAGCTCGGCCCTGAAGAGAACTGAGCTCACCACTTTGGTATTGTAACTTTGGAGTACCGGGCTTAAGGGTTTAGTAAAAGTAGTTTTAAATTCTTTTCTTATGGTTCCAGCGAGCTGCCGATGCTTTAGTGTCATGCCTTCAATGTGTGGCTTCCACCTCATATCCTTCTGCAGTTTGATGGCAAGATAAATAAAAGCATCAACCTGCTCCAGGGGTAGCCCATCCATCGTCATTCTCCCTTTAAACAATCTATGCTAATTGAATGCCATAAACTTTGTCTTAGGAAATTAATTTTAAGACCCCTCAGAAGACAAAACTCTTCAAAGCGCTGGAGGGCACGCTGCAAGCCCCTTGGCGTTTTTTAGATTATTAGCATGTCGTCCACGAACATTAAAATAGGAATTTTTCTACCAGTTAGGACAGGTGCATCAGTATTAATAGCATCAAGAAAATGTGCAACTCCATTTATAACAAGCCTTGGCAATGCAATAGGTCTCGCATTTGCAAAAGTTAGAGCTATCGGCATTGTAAATGGTTAAGTTTTTATCTATGTGTTAGTTTTGAAAATAGATAAAGAAATGCCATTGTCATTTATAATGCTAATACCTTAAAATGTTGCATTGTAATTAAGAATGTATTTTATGTATGTTTTAAAAAAAACAAACCCTGACAGGGCCATATGCATCAACACATTCTCCCATAGACACATAATGGGCAAAACCCTTTGATGCATCCGTCCTTTAATGCTGGCATCAACTCACCCTGCTATCCTTACGCAGTTGATACATGGCGTGCAATTGGTTGGAATTAGTAAGGCCAGAGGTCAGAACCATAAAACAGCCTGACACACTGAGCCCATGTACACTATAACACGAGCACACCTTAATATAAGAATGTTTTATTTTATGCAGGTGCGTGTGCAATTGTAAAAGATCAGCAAGTTTCACGCTCGCTGCTGACATCAAGTGTGATTGTATATTTATGGCACTTAATTCTGACATAAACTCACCCTGCTATCCGTACGCAGTTGGTACATGTAATGCTATTCGTTGGGAATTCGTAAGGCCAGAGGTTACAACTAAAAAACAGCCTGAAGCGCTACGCCATTGTACACTATAACACGAGCATAACTTAAAATACAAATATTGATGCTGCTAGAATAATATGCGAGAAAGTACGACTGAAGAACAATTTCACGTATGCTAATGATGCAGCACAGTGGACCTAGGCCCACTTTGGGAAGCAGATCATATGTTCACAAGCACAAAGAATCGGCCCCAGTGTCTTCCACCCGCATCCATACAAGGTGCACGCAGCCAGTTCCGCATTATCCCGCAACTGTAAATAATTTCTGAAAAGGGAAACAAAAGAAGACAGACTGAAAGTCTAGTATAGTGTGAAATGTTAACTTGTTTCTGCCAGTTGTGAAAGGAAACCAGGACAAGCTAATTAAGTGCTTTGAGCCTTGCAGTAAAGATTGTAATCTCTTGGCTCGCAGCATCTGAGAGATGCAAATGAACAAACAGCGTGATGCTAAGGGCCGTAAAAACAAGGATATTGTGCTGCATAATTAAACACTTATAAGGTCCCAAAGGCGAGACCTATTGGCTATGCCAATGCTTGTTTTGTCTGTAGGCGAGACCTAAACATGTAGGATATTTGTGCATCCTGCCTCCTGCATATTCAGGCAGGGACTCTTCAGTACCACACTAACCTATGCATCAGCCCCATCACAGAGCCTGTGTTCAGGTGTGGAGCGCATACGTCCCCATATTGCTCTATGTATGAATGTTGCCCTGCTGTTTCTGAATGATGCTTTTGACGTCATTGTTTTTTCTTTCTGATGCGCTGAAACCAGTTCTACAAAACACTGTCAACCTTTTATTTTATAAACGATTGTGGTGCAATGGTGACGTTGTTTTCAATGTTACCTCTGAACATACAATGCAGTATCGATACAACTGCGATCAGCCTCATTCCATGGTCAATCGGTTCATATGTGACCTGTGACGATTACCTCAGTGGCTGATCGGAGGGGCCCGGAATTTCCACCTTTGAACCGCAGGTTCTATGAGATTTGAAATAGTTTTGACGTAGTACGTAGTACTTTATATGACTTATGCAAAATCCATACTATCCTGTGTTCTTACCTCGTGCTCTTCCTTCAACACCTGTGATTAGAAGTCTGCATGGGAAGCCTGCTGTCTTTAAGACAATAGTTATTCAAAGTCCTGTCATAATCTCCTCTTTCAGAATCTGGCTCTGTTTATCAACATGGGCCTTTAACTTCGAGGCGTGGACAATGTTTGAATAGTGCTTGTATAGCTTGAAAATGTGCATTTGTGTTTCACAAAGCTTTCATTAAAAAAATATAAAGAAGGTAAACAGAGGCCTGTGAACGTACAGTTTGGAGGGCAGCCTGTTCCATATCATTTCCGATTGTTTGCGGGATTCACTTAAAGAAACAGGGTGTATGACTGTATGAGTGTATGAAATGTGTAGATTATGGTGATTGGTTCAATTGTCCCAAACTTTCTTCCGTGGATTGTCTGTCATAGAGACTGTGACGCAAACGTGAATTAGACCGTGAAATGTTTTTTATCTCCACCTTCTTTTTCACACCCAATGTGCACACTTACATCAGCCATTTTTGGCATCAAGTGTAGGTGCCCAAATTGTGTAGGAAAAATCATGGAAAATATGTGAGAATAGCCACAAACTTTGCTGAGTGCTTGCTACTTTCCAATGGCAATCGCCATCCCTCTCCATAAGGAAAATGCTTAAATGTGATGATGCAGAACATTTGGTCAATTTCATGGTTATGATACCTCATTGCCTGTAACTTTACTCAATAAGTATGTTTAGGAGTCCTAGGTAACGAGACACGAGCAGGAAGGCTTATCCCGGAGGCAATGTAAGTTAAGTATTTGCGCACGCACCCACCAGCAACAACATCCCAGGCCCCCCACAAAAGGAACTCCACACAAGGTTATATATAAAAATAGCCTTTGTATTATACCAAACACATTAGATAAGAAAAACACACTTTACAATGTGCCATTGGCACGGGCAGAATTTACAGGGGATTATGTACATGGGACAGGGCCACGTGGGCCACTGTCAGGAATAAGCACTTTTAGAACTAGCACTTGGTAGAATTAGCACTTTGTAGGAATAACACTTAGCACATATAATAACTGTAGCACCAAATAACAAATGTGGCATACAACCAGTAACCACTGGTAAAAGGTAAGTACCACCTACGCAATCCTACACACTTTAGGCAAATATCACGCAGGCAACCATGAACTCCCTAGTAGAACCTATACTAGGTAAAACAACCTCCTAAGCATAAACATATGTCTAGAGGTATCAGAACAGGGTGCGCAAAACATCCTACACAGTACATTTCCTAGCACCCTAAGAAGCACATAAATCACATTTAGCGCAGAAATCACATTAAAGTCCAGGTTTCGCCACTGCGCCAAAACCTAAACGTAGCAGCTGCCCACTACTTGCTGGGCAGCTGAGGACAAGAACAGGGCCTAAGCGCTGCAGCTGGCACTAAGTGCTGCGCAGCTGGTGAAGGCCAAAGTGGGGGTGAAGGAGTGCGACTCACTCCTGAGTCCAAAGTACATGTCCCTAGGAAGGAAAACCTAAACGGTGCAGCTGCCCACTACTTGCTGGGCAGCTGGGATCTCACAACTACGACAGGGGCCCTCCCTAGCCCTTCAGAAAAAAACTGTGCCAACTGTTAGAGCTATCTGGCTCTAGAAATACATGTTGCGCATACGGTGGAGCCCTCTAGGCTCTGAAATCAGCTATGCCCCATGGAGCACTCTGGCTCCTGAACTAATTATGCGCAATCCAGAAAAAGAACTGGCCCCCAATGGTGGAGCCCTCCGGCTCTACGACAACGGGGGCCCTCAGGGGCAAGAACACGGGCCCCTCTGACTCTCGGGACCCACACTGGGGCTTGTGGGATCATTGGGGCCATCATTGGAGCCACGCATGGCTCTGGGGGATAGGCCCTGGGGACCCCCACGGGGCCCTTGAAACAACCAAAGAGCCATTGGTGGAGCAGCCCTCTGCCATCTGGGGCCGCTCTGAAGAAGGGCACCACTCTGGTGCCTGGGGAGCACATGTGACCTCCCACCGCCCCAGCCATCTCAACTTACCGGCTCTCGGTGCGGGGGGAGGCTCTCTTCATCAGGCGGCGGGGCAGGCACCGGCGATGTGCCTCGAGCCCCTCCGCTTCTCTGCAACCCTCGGTGATGTCTGTGGGGCTCTCCCTAGCTTCTGGGAGCTCCGCCTTCGCAAAGGTGCCATGCCTAACCCGGTCCGCTTTCCTCATGGGCCGGGACTTCGTGTAGAGCCCTCGAGGCTCCGGGCAGCTTTTCCTTCGCGGGCAGGTTCCCCGGTCTCGCTCTCCCTATGGGAGACTGACAAAGCGGGCATGGCTTCTCACAGGCAGGGGGGAAGCGGAAGTGAGTCAATCCAGGCCCCGCCCACAGTCAGGCGGGCGCGGGCCTGAATTACGGTTTTGCCATGGCGGCGGCTTCTCGTGTCGGGGGCTATAATGAGGGGTAGGCTCCCTCGGTAGAAAAAGTAAATAGCGTGGTGGGCACTCACGGTGATAACCACAAAAATAAGCGGGTGGCACCCGTGCTTAGTTAAATCTAAATACGGGCAAAACGCAGGGTGGGCATCAGCGAGGTACACAAGGGCAGGAGCGCTTCCCCCAGAGGGAATACAACAGCGCTCTGCCTATAAATGCAGAATAAAGCGCTCGCCAGGCAATGGGGGGCACAGAGACCACCAGGCCCCCAAGAAATGACCCCCCAGGAAAGAAAAGGGCCCAGCAACAGGCAGGACATCACAGGAAAAGGCTTCCAGGGCCAGGAAGAAGGGTCCACAAGAAGTCCATCAGCTATCCAGGGGCTGGGCAGGACCCAGGGAGGCAAGCCTTCCCCTAGGACCCAGCAGCAGCACGCCCCTGGTAAATTCTAGTCAGGAAAACAAGAACATTGAACATGAGGTCACAGCCTCATTTTATTCACAAAATGCCTTTGTCTCTAGGGTGCAGGGTGGGGGGAAAACCAGACCCAGCTGGTTCTGAAGCACTTTTTTTTGCTCAGCCCCTCTTCCCATTCACAGGACAGGCTATGGTCATCAGTCGCCCACAGGGGGCGGAGCCAGCTTTGTGGAGGGAAAGCCCAGCCCTATACAGGTCCCAGGTGCAGCCCCTCCCTGCCATCAACATGCAGATCTCCCCATTCACCACTGGGGCAGACCCATCCTGACTTCTGGAGCCAGGCACACCAGCCAGCTCCAGCCAATCACAAGCCAGACAGTCAATTCACATTTACTGCATAGGTAGGCCAACTTCTAGAAGTGGCACTTCCACACTAAACACATTAAAGCCGCACACATATTCGTGCAGCATTTAATCACAGGAGTCCGCAAATACCAAACTCAACCTTGCACTCCCCACGCATCAGGATTTACCATGGACACACATATCCCCCATGCATTCCTATGGGAGGGCAGGCCAATCTCACACACGCACTCAGAGAGGTCACGCACTTTGTACTACACCACAGTGCTAAAGTGCGCAAAGACCAGAAATCACTATAATGATGTAACATTAAAAGGCAAAAAGTTCAGGGGTGAACCTGCCAGAAAGGCCAAATCCAACATGGATACAGGAGACAGTTTACCTATGAAGCACAAGGCTTACAGGGTGACTGACAGGGTCAGGGTCTGCTTCAAAGAGGAGGTCTCAAAGATGCTTGCTCTTGGGGTGAGCCAGCCCAGTGGTCGTGGTCCCGAAGGCTGCAGCGCCGGGTGACACACCCGAACTCTGGTTCTGTGTGGACTACAGAGGACTCAATTCAGTCACGAAGACTGACGCTCACCCCATCTCCAGAGCTGATGAGCTCATCGATCGGTTAGGGGCTGCACGGTACCTCAGCACGTTTGACTTGACGTCTGGGTACTGGCAGATCGCCCTGACTGATGGGGCCAAAGAGAGGTCAGCCTTCTCCACACCAGATGGGCATTTTCAGTTCCGGGTTATGCCATTTGAGATGAAGAATGCCCCTGCTACCTTTCAGAGGTTGGTCAACCAGGTGTTGGTTGGGCTGGGTGAGTTCAGTGCCGCCTACCTGGATGACATCGCAGTGTTCAGTGTCACATGGGAAGAACATCTGCTCCACCTGTGGGAAGTGTTGATGGCCCTGCGCAAGGCAGGCCTCACGATCAAGGCGAGTAAGTGCCAGATCGGGCAGGGTTCCGTGGTGTACTTGGGACACCAAGTGGGGAGCGGCCAGGTGGCGCCCCTCCAACCAAAGATTGAAACCATCCTGGCTTGGGGACCCCCAAGACCTAGACAGAGGTGAGGGCCTTTTTAGGACTCAGAGGGTACTACAGGAGGTTTGTCAAGTGTTATGGCAACATTGTTGCACCCTTGACAGAGCTGACTCCCAAGAAGCAGCCCAATCAAGTGATTTGGACTGACAACTGAAAGCGTTTGAGACCCTTAAAACTGCCATGTGCACGGCGCCCGTGCTCCTGACACCCAACTTCTCCAAAGAGTTTCTTGTGCAGACAGACGCTTCAGAGCATGGTGTAGGGGCTGTTCACTCACAGATGACTGAGGAGGGTTTTGACAACCCGTAGCCTTCATCAGTAGGAGGTTACTTCCAAGGGAACAGAGGTGGAGTGCAATTGAGCGTGAGGCTTTTGCTGTGGTCTGGGCACTGAAGAAGCTAAGACCCTACCTGTTTGGGACTCACTTTCGGGTTCAGACAGACCACAGGCCCCTCAGATGGTTGATGCAAATGAGGGGTGAGAATCCAAAGCTGTTGAGGTTTTCCATTTCCCTACAGGGTATGGGATTCACGGTGGAATATTGCCCTGGTACAGATCAAGCCAATGCTGACGGTCTGTCCAGATTTTTCCGCCTTAGTGATGAGAACTCCCTGGGGTAGAGTAGTTCTCCCCACATTTCAGGTGGAGGGGACACTTGTTAGACTTCGCACCATTGGCGCGGGTCTCACTTCCATTTTTGTTATTGTTGCCTCATGCGTTTTGCTGATGTTAGCTGCTCAGAGCACTGTGCCACTGCCAATCAGTGCCACAGTGCACGTGCTCCCTGTATAAAGTGTATATGTTGATTGGTTTCCATGATTGACTTATTTGGTTTACTGTCAGACCCCAGTAAAGTGAACCAGGAGTGCCTAGGGCATGTAAATCCAAATGCTGCTAGTGGGCCTTCAGCACTGGTTGTGACACCCACAGAAGCAGCCCTGTAAAATGTGTCTGCGGTCTGCCGATGTAGAACCTGCATGCAGTCTGGTACTGTCATGCTGATTGGGCAAGTGCACCCACTTGCCAGTCCCTAAACCTTACCTTAATTTCATATTAGTCACCCCTATAGTAGGCCCAAGGGCAGGGTGCATTGTAAGCATAAGGTAGGACAAGCCCTGATGTGTGTGGCATGTCCTAATAGTGAATTACAGCCATTTTCGTTTTTCACTATTGTAAGGCTACCTGTTCTCATAGGCCAGAATGGGCTGTTGGAATTGTTACATTCTACATTCCTAACAGACTCAGGGAACATGGTAGAAATTCGAGTTTAGTATGCCTAAACTCAGAATAATAAAAGACATCTTTTAGTAAAGTTTATTTTAAAGTTCTGTGTTTGCAAATACCACTTTTAGAAAGTTGGTATTTGCTTGCCTAACCATTTCAGCCCGCCTCTGCTCTGATGTGTATCTGCTGTCTGGTTTCTGTGTGTGACAGGGCTGGGGAATTCCATGAGACAGGCTGGGGCTGCCAGGTGGTGAATAGGAAGATGACAGCCAGATGGGAGGGAGGAGTGCACCTAGGTTCTGAATAGGGCTGTGCTCTGCCACCACAATGCTGGCTCCACCCCCTGTGGAATGTCTGAGGTCTCTGCCCTGCACCTTGTAAAGAGAGAGGGAAGACTCTCAACAGAGTACTCCTGGACTGTACTTCGCACCACAATGCTGGCTCCACCTCCTGTGGAGTGTCTGATGTCTCTACCCTGCACACTGAAAGCAGAAGCATGCATCCTATCAACAAAGTGCTCAGAAACTGGACTTAACTAGGAAAATGCCCCCTGTCCTGAAAGAACAAAAGAAATGCAGTATAAGTATAGAAGCCCTGCTCCTAAGAAATCAGATCCTGTTTGACCAAGAAGAACCTCTGACCGACGAGAAGGACCTGGAAGAAGCTGTGAGGAGGAGTACTGGTCCCTGATCTGGTGGACTAGCCTGCAGTGGGTGCCTTGCTGAGAAAGGAGAGAAAAAGGACTGAAAGATACTTTTGCTACTTGTGCTTCAAACAATCTCTAAGGACTTGTGGGTGAGCTTGCCCTGCACCATGTGAGCCTGCTTTGCTTTGAGCCGTTCCTTGCACCGTACCGCTGGGCCGCCCGCACTCTGCCTCACTCTTCCCCCCTTTTCGAGCCACTCTGCTCGCCTCGCCGCCCCCACCGCTGGAAGCCGAACAGAGTGCCTCCCGAAGCCAAGGACGGCCCGTACGCACGAAGGGTACCAGCCACCTCCCATCGCTCTCGTGATCACCGGGGACGTGCCGCACTAAGAGAGCCCGGCCTACGCCTTGTACTGGCCGACGCGTGCCGCGCCTGCCCGCATTGAATCAGCAGCTTCAAACCGAAGGAACGGCTCGAACGCCGTGAACGCCGGAGGCAACCCGCATCGCCCACCCTGCTCCTCAAGGCCCCCCTGCTCTACGCCTCACACTGAGATGCCTACCAGAGCGGGGGCCCGCCTCGCAGAGGAGCCACCGGCATCTTTGTGTTGCCTGCACGTCCCGGACCCCGCATTCGAACCAGACTCCTTATCGCAGAAAAGGTACTGTCAGTCAACGCGTACCACAGTGTGTACGCTACGGACCACGGAGTCCACAACGCTGGTTTAATTTGTTTTTGACATTGTTTTTCAACTGTAAGAGTCGGACAAGAGTGCGCAACGTGCACAGGAACCAAGAATTACGCATTTTTAACAGAATCCTCATTTTATTGCTAAATAGTATTATGGCCTCATTTTACAAACGTTATTTGTGTCTTGTGATAAGCCTTATATAAAGATACTTATTTTTTGATACAAAACTAGACTGGTGTCCATTTGTGCTGTGTCATTGAATTACTGTATGTGGTCAGAAATGCTTAACCCATAACGCTCTGAAGTTTAGCCTTGTCTGCTCAAGCCACGCAACCTAGAGGGTGAGCAGGGGTTATTTAAAGAGTAAGTCCTTGCCCTGACTAGAGGGGAGGGTCCCTGGTTGTCACAAGTACTCACCTGTGCCAACCAGAGACCCCCAAATCTAACATTGGAGGCAGCGGTGAGGATTTCGAATTTCGATTTGTGATTAATATACAGTAATTGGTGAACACCACGTAATGAGTTCAGACCAATAACGCAGCCACATACTTGTTGATTTTTGTTTTTGCCAAGAGATCTCCCTTTTTTTTAAAGAAAAGTCATGCCCGATTCAGTTAATGGAGAAAAGGCAGCATCTGTAGACTCTGACATTGAAGGAATAGAATGGGATGAAGAGAGACTACAGAGCTACTCCTTAGCCCAGCTGAAGGGCTTCTGCAAAAAGTTTAGTGTTTCACAGTCTGGATGTAAAAACAAAACTCATTTCCAAAAGGCGCTGAGGGCCTGGATTGAGTCAAGGGTACCTGAGAATAGAGTGGAAATTGAACCAGCAGAATACATCCATGATTTTGGCAGAGTCCTGTCGCCAGAGGGGTTGGCAGACTGGAAGAAAACCCGGGCACATGCAATGGATATGGCAAAACTAAATGGTCAGCTGGAGATGGAAAGCAAAAGGCTGGCTATGGAAGAAAGAAAAATTCAAATGGAACATGAAATGAAGTTGAGGGAGCTGGTGCTGAAAGCTAAAAGTATGAAAACTACTCCCTCTGGTGGCAGCGCATCACCAGGGCAGGTAGAATCAAGGGTGTACATGCCAAAGGATGTGGTGAAAGAATTTGTTAAGAATGAAGACATACGGCAGTGGTTCAAGGCTTATGAGGTTGCCATGTCTTCCCACGGGGTCCCTGAGAGAGATTGGGGAGCGGAGTTGTGGGGGCGGTTCCTTAGTGAGGGGCGGGACACACTGCTAGATTTGCCATCTGAAGTTTATAATTCTTACCCACACATGAAGGAAGCTTTGATGACCAGGTATGGGTTAACTCCTGAATTGTACAGACAGAGGTTCAGGGGTTGTGCAAGGATTCCCAACAGTATGTATGTTGAGTATGTAACTTTTTTCTGCAGAGCACTGGATGGTTGGGTGAAGGGTAGCAAAGTTAATGATTTTCAAGGTCTCTTTGATTTAATTGCATGGGAGCACTTGTCTAGTAATTGTTTTCCTGAGCTAAGCCAGCACCTGATTGATAGCAAGCTGACTAACCCTAGGAAGCTCCCTGAGGAGGCGGACCGCTGGGTCAGCACCATGGTCCACAAGGCTCAAGTGGGAGACTCCGCCAAGGGTGGGCAGGGTCCCCAGCAGAGGAGTAGGGGGACAAGGGCAAACAGAGGGAGTTTCAGAAGAGGCCCCAAAGTAATCCCCAAGGGAACCAAGGGAAAGGTTCTCAGCCACCCCCACCCCAGAAACCGACCAGGGTCCCGACAGGTACACCTGTTCAAAGAGGGCCTCTAAAGTGTTACAAATGTGGCAAACTGGGGCATTTTGCCAATGATCCCAAGTGTCGCCTGTTTGGTAAACCAGCACCCACTGGTGCTCCGCCCCGGCCGATGGCTAGTGGAGCCTTTGAGGGGGAGGTAGAAGTCCATGGTGGGTGGGATCCTGTTCAGATGACCCTGGTCTCGTTAGGAGACAGTGAGATGGTCCCTGAGACTATATGCAAATTAGTCTGTTCCTGTCCCAGTGCATGATGGGAACAGGGCAAACCAAACTACCAAGCCAATTCTTACACTGGGAAGGAAACAAGCTATCGGGGACCGGTTTCTGTCATTTCAGCCGTCGTCGGCCCGGCTTGCTTGAATCCTGATGGTGCAATGAGCAAGGGACTCACATCTGAGTATACCCTGCCACGCTTATGCACTGGGACAGGAACAGACTAATTTGCATATAGCCAGGTTCTGAGCTGGGATGGTGCAGTGAGCTAAAAAACGGTGATGGATCAAGCCCTGATCTTTGGACTGGGTAAGAGTGGTCTGCCTAATTCAGACACTCTGTTCATCACCACCCCCTTTTCTGAATTGTTTGGCCACTATAGGTGTGGCAGGGTATACTCAGACATGAGTCCCTTGCTCACTGCACCATTAGGATTCAAGCAAGCCAGGCTGACGACGGCTGAAATGCCAGAAACCGGTCCCCGGAAGCTTGTCTCCTTTCTGGTGAAGAATTGGCTTGGTAGTTTAGTCTGCCCTGTTCCCATCATGCACTGGGCCAGGGACAGACTGATTTGCATATAGCCATGTTCTGAGCTGGGATGGTGCAGTGAGCTAAATAATGGTGATGGATCAAGCCCTGATCTTTGGACTGGGTAAGAGTGGTCTGCTTAATTCAGGCACTCTGTTCATCACCACCCCCTTTTCTGAATCGTAACCTACAAATTCACCACGCCTTACCACCCCCAAGGAAACGGGTTGGTTGAGAGATTCAACTGAACTCTGAATGGCATGATTATAGGTCTGGAAGAACCTATGAGGCGTAAGTTGGACGTCCTCTTGCCACGCCTGCTCTTTGCTTACCGTGAGGTTCCGCAGAAGTCTCTAGGGTCCAGTCCCTTTGAGCTCCTGTATTGCCACCCAGTGAGAGGACCTCTAAGTCTGGTCAAGGAAGACTTGGAGCAATCTCCCAGGAAACCTCCCCAGGATGTATATAGCTACATGCTGGCCTTCAGGAACCAGACTAGGCATTTCAGAGCACTTGCTGAGGCAAATCTGGAAGCCAGCCAGGAGGAGATGAAGCGGTGATATGACCAGAATGCCACTCTGGTAGAGCTTCAACCTGGGCAGAAGGTGTGGGTCTTGGCCCCCGTGGATCCTTGTGCACTCCAGGATAAGTGGACAGGCCCCTTTGAGGTTGTGGAGCGCAAGAGTCCAGTTACCTATTTGGTGGACATGCAATCTCCCAGGAACCCCTTGAGGGTCCTGCATGTCAACCGCCTTAAGCCCCACTTGGAGAGGTCCAAAGTGGGCATGCTCTTGGCTACAGATGCAGGAGGAGACTGAGCCTCTTCCTCACCTCCTGGTAGCCAGAGAGCAAGATGGGTTAGTGGATGGAGTTAACCTCTCTCCCACATTGCATTTCTGGGAATGTATTAAAAAATCGCAAAATAAGGAATCGCAATAATTTGCGATTCCTTATTTTTCTTAAGCATTTAAGGAATCGCTAATTTTGCGATTCCTTAAATGCAATGTATATGGGGTTCTGAAATTGCAAATTTTGGTTAAGAAATCGCAAATTACCACCAACTTGTAGCTGGTGGTAATTTGCGATTTCATTTAAAAATGCCCTATTTGGCATTTGTGAAGGTGGCATGTGACGCAGATACATGCCCATAGGGCATGTATGTGCGCCATATGCACACACATGTACATTTCAGGGGTGCAGCAGGGTGTATTTGAGACACCCCTGCACCCTTGAAATTATTTTCAATTGCGAATTCGCAAAATGCGATTCGCAAATTGAGAAATATTTCTCAATCATTCCTATGGGCCTCCTGGCCCATAGGAATGCATGGGAAATTATTCCTTATTTGCGAATTCGCAAAGTGCGAATTCGCAAATAAGGAAGACTAAGAAATCGCAAAAAAATAGCGATTTTTTACATACATTTTATTTTGCGAATTCTAAATAGCAATTCTTTATGAATCGCTATTAAGAAATCGCAAAATGGAATTTTGATACATCTACCCCTAAGTCTCTTGCCCTGAGAGAGGGTCAATGCTTGCCACAAGTACTCACCTGTGCCAATCAAAGACCCCCAAATCTAACATTGGAGGCAGCGGTGACGATTTCGAATTTGCATTTGTGATTAATATACAGTAATTGGTGAACACCACGTAATGAGTTCAGACCAATAACGCAGCCACATACTTGTTGATTTTTGTTTTTGCCAAGAGATCTCCCTTTTTAAAAAAAAGAAAAGTTATGCCTGATTCAGTCAATGGAGAAAAGGCGGCATCTGTAGACTCTGACATTGAAGGAATAGAATGGGAAGAAGAGAGACTAGAGAGCTACTCCTTAGCCCAGCTGAAGGGCTTCTGCAATTAGTGTATGTGGTCATAAATGCTTAACCCATAATGCTCTGAAGTTTAGCCTTGTCTGCTCATGCCACGCAACCTTGAGGGTGAGCAGGGGTTATTTTAAAGAGTAAGTCCCTTGCCCTGACTAGAGGAGAGGGTCCCTGCGTGTCACAAGTACTCACCTGTGCCAACCAGAGACCCCCAAATCTAACATGCAGAATGTCAGGTGTCCACTTCACCATGGGGTAAACGTACAAAAAGATATGGTGTGTGTATCACCGTGGAGGACACGACGACAGGAGACCTTGACCACCAAGAGGATATGGAGTGCTTGATAGACTGCCAAATGTCAAAAGAAACGTGGAAAAACTTGATGCGGCAGAGTAAGTGAGTGCCTCAACCGGAGGGAAAATAGGCAAAATAACAAGAAGGCTGGAACATTCTGGTGAGAAGAGTAAAAGTTGAGGCTTGGAAGTATAGGCAAACTGCAGAAAAGTCAGAGGCAGCCGTGAAAAAGACAAAACCCCTGAAACAACAAGAGAGGAAAGCTTACTTGTTACAACAAAGGTTGCTGGTACCAACGCTTGTTCAACTCACCACAGCTTTCAAGAGGTGCCTCCTGGAGACGACAGACTGAGGCAAAGCAAACATGCAGGCGACCACCACAGCCCTAGAGAAAGGAAAGGTTCTGAAAAGGGTGGTGCGCCGGCAGCCGTCCTGCTGTGAGCTGGAAAAGCTGGTGCGTCACTGGAATGGAGAACCCCACAGGGCTCTTCACAGTAGTACGGTTCTGAGGGGCTGGTGCGCCGGACAGTAGTGAGGTGAGGACTCCTCCTAAAAGACCCTTAGACGGATGTTGATTTGCATGCTAGGATGTCCTGGAAAACAGCAGATGTAGTACACTCATGAGGGAACACTCTCCGGTCGACCAACCACATCGGACATCGATATAGGAGGAACAGCGAAAACAGGGTCCTCAACAAAGGCTATCCGCGTGGAATGGTGACAGCGCCTTAGAGAAAACAGACACGCGTGAGGTACCCGCTAACGCCAACACAGCAGGGCTAGGAGCGATCAGCAGAGCAGCTTCCTTCAGGCAACCCCACGGCCTTGAGGAAACAGCAGGCGCAGGCAATCCGGATGCCCAGTAAGGTGTCACAGATAGGAGAAAATCGGAGAATCTACCGGGATGAGAAAATATCTCAAAGGAAGACGTTGAGAAAACCTTCTCTGAATTCAAACGAATATAACTGAGGAATCAGCAAGTCTCTGGTATACCTTCAGTGAGACCTCCGCTCCATCAGAAAGGGAGAAAATTCTTCATAGCTAAAGAGAACAATTCTCTGGAATCAATACATCAGAACTGATCAAGTTGAATCAGCAGGAAGGAGAGAGTAAAGAAAGGGGAGATGACAGGAATGGCCCCCTTTGCCAATTCGTCGCCAGTGTTGAAATTATAGATGAGACTGAAGCAAGGTAAGTTCAAGCACCTGTATTCTGTCATCCACTCGCCGTAACTGACCACATGTCCAACATTCCAAAGAGAACTCTAGGGTAACGTTCCAAAAGTTAGGAGGAGTTGGGGAGAAGGGGAAGATACCAAAAGGGGCAGGGAGGAAAGAAAGAACAGCGAGGAAGGAGCCAGGGGAAAAAGGAGAGAGATTACAACAATTACATCATGCCTTCATTGTGACACCACAAACACCTTAGTTACAAGTTTGTACATTCGATTTTGTGCGGAAACTGGAGTTTCTGATCTAAGGGATGTTGCAAAAAAAGTAACAGTACTTCCCTCACTGGGTTTCTCATGGACACCTTTGGTCAGGTAAAACCTTGTGGAACTTGTCCATGGAAAACATCTCTGTACTTGGGAAAAGCCTGACAAAATCAGGGCAGAAAGGTGGACATCAGCTATAATTCTCCAGTGTTTAGAGGAAAATGCCTCACAGTGCAATATTCCGCATCATAGAATGTTCAAAGCCTACAGTATCGTCGATTGAAGTTATGGAATTTCTGATGCGGTGCCAGCACAGATCATCATGGGATCAGCGTCATGGTGCAAGAGCACGGCTGTCACATGTCCATGCACATTATAGCATTAGCCAGTCAATGAACCATCACACACTCACAAGGTTCTCCCAGTCAACTGCTCCATGCAAGAAGAGGATGGACAGGTCCGGACCGTTCAACTGATCACATGGAGGGGAAGAGAGAATGGGATGGTGCCTGGGGGATGGAATGATATAGAGACTGTGTGTTACCGCTACACGGAACACACAAAGCCACCTCGTTATTATCAATTAGCTCTTTTCAGCTCCAGTATGTAAGAATATACCCAGAAAAGACCAGTTGGTTCATACTTAATTACACATGTGTTCCCTTGATTATAATAATCACATTTTAATTTAAGTCATGAATCGCTTTTGCTACAAAGAGGCTATGAATATGCTCAGGGGGATGACTGTGGACACATTTGACGGTAATACAAGAAAACTAAGGTAGAAAAAGGGGAATGCTCCCCCCTGAAAGATTGGCAAGGGGAGATTTAGGACCAAAAGCGACATTTGAAATATGAAAGTGATGGAAAAGAAGTACTTGAATGAATGGAAAGAAAAAGTGAGGATTAGCCATCAAGAACGGGAGGTGTCGGTGAAAGTACACTGAGTTCATAGAAAATGTAGCTTCTAAGTTGTTCTAATATGTAGAACGAACACATGCAAGATTTTTGACCAGATATTTTAGAGCAATGGTTCTTAACCCTTTTGGCTTCTGCGATTCACTGTGGGTCCGAAGCTGTAACACAATAGGCAGCGATCTGAAACTGTTCTCAGCGTGTCCCAACTTTATTATGTATCAATGAGCAGCGATCTGTAACTGTTCTCAGCGTGTCCCAAACTTTATTATGTATCAATGGGCAGCGATCTGAAACTGTTCTCAGTGTGTCCCAAACTTTATTATGTATCAATGGGCAGCGAGCTGTAACTGTTCTCAGCGTGTCCCAAACTTTATTATGTATCAATGGGCAGCGATCTGAAACTGTTTTCAGTGTATCCCAAACTTTATTATGTATCAATGGGCAGCGAGCTGTAACTGTTCTCAGCGTGTCCCAGACTTTATTATGTATCAATGGGCAGCGATCTGTAACTGTTCTCAGCGTGTCCCAAACTTTATTATGTATCAATGGGCAGCGATCTGTAACTGTTCTCAGCGTGTCCCAAACAAGTTGTCGTATGTATAAATGGGCAGCGAGCTGTAACAGGTCTCACTGGGTTCCAAGAGGTAACATAACATTACAAGAGTATTTGTAAAGCGCATGTTCACCCAGAGGTATCTTGGCACTGAATAACAGATGTTTATTGTTACCGATCTCAACGGTACTCATTTTATCGACCTCAGATGGATGAAAGGCTGAGTGGACCCACCAAGATTTGAACCTGTGACCATGAGGTCGAACACAGGACCCTGAAGTGGATGCATTAATCCACTGAGCCCCAGACCCAGCTTTCTGGTAACATGAATAAATGAGAAGCAGGCTGTAACAGGTCACAGGGGGTCCCGAGCTGTAACATCTATCAGTTGGCAACGAATTGTAACAGGCCGGAGTGGGTCCCAAGATGTAACATGTATCTATCGATGGGCAGTGAGTTGTTGCAGGCCTCAGCGGGTCCGAAGCTTTAATATGAATCAAATGGGCAGCGATCTGTAACAGGTTGCAGTAGGTCCCAAGCTGTAATTGCCGTTATTAGGCCCCGAGCCCGTGACACGCTCAAAGGCCTCATTGGCCCCAAGCAGCTCTGGACATCAATCAGCCCCAAGTAGTACCAGACATTAATGTGATTCCAGCTGTAATCAGCATCAATGGGTCTCAAGGTGTTACAGGTAACAATTGCCTTCATTCTATACTATGCATCAATGGTCCACAGGCTCTAACAGGCATTAATGGACCGCAAGCTAGAATAGGCATCATTGGATCTCAAGATGAGCGTCACAGAAGACCATGTGCCTGGGTACCAGTTGCTTGGTAAAATTACTGATTCCAGCTGGTTATGGCACCCCTGCAACATGCAATGGCGAGATTGTGTTTCCAGAATGGAGAAAGATCACGTAGACATGAAATTAGCAGGCACTTTACTGCGAATGGATATCTATAATTCCAGGGACATTTTTTCTCCCATTTATCACCTTAATTGACCACGTGGATAATTTGATCCGCGGGGGAGGCATTGGGGTTTTGGGTGGGGGTGTAGCTCCACGGTTTACTGCCCAGTCCTCTTTTTATGTTTAAGGTACTTGTAGTGCCGAGAAGCTCCACCCAGAGATTGTCACCTCTATGGACAGGTGCGGGGATTTCAACATTTTTTTGATCTTATGAAAGCGGAGCCTTTCTTTCCGTGTCTCTCTGCTTCTCCCCTTTTGAGCACAGGATCTTTCCTAGCTACTTTTGCCCAGTTTCTTTTTCCTATTTCCTGAACTCAGAGACACATGAAATGTGTTGCCAGTGTAATAATGCACCTTGACAGCTGGAGCAGGCACTACACATGCCCCACCAGCAGGCCGCGTGTATCCTGCAGGTCTCCAGGCCTTCACTCCAGGGGCAACAGTCACTGAAAGTACCAGGAAAGAGGGAACGTTTCTCCCACCAAAATCACCCACAATGCACCATTAAACTGTATATCATCATGGACGTCATTTAAGGGTCGAAGCTGCGACCCATGGCTCGCCCTTTGCTACCCCTGGCACGGCCTTTGCGACCCCTGGCCTCGGAGGTGGCAAATTCAGTGCCAGGAACACAGGGACAGCTTGGGCTCCACTCTTTATTTTCTGTCAATTCTTTATCACAATAATGTGTAAGTATGTGTGTGTGAGTGAAAGTGGGTGTCAAAGGGCGTGTAATGTCACTTCCGCTACCCCTGGCATTTTGGTGAATTGACGTCCATGTATATCTGTTGTTGCTTGGTAGCAGTTTGTGTTACGCCTGCAAGGTACTTTATGCGTCTAGCTTAAGGTGTGCTTCTGTGGTGAATGACGTGTAGAGGGAAACCCCTCCAGTTGTAGAAAAATACAAAAAACGTCTCAGCAGCAAAGTTTTAGTAAAGACCAATGCTGTAAGTATTTCAAGCATAACCCTATAGATCTGCTTGATTCCGGTATCAACTAAATATAGTGCCTAGCTTATGTTAAAGCGCCTGCAACAGACGGTTTCTCATCCAACCCTGGGTCGCTTCCTCACTTGCCTTTACATCAGCCTCCCCAGCAGCGATATCAATGTATCGCCCACTTCTGTTAAAAGTGTTAACTATTTGGGAGTCTTTAGAAATACGCTGTAAACCTTATTGTGGGCAGGTAATGTGTGCTACCCACTCCCTCATGCAACAACCATGAGTTCTGGGTTTGTGGTAGGTCTGGGATATGTGAGGGTTGTCTGAAACGTGTGTTTCTTTCAAATAAATGTTTATATAGTACAACTATTGAACTGATGAGACACGCTGAAGGAATTCTAGGCACTCGAATATCGAAGTAGCGGCTGCTCCCATTGCAAAGTGGTGTAGCGGGAGAGGGCGAATACAAACCAAAAACATCACGGAAGGCAGAATTAAAAATATATAAAATTGCACTTACCTGCTCCGACGGCTGCCCACGTGCTCCCGATCCTCATCTTTCTGACGTCAGACACTGCTGCCCACTGGGCAGGATCCCAGATGACAATCCCAGGGCTTCTCTCACGCTGGGAATACTGTTTCCTGGTTCGGCCCCCAGACAGGAACTGGGAGCTAAGGGTTGGAGAAAGGCTACT
Source organism: Lissotriton vulgaris (assembly GCF_964263255.1). Taxonomy (NCBI): domain Eukaryota; kingdom Metazoa; phylum Chordata; class Amphibia; order Caudata; family Salamandridae; genus Lissotriton; species Lissotriton vulgaris. The sequence continues at coordinate 140,313,660 of NC_141685.1, forward strand.
GCGCATGACGGTCTGGCCTACCCCTTCCCCCATCCTCCTGGTGCCGCAGCATCACTATGGATGGCCCGATGCCCTATCACATCATATGTGTGCATTTTGTAAAAACTAAAATCGAGAGCAAATAAAACAACTTGGGAATTGCACCAACAAACAAAATCAAGTAAGAAATAAAAGAATGGCAGAGTAAGATGAGAAACAAAACAGCAGCGAATAAAGTGAGGAAAAGAAAAGACGTGAAAAATCGATGTCGGAAAGAAATGACATAAGGAGCAGGGAAAATAACATGATGAAAGTAAAAATACATGATAAAGAAATTAAAAAATGAAATAAAGACATTGTAAAGAATGGCGAAGAAACAAAAGAGAAAGATAAAGTATGGACGAAGGAATGAGAAAAGATATTCTGGACAAGAGAAAGTCAGAGAATCAACTTTACAAAGAAGAAAAGCAATGATGAGCCTGGGAAGGCAATGAGATAAAAGAACAAAATTAAGACTAAAACAATAAGAAACACAAAGTCCACAGAAGAATTAAACAAGGAAGGAATGAAAGAAAGTTTGTGGAGAATGAGGTGAGATGTAGATGTTAAAACTAAGAAAAGAAAAAAGCAGGAAGAAAGCAGCTAGGAACAAGACACAGAACAGGATAAAGACAGTGCACGCCCCTTTCATCCAAGGCAAGTCAAATTAGCACAAGTTCATGGGTAAACTTGTGAGCAGTAGCACCACGCCAAGGTTTTGACCTTTGCTACGGGGCATTCACACCATTCACACCTTCATTCATACTTCCTTGCTTGCCATCAGACCCACAGACATTCCGCACCCAGCTCCAGATAGGGGCGGCGCCAGAGTTCCTGGAGCTCAAGGCAACATTGAATTCGCCTGATGGAGAACCCCAGAAATTGCTATTAAAAGCTGTTTGGTACAACGACAAGGAACCTCATAAGGCCTTACCACACCATATGGAAGCTCCGCCCCCACCTCCAAGTGCATCTCACTGGCGGTCTGCAAGGTGCTGCCTGTTTTCTCCCACTGAACAACCAAACAACACATGGCAGAGGCCTCGAGAAGCAGAACTGCCACGGCCATCGGATCACTAACACAATATCGATTGAAAAAATATCGACCTACACAAAAATCGACGTTGGAATATCGGAAGCAAGAATATCGACAGCCTATCTACAACTTGGTAAGTACAAAAATATCAAAACAAAAATATCGAAGTTAAAGATATCGTAATTAAAAATATCGTTTTTTTTCAAATAAAAAAAGTGTAAAATAAAGTAAATAATACTTATAAACCAAATAAACATAGTTAAAAATATTTAATAATGTTTAAAATTAATAAATAATACAACATTAATTAAACATATACATAAAAAATATAATATAAACTTATAAATTATTAAAAAGTATTATAAATTACACGTACATCTACACACATCAAACAATAACATAATAACATAATAAACAGACATGGATGTTTTGATGGCACAAACAGTTCAAGTGCAGGGCCTCAATTAGGAATTAGGTTTCCTGTTTAAGAGCATAATTGCCTCTTACAATATTGAGCTTGTGGCCTCTGCCAGGGTTTGATACCCGGGTCTGTCGCTCTGTTGTTTTTTTACCTGTGAAGGTGAGATCAGGAAGTGAGCGGTTTGTATTTTATTAAGTACATGAAATTGTGAGCAACAACTACCATTAAATTGGAGAGATGTTTTCTAATTCTGTGTTTCTGTATGATAGTCTTAATAATTAATACTGCTATTACCCTCAAACAATACTCTGACGTTTTGGCCGCCCCATTATGCACACTCCTCAACAACGCCCTTGTGCCAAACATGCTGCCAAATCTGCGACCAGCTTCACAACCACTCATCAGACCTTCTCTTCCTCATGTAAAATTGTCTGACCCTGAGTCTTTCCCAGACATTGCCATGGCTGTCCCACCTACTCACAAGATTGCTGGACCGGACAGATAACACAAGCCCAGAGGCAGAATTGCTAGTGTATACAAGGATTTAATCCCCTGCGTCTCTGCCTCACTGACAGCCTAGCCTGCCAGTCCCACAGGAGAAACCACTAGCATCCTGCATTCTATCTACTCCAGAGCCCCATTGGACCATTTCCCCCAACATGCCTCGATCAAAAGACTAGAACCCACTAGTTCAATCTTCCGCCTGATCCTGAAAATCTCCATTACAAAGCCAACTCAAGCACCTGGACACATGCCACTTTAGTACTCCACCGCCTCAAAAAGCCCTCTGTGGACCCGACGACCCTAGTCAACTACAGACATATCTCCCTGCCACCCTATCCTGTCAAAGTCATGAAGATCATTAAGTTCATAGCCACCCACTTCAATGTCAACCATCTCCTCAATGCCATTCAATCTGCTTCCAGACTGAGCCACAGCAAGGAAACAGCCCTCATACCAGACAACAGCCACATGATTGTGGATGGAGGAGGCACCATAACCCTCATCCTCTTTGACCTCTCCACTGCCTTGAACATGGTTTCCCACATCATCCTCCTCCAATAACTTCACAAAGCTGGCATCTAAGGATCCACACTCAATGGGATATGCTCCTTCCTAACTGGCCTCACCCAGCCAGTCAGGCTGGCCCCCTACTGCCCCGTCAGCAGCATCTTCATCTGTGGAGTTTCATCACTGAGTCCAACTCTTTTCAACACCTACATCACTATTATCTGTGCATGTGAAATTAACGTCTTATCTCAAACTGATGTAACACAGACGATACTCTCACTTAAAATGCCGAACACTCAGACCAAATTCCCTGATTGCATGACCGATTGGATGAAAAACATCTGGGTCAAACTCAACACTGCCAAGACAGAAGTTGTGATCTTCAGCAGACAATCCTCACCATGGCATTGTGCCTGGTGGCCAGCAAGACATGGACCCACCCACCATACACAGGCCACATTGGTATAGTTATCAGCAATCAACTCACCTTGACCGACTCTGCTTCCACACTCTGAAGATGCTGTAGAAGATCTTCAAATAGGTTCCCACCATCAACCACAGAACCGTCATCCAAGCCCTTATCAGAGCAAATTGGACGACGGAACATCCTGTATGCCAGATTCAATACACAACAGACTAGGTGACTCCAAACCATAGAGAACTCAGCAAGGATGATTACACTCAGCCTACGACACTGCATGCACATCATCTGCAACCCGGGAAGCTCCACTGGATTTCCATTCCACAAACAAGCTCTGTTCAAACACATCACACACACCTTCAAAGATCAACACAGGACGGCCCCAGCTTACCTCAACGCCCGCATCAGAATCCATAAATCTACCAGACACCTCCCCTCAGCCGGACTCCTATTACACAGACCCCACTCATATGCACAACCAAATACAGTGGTTGTGCCTTCTCCTACATCACTCCTAAAGCTTGGAATGACCTGTCCTGCACACCAAGGCATCCTCTTCCATTTATTTGTAATACTGCAAGCAGCTGATGATGTGGCTTTTCAACTACACTAGTTCTAGGCGAGGCCCAGTATGCTGCTGCATCAGCACCAGGATTCCCTCAAGGGCGGTGTAGTGCTTTACAAATGCTCTTACCATAACATAACAAGATATCCATTTGTTGCTCCTCCTCATTCATTTGTATGGCAACTTCTTATTGTTTCAATAATTGTTCTTTTGGTGTCAAGGGGTAAAAAAGGGACAAATTACATAAACACACTGGTCCACGGCATAACTTACCATCTGCTCCCGACCTGCCTTAACTTCTGAAGCCCTACCTCTTTGCTCGCTATTTTGGTCTGCCAAATGGAGCCTTCTGGTCAGTCATTTTTTTCTGTAAACTCACCAATATGATCCCTAGAGAAGATTGCTCTTGATCTTGTCACTAGTTTGTGCAATTACCCAATCATGTGTTAGAGAGGATGTTTTTTCTTTGTTCTTTAGTTAGGGTGCCTTATTTAGACACTCTTAGCCCTTACATACTTTCTCTTTTGATTTATAATTACCTAATTTACTCTTTTCTTATTCTTCACCGGTGGTTTACAACTCTTTTGGATAGAGGTATCATTCATCCCCTGATAGAGGAAGCTTACCTTGTAGCCCCTGAGTGAATCAATTATCCTGTGCAGCCTAGTTTGTTCAACATAGATGAGAGCAGAGGTACTACTCGCGATTGAGGTGTGCACACTTTTCTATGGACCAAAAACGGTCCTATTCTTTAAATCATCATTATTCAATAAAGAAATCCATGAAAATCTTTTGCTTATACCATCTTGCTGTTCAATATTTTTAATGATATTTTCTCATTAAACTTGTTTTCCAAATATTAGCAGATTTCATTTTTTAACGCATTTCACATTAACCCAATGCATTTCGGGTACAGATAGACCCTTCGTCAGGGGTCTAAAAATGCTGTCTTTCAAACCGCTTCTCTTTTCCTCCAATGACTGCCAGGTCCATCTGTACCCGAAATGCAATGCGTTAAAAAATGAAATCTGCTAATATTTGGAAAACGAGTTTAATGAGAAAATATCATTAAAAATATTGAACAGCAAGATGGTATAAGCAAAAGATTTTCATGGATTTCTTTATTGAATAATGATGATTTAAAGAATAGGACCGTTTTTGGTCCATAGAAAAGTGTGCACACCTCAATCGCGAGTAGTACCTCTGCTCTCATCTATGTTGGATTATTGAATAGTGTTCCTAGACAAAACACTTAATGAGGAAGTTGCACAAAATCAAGAGAATTGGTAAACATTGGCTATAGCAAACAGAAAAAGTGTGCAACTGGTGGAAATTAAATGATTTATTCAGCCTAGTTTGTTGCCACCATGCTTGTAATCTTCTTCATATTCCTCTTCCACAAGATAACGTTCACTGTGCTATTTCTCCAGAGGGAAGGATTCAGCCACTTTACACCGGGCTCGAAAAATCATTTAATTTTTACTAGACTTCCAGTTCTAGTAACCCAAAAAATGCACTCGACCTGACTGAAATGCTCTTGACCTCAGTCTCTGAAAGCGGAGCAAATGTGACAAGTTAACAAGATTTAAAGGCATTTTTATTTCTCATTTATCTAGAACAAAATAGAGAGTAAGGAATTTCGTCCAAGGGAGCTGGACGGGGAATACTCCTGATCCCCTGATCAAGAATTAATAACAAACAACTGGAGGAGTATCACCCGATGAGGGAAGTGAAGGCTCTTTTCCTGACAAGGAAACACTGTTCCTTTGTTAGTAAACCCCTCACTCACCACGTAGTGGTGACTTGCTTCATCATCATCGTCAATTTAAAACGTATGGTGAGATACTGGCAGGGGAGTTACGGCCTGTGTATCTCTGCTATGTGTTGGTCGACATGTTTCTACCAACCGAGCGGCGGAAGGTAGATGTAGGCTACTAGCCTTTCCTCTTCACTACGAACTAATATGTTGACAGGAGTGAAGCGCCTACCCCGTGCTCGATGAAGCCCATCACGAGTATTACTCTAGTTTTTTGTTCATCTCCTAAACCTTAGGAGTGACTTCCCAGAGATACAGTTTTTTCATCTGGAAGACCAAGGATTTAGGACAGGGTGCGTCTTTTAGGGGACCCACACCTCCCACTTCCTTGTTTTGGTCCTGAGGAATACCGGGGATTACCCCTAATGGTAGAAACATGTCGACCAACACATAGCAGAGATACACAGGCCGTAACTCCCCTGCCAGTATCTCACCATACGTTTTAAATTTTGTCCAGTTACCTTTTTATTAAAGCTAATATTGAAGTACTAACCAGGACAATTTTAACACTCACACTGTTTTTTTGCACCCCACACTTCACTACCTGCTCCACTGTAACCCAGGTGTTGAAGCACACCCAAGTGACGCTAGGCCACTTGGGTGGGCCCCGATGATGAAGCAAGTCACCACTAGGTGGTGAGTGAGGGGTTTACTAACAAAGGAACAGTGTTTCCTTGTCAGGAAAAGAGCCTTCACTTCCCTCATCGGGTGATACTCCTCCAGTTGTTTGTTATTATTTTTATTTCTCATTCACTTTGTGAGCAATAAAGATGCCTTTAACTCTTGCTATCTTGTCCCATTTCCTCTGCTTTCAGAGACAGAGGTTAAAAGTCAGTTTGTCTTCCTACTCGCTAGAAAGGGCGAGTAGCACCTAAAAATAGCTCGGCCTAATTAAATCTGGCTCGCAAATGCAAGCGGGCGAGTGGATTTTTCGAGCCCTGCTTTACATGAAACACCCTTCAAGGTTCCAGTGTGCCACCTGTGTCCACCAAATAGTTCAGATCAGACACTTTCTGCATTACCGTCGATGTCCCACATCACTTATTCTCCAAAGCTTTGGGAGATAGGGGCTTTAGCACATACACTGCCAGAAATTTGAATACCCAATCAGCATTGCTTTCTTGTAATATAACTGCTTCATTAGCTCCTGGCTAGCCTGCAGGTTTTTCTTCACCTTCCTCATGTATTATGCTCTTATACTTCTGAAGCCTATCACATAGTCCACCACATTAATTTTGTAGTGGAATTGAAAGTTCCTTCCACCCTTCACAGATCAAGCTGAATGGTCCATGCAATGAGTGCCCACACAGAAGTCCAAAGTGATTGAAATCCATGCCTTTATCTGGATTCTTCTAGTTATCGAATAAGGGACATGGCAGGAGAAGATCCCACTTGCTCCTGAAGTTCTCTGAAAAAGCTCACCTTATGCTTTTAAGGGTCCTGTTAAACCTCTCCACTAACCCCTTAGATTGTGGATGCTATGCATTAAATAAATTATATGTCACACCAGCTTGCTGCCACATCTGACCTATGAGACAGTGTGAAATGGGTTCCCTGGTCAGAAATTACAGACTATTGTTCGAAAGTTCTAACTCTCACCTCCGCGGTTATGCTCCGCCTCTTGATACCGGGAGCCATAATCCACTACAACCAAAAAGTACTGATGCTGAGGGGATCCTATTCTCCTGGCTGCTGGGCAGTTCTTTAGAGGGTACAGAGCTGAAGGGGACAGGCCCATGTCATCAGCACTACTTGAGAAAAGTGAAGCCCTCTAGACAGTCACCCTCAGGTTTATCTTACTTTTTTTAGAGTGATCATAGGACTTCACTCTTTCTGGTTCCTACAGCTCAAGACCGATCCTCAGTAGTAGAATCAGCTTCCAGACTGGCCATTGTAGTGCCAGTCAAGCACATTGCTCGCTTGCACGTTATCTCTTTGTCCACCAGCTGTTGGTGGATCCACAGGTGCCGTCCACTTTGAGAGGCAACTCCAGTTGTGCCCCATTCCCAGCAGCCAGCATGGGGGATGTGTCCAACAAATGTTCTTCCCTTGTATCCTCGCTCTCTTTCCTCTCTTGAGGTTCAGTGATCTGCGGGAATAGATAGAAGGGAGGCAGAACAGCTGGAGTGCATGTCCTAACCCTGTCTCTAAGGTGGCTTATTTGATATTCCAACTGGTCCTCAGTATTTTTCATACTCTGGACATTTGTTTATGTGATTATGCTCCTTGTCATGCCATAGATGAAGAGTAGCATATATGTTATTCTTGGGTCCTACAGTTGGTTCTGTAGATTGGTAACAAAGGTACCGTGCTTCGTAAACAACTTCTTTCCATCCTCATTAGAGTCCCAACCCCTACTCTAAATATTGGCATATGGGTTTACCAGATTATTGGTATATACTGTCGCCAGGGGTCTACTTTGGTGGGGACTCGTGACATGTAGACTGTCCAATACCCATTGCAATTCCCTATGGAGCTTTCATATGAGGGTAGAAGAAAAAGGGTGGCGCAGGCAGGGAAGGAAACAGAGAATAGGGCTGGGGTTCCCTCCAGTTAATATTTCACCTAACTGATCGCATGGAGGGGGAAAGGGAAAGTGTCGGACACTTACCCCGAAACGGTTTCTTTGTTCTTGCCAAACCTCCAGTTTATGCCCATGGAGGGGTCAAGTGAAGGAGTTGGGTAGCTTGATCGGAGGGTTTCTTTCTCTCACACGTTCATCTTTCAGGGGTCTATGCATCACGCCCTGGTACTTCGATACCATGCTGCCACATAGGATGCTACTATATCTCTCTGGACTCCTCTCGGTCATATCTGCCTAGTCAATTTTGTTTTCCTGTCGTCTCCTACCCTTACAACACTTGTGTTCATTGTTTTGACAATACATTAAACACAAACAATGAAAGCCATTCAAGCAGACTGTTTGGTTGTACACTTTTGTTTAGTAAGAGCTATAGATTCTTATTCAGTCAAATCTTGGCACAGCTTGCCAGGACTTTATTTTGTGGTATTCCCGATTCAACCTGTTCTACTTATATGCAAATATCAATTCTGTACGAACATAATAACTCTTTTTTGTTGTATAAAATTACTGTCATATGTAGGGTGCCCGAGGGCTCGGGTTTGAGGACCCAGTCAAAAAGAAAGAGGCTCTGAAATGATATGGTCAGAAATAGCCTTCAGGAAAGAAAAATATCTTTCTTGAGTCCCCTCGCTCACCAGGGTTTCCCCACAGTGACATGCTTCATCATTGGGGCCATCCTAGTTCTCTAAGAACTGGGGTGTGCTGCGACTTGCGGAAACTACGTATGAGCACTGAAATGGAAGACTATGTGTGGTGCACAGTGTGGTGGAGTGGGTAAAAGTGATTAAAAATACCTTGCTAGTGGACTAAAATACTTTATTATCGCTCCTAGGTTGGTATATCTAAAACGGGATGTTACACGGAAAAACCTAACTGTAATGGGTAGGAGTTCTGTGTAATATCAGTTCTGTGTAATATCAACATGTTTCGAGCCTACCCCTAGCTCTTCATCAGGACCACACAGGGACCAACACCTGTGTTTGCCACTCCTATTAAACCTGAATGTGGTAAATTAAAATGTAAATGAACAAAACGCTGCCACTAATAAAGCATGCATGATTACACATACGATCTCTATGTCACGTAGTGTATCTGTAACAGTTAAAATAACATGGTTAGAGAACAGCCCCCTCTGTCATATGGAGTAGGTGGATACACATTAAAAGGTACTTCCATGCTGGTGAGGTTCTCCTTAATGGGGCATGCAGTCGTCCAGGCTCGCATCATGGTTGCAACCAAAAAGGTATAAACATGCCCGGCGAACGCGCTGCGCGGTGTATGGTAAATGTTAAAAACACGCAACATATATTAGGTGACTAACACATGACACACATACAGATAGGAAAAACATGATCACAGACTAAATGCACATACTTAGAATTGACGAAAACTGTGCTTCATGGAGTCGAGGTGGGTGGTGTTTCCCTGAGAAAAATTCTGTTAAAAATAAGAAAGAAAGCGGGTAGTTAATCGTTAGCGTGTAGAAAAACTGCCCAGGAAATCGATGTGTGGTTCCTGTGGAAGCAAACATGACTTACTTCAAAGTAGAGAACACCACATTTGGTCACCTATTAGTCTCCCGGTCCGACCTCATCTTAGCGTGTATCCGGCGGGGGACTGAATAAATGTGTCTGAATTCTCCTGCGTCGAGGTCTACAAACACTAGACCGCGGGAGATGATACAAAATGGCCGCCGCCGATGGCAAAGGCGGCGGCCATGATAGTAGAATGCGTGAGCTCTGCGCTATTCTAAAGTTACTCAGTACTTGATTTCATGTCAATATAGACACCAAAGCGGTGAAAATGGAAGTGAACTTCGCCTTGGTGTATAGGAGACAGCACAGATTGTATTAATGTATATTAGAAAAGGGTTGTTAGAAATTACTAAAAATGCAAACAAGCATATTTTCAGTGAATGCCTGGATAAAATAGCCAGGTGTTATTGCGGAATGTGCCCAGTGTATGTCCTGAGGTGTCTGAGTAAATGACACGTGGTTCGAAAGGCAGTGTTACCATCAATGTGGCGGAAAAGACCATATGCGACCACTCGAAAAAACGTGGAGTGAGGAGAATGGGGTTCTTCCCATTTGACACAAACTCCAGACAGCCATAATCAATGGTGGCTTATGTATTCTGAAACATGTATGCACACGGATACAGCGGGAACATGAGGTAACTGCCCCCCCACCCAGGAGGTGAAGCTATCGTGGGTAGATTACTCAATGGGTCTTAGAGGTGGTGGTCAGAGGATACCATTTAGTAGAATTGGCCCAGGGGATGTCATCCTTAAGACCCTGGGAGTCAGTGCGAAGTTTGAAAACCGAGCGTTGTTCTTTCTCATGCAACCTTTTCACCAGGTCATCTTTATTTTTGATGTGTTCCAGGACCACCAACCTCATGTCATTAGGTGTGTGTTGTTTCTCGAGGTAATGGGTAGTCATTCTCGTGGGGGTACGTTTGCAGCGTATGTTACTCCGGTGTTCTACTATCCGGGCGCTGACTTTCCTTGTAGTCATCCCTATGGAGTAGAGATTGCAAGTGCACATAATTAAGTACATCGCACCTGTTGTGTTGCAGTTAGTGAATTGTCTTAATTCCCATGTGGTGTTGTTGTTCAAAATCACTTTCTTGGTGCCTGAAGTGAGGTGGCAGACGCTGCAATTACTGCAGGGATAGTGTCCCAAGGGCAGTGGGTGTAGGCGTCGTACATTCCCTTCTTCCTCATTGGTGGTACTGGGTCTTGTATGTACTAGGTGGTTTCTGAGGTTCATGCCTCGTTTGTGGCTGAACATGGGTGTAGGTATGTTCAGGCCCCCACTGTTAAGTGTGCACCCGTGTTTCTTGACTATCACAACGGCCCCTCGCGGTGGGATGCCTGACTTTCACCTTGCGGATACCCTGCCGGGGTTATCTCACAGGGGAATACCAGGACGGGTTCCCTAAGCAAGCGCTTAGAAACCGCTTGGTGATTTGCGCTACATAAATTCCTTTACTTTTACATTTACATTTACATCTTAGTCACTTTGTCAGATGCTACACTGAATGTGGTAATGCAGATGGGTCTCTTGGGTTCGGTGGTGCTCTGAACCTTGGGCTCTAGCAGGGCTTCCCTATTGTTGTTGGAGGCCCTCTTTCTAGCTTTAGACACCAGGTGTTAAGTGTAATTGCGCCTCCGCAGTTTCTCACTAAGATCTTTGGCCTGCGAGTTGTAATCTTGTTTGTCAGTGCAGTTCTTAATCAGGCGTGAAAATTGCCCAAAGAGGAGGTTTTCTTTCAGATGCCTAGGGTGAAAACTGTCGTAAATCAGAAGGCAGTTTCTAGGTGTGGGCTTGAAATGTGTGGTGGTAGCTAAAGCCCCTTGCCTTGCCAGTATATTGAGATCAAGGAAGACAAGGTGTGTTCTACTCATTGTGTAGGTGAATTTCAAGTAGGGGTCTAGTTGGTTCAGCCAAACCACAAAATCAGTGGCTTCTGTCTCTGTGCCCTCCTGATCAGTAGTACATCATCTATGTACCTTTTCCACAATAGGACATGTTGCATGTCAGGGTTGTTATTGATTAGTATCTTGTGTCTTTCCAGATGATGCACATAGAGGCCTGCCACGCTCGGCGCAAAAGTGCTCCCCATGCTGGTACCATGTTGTTGGCGATACAGATTCTCCTCAAAGCTGAAAAAATTCTCAGTTACTGCCAGTCTGCAGTATTCTAGGACTATGTGTCTTGGGGTGTGTTAGGTCCACTCGTTCTCAAATAGGACCTCCTCTAGGACCTCTAGTGTTTCTTTGTGTGGAAGGCTAGTATAGAGACTCTCTACATCCAAGCCAATGATTGTGCTTGATGTGGGGTCAAATCGGAGATCTTTTAGTAGGCAGAGGACTGCCTTCATGTCCTGCAAATAAGTGTCTGTGTTTTGTATCAAGGGACATAGAAATGCGTCCGCAAATATGGATAGAGGTTCTAAAATGGAGCCTATTCCTGCCTCAATTGGCCTTCCAGGCAGTTTCTCAAAAGATTTATGGATTTTGGCAATGGTGTAGAAATAGGGAGCAGTTGGGTTGGTGTTCTCCAAGAAGCTTGCTCCTTTTCTGCTCAACCAGTCATTAGACAGTGATTCCTCAATGAGAGAAGCAATGTCGACTCGCAATCATTCTGTGGGGTCTTCTTTGATGTTAATATAGTCCCTTTTGTCCGCCAAATGACAGAGGCATTCATTCCGGTAGTCATCGGTGTTCTGTAGCTCCCCCTTTGTCTGCAGGTTTGATGGATATAGATTTGTCATTAGACAATTGTTATATTGCCTCTTGCTCCATGTTGCTTGTGTTGTGGAACACTGATGGTTCTGGGATTCAACTTCGTGACATCTTTCATGACTGCCTTCTCAAAGGCTAGAAGTTCGTAGGTAAATTAGTTGCAGGTGGTGTGAAGGTAGATTTTTTCCTCAATCCTGTGTCGCTCCTTTGTTCTTCTGTTGGTGGTTTGTCCTTGAAGAAAACCTCAAGTTTAATTTTCCTAATGAAATCCTTGAGTTCACAACAGAGTTGAACTTGTCCATAGTGGGCATGGGTACAAAACTCAGACCTTTTTCAAGAACTGCCAGTTGAGTTGGTATAAGTGTGGCCTCGGAGAGATTCACAACTAAACTGGGACGTTGCTCGTTGAAGGATTTTCCAGTGGGCCCATGCTCCGTGTGTGGCTCCTCGAGGTCTACAGGGGTTGTGCCCATTGGACTTGCTGTCTTCTTTTGTTCCTTCCTCTCTGGATCCTTTGCCCCGTCCTAAAAAAGACTGGTTCTGTTGTTCCTGGGGTTTGTTCATAGTGCTGGTATTGTTATTGGTGGTAGGGTTGTGGAAACTGGGGTGGTCCGTAGAAGAATGGCAGTGGTCCATATGGTTGGAGACCAGGGTATGTGGGCTAGTTGAAATTCTGTCCCCTCTGGTACCTGCCATGACCACCACACGGTCTCCTGAGTCTCCGGGTGCTGTGACGGGTGTGGTTGGTGGTGGAATCTGAGCTGTCTGAGCCAGAATCCGTTCTGTGACTGTCAGTATTGTAGCCCGGGTTTCTTCCACTTGGTACGTAGTCATCCCTAGTATAGGGGTATGTTTTTTCATGAGTGAAAACTTTCTGATCCTTCCTGAGTTTCACATATTTAGTGTCTTTCAGCCTGATCTAGAAATCGTTCATGGTTTTGTTCAACTCCTCTAGTCGTTTTTTCAATTCAGTTGTGCTCTGATATGATTTTAAACGGACCTCTAGTGTATGGATCTCCTCTTTCATTTCTTCGGAGAGGCGTGCTGCAGTTTTTATTAACAGCACAAGCCAATCCCTGGTGCAGTGCCAGGAGATTAAAGACCAATCTTTCTTGAAGATTTATCTTTTTGGAATATGAAGGGTTCGTTTCTCACAATGAAACCTCAAGGGGCAATGTTGGCACAGAGGTATTCTGCCATCATTATTCCCTGGATTAATGTTTTAATTTGGTTACGTTTTAATTCTGTTAACTCATCCCAACATTGACTGGCTTCATTGTTGTCTTTATTCAGTGCTCCAGTAAGTGGTAGCATGGAGGCAATAACTCTGTCCACCTCCTCATCTGAGAAGGTTAGACCTGTTATCTCTGCCATGGTTGGTAGCTGGTGAATCCGTGTTGTCAGTCCTGTTGGAATGCGGAGTGTGTGTCAGGCACGCTGTTGTGCAGGGGAAAGAAAGGCTCCCACAGCAATGCAGCTGCAATAAACAGTTCACAAAAGGGGAACGGAGGTAGAGGTTATTGTCAACTGGGTCCGCCCTCCTTAATGTATATTCCAAATAAAACCTGAGGTCTTGGGTTTGAGGACCCAGTCAAAAAGACAGAGGCTCTGAAATTATATGATCAGAAATAGCCTTCAGGAAAGAAAAATGTCTTTCTTGAGTCCCCTCACTCACCAGGGTTTCCCCACGGTGACATGCTTCATCATTGGGGTCAACACAAATGTCTCTATGAACTGGGGTGTGCTATGACTTGCGGAAACTAAGTAGGAGCACTGAAATGGAAGACTATGTGTGGTGCACAGTGTGGTGGAGTGAGTGAAAGTGATTAAAAATACCTTGCTTGTGGGCTAAAATACTTTATTATCGCTCCTAGGTTGGTATATCTAAAAGGGGGTGTTACACGGAAAAACCTAAGTGTAATGGGTAGGAGTTCGGTGTAAGATCAACATGTTTCGAGCCTACCCGTAGCTCTTGATCAGGATCACACAGGGATCAGCCCTGTGTTTGCCACTTCTATTAAACCTGAATGTGGTAAATGAGACCTCTGGTTTTATTTGGAATAAACATTAAGGAGGGCAGATCCAGTTGACACTGACCTCTACCTCCCTTCCCCTTTTGTGAAATATGTAGGGTGCCCATATGGTTTCATATCACTGAGACATCTCTTTTCCATTCTTGCCCTTTGCTTTTACATTTCATTATCAGGTGCGTTGGTCCTATTAGCTCCCATTATACACTAATATGTGAAATAAAGACCCAGAACTAGAAAAGTTCTCTCCCAGGGATAGGGACTCATCTGGTCATCCTAGTCGTACCTCGTCCAAGCCTATCACCTCAAGTAAGCCTAGACTGCTCAAATAAACGTCACAAATAGTTCTGCTGGAAGATCTACCAGATGGGAAACATGATTGCTGATCCCTCTAAAGGACAACCAGGTAATGACCTTCAGGAAGAACCTGAGGAAACCAATGTGTGATGTTTGGATGGTTTCTTTGGGTCAGTTATAGATGTATCGATCTAGGGACGGTTGCTCTTCCACCTTGAAGAGTCTAACACCAACTGTTGTACTAGTGATATGTAGACTATCAATAAATTACTTTGTGGGGGTCTAGTCACCTCTAGTTAAAAGCCCTCAGTGGTCCTGCCCTTCAAGAACAAGGCTTGTCTGTAGCCTGTTGACCTGATAACTTCGCTGCGCTAGCGCTTGGCAGTGATTAGGACTGCTACAAGCGCTTTCATTGTTTTAACCTGTTTTAAAAAACCTGTACTGTATTACTTGCATTTCGCTCGCTTACTCCCCGGTCCACCACAGCAACCAGTGCTGTTTGTTGTGGAGGGAGGCAAGCGGTAACACTTCCTGGTTGCTCCATTTTAGGCGGCCATTTTAGGAGGGTTGACGCGCTAGTCTCCCCCTTCGCCCTCACTACTTAAGGGTCTGAATCAGTCGCTCTCGATAGTTGACCTGATAACTTCGCTGCGCTAGCGCTTGGCAGTGATTAGGACTGCTACAAGCGCTTTCATTGTTTTAACCTGTTTTAAAAAACTTGTACTGTATTACTTGCATTTCGCTCGCTTACTCCCCGGTCCACCACAGCAACCAGTGCTGTTTGTTGTGGAGGGAGGCAAGCGGTACCACTTCCTGGTTGCTCCATTTTAGGCGTCCATTTTAGGAGGGTTGACGTGCTAGTCTCCCCCTTCGCCCTCACTACTTAAGGGTCTGAATCAGTCGCGCTCGATAGTTGACCTGATAACTTCGCTGCGCTAGCGCTTGGCAGTGATTAGGACTGCTACAAGTGCTTTCATTGTTTTAACCTGTTTTAAAAAACTTGTACTGTATTACTTGCATTTCGCTCGCTTACTCCCCGTTCCACCACAGCAACCAGTGCTGTTTGTTGTGGAGGGAGGCAAGCGGTACCACTTCCTGGTTGCTCCATTTTAGGCGTCCATTTTAGGAGGGTTGACGTGCTAGTCTCCCCCTTCGCCCTCACTACTTAAGGGTCTGAATCAGTCGCGCTCGATAGTTGACCTGATAACTTCGCTGCGCTAGCGCTTGGCAGTGATTAGGACTGCTACAAGCGCTTTCATTGTTTTAACCTGTTTTAAAAAACTTGTACTGTATTACTTGCATTTCGCTCGCTTACTCCCCGGTCCACCACAGCAACCAGTGCTGTTTGTTGTGGAGGGAGGCAAGCGGTAACACTTCCTGGTTGCTCCATTTTAGGCGGCCATTTTAGGAGGGTTGACGCGCTAGTCTCCCCCTTCGCCCTCACTACTTAAGGGTCTGAATCAGTCGCGCTCGATAGTTGACCTGATAACTTCGCTGCGCTAGCGCTTGGTAGTGATTAGGACTGCTACAAGCGCTTTCATTGTTTTAACCTGTTTTAAAAAACTTGTACTGTATTACTTGCATTTCGCTCGCTTACTCCCCGGTCCACCACTGCAACCAGTGCTGTTTGTTGTGGAGGGAGGCAAGCGGTACCACTTCCTGGTTGCTCCATTTTAGGCGGCCATTTTAGGAGGGTTGACGCGCTAGTCTCCCACTTCGCCTAACCTTTATAGCCCTTACTCTATTGCGCAGCGGTAGCGCCGTAGACGCGCCGAAGAGGCGCCAAAGAGAAGCCAGTCTGCGCCAGTCCGCGTCCAGACGCTTCCTGCTTGCTCGCGGCCAAGCTCCTTCACCATGGTAGGGCCCATGCTCTCATATAACTCCTCAACGCTCCTCGCCCTATGCCCTCCTACGATTTTGACTTGTCGTCACTCGTTCCTTCCATCTCATACCGAGTATCATTGTAATAACTGTAACTGGAGCCCGCGTCCCCCACGCATCTGTCACTCGCCCCCTGCTCAGGACTGGAGAATGTTTCTCCTCAACTGTCGGTCCCTACCCAAACATCACACCGAATTGCATATATTGATTGAAGAGCTCAATCCCGATGCTCTTTTCCTAACAGAAACGTGGCGTCAGGCAGACAACGACCCGGCTATTGTATGGGTCACCCCCCAAGGATACACGCTAAAAAGACTGGATCGCCAGTCTGGGAGAGGGGGTGGACTGGCCATCATTTATCGAGACAGCTATAAATGTCGCACCACCCCCACCACCTTACCAACCTACGAGAGTCTTCACTTCTCGCTAGAATTCTCCCCCACTACCACGTTTTCTGGCATCCTAGCCTACCGTCCACCTGGCACCCTCCATAATTTTATCACTAATATTACAGACCTCACTGCAAGTGTCGTATTGTCCTCGCCCAACTTTACTTTGCTGGGGGATCTTAATTTACATCTAGATGATCCCCACGACACCCCTGCTAATAATCTTTGCTCCAATCTACAAGCCTTGGGTCTATACCAAAAGGGCTTCCATGTAACCCACAATAAGGGTCACCTTCTTGATCACATCTACAGTAATGTAGACAAGCTTACGGTGGAGACCCCTATACCATTACCATGGACCGACCACTTTTTAATACCCCTTACTTGGCGCACTAATCCCCCCTCCTCCTCCCACCATCTCGCTAGGCATCGAGCAAGGAAGTGGCCCTCACTTCCCCTGCCTGCGTGGGAAGCCGCTCTTACCAGTGACCCACCCAGGAAGGTAACGAACTCCAATACGACCACCAACAATTTAGACAATTGGATCTCCAGCACCCTTGACTTGGTCCTCCCCAAGCACTCTTGTAACCCCGTAAAAAGACCTAAAGCCGCCCCATGGTATACACCCGCCCTCAGAATCATGAAATTAGCTTGCCGTAAACGTGAGAGAGCCTGGAGGCAGGACCGCTCTCAACTCAGAAAGGCCGAGTACAGAGCTGCTATAAAGCTCTATAAACAGGAGATAAAGGCTGCACAAGCTTCCTTTTATGGAGGGAAAATTAACGCGGCCACGAATGCCCCAAGGGAAATCTTTAAAATTGTTAAATCCCTCATTTCACCCCCTGCGGAGCGCCCCTCTGCTGAAGGCGCCCAAAATCGCTGCAATGACCTGGCCATCTTCTTCTCCCAGAAAATCCAGGCTATATATTCCTCATTTAGGGATACTAATAACGATACGGAACCCCTCGTGCCCACAACCTCTGACCCCTGTGTTTCTTGTACACTTGATACAATTCCTCTCTTGGACACCTGGATAAACTAATCCCCAAGATTACATCTGGCTCCCCCAACGACCCAGCACCCCCTCAGACCCTCATTAAGGTCATGGACGTTATTCGCCCGGTCATATTGGACGTTCTCAATACATCCATCACCTCCAAATCCGTACCACCTCCTTGGAAGTGTGCGATGGTGAGGGCTCTATTGAAGAAGCCCAATCTCGACCAGAACAACTTGGCGAATTACAGTCCCATCTCCTTACTCCCCTGGCTGAGCAAATTACTGGAGAGGCACGTAAATAACACCTTGGTGGACTACTTGGAGTCCAACAGCCTGTTGCGTGCCTCCCAGACAGGGTTTCGCCCTCTTCACGGGACCGAAACCGCCCTTCTAGTGGTAACGGAAGAGGCGAGGGCCGCGTTGGACCGGGGTGGAAAAGTCGCCATCATCTTACTTGATCTCAGCGCCGCGTTCGACACGGTCAACCATGTCACGCTATTACAACGACTGGCGGACATGGGCGTGTCGGGCGCGGCCCTGGAATGGCTGACATCCTTCCTGGCCGACCGTTTCTTCCAGGTCTTTGAGGGTGAGACGGTGTCTCCCAAACACCCACTCAGGTGTGGGGTCCCCCAGGGCTCCTCCCTGAGCCCCACTCTTTTTAATGCCTACATGGAACCCCTAGACAGGATAGTCCACCCCTTCGGTGTGCGTATTGTCACCTACGCGGACGATACCCAACTGGTGGTCTCCTTAGAGCATTTGGAGGGATTGTCCCACACCTTAGGCCCCTGTCTAGAGGCTGTCGCTAGATGGATGGAAGCTTCTTGCCTAAAACTCAATGGGGAGAAGACAGACATCATCCTACTGGGCAACCCTTCTCCCTCGGCCCTTGCATCCATCTGGCCACCATGTCTGGGCCCGCCTCCCGTCCCCAAGCCCCAAATAAAGAGCCTCTGGATCTGGCTCGACACAGCTTTGGACTTCTCGGTCCAAGCTACTAAGACCGCCGCCACCTGTTTCGGGCTTATGAGGATGTTGCGGAAGGTGCTCCCACTGCTCCCATTTCAGGCAAGAAGGGTCTTGGTCCAGTCCCTTATACTCTCTCGCCTGGACTACGGGAATGCTCTCTATATGGAAGCCCCGTCTTTCGTCACCCAGAAGCTCCAAGTCACCCAAAACAGTGCGGCCCACCTACTCTATAACCTTCCTCGCTGGCAATCAGCGAGAAATGCCCTAAAGGAGCTTCATTGGCTCCCCGTAGTGGCAAGAGTTCAATTCAAGGCCATGTGTATCTTACACAAAGCCTTCTATCGTACAGGTCCTGCAATCCTACATCCCTTGCCTACTCCTTATGTCCCGTCCCGCTCCCTCCGTTCCTGTACCCTCCAGTTGGCCACTTCCATCAGAGTCAGGAAAGCCCGCTGGGGAGGACGCTCTTTCTCCCACACTGCGACTAAACTCTGGAACTCCCTCCCTCTATCTCTTCGAGGTAACAGCAACCACATGTCCTTCAGGAAAGCCTTGAAAACGCACCTGTACGTCAATACCTGCTAACTACCTTGAGCTCGCACGAAGCAAACAGTCACAAGCGCTGCGAGGCCTCCGGGTAGTTAGCGCTATATAAGTGCAATTTTCATTCATTCATTCATTCATTCATTCATTCATTTTCATTCATTCATTCTGTGCTAAGCATCTCAGGACAGGAACTGGTATAGTTTCTGTTCACACATGGGACCGAACTAGCCCTGGTGGATCTATAGAAAAAGCCGCTAGTGGCACGGGATTGGGGTTTATCAGCAGTTCTAGTTCTGTTGAATTTGCTACCTACTACTCTTCTACAGGTGATGCTAGAGGGGGTGTACAATAGGTTGGGTTGTGAGAGAGTGTTTGGTGCTTACCCACCAGCCATCTACAGGTGCTGCTAGTGAGTGTGTGAAAGAGGTAGGTTTATCAGTGCCTTATACTCACCCATCAGTCTTCTACAGTTGCTGCTGGGGGAGGCTGTAGAATAAAGCTGGGTTGTCATATTGTCTGCTGTTCACCAGCCAGTCTTCTACAGGTGCTGCTGCAGAGCGTCTAGAATAGGGTGGATTTGACAGAGAGAGAGTCTAGGAGTTTCTGGCCTCTTTCACAAAGGGGCGGCTATTAGTGTATTCATGTTTGCACTCCTGTTTGTGGTACTTGATTGGAGGTGCCACCAGAACTTGGCATAACCCTCCCCGCTCCCATTTTAAATGCCTATAAGATTATCCTGACTTTATTCTTTACACCATGAAATCTTGATTCTCAAATGTGTGCTGAACTCGCTCAGCTAGCGATCCATCTGGACTTGGGAGACAGGGAACCAGGACCAGAACCTTATTTCTCTCAGAGAGGACGAGTAAGTGGCGATCAACAGGTTGAAATACTCTGGCTGTGTCTGCAGCTTCCAATTGAATCGATAGTATTACTTCAGGCCCCTCACACCTCCCCCATGAGGAAGACCCTGGACATACATTTCACGCATTCTCTCTTCATAAATACAAAATCACAAAGAGCTTACAGAATGTGAGTGAATGAATCACTCAACATTTGGAATTAAAGTATATCCCATGAAACCGATGCATCAATAGTACAGAAGAATACATCAATAATAAATATACATTTTAACATCAATCAATCAACTCATTAACACTGGTAGGAACCAAGGAGCTGCTGCATCAAAAGTATAATGTGATCCCAAGTCTAAAAATCATATTTGATTAAACATTTAAAGATACTCAGACTGACTAAAATGATTCCAGTCCAACAATGCATCCCTTACAGCAAATCGCTGTAATGACTTGCATTCTAAAGTAACGCCCTGGTAACGTCGCATGCGGGGTACCAACCTCGCTGTAAAGGCTGGTTGCTGTAAAGACTGCAAGGTAAATGATGTTTCCCCTTGTTATATGTTTCCTCTGCACCACAATAGCTTGGCATCACAGTGACTGTGCGCACCTCTTTATTCTGTCCATCAGCACTGAACACTGGGGACAGATGTCTTCTCAATCAATCAATCATTTAAATTAGTTGAACACATCTAGTGCACTCAGCCAAGAGGAACAAGACAATTCTCAGTGAACCCCAGCTGTGTTATGCAGGAAAGGTAGCCATGTGGC
The DNA here is from genome assembly GCF_964263255.1 of Lissotriton vulgaris. Lineage (NCBI taxonomy): Eukaryota > Metazoa > Chordata > Amphibia > Caudata > Salamandridae > Lissotriton > Lissotriton vulgaris. The sequence goes on from NC_141685.1 coordinate 140,334,520, forward strand.
CAGGAAATTGTCTTTCGTTAGTCACATGCTGACACTCTTGACTGTAATTTTTTCACAAACACTTCAACACCAAACCTGCCAAGATGTACAGACGTCAGGCTCCATACATGTGCTGTGCTCATCCCGGTGCTCAACAGCAAGTAACAGTTTAATTTGCAAGTTCGAAAAGTCATCTCGTTCCAGGCTACCGCACATAAATCTAGCGTAGTGACTGGTGTATCTGCATATCACACCAGCTTTATAAACATATCAGCTTGCAGCTATTTTCAAGAAAACCTGGGCACAAAAATAAAAAGCATTTTTTGGTTTACCCATTCAAAAAAGCAAATAGATTCATTTTTAGATCCGTATTCGTGGGGCCAATTTGTTTTCTTCAATAAATTATCAAATGACACAGTCTTACTCTACTAATGCTATTCAATCATTTTTAGACAGGGTTCCCTTCCTTGACAAGAACTGGGGAACAAAAAACATACATTTCTTATTAGCATGTAAAATCAATCACAGCATTTTATAGCATCAGAATTGATTTTATCTGTATCATATTTTAATGGGAACAATGTTTTGTTTTTCATTTCCTATGTAGAACAGACATTTCAAGATTGGAGTCCATTATTCATCTGCCCTCTACACAACTCTGCAAAAGCTGTAAATGCTTTTGTTTGCTTTGTGCTCGGCCTGACTAACACACAGCTGCAGCTCTGTGACTTTCATTAATGAGCCCTCGCTCTTCTGAAGAGATGACCTGTGCTCGGCCTGGCCATCTTACTGGGGGCAGCCTCATGACTTTAAGGACTTATTGTTCTACCTACTTGAGATCCAAATAAACCTTGAATTTCCTTTTGGTTCTATGGGAAGGCAATCACCTTATACAAGAATAAGGTAAGACAACACACTAGGATATTGTTCGTGAAGTTATGCAAAAAAATTAATATCTAATCAAGAACAAAAGCCTTGATAATAACGCCATTAAATAATTATAAGCAAACTGTGAATATGCCTAATATAAATGTATGAAATGTTATTAAAAATAAAATAAAAAGTGATGTTAAAATACATCTGCACAGTATGCTCTCCAGTATAGTACAAACTATCGAACATGCTGTTTCGATTATATGCCTTGTCTAAGCAGGCATCATTGGAGTTGCCCTGGATTGCTCCTGCCTCTGCTTCCTGAATGGCTAATTGCAGACATTTCCCGCTTGATCAGGTTGTGTAATTCATACACTAATGGCACCTACATCCCATTCAATTTGGATGTGTTACGTGTGATGTTATCAGCATCTGTCTAGCACCTTCCACCTCTACTTATTGCAACAAAATTATTTCTTACAAATGTCACAAGTTTATGAACGTCTGGCAGTGATGACATTATAAAACAACACACAGTCTACAGAGAATGAAGGTTTTCACATATCTTTTATAGTCATCATACATTTTAAAAGATAACATGAGTGCTTTATTTCTCATGTGAAAGTCACGGAAGTGGCTGCTTACCCCCAAAAGTGATTTCTTATTCCAGAGTTTAGAGACTAATAGTATTATTCCCACCTTCTGCTTCTCCAAGGTAGGTTTTATAGAAATACAAGCTGGCATAAAACCGCCATAGATGGCAGAGAGGCTGTGTCAGACATACTGAGCTATGTTAGGTAAAATAAGTAACATTACATTTGGTAGTAACATCACTTTTTAATAAAGAGACAAATGAGTGTATGGCATTTAATAAATGGTTATTTTTATTATTTTGTGTAGAGATCAACAACTATGCTCATATTTAGATTTTATCCTAGGATATTTTTTGACAGATGTTGTTAGTGGCATGCCTAATTTGCATGTTGTGTGTCAGCTTGTGTTGGCTCTTCTTGTTCTTGTCACTCCCCTGGAATAGAGCCTCTTTACCATCCTTCTGATTGGATGACTTGGATAATTTCACTGCTCGCTATGAGGAACTACGCGTCTCTTTTTGGTTAAGAGTTCCATGGGAGTGCATGTGTTTTGGGTTTATGGATTTACAGGTTTTATCACGAATCCCGAAATCTAGCTGTGAAGATCCTTGTTAGTCCAAGCATTGCTCATAGTGTTGCTTTTACCAGTAGTATGATCAGATATGCTTGCATGGTTTTTTCTTGCACTTTTTAAGAGCACTGTTTCACTCAATAAAAAACAACTATATTTCTTTTTTTTTTTGTCCAACTTATGCTAGTCTTCTAATATGTTTCCAAGTATTTCATGGTTTTCCCTTAATGTAGAGAAGAAAAGACACTTTCATAATTCCGTAAATATCTATGTTTTTCTTCATTCCTGCAAGTCAGGTCTTCTATCATCTACTTTTTATTATCTGGTTCTAGAATGTCCCACTTAATTGTAATGTTATAATTTTCTGTAATTCGTTCATCTCTCAATAACTGCACTTGTTTGCTCCTGTGTGTATCCACAGTTGGGTCACTATTTTTGGCCTTACATTCTTGCCAAATTCTCAACATCTCTAGGATTATTTCAATTGTTCAATGAAGGTGTGTTTTTGCTTATGGCTGTGCAGAACTGATAATCGACTAAAGGCTTTCATACATTCAGTACACTTGTGTGGCTTTTACCATGGGAGTTCTCGGATTCTTCCTTAGGTTTGAGGAGTCACTGAAAGAACTTCTACACTCAATACAATGGTAAGGTTTTTTCTGTGTGTGTTCGCTGACGACTTTGCAGAATTGATAATTGACTAAAGCTCTTCACACATTCATTGCACTTGAATGGCTTTTTCCCCTGTGTGAGTTCGCTGATGTCTGTGTAGGACTGATGACTGACTGAAGCTCTTCCCACATTCAATGCAATGGTAAGGTTTTTCCCCAGTGTGTGTTAGCTGATGGCACTGTAGGTCTGATAATTGACTAAAACTCTTTCCACACTCATTACAAAGGTATGGTTTTTCCCCTGTGTGTGTTCGCTGATGTCTGAGTAGGACTGACGTTTGACAAAAGCTCTTCCCACATTCACTGCACTTGAATGGTTTTACCCTTGTGTGTCGCTGATCTGTTTGTAAACATGATAACCGACTAATGCTCTTAACACACTCACTGCACTCAGAAGGCTTTTCACCTGTGTGTGTTTGCTGACGATTCCTTAATGTTAAGGAATATCTAAAACTACATCCACATTTATTGCAGTGGTATGGTGCTTTCCCAGTGTGTGTTCGAAGATGTCTTTGGAGATGTGATGACTGACTGAAGCTCTTCATACATTCATTGCAATGGTATGGCTTTTCACCTGTGTGTGCTCGCTGATGCCCTTGGAGGTGTGATAACTGACTAAAGCTCTTCATACATTCATTGCAATGGTATGGTTTTTCCCCTGTGTGTGTTTGTTGATGTCTTTGGAGGTTTGATAAGTGACTAAAGCTCTTTGCACATTCATTGCAATGGTATGGTTTTTCCCCTGTGTGTGTTCGTTGATGTACTAGGAAGTTTGATAACTGACTAAAGCTCTTCCTACATTCATTGCAATGGTATGGTTTTTCTCCTGTGTGTGTTCGTTGATGTCTTTGGAGGTCAGATAACTGACCACAGCTCTTCATACATTCAGTGCAATTGAATTGTTTTTCTCCTGTATGCGTTTGCTGAGGGAGCTTTACTAGTGATGACAAGCTAAAGCTCTCGGTGCATGTGTATGATTCTTTATTATTGGTTAGTGTCTCTGGATTGGGTATATATTTGTCTACATCACATAACTGTGTTTCCTGAATGGTCAACATGTCTGTTAAAGCAATTGCGTTTTTCTCACACTCCCTAAATGTGTGTGCTATTTTTCACATTTGGTTTCCGAATTAACAATAAAGTGCAAAGGGCACCAAATATCTGTTACACTCATAATGTGTGTTATACGTCTTTGTGGGTGATAGTGCCTTTAGAATGGATATTGGTTTTGTACAGCTAGGGGTAAATATTAATCTTCCTTCTGGTTTGTGCAAATTGGACAGAAGTTTTCATTTTATTTAGAAAAACTCGACTTCCATTTAAACTTCAGTTGTCCGGCTCCACTCCACTTTTCTTTTTTCTGCTTCCTGTGGTTTGGCCAGAAATAGTTTACAATACACATAAAAGATGGAATAGTAGTAGTCATTTTACGAAGCAAAGCACTGCTGTAAGCACATCACACCGATCCCATGATCAAAGCTTGTACTGGATACTTTTTTATACAATAGGAGGTTTATCAGTGGTGTTGCCTACATTTTCTAGAGTTCTTTTCTTGGTCTTGGGACGTGGAGGCACACAGCTCAGACTTGTACATTCACTGAATTGCCCTTATCTGCTTCTTCCAAGATCTGTCTGTTAAGGTTCAGGTTCGTCTGTCTATGACCGTGCTGATGTTTTCCTGAATACTGGAGCCCAGTTTTTCATTGTTCTTGCAGATGTACAGTAATATCTTCATTATCCATATTCATTTCAAGTATTCAAGGCTTGTTTTCTGTTGGATGTAAAGAGATGTATAATTACTACATGCAAATGTATTGGAATGTGAATATACAATGTTTAAATGGTAGTAAAAGACATCTTGTCTTTACCATCCTTGAAACTTAGTAAGGGATATTCCCCCATACACAGATATTTAACTAGAAGTTCTGTTTAGCACAACACATCTTATTTACTTCAGAAAAGGAGGTGATTTGTCAGTCTTCACAAAGTAACACAGTCAAAAAAATGCACTCAAGGAGCACCCACTTGCTACAGGCACACGTTTAGGTAGATGCAAATGATCAAGATTTTAATTCAACAAGAACAGATTATGGAAGAAGATGGATCAGGATGTGCTGCTGTTTCTTCAGTTTCAGGAAGTGTATAACAATGGTAACTCTTCGGGAAGTATATAACAAGTATATAACAAAACTAAAACTTCAGGAGGTACAAAACAAAGGTAACTCGGGGTGCATTTTTTTCCAAAGCAGTGGAGCGTCTACCTGCATGCAAATAGCAGAAGACAGGTACTGGCCTGAAAGTCAAGTGCCCGTGGTTAGCAGTGCAGGGATAACAAACTAGGTGCATAGGTACCTGAGAGGTACAAACGGAGGAGGGGTTCACAGCGGGTGCTTATGAGGTACAAACAGAAGAAGTGCAGAGGCAACTGTTTATGAGGTACAAATACAGGACGTGCACAGGCAGGTTCTTGTGAGGTACAGTGAAGGTGCACAGGTAGATGCATAAGATTTTTTTAGATTTTTTCAAGATTTTTATGAGTTACAAATAACTCCTTGTTTTTGATTCTGCAGACTCCGCCGTAGCGCCACACCAGCCGCAAAGGGCCAGGCCTTGCTCCGCCTGTTTCCCGCCCGGGCTTGGCTCAGCCGGGCCCCTCCCACCACCAGTGATGCCAACAACAGCGCCAGGAGGCGCATAAAGGCAGCGCCAGGGCTGAGTCGAGTGGGGGTCCTTGTTTTTGATTCTGCAGACTTCACGGCCGGGCATTGCTCCGCCGTAGTGCCACACCAGCCGCAAAGGGCCGGGCCTTGCTCCTCCTGTTTCCCGGCCGGGCTTGGCTCCGCCGGGCCCCTCCCACCACCAGTGACTTCCACAACAGCGCCAGGAGGCGCATAAAGGCAGCGCCAGGGCTGAGTCGAGTGGGGGTCCTTGTTTTTGATTCTGCAGACTTCACGGCCGGGCATTGCTCTGCCGTAGCGCCACACCAGCCGCAAAGGGCCGGGCCTTGCTCCGCCTGTTTCCCGGCCGGGCTTGGCTCCGCTGGGCCCCTCCCACCACCAGTGACGCCCACAACAGCGCCAGGAGGCGCCTAAAGGCAACGCCAGTCCCTCGTCCCGCGGAACGCGCGCGGGACTCGCCCGGCGAAGCCCGGGCAAAGGGCGGGCCCTCCGTGGACCTCTAGAGACCGAAAGAGACTGGACTGGGCCACCCCCCTTGGCTTTGTGAACACACCAACTAAGGTAATCGCTCGCTCTGATGGAGGCTAAACGTAAGGCTGCGGCCAAAAAGACACCAATGCATACACGATCTGCAACCAGGAAATTAACACTGGTGCAAACCCCACTACCTACCCTAACCGCAATTGATAGAATGTTGCAGCAAACAATTGGGGTTGTTGTGAATGCGATTGAAAACACTGAAAGAAGACTATCTTTGCCACCCAGTATGTGTTTAATTTCTCAATCGCCACAAATTGCGAAATCCCCTGCAAATACAACTAATGTAACAACACTATCACATGACTCGATGTTATTACAATCTTTCGCAGGTCTGCCAGGGAATGATTTAAACCATGTTGTTGCACCACAACCTTTAGAACCTACTGTGTTTTCTGCTAGGGAGAGTAGATTGAGTAGATTATCATTAACACCTAATTTGATAACAAGTGATATACCCCAACCCCCAATATTGAATGACGTGCCTAATGATACAGGGGAGATGGACGGTTGTGATATCAATGACATTATCCCTATCCCTGATTCAACTAACACTAGTCTGTTAAGCAGTGTGACTGACCACAGGTCTACTCGGCCCAAAGGTAAACCCACCGACAGTAGGAAGATGTTGTTAGTTAATAAACTGGGCAAGAGATACAGATGCAAAAGAAAGAAAGTAACCCAAACTTCCACAGATCATGGAAGGGAGGGAGAGGTATTGCAACATAGCTCAAAGGAGAAACTAACCACAATTAACATAGAGGGACTGACGCAACATATAGAGAATATAATAAAATCCTACATTACACCAGTGACCGAAATTTTAGAATCCCTTAGTAAACAAGCATTTACAATGCAATGGTTTTGCCTTTGTTAAAGTTAGAGCTATTGGCATTGCTCTTGACATTATTTTTATTTATGTTTTTTTTTACATAAATAAATGGCATTGTCATTTACAATGCCACTAGCTTTATCTCTCGCAAATGACACACACAAACACACACAGAGCCCCCACACACACACACCCACACAGAGCCCCCCACACACAGCCACACAGAGCCCCCCACACACAGCCACACAGAGCCCCCCACACACACAGCCACACAGAGCCCCCCACACACAGCCACACAAAGCTTCCTACACACACAGCCACACAGAGCCCTCCACACACACCCACACAGCACAAGCAGGCAACAGGGGCACACGGATGCACAAGCAGGCAACAGGGGCACACAGAGGCACAAGCAGGCAACAGGGGCACACGGAGACACAAGCAGGCAACAGGGGCACACGGAGGCACAAGCAAGCAACAGGGGCACGAAAACGGAGGCACAAGCAGGCAACAGGGGCACACGGAGGCACAAGCAGGCAACAGAGGCACACGGAGGCACAAGCAGGCAACAGGGGCACACAGAGGCACAAGCAGGCAACAGGGGCACACGGAGGCACAAGCAGGCAACAGGGGCACACGGAGGCACAAGCAGGCAACAGGGGCACACCGAGGCACAAGCAGGCAACAGGGGCACACGGAGGCACAAGCAGGCAACAGGGGCACACAGAGGCACAAGCAGGCAACAGGGGCACGAAAACAGGCACAAGCAGGCAACAGGGGCATATACAGAACCACACATACAGAACCACACATACAGAGCCACATACACAGAGCCACCCACACACCCAGGAGAGCAAACACAGCGAGGGGGCAGGGAAGCAAGCACAGCGAGGGGGCAGGGAAGCAAGCACAGCGAGGGGGCAGGAAAGCAAGCACAGCGAGGGGGCAGGGAAGCAAGCACATCTATGGGAGGAGGAAAACGCATGCAATGCAACTCACCCAGCTCTACACCAAATGACACTGCAATCTGACTTACAGCCACAAAGGAGCCTGCATTATCAACCGTCACTGGGAGGTTAACATGCAAGACAATGCAACATAGCCAGGAGGCAGCATGACACGGGACACAGACAGAACCATCAGTTTTTGGGGTGAGAGAACCAATAAATCAGTAGACTGTCATGTTAGATTGAATCCACTGGGGGTGGCGGGGTGACCCCACCATAACCGAGCGCAAAGACTATTGGAAGGTGTGCAGGGGGAGGGGGGGAGTTAGGCCACAAACATCTGAGCCCTGGATGAAATTCCTGTTATCCAATCACAGCCTGATCTAATTCCTCAGTATGGATAATAAAATGTACGTGCCCAGTAGTCAGTAGGAAAAACAGCACGTGTAATGAAACCTACTGAGGACAAAAACCCCAACGATACACAATGTTTCATTTGTTTGCAGACAAGCTCTATTAATGTTAAAAGTTGCTCGTGATTTGCATTTGGGAGTCTCTGTCTGACATGTCATGGTGGGTGAGAGACACTGAGCCGGAATATAGCCTCGAATGTCTGAAACTTCAATTCTGAGTTTCCCTCTAAACAGCATGTTTTAAGTGTGGTGGGTCCTGTAGGGTTTCAGACATGGCAATAATTAAAAAACAGACATCGATTCCCTGGAGCACTATATATGCACCCACGCCTCTAACTTTACTAGGAAAAGCACTGATCCATTTCCCAACTATTGACTGAAAACCCCTTAAGGTATTTAATACAGCGCCTGGAGACCCCCACGGGTGATTAGCTGCGCTTTACAAATCAGCAATGCAATCCCCGTTTACATTTTACTTCATCCTGCATTGTCCAGGAGTATTTGCTTTTTTTTTTGTTTTACAAAAGTTTGCGTTCTTATATTGCTGTTCACTAAACATAGGACTCTTTCAGCACATACTGCCTCTTTGTGTCTGAGTGAATTCAGGTGGTAGGTGGGCGTTTACGGGCCGCGATGGAGCGCTCTGGAAGTGGCGTCAGAAAGCAGCGCACGTTTCCCCCAATGACTAATTAATACAGCTGTGCAAACGATATGCTCATTCAATCTGTGATGGCTGCCTATGTGTCAATCGTATTTGTGGGGAAATGTGAAACAAGTAGAAAGATATGCGAAAAAAAAGGCACACTTATCTACCAGGGTGAGACACTGAAGAAGACAAGTTGTACCAATGGGAGAGCCGGGGCGACTGCACCACTACAAATACCACCCCTTTCACAGACCTTAGCAGAGTTTAATACAAGGTCTCATTTTCAGAATATAAACATTTTCAATAACAAGTATTCACAACAAAATCACTGTAGTTATTCATTTGCCTGATACAACTTGCAAAAAACTGGCAAAGCCAATCGGCCTGGCTTGTTTTATGCAAATGTTTGTTGTAGAGTGATATGTCTAGCTGCAATACGGGAAAGGTCACACCGATGCATTCAAATTGACTGGTCAGGATTTTAGTTGACATGGTTTTCAGCCATACTGTAAAATTACATAGGCCAGGTCTCCTGTACAAGATTCCTACCATAAACACAATTTTCTTACAATTAAAGAGGTGGTTGAAAAACAAAAACACACGTGTAACTGGTAGCTGAATTTCGCACTAAAGGAGGGGTCAGTAGGGGTCATTGAAACAAACCAGCAAGTGAAACTGTGGGAGGACCCCTGCCAGCCGGATCAGGGAGGACAAGAGTACCCCGTGAGAAGGGGGCATCGAAAACAAAGAGGAGGGAGGGGGCAGCGAGGACAAAGGGTAGCACTAGACATGAAACAGAAGAGATAGGCCGAGGCACAGAGGTGTTTAAAGCCCTTTCGCCGCTACAACCTAGAGTACCTGTTTTCAAAATGCCTAGCAACCCCTCTAGGACCAGTGCTCCTAATGAAGGCGGGCAGGGGGCTTCCTGTCATTGTGATGCGAGGCACATAAAAATCGTTCAAGGGCAAAAGGAGGGAGGAGGGCTATGTCTGATAGCAGTTTAGGGTCATGAAAAGAGATTTAACCCCCAAAAACATCCCTTGTGCCCAAGTAGACAATAGAACTATCACAGCACTGATACAATTGATCAAGTACACCGTCCTCAACAAAGTGCTACAAATAAAGGTACGTTTTGTCTCGCCGTTGCCTACGTTAAGCATCAAGCCTTTGTTGACCCCACAAGTCCGGGCAGCAGATAGATGGTTTAAATGTGAAGGGGGCTCTCCCGGTAACACCCTGTCTCCCAATAATGGATAAGTCACCGTTAAAAACAATTAAAACTTCCAAAACCACACCAGCGGTGTATTGAAATGAGTCACTACACAACGTTCAGCGTGGAAATAAAATACAAATTACAAGCAAATAAAAGTGAAAATCATGAATATACAAGAAACGCCTGTGTTTACTGGGGAGGAGGACCACGCAATCCCAGTGCCCCCCCCCCAGCATCTTTCTATTGCAAGTCGTGACCTACTGGTCACACTGGCAGCTGGGGACTTTTTTTTATCATGAATGTAAGTTTTACATTTTATGCGTTTTTATATAGCGCGGACTTTACCCGAAGGTGTCAGAGCGCTTCACCAAAGGAACAGTACAGCCACTCTGAGAAGCAACCCCAGAGAATGTAGGGCTCCAACACGCCGCCCAGTGCCACTCTTACATCGCGACTGCTTCCCCCATGAGCCACACCAATGCCCTCAGAGTCACCGAAGCAAAACCAACGCCAGACCGCAGGCCCGAACTCCACTCTTTCCCCCCACCAAAACACAGCGTCCACAACAGCCCGACATTCCAAGGTTACTTGTCTTAAGTCACAAATGTATTAGGCAGTAGAGTGGGGTATCTACTATACAGCCCGGCACTCAGTTAACTCCCAATTAAACTACCCTGACCAGCATGCCCTTGAGGTACCTGCGCACTGAAGGGCCTCAGGATGCTTGCCACGTCTTGCTGTCAAACAAGAAAAGCAACGGATTTAAACTCGAGCGTCTGAGTATCCAATAAATGCCACTGAGGTTCGGCAGGTTGCAGTATTCCGCAAATGAACTGGAACTCACTTTTCTCGCAATGTTAGGGGAAGGTGTATGCTGGTTTGTAATAGCAAGTGCTCCCCATTCCCTTTTGGAACAAGTCCCTCAAAAAGCAGCAACAAATAATTTCTCATGCTGCCTCACCTTCAGCGCTGAAGTGCCGGACAGCAAAATCTGCCCATTTGTTATCCCAGGTTATTGCACGGCTACAGGAGCCGGTATCCGGCATGTTCAGGACTCTCCAGCAACACAACTTCCAGAAACCCGTAGGTACCCCGCCCACTCACTACTCCTGCTGGAGCGGGTGCGGTGGCTACCTCCCTGGGAACTCACAGCTCAACCGGCAAAGGCAAGCAAGCCTTGAACAGAAAGGCCGAGCCGAGCGCGTGCCGCTCACTCACACTCGGATTGCAGTTTTCTCTTACCTTACAACAACTGCAAGGGCTGGAAAATCTTCGCGAGAGCGCACGCTGCAGTCATCCAGAGCTCGCGCTGCAGTCTGTCCAGAGCTCGCGAATCTGGTCCGAGATTGACGGACAGAGTCTTCTCCCAATGGCTAGCCTCCATTTATGGAGCTAGCCAATGGGAGAGTGGGGACGGTCCAGTCCCCACACACAGAAATCATCAGGTTTTTCCTAGCGCATGCGTACTTCGTACGCATTGGCTAGGCAAAACCTAAAAAGTACCTCTAGTCAGACCTTTATATTTTTCTCAGTGATAATCTTCCCAATATATTTCAATTGGGATTGGGAACCACCATAGATCCAGGGAGCAATAACTTATTTTTTATTTGTAGTGGCTATTCTTCACAGAAACAATCCCAAAGATATAATGCTAAAAAGATGGAAACCCTCACCTGCATTATGTAGGATGCTTCATCATCGGCTCCCTCCTGACTAAAGCCTACTGAGTGTTTAATAGTAAATATAAAGAAAGGCAATGGCAAATAATCTATAGTCAATTAACTATAAAGAAAATAGTTCTCCTACTGGGTAGCCGGCAGGAACCTGCATGAGATTGAATTCCCGCCAGAGAGACTGGCTCGTGGAGAGTTACACTCACTATTGCTGCCAAAAAGCAGGATCCCTTTGGACAGTCACCCGCTTCTCCACACAGCCCTAATATGCTGGAGAAGAGCACTGGCATACACCTCGTCGACAAAGCCATATGCGACAAACATTCCTCTGCTGGGGATCCCGATACCGCAAGGTAGGATTACCAGACAGGTACTACACCCATGGTTAGAGAATGGGATTAAGGATGTAGGAGCATTGTTTGGGGACGGGACCCTGCTGGATCATGAGTCCTTCCAACAGATCACTGGTGCCCCCCCCCCCCCAGACTGTATTTACTGCATGGTGCGTTTTCCCATTATATCCGGATCACTTGGGCGCCACAGCGACACCAGCCCACACAACATGAGTTGGTTCACTTAATATACTGCACGCATAAAAGCAGGAAAATTAACGGACTTTATACAAACCGATAAAGCTAATACATTGGAGCTGATTATAATGAATATTCCAACATGCAAGCATCAGATTTTTATATTTTTAGCCATGGTATTTTTAAATGAGAATTGTTCAAAATTATAATTCATGCTAGAAAGAAGTTGCTTACATTTAATGTTTGGCTATTAATCTTGTATCGTTTCACACTTAACGAGTTTTTATTAAACAAGTGTTATCTTATTTAGTTACAAATATGATTATAATACCTTCATTGCATCCCAATTAATTTAAGGAAGACAACAGGAAGTACTCCCAAGGTCGGGCTTACATCCTCCCCCACCCACCCACAGGTAAAAAAAGGGTGGGGAGCCACGGCCAACTGCCAATTAGGTCAAGGGAGCCAAGGGTCCAAAAAGTTTGGGAACCACTGGTCAGGGCCAATCAATTACAGCAGATAATGTTGTCCGTGATCAGTATTGAGGCCCATGGATACTGCTCTCAATTTGCAGATCCAACAGGCCTCGTTCTGTCGTAAGCGAAGTTCCCTGTCCCCTCCTCTTCCATCAATTGTCACACATTCAATTGCATGGAACTTAAAATTAGACCTGGGAAGGGTAGAACTGCTGTCATGCGAACAGATTGCATAGGATTGATCATTTTTTAAGACAGCCCTCCGATATTCCAGAATACGGATGCATAGTTGTCTTACAGTACTTCCTACATATATTTTTGAACAGTCACATATGATCAGATAGATAACATATGTCGACTGATTCATCCGTATAGTACTATTCACAATATGCACTTTACCTAGGTTTACTGTATTTTGCTACATTATGGATTGGACATTGCTATCTATATAGTTTTCTAGTGGTTTTTATCCTGTACATGTGTTACTTTTATGGATACGTTGCTATCCGAATAAAGTCTTTTGGATTGGCTACTTTCAGTCCTCACATTCTTGAATGGGATTAGAAGTGTTTCTTTAAGTTAGCTGCTGCTTATGGCTTTCCCTGACAGTGCTCTGTGGATAACTCATGTTCCTGCAGCTAGCAGATAATTAATTTCCAAGTTCGGGAGCACTCTGAGAGGCACAGTGACAAGAGCTGGCTCACAACGTTTTGTGTATTAAGTTTATGTGCAGGTCAGTGGTGTAACAAAACTTGAGCCCTCCCCCCACTACCCCCATGCAAAAAAACATGGACGCCCTCCTTCCCCCAGGCTGTCAGGATCTCTCAGGCCAGAATTAATTAAATGAAGGGTGTCAAGTATTCATATTGTAACCTCGAACTGCATATTGTTTTGTATTATCATGCTTCACATTCTGATGATGGCAAAGTACAATATTGTTTTAAACCTTCTTTGTCTAAACAATATAGCAATGTAACTTGCTTTTTATGCGCAGACTTTCATTCACTGCTCTGAGTAAAAGCAGCTTGTTCTTCTAATCCTTCCCTAACTTTCCAGAAGTGTCGGAGCTGACTGGCTTGCTGAGTCATTCTTGGTTACTGAGTGAGTCGGTTACATTTTTGCAACATTTCTTCCGTGAGTCTGTTTATTCTTAAATGCATTGTGACAAAAGGCTCAAAGAAGATGTTTATGTATTTGTAAGGTGCATAGCTTCCCTTAGGCTTCCCAGCGCTAAGAGAAACAGAACCATGGTGACTAAGTCAAGTTGCCTGAGATCAGGAGTTTTTAGGGAAAGAGCAAAGTTTTGAGCCTTTTCCTGAATGCTAATTCATTGGGAACCAAGTGCTTGAAGGACCTTCCTCCCCATTTTTCTATTTTTATTTTGCCCTGTTGCATAAGAGGATCCTCTGATGAGCTTAGGGTCCTACTCGGTGTATAGTGTGTAACCAGTTTTTGGATTAAGACCGGTCCTCTGTCATTCATGGCTCTGTGGGCGATACCCAGTGCCTTGAACTTGATCCTCGCCTGGACTGGAAGCCAATGAAGTGTCCTCAGGACTGCCCTGGCCGACTGATGTTTAAGGGATTTGTATCAGGGTTCTTGCTGCGGCATTCTGCACTACCTGCAACCGGTTAATGATGTATTTTGGTGCGCCCAGATACAGCGAGTTCCTGTAAGCCAGCTGTGACACGATTAATGCTTGGATCACAATTCTACTTGATTGTTCAGTTTGCATGGGGAGAATTTTACGAAGCATATGGAGTAAGCCGAAACATTTGCCTGAAAGTTTCTTTGCTGGGTCTCCATGCTTAAAATTTTTGTCTAGCCAGATTCCAAGGTTTTTGATGGCAGTCTTGGGGGTTTGTGGTTCTTCCAACTGAGTAGGCCAACTTATAAGATTCCTGGGGACTGTTTTGTTTCCCAGGATCATAAGTTCAGTTTTATCCCCATTCAGTTTAAGGGACTATTTACACATCCATTCAGCTATTCGTGTCATGCAAGGCCCTAGGTTGTTGAGGAAGGGAGTGGGGGTCGTTCGTCACTGATAATACAAGTTGTGTATCATCCGTGTACGACACTATGGATAGACCAAATTCTTGTACAATCCCTGTAAGAGGTTGCATGTAAATATTAAAAAGTGTGGTGCTCAGTTCAGAGCCCTGTGGGACTCCGCGCGGTAGTTGGAGGGTATCGGATAGATAGTTCCCTTCCAGCAACTCTGTCTTTCAGAAATGAAGTGAGCCACTATATTGCTGTGCCTGTGATACCTTCTTCCTTTAGCCTATCGATCAATGTGCAATGGTCAACTGTATCAAATGTGGCGCTCAGATCCAGGAGCAGGATGGCCTCAGTGCAACCCTGGTCTAACACTTTTTTAGTTCCTCAGTTACCACCAACAGAGCGGACTCTGTGCTATGTTGGGGCCGGAAACCCATTTGTGTGTTGGGTGCCGTATTAATTTTTTCTTCAAAGAATTTGGTCTGTGCTTGGATCACGTCCCTGTGATATTGTCTAATAGCTGCCTTATATTGACTTTTGAAGGCGGGATCATAGTTCTTTCTCCACAACCTTCTCATTCTTTTACATGATTTTTTTGTCACATTTAATTGCTCATTGACCCATGGGGCTTTAATCCTAACATCAAGTTTACTTTGTCTGGTTTTCTGTGGGTGTTGGGCTGCAACTTTGTTGAGCCACTCAGCCCAAATCTTGTGGTCCTCTTCTACGTCATCTATCAGGCTTGGTGCTTGGTCCTTTATTTCAATCCTTACGTTGTCAGCTAGGGATTTTGGCCATTTATTAGTAATCCAGGTTACTTTGTGACTTGTGTGTCAAGCCTGTGGATTTTCCAGTGTAAACGGGATGAAATAATGATCCGACCATGGCATTGGTATAGGGGTCCCTACTTTGAGCTTAGGGTCATTTGAAACAAGCATTGGCGTAATCAATAGGTCTCGCCTTTGGGACCTTATAAGTGTTTAGCCATGCATAAATTGATGCTGTTGCACCAAGGATATTGTGCTGCATAACTAAATACGTAGAAGGTTCCAAAAGCGAGACCTATTGGCTATGCCAATGCTTGTTTAGTGTTGCACTGGTGTTTCCTTTGGTACAGTGCTATAAACTGTATTTTAAAATAGGGTTAATACATATAATCAAATAAACGTTGCCTGTGCAAGATCGTTTCCTTCTGTTTCTGTAGTGTTGCTTTGGTGTTTCCTTTCTAGTTATTAAAAAATGTTTTTGTGTCAAGGATCAGAGCGGCAGTGGAAATATACACTGAATCATGCCCTCCAAAAGTGGGTGTAAAAATGGCATCAATGTTGTGCATTGGCATGCTGAAGGCACCATCTATGCATGTTTGTAATTCTGAGGAGATATGATATTATTCTATTCTGACTCGTGTTGCAGGCGAACCCTAGTACGAGTCTACACTAACTGTTTGTTGCTCATTTTAAACTAATAAAGAGATTGAATTGGAGGACTCTGAGACTCTGAAAATGCATCTCTGCCACGGACGAGACCTCTCTGGTTGTTTACTCGGAAGCGGAAGCAAATCTTGCAACAATATCTGAACTCCCGACAGTCATCTTCAAAAGTCTGAGTATAAAACAAGCTTGCAAAAACTAGTTTCTTTACAGGTGCTTGTTGTTGTCCTAGATATTGATGTATGCTTGCGTATCTGCGGTGGCTGTCCTTAAGTGGAAGTTTGTTAACTAATCAAAAGTGCACTCAAAGCGAGCTCTGGCTGATGCTTGCGCATCCACAGAGCCATCGTTGAATGAACAGGTTTTGTTTAAGTAAATAATAATAATAATAATAAGGGAGTTTTATAAAGCGCCTGGTTACGCTCAGATGGCGTGTCCCCGCGCTAAGACAGAAGAACTCATGCAGGCAGGGCCGCAGGGTCTGCTTGGTTACCGTGTATAGAGGTGTGTTTTTAACTTCTTCCTGAAGCCGGGTTCAGATGGCTCCAGGCGAAGGTCCAGAGGTAAGGCATTCCAGCTCTTCGCCGCCAGGTAGCGAAAAGCTCTACCTCCCATGCGAGCCCTTTTTATCCTAGGGACCTTTAATAGGCCTCCATAGGAGGAGCGGAGGGCGCGCGTGGGCGCGTATCTGGTGACCAGACTCTGGAGCGGTGCTGTTGCCTTCCCAGTAAGGATTCGATGGCAAGTACAGGACAGGGGCTTAAACTCGGCCCTGCTCCTTACTGGGAGCCAATGAAGGGTCTGAAGGGCAGCTTTGGAAGCCGATCTTTTGGGGAATTTCAGAATGAGGCGGGCTGTCGCATTCTGCAACACCTGGAGGCGATTTACTGCCTTACTAGTTGCTCCCAAATACAGCAAATTGCCGTAGTCCAGGCGCGATGTGACGAGGGCATGCACCAGCGTCCTACGGGCTGGCATAGGAAGGAGATCAAAAACCTTCCGCAGACTTTTTAGGACGCTGAAGCAAACACCCACCACACGGCCTATCTGAGGTGCAAAGGACAGGTCAGCGTCAAGCCAAACTCCAAGGTTCCTAGCTTCTTGACATGGTGTTGGAACCTCACCTAAGCATGAAGGCCACCACGCCGACGACCAGACAGATGGGTTCCCCCCCACCACGAGCACCTCGGTCTTACTGCCATTTAATTTGAGGCAGTTGGTGGACATCCAGGTTGCAAGCTCTTGCATGCAGGCTCTGAATCTGTCCATCGCAAGACCGGGCGCACGTGAAAGGGAGATAACCAACTGCGTGTCGTCGGCGTAGGACACTATGTGCAGACCATGGCCTTCAACAATAGGGGCCACTAGGGAGACATATAGATTAAATAGGGTGGGGCTCAGGGACGAGCCCTGGGGCACGCCCTGGCCCAAACCGATTTCCCTAGAATAACATTCGCCCTGGCAAAGTAAAGAACATTCACATATTCTCCCTGTAGATGTGCGTGCATCAGTGGTAGGAGCAATCTTTGATGAGATTTGTTAAAGAAAGTGCCATTTGAAAATGCAAGTAGTGCATGCGTGCACTTGCGGCACGTAAAAATGTCAGCGTGCGTGTGCGCGCAGTCAGCTCTTTTTGGAAGCACATACTCGTGCTTGTGGCGCGCCCCTGCTTGCTCCCGCAAGGCGGATGCCGCCACAAATACGAGTATGTTCTTCCAAAAAGAGAAGAGCGCTGGCTAAAGGTCCTCCGAAGCAGCGCATGCGCACTGCGTATGCGAGACCTAAAAATGGCTTCCAGTATGGTACCCTTTACATGGGTGTTTATGTTTATCAGATGTTTCAGTTGTATGTCATGAATGTTATGAATTAATCTAACTGCTGTGGTGTTATGAGGTTCATCCAGATGGAAGTTAAAGTCCCCCAATAATATAATGGAGCTCTTGCTGGCCACCATTTGTGCTATTAAGCTGGGAAATTCCTCTGGGAATGGAGTAGGGATCCTAGGGGTCTATAGAGCAGTGTGCCTGAAAACGAGTTATTAACCGATGTTTTAGGCTGAATTGTACAGTTTCACTGTTGACGGTGGCAACGGAAGATATCATGCATTCATAGTAGTTTTTGTAAATGATTGCTACCCCGCCTCCCGTTTTTCCCATCCTATCTTGTTTTTGGATAAGGAAATCTGGGGTTAGTCCTTGGATTATGTCAGGGGCGGACCAGTCTTTCAACCACGTTTCAGTAACGAAGAGAATGTCATGTTCTTCATTCTCTATTAGCCTTATGATTTCTGTGGTGTGTGCTGGCAAGGATCTACTGTTAAGTCCCATTTCCCATTGCTCATTCCTTGTGGGCCTATCTAGTTGTAGTGGCCCTTCAATCTTGCCTCAGTTAAACTCAGTCCGGCAGAGAGGGCATGACATCTTCTTCCCTATCAAGCTTGTTGGCGCTAGAGTCATCTCACAATGGGCTCTACCCGAGTATCTCAATGAGAGTAATACTGCTCTATCAAATGTGATGAGCTTACCGTTTTCTGGGATGAATCCGGCATGATTTCTTGCCCTTGACCGTGTCTGGCCGCAGACGGGCTAGCCTTAGGCGCACCAGCAGCGTGCCGCTACATGTCCATAAGTAGGCTTTAACTTAACTACTAGAGCGTCGACCTGTCCCTCGCTCCACACGAGGGCGAGTCCTCTCAGCTGTGCTCACTGGTCCTGCCCCGCCCAGCTCCCGTTCTACTGTTCGACGTAGGTCAGGCTTCCCCACAGTGAGTGAGCATTCTATTCAATTTCAGTTTAAAAAAAACATTTGTTTCAAAAAGTTTTAGATTTAAAATGCGATTGTCTTAGAAGCGTTCAGAGATATTTTAAAAGTGATACATTCAATCATTCAAAATACTCTGGCTTAAAAAGACTGCGCAAACAAGCAAGTTCTCAGTTAGTACTCTCTGGTACCGTGTGTCTGACCTGTGTCTGTTTCTCTGATTCTTCCTGTTTCTCTTGTTAAGCCATGGCAGTTTCTTGAGCTGTGCAGGGTGTGGGCATCTTGAAGGGTAGCCCCAGCTCTACCCCTCCCACTCCCCCCCCAATGAACGCGCTGTGGCTTAGCAAGACAAACAGGAAGAATCTGATCTGAGCCTCTTGTCACCATACATTAGAAATAAACAGACTCGCTGAAGAAATGTTGCAAAAATGTAACAGACTCACTCAGTAACCAAGAATGACTCAGCGAGCCTGTCTGCTCTGACACTTCTGGAAAGTTAGGGAAGGATTAGCAGAATGAGCAGCTTCTACTCCCATGGGACCACCGAGAGCAAAGGAGATACAGCGACCCCGGCTCAACCCGACCCCTTTTTGAAGAATATTGAAATACACAAGTAGCTGGGGCGGTTGACAGGGAGGATCTAGATCAGTGATACTCAAAGTACGGCCCGCGGGCCGCATAAGGCCCTCCAGGTCTTTACATGCGGACCCCTGGGCCGCAGCAGCACTGGGCTGCCGTTTACTTGACTCAGAACTAACATGAAAAAGAAACGTACATATGCAGCAAACACTTATTTAAAGGTTAATTGCAGTTAGGAAAAGGAAGTATCTAGGACCTTAAGTTTAGGAATACCTTAATTCATAAAGGGAGCCACTAGATATACATGCTTTGTTTCCCTTCCCCGACTTTACACCCCCGCTGGCATCAGGGCGGCCCTCGGTCACACCACAGACCAAACTTTGTGGCCCCCGAGAAAATGTTTGTGAGTACCCGTGACCTAGATCAACAAAAGGCGGGAGTAGTTAGACAGGAGGACGAAACTGAAGCTTGCATCTCTAAAAGGCTCAAACAGGAACCAATGAAAACAAGCATTGGCATAGCCAATAGGTCTTGCCTTTGGGATCTTATATGCGTTTATCCATGCAACAGTTGATGTTGTTGCACCAAGGATATTGTGCTGGATAACTAAACACGTATAAGGTCCCAAAGGCGAGACCTACTGGCTATGCCAATGATTGTTTGCCTGAAGGGCATTGGCTGACCGCTACCTGCTTACTGAGGCCCTAGTGAGGTTGAGACATATTTGGGGGAGTTTTAGCCACATCAGATGATGCTGTGCACGCCCAAGCCTAGGTAGCAATGAGGCGCAGTCGGTGCTGACTGAGTTTGGTCTTTCAATTGAGGGGGCTGCCCCCCTTTACTCTGGTGAAAGCCAAAAACAGAATTCAAGTCGATCTTCTCATCACACAGACTTTTCAGGTGAAAAAAAAGTCAATGTTTGCTGAGGCCTAAAAGAGTGACCCAACTCCACCAATGAGGGCCAATGAGCATTGTGGATACAAAATAATCATGTCTAAGGATCGATGCAGACAACAACAGCAACAACCAAGCATTGGCCGTACCAATTGGTTTTGCCATATTAGTGTATTATGAAAATATGTCCTCGGTGCAGTGCAGAGTTGGAAAAGCATTCCAATGACACATGCGTGGCTCAGACAGGGCGGGAGGGGAATCCTTGCCCACTTGTAGTTGTCAATCAAACACAATAGGATTTTGTACAACAGGTGCTCTGAACTCAGATTTTTTAAAGTGCTTTTATAATGGTTAAATAAAATGTTGCCTAAAATCACACTATTTAAGCAGGTAAGATGTGCCTCGAACCATGGCTGCAGCAGGGTTGGGTTGGGTTCTGGTTTTGTATAATATTTGCTACCCCGTAACTAATTGCAGCAGCGCCAGTCTCAAATTCAGCAGCAATGTATGCTTCCTTCCGGCAGTATAAGAAGTAATTGTCCCCGCCCCCTCCTTCCCCACTCCATAGACGTACTAGCAGTGTTTCTTAGACAGGACCTTTCCTCTTGTGTTAGCATAAGACAAATTCCAGCACTTAGAGTACAATAGTTGTCGTGTGGGGAGAGGGGGAGTTTGGCTGCTTTGCGGGGTGGCTGTTCTACAGATGTGCACATTCACTTGAAGTGATTACTTCACACTTCTTACTTCATGAGATGCTGCCGCAAGCGGACTTAATGGAATCCTACGGAGTCTAAAACAAATTAAAGGGTGAACGAGTTATTACGTCGTTGGAAAGCACACTTTCACCACTGCTTTAAATTGCATAAGGACCAATGTGCAATTAAAAGAAAACACAAAACTGCAGAAGGCCCTGGAAAATGACTACTACATGTTAATATTAATAATAATAAAACCATTTGTAGAGCGCATGGTTACACTGTAACAGTGTGTCCCCGCGCTATGGAAAAAATCCGTCCAGCAAGCAAGACCTTCAGCACTTGGTACCACAAGGGGGGGGGGAAAGGGATAAAAACACTGGGCTTAGGTTTGAGGGAATAGGTATGTTTTCAATTTAAGTCGGAATCTTGCTTCCGATGGTTCCATACGGAGTTCGATAGGGAGCTCATTCCATCTCTTACAAGCTAAGTATCTGAACCAGCGACCTCCCATTCGTGCTTTGAAGATGCGAAGAACCTGAAACAGCATGCTCCCAGATGATCACAAATTGCGTTTTGGGCGATGGATCGTAAGAAGCTTTTGAAGATAGCTTGGCCCTTTTCCCTAGGCTACACGATGTGTAATACATAGTGATTTGAATAGGATACGTTCCTGCATGGGTAGCCAATGGAGGGTCTTAAGAGCCTGTTTCCCTGAGGCTCTTCTGGACAAATTCAGGACCAATCTGGCAGCTGAGTTTTGAACGCGTTGCAGCTGCTGTAACTCTTTCTTACTCAGGCCAATAAACAGGGAGTTTCCATAATCCAGGTGGGGGGTGACTAGTGCATGTATGACAGATTTCCTGGTGTCAATGGGCAAATAGTCGAGTACGTGTTATGTTATGTTATGTTATGTTAGAACTGTATTTCTTGAGCGCACGGCTACCCAGAACGGGTGTCCCGGCGCTTTGGCAGAGAGTCCTGAACACAACCAAGAAAAAACCCAGCGGCAGAAACACTGTAGGCCCACTGGTTAGGTGGAGAATAGGAGCGTCTTGAGCTCCTTTCTAAAGGCCAGAAGATTATTAGCCTTGCGGAGTGATAGAGGGAGCTCATTCCACAACCTGGCCGCCATAAACTGGAAAGACCGGCCTCCCATCCGCACGCGTTTGATCACTGGTATCTCCACTTTAGCCAGGTCAGCAGATCTTAAACTCCTCCGGGGAACGTAGCGAACAATGCGCTTCCTGAGGTAAGCTGGGCCAATGCAGTGGAGGGCTTTAAACGCCAACGTAAGGACTTTGAAACTAATTCTGCTGGGAATAGACAGCCAATGCAACTTTCCACGCAGTAGAGAGGCACTGGCTCTCCGTGGAAGGCCAAAGATGGCTCTGGCCGCCGAGTTTTGGACCACTTGCAATCTGGATACCAGATATTTAGGCAGACCAGCGAAGAGTGCGTTAGCGTAATCTAAACGCGAACCCACGAGTGCTTGCACAATGTTCTTGCGATATTGAAGGGAAAGCAGTGGGAGAAATTTCCTCACCATCTTCAGGATACCAAAACATTTTCCCGCCAGGCCCGTGATGTGGGGACGAAAAGAAAGACTGTCGTCGAATACCACACCCAGATTTTTTACTTGGGCAACTGGTTTCTCAGGGGGGAACATGTCGGAAGGCCACCACGATTTCCAGCCAGGGTCTTCAGCACAACCGAAAAAGAGCAACTCGGACTTATCCGAGTTACATTTCAGGTTCTGGTGCTGAAACCATGCAAAAACAGCACTCAGGCAGTCTCTGATTCTGTCGCCATTAAAAACCTCTCCCTTCCTGCAGGTGAACAGGAGCTGGGTGTCGTCAGCGTATGAAATGACCCGGGCTCCAAATGCCTCCGCGACCTTCGCCAAAGGGGCCACATAAATGTTAAAAATGGTGGGGCTCAGGATGGATCCTTGAGGCACCCCCACCTCTAGCGAAGGCATTTCCGCGGAGAACGGAGGAGCCCAGATCACCTGCCGACGGTCGGTTAAGAAGGATTGAAACCAGTCCAACACCGTCCCCCGCAGACCGACCTCCCGGAGTCTTCGGAGGAGGCCGGCGTGTGGGACGGTGTCGAATGCCGCCGACAGGTCCAGCAAGACCAACATGGCCTTTCCCCCAAGATCAAGCGTCTCCCTGATGGCGTCGGTCACCTCCACAAGAGCTGTCTCCGTACTATAATTAGCACGGAAACCAGATTGGGAGTCATGCAGCAGTTTGTTATTCTCTATAAAGGTGGTAAGAGTGTGCTGAACATGTTTCTCCGCCACCTTCGCCAGAGCAGGGAGGAGGGAGATTGGTCTATAGTTGGCCCACTGTAAAGGGTCGAGCAGAGGCTTCTTAATGAGCGGGAGAATAAGAGCATGCTTCCATTCTTTAGGGACCACTCCAGAACTCAGAGACATGTTGAGCAAGGGGTTCAGCAAGTTGTTAATAGCTGGTGCCACCGAGCTCAGGCATTTGGCCGGACACGCATCCAAGGGGGATCCAGATTTCAACCGGGAAAGCAGCTCCAGAGAGGACTCGCAGGATAGCGGGGGGAACGTCGAAAGAGTGGGCACCTGCTCGGCTGCAGCTGATGGAAGGACCTTCAGATCACTTTCCACAGCTGCGTCCACTTCCAGGGACTCCACCCGATCGAAAGAGTCCTGAATCCTACGGATCTTGTCCACAAAGAAGTCAGCAAGCTGCTTGATCCACTCCTCAGTATGGGAGTGAACCCTAGCGGCCGCCACCGGTTCTGTGAATTCCTTCACAATTCGGAATAGTTCCCGGCTCGTGTTATCAGCCTGGTCTATTCTATGCTCGAAGTAGATCTTTTTAGCTTCGGCAATCTGTCTGTGGTAAGATTTTATCGCACCCCTGTACTTCAGTTTCTCCTCAGGCGCGTAACTGCGCCGCCAGAGCCTTTCAGACCTTTTGCAGTCCTGGCGTGTTTTCCGCAGAGTAGCGGTAAACCAAGGAGCGAAATCCTGGCAGGGGGCTGTCCTGACCGGTTTCCGAGGGGCAAGCTCCTCGAATCTTGTCCAAAGCCAGTCCTGGACTAGCGGCAGGTCGACTTCTAAGTTCCCAGTCGTAATGCAAGGATGTGCATGGAGTGCATCAGCGAGCATATCAGCTGACACCAGGTGAAAGGCTCTCGCTTGACGAGACCCGTCCTTATAAGCTCTTTGACACGTCTGGAGCTCAGCTAACAACACGAAGTTAATTAAATAATGGTCGGACCATAGAACCGGCAAAGGGGAGGACACCTTAATTGGCACAGTGGAAAAGATTAAATCCAATGTATGCCCTTTCACGTGCGTTGGACTATCGATGAAAGAGGTCAGTCCGAGCATCTCGGTAATGTCCCGTAGTTTAGATGCATCGGCGTCAGTTGACAGGTCCATGTGCAGATTTAAGTCGCCCAACAGTACACAGTGTGCCGATCGCACACAGGGTACTGACAGTGCCACCTGTAAATCCTCGAAGAACGAGCCTAAAGGCCCTGGAGGTCTATAGATCAGAATTCCTGTGCAGGTATGTGAAGCCGACAACTGGAGACTAAAGCCCAGAGCTTCACAACCAGCGATATTATCTACAGGATAAGAGGTGCAAACAAGGGACTTGTCAACAACTAAGGCCACCCCACCACCTCTGCCTCCAATTCTATCCCTCCTTAAGATGGTAAAGTTGGGGGGAAGGGCACTAGCGATGTCCGGTTCCGAGCCAGCCCCCAACCAAGTCTCTGTCAAAAAAAGACAGGAGAGTTTCGAAAGCGTAAGGAGGTCCCAAATTTCCATGGAGTGACGCGCCAAGGATCTGGTATTTAACAAGGCACACTGACATTCCAAGGGGAGGGAGAGGGGAGCGCGAGATGGAGATGATAAGGGACGCCAAGAACAACCAGGGCACCCTTTAGCCAGATGTCGACCTCCAGGGAAAAGACAGATACAGCCACTTTTGGGGGGACGGAGCGCACATAAAGCGGCCGCACTATACCTAATCATCCCACACACCTACCCTAGATGCCAGAGTCCCGCCTCGGCCGCCTCCGAGACGCTGACGAGCGCAGACGGGCAGGACTCTGGCACGACTCAGGCGCAGTGAGGGCGCCACCGCTGCGCGTAACCGCTGCGCGATTTCAAGCGAGCTTTAAATAGCGTGCTCTCCGCGTCCCAGCTCACCTGGACGCTCCAAGATGGCGCTCACACTCCACTACCCAAGGCAAGATGTCCGCCGTCAACCACAACCTCCCCAGAACCGGACCCGCCAAACAGCGGTGGTTGTTCCAGAAATTATGTGCAAGGTAGGGGGCAGGAGGGGAGCTAAAAACGAGGGATAATGCAAATCAAAATAAAAATAAATGCCAAAAAACGGGGTTTTAAAATGCAGCAGTGCAATGCACAAGGAAACGCGACCAGCGCGACCAACAGCGAGGCGCCAAGTGAATTCTCAGCCTCAGGATACCTTACCAGGTAATCCCCTCGTGATGCTCGCCCTAAATAGCGTGCTCTCCGCGTCCCAGCTCACCTGGACGCTCCAAGATGGCGCTCACACTCCACTACCCAAGGCAAGATGTCCGCCGTCAACCACAACCTCCCCAGAACCGGACCCGCCAAACAGCGGTGGTTGTTCCAGAAATTATGTGCAAGGTAGGGGGCAGGAGGGGAGCTAAAAACGAGGGATAATGCAAATCAAAATAAAAATAAATGCCAAAAAACGGGGTTTTAAAATGCAGCAGTGCAATGCACAAGGAAACGCGACCAGCGCGACCAACAGCGAGGCGCCAAGTGAATTCTCAGCCTCAGGATACCTTACCAGGTAATCCCCTCGTGATGCTCGCCCTAAATAGCGTGCTCTCCGCGTCCCAGCTCACCTGGACGCTCCAAGATGGCGCTCACACTCCACTACCCAAGGCAAGATGTCCGCCGTCAACTACAACCTCCCCAGAACCGGACCCGCCAAACAGCGGTGGTTGTTCCAGAAATTATGTGCAAGGTAGGGGGCAGGAGGGGAGCTAAAAACGAGGGATAATGCAAATCAAAATAAAAATAAATGCCAAAAAACGGGGTTTTAAAATGCAGCAGTGCAATGCACAAGGAAACGCGACCAGCGCGACCAACAGCGAGGCGCCAAGTGAATTCTCAGCCTCAGGATACCTTACCAGGTAATCCCCTCGTGATGCTCGCCCTAAATAGCGTGCTCTCCGCGTCCCAGCTCACCTGGACGCTCCAAGATGGCGCTCACACTCCACTACCCAAGGCAAGATGTCCGCCGTCAACCACAACCTCCCCAGAACCGGACCCGCCAAACAGCGGTGGTTGTTCCAGAAATTATGTGCAAGGTAGGGGGCAGGAGGGGAGCTAAAAACGAGGGATAATGCAAATCAAAATAAAAATAAATGCCAAAAAACGGGGTTTTAAAATGCAGCAGTGCAATGCACAAGGAAACGCGACCAGCGCGACCAACAGCGAGGCGCCAAGTGAATTCTCAGCCTCAGGATACCTTACCAGGTAATCCCCTCGTGATGCTCGCCCTAAATAGCGTGCTCTCCGCGTCCCAGCTCACCTGGACGCTCCAAGATGGCGCTCACACTCCACTACCCAAGGCAAGATGTCCGCCGTCAACCACAACCTCCCCAGAACCGGACCCGCCAAACAGCGGTGGTTGTTCCAGAAATTATGTGCAAGGTAGGGGGCAGGAGGGGAGCTAAAAACGAGGGATAATGCAAATCAAAATAAAAATAAATGCCAAAAAACGGGGTTTTAAAATGCAGCAGTGCAATGCACAAGGAAACGCGACCAGCGCGACCAACAGCGAGGCGCCAAGTGAATTCTCAGCCTCAGGATACCTTACCAGGTAATCCCCTCGTGATGCTCGCCCTAAATAGCGTGCTCTCCGCGTCCCAGCTCACCTGGACGCTCCAAGATGGCGCTCACACTCCACTACCCAAGGCAAGATGTCCGCCGTCAACCACAACCTCCCCAGAACCGGACCCGCCAAACAGCGGTGGTTGTTCCAGAAATTATGTGCAAGGTAGGGGGCAGGAGGGGAGCTAAAAACGAGGGATAATGCAAATCAAAATAAAAATAAATGCCAAAAAACGGGGTTTTAAAATGCAGCAGTGCAATGCACAAGGAAACGCGACCAGCGCGACCAACAGCGAGGCGCCAAGTGAATTCTCAGCCTCAGGATACCTTACCAGGTAATCCCCTCGTGATGCTCGCCCTAAATAGCGTGCTCTCCGCGTCCCAGCTCACCTGGACGCTCCAAGATGGCGCTCACACTCCACTACCCAAGGCAAGATGTCCGCCGTCAACCACAACCTCCCCAGAACCGGACCCGCCAAACAGCGGTGGTTGTTCCAGAAATTATGTGCAAGGTAGGGGGCAGGAGGGGAGCTAAAAACGAGGGATAATGCAAATCAAAATAAAAATAAATGCCAAAAAACGGGATTTTAAAATGCAGCAGTGCAATGCACAAGGAAACGCAACCAGCGCGACCAACAGCGAGGCGCCAAGTGAATTCTCAGCCTCAGGATACCTTACCAGGTAATCCCCTCGTGATGCTCGCCCTAAATAGCGTGCTCTCCGCGTCCCAGCTCACCTGGACGCTCCAAGATGGCGCTCACACTCCACTACCCAAGGCAAGATGTCCGCCGTCAACCACAACCTCCCCAGAACCGGACCCGCCAAACAGCGGTGGTTGTTCCAGAAATTATGTGCAAGGTAGGGGGCAGGAGGGGAGCTAAAAACGAGGGATAATGCAAATCAAAATAAAAATAAATGCAAAAAAACGGGGTTTTAAAATGCAGCAGTGCAATGCACAAGGAAACGCGACCAGCGCGACCAACAGCGAGGCGCCAAGTGAATTCTCAGCCTCAGGATACCTTACTTTACGTATGGTTTTAAGGACTCCATAGCATTTGCCCACTAGCCTTCCAATGTGCTGTCCATAGGATAGGCTGGAGTCCAAGAAGACACCGAGGTTCTTCACCGTTTCTGAGGGGGAGGGTGTGGGCCCCAACTCAGATGGCCACCAGGCTGATGACCAGATGGTGGGAGCTCTTCCAATCACCAGTAACTCGGTT
This sequence comes from Lissotriton vulgaris, assembly GCF_964263255.1. Taxonomy (NCBI): domain Eukaryota; kingdom Metazoa; phylum Chordata; class Amphibia; order Caudata; family Salamandridae; genus Lissotriton; species Lissotriton vulgaris. The sequence continues at coordinate 140,362,618 of NC_141685.1, forward strand.
TTATCGCCATTAAGGCGTAGATAATTGTCATTCATCCACTCAGATACCTCCTTGAAGCAGGAGGAAAAGTTTACTGCTGCCTCATTCTGGTGATCATCGATTGCGCATCATCTGTGTACGTCAGGATGTCCACTCCGTACGGTGCCACAATTCTAGCCAGGGGTTCCATGTATATGTTAAATAGCGTCGGGCTCAGACTCGAGCCCTGAGGAACGCCATGCCTTAACCACCTCGGGGAAGATTTAAACAGAGGACAGTGAACTTGGAAGCTTCTATCTTCTAAAAAGGATTGTATCCATTCATGGGCCGGTCCTTCCACTCCTATTTCTGTAAGGCGGGTCAGCAGCGCGGTATGAGATACGGTGTCAAACGCCGCACTCAGGTCTAATAGTACCAACGCTGCCGTCTGTCCCTCGTCTACAATTTGTCTAAGCCTCTCTGTAGAGAAGAGAAGGGCTGTCTCGGTTGAGTATCTAGCCCTAAACCCAGACTGAGACGGGTGAAGACGCTGGCCCTCTTCCAAGAACTCCATGAGCTGAGTGTTGTCAACTTTTTCCACTATTTTCATACAGAACGGGAGAAGAGAAAAAGGGCGAAGATTTGCAAGCTGAGAGATGTGGAGGTTAGGTTTCTTTTTCAGGGGTATCACCTGAGCCCTCTTCCATTCATCTAACACGTGGCATTCCTTGAATGAGAGAGCGACCATGTTGCTGATATGGTCTATTACCACCTCAAGCTGGTTCTTAAAACGCTTGGGTGGAGCTGCATCACTAGGGGAGCCTGATTGAATACTGTTCACTAGTCTCAGCATTTCCTGTCTGGGAGGTACTGTAAAGCACATTAAATACATTTCTTTGACAGGTGTCGTTCTGTTGTTAGAATGATTAGTAAGCCGATCAGTCTCAGCCAGAAAGGAAGCGTATATTTTCTCTACTTTATTCTACTTTGTTACACGCTTTTATTGCAACAAATAAAGTAGACGATAAAATATAGGCAAAGTGGTTTAAAACAAAAATTAAAAATCGGATTAACAAAATGAGCATGTTCCGCTTTAGTGAAAGGGCAGTAAGATAATTGTGCAAATACATCAAAAGCAACACAACTAATGAACCTAGCTTTCAAGTTTTATACCCTGGAGAGAAAGGCTGCATAAATTCATTTTGCAGTGTTTTAAAATTACGAGAGTCCTGGAGACCAAAATTAGTAAGGTAGGGGTTAAAGTTACAAAACTACAGCAAGACTTAAGTAAAACCCAGGCAGGTTGGAGAAGTGTGGCTCAGGGGTTAGAGGCGGCAGATTCGGAAGCTGAGATCGGTCCTGGACCAGGGTTCAATTCCCCGCCTCGGCGGGTCTTGGGCTCAAAAATTCCACGGACTCGATAATTCTCGTTCCGGTGCCTACTCGACTCACGGGTTCACACTCTGCGACTCTGGGCAATAGCTTGCTTAATCTCCACTACGGCCCCTCGCGGCGGGATGCCTGGCTTTCACCTTGTGGATACCCTGCTGGGGTTATCTCACAGGGGAATACCAGGACGGGTTCCCAAGGCAAGCGCCTTGATGCCTTCGGGTGATACGTGCGCTATATAAATCGCAATACATTTACATTTACAAGGCTGTAGTGTCGGCACAAACAAGCATTATGTAGTCAGGCGAGTGCAGCTTGTGCCGTCTCTGCCTCCCGTCATCAATTAGGAACGTCACTGCTTTGTTTCGTGGGAAATGGAGGATGAGAGCTTGATTAAAGGGTTTGCTGGTATTCATTAAGGATCTGGCACCGGCAAACTCCTTCTCCCTGGGATGAAGGATACTGTCATCCATGGAGTGGACAAAATAAAAACAAAAAAATAAAGAAAAAGTAGCATGTGGCCATTTTCCCTGAACTGAACATATGTAATAAGAGCATCCTGTGGCCCATTTCATGACACGTATGCATGCCAATAAGGTAGTTTAAGGGTTAAAGATGCTGTGCTCCACAGTCACTCACACATCTTGTAATTCAGTACTCATGACGCCATCTAAGTGAGAAGCCGCACGAACATTTCCTCTGACTGTGATCTCGTCCCATGTGATGCTGTGTGACGCCAATGTTAGGTCAAAGGTCATGTGGTGTAAAAGGGGCGGCAGGACAAGGAGATATAGATATGTAACATAGGGGAAGCTTGGTTAATATGTCCAAGGGGCATAAGTGCAACAGAAAAATGACATCAGGAAAGTCTGAGCTGGAGGAAATCATTAAGGGTAAGGATTCTGCTTACTTGAAAGTGCACTTAAGTATCCAAATGCACAGAGATGATATTGGAACTGGAAATGAAATCCGTCCGTAATCTTCTGCAAACATATATCATAATTACTGACCTCAGAGTATCATTCCACACAAAGTGTATAGACATGCTGGACGATCAGTGTATCGAAGGGTGTCATACCACAAAGAATATACAAACACACTGGACGATTGGTGTATCGCAGTATTTAGTAATCAAATATCATTTTAGCCAGAAAACGTGGATGTGAATATGCCTATAAGTACCGCCCGTGGAGTCTGACGATCCCTACTCAACAGAATAAGAAATGACACCTAATAAACTTACATCAGTAATCTGTAGATGGCGACCATCCCCCAAAACGAATGAAATTAGAATAGACCTCAGTAGTAATAATCTGAAATAAAAACAAATCGGTAGTACTTAAAGCATGCACCCAGCCACAGCGATAGGGACTGAAGGAATGTATGAGCCATATCACAGACAATAATAACTGCCCTATTTCAGAATCCACAAAGCATATAGGGCAGGTCCAAATGTCCATTCCCTAAACAATGAAACCTTCCAAGTTCCCATAAACATCATTTATATTCCCTAATGTTATTAAACCGCAAGGGAGAATAAAAGCCCTTGACCCCAAAGCATGGAGGTCAGGTCCCACACATGACCCATATCACCACAGGCGGAACGCGACCCAAACCAGCCTTTCTAAAAGGCCTACCAGATAGGCATTGTATGGCGGCCGAAGCCCCAGGAGAAATGTGCAGAGACCAGCCCGATGGATCAAAGGCATACTTGAACTATCCACGATGGGGCACGCAAGATGCGTGTGACGTCAACAGAGCTCATGGAGCAAGATGCGTGTGACGTCAATAGAGCTCATGGAGCAAGATGCGTGTGACGTCAAAAGAGCTCATGGAGCAAGATGCGTGTGATGTCAATAGAGCTCATGGGCTAGGCCTGAGCTGAATCCATGGATGAATGCCGGAGCCAGACACGCAAGATGCGTATGACGTCAATAGAGCTCATGGGCTAGGCCCGAGCTGAATCCATGGATGAATGCCGCAGCCATATTTAAATGTTCCCTGTGCGCCCAAAGCCAGAACAAAAAATGAAATTCCCGGGTTACAGCGTCTGTTTAAACGCATCTTAATTATAGCTCAAACTTCACATCCTAAACCAATTTCATAATACCAAAAAGAGATGCCGCGAAATATGGCAACACTCGAGCCCTATTAATGTATCTGAACCAATGAGGATCTATAAGTTGGCATAAATCTATAAAAATAGTTTGAGATGCCCAAGCAAATTCAAAATGTATCCAATCATACCATAAACTATTTAAAGTCCTGTGTGTGTAAATTCTCTGCAGTGTTGGCACAAACAAGTATTGTGTAGTCAGGCGGGGGCTGCTTGTGCTGTCTCTGCCTCCCATCATCAATTAGGAACGCCACTGCTTTGTTGCGCATGCGTACGATGCAAAGCATCGCGCGCATGCAACATAAATAATGCGAATTAAGCCACCAATCACGATGTTAACAAGCATTGAAAATGCAATAGGACTCAGATTTACCCGAGCCCTATTGCATTTTAAATGGAAGAGCGGGCACGAATGGAGGCACGAACGGGAGGGGATGGGGGGGTGGTTGTGACACAAGAAGTTACAGACTGCTGGAGGAAACGAGGAGAGACAGGAAAACCAAATCTTTTTTAGGGCTCGCCTGCTGTGCGCATGCGCACAGCTGGAAGCTCTATAGGGGCTTATCCAGTGTTTAACCACCACTGGCGATTCCTTTGAGTGCACGTGCTTTTTAGGTCATTGCGCAAGCGCAAGCCCTAAAAAGCGCGTGCACAATGCCACCAGCCATCTGCCTGCCTGCCTCGCATTACCACATCAAAGGCAGCCGTCCCAGGTCATTTGTCACCTCCTAATTATTCACTGCCTGCCGGCTGTATTTTCAGTTTCGTCTCCTAATCTTCCCGCCCCTTGCTGCAACAACTGTTTATGCTCTGCTTGAAAAGAAACATGGAATGCATGCTGTATCAAAGGATGGGTTTAATTTCTTGGAACATTGCTAGACTTGCATCAAGACTGGAGGATGAGGCATGGCTGGACTTTGTGGGTGATTGTGACATCCTGTGCCTGCAGGAAACATGGAGCCGAACCGCCCAGAGTATGGAGGGTTTTCAAGCCTTTAACACCCTAGCAACACCCTCACAAATGGGCAGGGCAAAAGGTGGCCTAATGACAGCAACCTCCTTAAAATTATGCAAACTTGCAACTTCTATAATAGTTGACTCACCGTGGTTTCAAGTGTTAATGTTGGACAATTTGTTTCCTGAACCATTGTTGTTGATTAACTGGTACTACAACATCTTTGACAACAATGAGACAACCGTAATTTCAGAATTGGAAAAGGCCATAGCCAGGGCACGCCAAGAACAACCCCAACTATTTGTCATCTGGTTGGGAGACTTTAACTGCTCACTATGCGCCCATGGGGAATTCAAAGGTGTGTGGTTTGACAGATTCACACGATCAACCGCTGTTACATTTTAAACACACACCCCAAGGGGATGCGTTAAATAACATCATTATTTTAAATGATTTATGCATAGTGGAGCCCTGGGTTGGTCCAAATTCTGTTCCTATACCGACGTTTCAGGGAACCAGGGGTACTATGAGTTTCATTGACTTTGTAATTGTCTCTAGTGGGCACTTTTACTATGTTGATAAGTTGGAAGTAATTCCTAATGCTGCCAGTGACCACAATCCTCTAATTTTAACCTTGTCTTGTCCTGTTAAACCCAAACATTCTGTTTGGGAGCAACCGGTAAAGTATAGTAGAAATCAAGGTATTACCCTTAAATGGGGCAAAATAGATGCGGTGGGTCTTGAGGCAGAGATCCTAAATGGATATAGTGCTGAATATGAGGCATGTCTCATACCTACAACCAGTCCAGAAGAGGTTATAGGTAACTTTGAATCTTTATGTGGGCATGTAGCAGAACGCCTCATAAAACCAATTGGTAAAAATAAAAAGTTAGGCCCCAGATGGTTTGATGCTGCATGTTCAGCAACGCATAGATCGCTGAAAGCAGCATTAAAACAAAAACCTAGGGACATAGAATCGGTTAGAGCAGCTAGACTAGCTTATAAAGAAGCTATTAAATCAAGGAAGTTGGACTTAAAAAATCAAGCCTGGGAAGATCTAGAAAAGTCCACGGAATTAAAGGATAGCAGGCTTTTTTGGGAAGTCATCAATCGCCCCCTCTTTGCAAATAATGGTATGGACAATATTGTGATGGAGATTGATTGTGAATCATGGGAAACTCACTTTGGGAACATTTTTAACCCACATAAAATCCAATTGAATGAGTTATTGTCAGGAGATGCAAGGGTATCTGTGGTTTCCCAATCTTCCCTTTCCCTGAGTTTATCGTTGACCCTGCAAGAAGTGGAGGATGCTCTATTGAAGGGCACACCACTAAAAGCACCCGGCCCCGATCGAGTACCCTTGGACTTTTTTAAGCACAACGTCAAGGTCTGGGCACCTGTGCTGTTGAATGTTTTTAAAGCAGTTGTCACTAGCCATATCCCGGCATCATGGAAGGAGGCAGTGGTGGTGCCAATTTTTAAGAAGGGCGATAGATCAGACCCCCGATGCTATCGCCCAATTTCATTAATTGATGCATCATGCAAGATTTTGGGCAGGGTTATTTTAGCAAGACTAGAATCATGGGCGGACTCGGTGGGCCTCATTGTGAATTCCCAATATGGATTCAGAAAAGGCAAAGGCACTGTTGAACAGTGCCTTAACCTGGCCCTAATTATTGGGAAATACACGAAGGCAAGAAAATCTTCAATCCATCTTGCTTTTATGGATCTCTCAAGTGCATTCGACACTGTGTGTCGTAGCAAGTTGTGGCAAATGATGGAGGTCATGGGCTTCGAGGAACCCTTGGTCACTCTGCTTCGCAGACTTCATGAATCTACTACTGTGGCCATAAGGTTTGGGCCAGGGGGAGAGAAAACCAAGTCCATCCCCTCGACTGAGGGCGTCCGACAAGGATGCATATTAGCTCCTTTTTTATTCCTTGTATACACAAATGGCTTGGAAAAATACCTGTTGGACCACTGTCACGATTTTCCAAAAGTCAACGGCAGAAGCATTCCAATGCTTTCCTATGCCGATGACACGGTACTCATGACACTTACAGCAAACAGTATGCAGCACTGCCTCGATGCCTTTCATAAATTTTTGTTGGACCTAGACCTTAAGGTAAATTTTGCTAAATCCTTTATCATGGTCTGTGGCCCTAAGGGCACCAAGAGCAGAAAGTTTGTAGTAAGTAACTCCGTCATTGACAAGGTTGAAAATTTTAATTACTTGGGAAACCTTTTTAATCACAAACTAAGCTGGGCCCCGTTAATGAAGACACGAGTTCAGAGTGCTAGTCGCTCAATAGAGGGACTGTTCCGTTTTTGTGGCAAATTAGGCCAAAAACCTATTATACATTTAAAAACTCTGTATAAAGCTAAATGTTTGTCGATTGCTACCTACGGGGCAGGGGTTTGGGGGACAGATAGCCCTGACACGATACAGATTATGGAAAACAAATTTCTAAAACGTGTATTGGCCATTCCATCAGGCTCCTCAAACAGATTTGCCCACAATGAAATAGGTCTAAGCTATGTGAGTGACATTATTCGTCTTTCGCCTTTATTGCTATGGGGCAAAATATGGCTATCGGAGGATCTTCAGCTTACTAAAGACATCCTCCAGGACTGTCTAAAATTGTCAAACATGAATCAAATCCCCTGGCTATCCTATGTAAACGAAATGTTCCATAAAATAGGCTTGGGTGATACCTTTGACAATCCTGAAAATATACAGGGAGATATTAAAAATGTAATTAAATCAAATTATTGGAAATCATCGATTGTAAACTCCCTGGACAGCCCCTATGCCCCTAAGGCTGCCTTACAGCACCAGTTTTATTTGACCTTCACAAATCATGTGCAATGGCGCTTCTATTTGACAAGATTTAGGCTACACACTTTTCATTTTCTTTTTGCATTTCCTATACAGAGGGGCTGGTGTGAGAAACTGCCCCCTTGTACCTGTAACAACAAAGATAGCCAAAACACAATGCATCTTGTTCTTTTTTGTCCCTTATATAAAGACCCGAGAATCAGGTTTATTAAACCGATTCTCAAGGAAAAACAACCATGCCATTATAAAGAGGGTTATGATTTCTTATTATCCCTGTCATCCCCTGCAGTCTGTTGTGCAATGTTGAATTTTATACGAGTGTCACTCCTGATTAGAAAACGGTATGGCTAAATCTTGCCCCAAGAAACTGACCACTTGATATGTACACTTTATACTGCTGCATCGTGATCTTCTTTACTACCTATTTTACTTGTTTTTAAAACACCCTAGCACAATGAATTATGTACCACCCCGTTAATTGAAAGTAAAAATATGGTTTTGTGACTTCACCTGCTAATGAATCTTATAGTGCCATAAACTGTAAAACTGTCTTTCAAAATGAATTTTAAACTGTGTTTGTAAATGTACTTTTACTTTTATGATTCTCTGTATTGAATCGAATAAAGTTTTGAAATGAAATGAAATGCATGCTGTATCCAGGACCACGAATTCCATGCTTCTTAAGAGGGCTTTTCGGAGTTTTGGTTTAAGTACTGAGTGCACTGTGTAGTGGCTAGCTAAGGCGCAGTTATGTTGCCATGTGCTGTTGCCGTGCCCAGACAACATTCATATATATTTTCTTTCCTTTCTGCACACATTGTTGCGTTTTTTTTTGCCCTACTACTTATCATTTTCTAAGCAGACCTTTAAAATTCGTCATTCCTTAAAATATAGTGTAGCTTCGGTATTAATTAAACACCGACAGGTTTAACAAAACCTTCTCCGAATGCAGATGTTAACAAACAAACCTCTCTCATTTACGGTTCTTACTCTTTTCTTTTCTGTGATTTAGTTTTCCTTCCAGAATAACGTCCTACATATTTTTCTGCATGTATCTGTTGGAACAGTAGCAAGCACTTGTCATAATTTATCCAGCATCCTTAAAGGATAGATTTTTTTTGTTTTGAGAGTTGTAATTTCCGTTAAGGCTCCCACCACACAGCTTCACCTACACAGCTCAACCAAGGCACCCACCACACAGCTCCACCGAGGCACCCACCACACAGCTCCACTGATGCACCCACCACACAGCTCCACCGACACAGCTCCACCGATGCACCCACCACCCAACTCCACCTACACAGCTCCACCGATGCACCCACCACACAGCTCCACCGATGCACCCACCACACAGCTCCACCCATGCACCCACCACACAGCTCCACCGATGCACCCACCACACAGCTCCACCGAGGCACCCACCACACAGCTCCACAGAGGCACCCACCACACAGCTCCACAGATGCACCCACCACACAGCTCCACCGATGCACCCACCACACAGCTCCACCGATGCACCCACCTCACAGCTCCACCGATGCACCCACCACACAGCTCCACCGATGCACCCACCACACACCTCCACCGATGCACCCACCACACATGCCCCCACTACACATGCCCCAACCACACAGCTCCACAGATGCCCCCACCACACAGCTCCACCGATGCACCCACCAAACAGCTCCACCGATGCACCCACCACACAGCTCCACCGACACAGCTCCACCGATGCACCCACCACACAGCTCCACCGATGCACCCACCACACAGCTCCACCGATGCACCCACCACACAGCTCCACCTACACAGCTGCAGCGATGCACCCATCACACAGCTCCAGCGATGCAGCCACCACACAGATCCACCAACACAGCTCAACCGATGCACCCACCATACAGCTCCACCGTTGCACCCACCATACAGCTCCACTGTTGCACCCACCATACAGCTCCACCGATGCACCCACCACACAGCTCCGCCGAGGCAACCACCACACAGCTCCGCCGAGGCACCCACCAAACAGCTCCGCCGAGGCACCCACCACACAGCTCCGCCGATGCACCCACCACACAGCTCCGCCGATGCACCCACCACACAGCTCCGCCGATGCACCCACCACACAGGTCCACCGATGCACCCACCACACAGCTCCACCGATGCACCCACCACACAGCTCCACCGATGCACCCACCTCCACAGATGCACCCACCACCCAGCTCCACAGATGCACCCACCACCCAGCTCCACAGATGCACCCACCACCCAGCTCCATCGATGCTCCAACTAAGCTCCACCAATGCACCCACCACACAGCTCCACCAATGCATCCACTAAGCTTCACCGATGCACCCACCACACAGCTCCACCGATGCACCCACCACACAGCTCCACCGATACATCCACCACACAGCTCCACCGATGCACCCACCACCCAACTCCACCGATGCACCCACCACACAGCTCCACCGATGCACCCACCACACAGCTCCACCGATGCATCCACCACACAGCTCCACCGATGCATCCACCACACAGCTCCACCAATGCACCCACCACCCAACTCCACAGATGCACCCACCACACAGCTCCACCGATGCATCCACAACACAGCTCCACCGATGCACCCACCACCCAACTCCACCGATGCACCCACCACACAGCTCCACCGACACAGCCCCACCGACGCACCCACCACACAGCTCCACCTACACAGCTCCACCAATTCACCCACCACACAGCTCCACTGATGCACCCACCACACAGCTCCACTGATGCACCCACCACACAGCTCCACCGACACAGCTCCACCGATGCACCCACCACCCAACTCCACCGATGCACCCACCACACAGCTCCACCGACACAGCTCCACCGACGCACCCACCACACAGCTCCACCGACACACCTCCACCGATGCACCCACCACACAGCTCCACCAATGCACCCACCACACAGCTCCACCGATGCACCCACCACACAGCTCCACCGATGCACCCACCACACACCTCCACTGACAGAGCTCCACCGATGCACCAACCACACAGCTCCACCGATGCACCCACCACACAGCTCCACCGATGCACCCACCACACAGCTCCACCGATGCATCCACCACACAGCTCCACCGATGCACCCACCACACAGCTCCACCGACACAGCTCCACCAACGCACCCACCACACAGCTCCAACTACACAGCTCCACCGATGCACCCACCACACAGCTCCACTGATGCACCCACCACACAGCTCCACCGACACAGCTCCACCGATGCACCCACCACACAGCTCCACCGACACAGCTCCACCGATGCACCCACCACACAGCTCCACCGATGCACCCACCACACAGCTCCACCGATGCACCCACCACACAGCTCCACCTACACAGCTGCAGTGATGCACCCATCACACAGCTCCAGCGATGCAGCCACCACACAGCTCCACCGACACAGCTCCACCGATGCACCCACCACACAGCTCCACCGATGCAGCCACCACACAGCTCCACCGATTCAGCCACCACACAGCTCCACCGATGCAGCCACCACACAGCTCCACCGATGCAGCCACCACACAGCTCCACCAATGCAGCCACCACACAGCTCCTCCGACACAGCTCCACCGATGCACCCACCACCCAACTCCACCGATGCACCCACCACACAGCTCCACTGACACAGCTCCACCGATGCACCCACCACACAGCTCCACCGACACAGCTCCACCGATGCACCCACCACACAGCTCCACCAACACAGCTCCACCGATGCACCCACCACACAGCTCCACCTACACAGCTCCACCGATGCACCCACCACCCAACTCCACCGATGCTCCCACCACACAGCTCCACCGACACAGCTCCACTGATGCACCCACCACACAGATCTACCTACACAGCTCCACTGATGCAACCACCACACAGCTCCACCGATGCAACCACCACACAGCTCCACCGATGCAACCACCACACAGCTCCACCGATGCAACCACCACACAGCTCCACCGATGCAACCACCACACAGCTCCACTGATGCACCCACCACACAGCTCCACCAAGGCACCCACCACACAGCTCTACCGAGGCACCCACTACACAGCTCAACAGATGCACCCACCACACAGCTCCACAGCTGCACCCACCACACAGCTCCACCGATGCACCCACCACACAGTTCCACAGATGCACCCACCACACAGCTCCACCGATGCACCCACCACACACTTCCACCGATGCACCCACCACACACCTCCACTGATGCACCCACCACACACCTCCACTGATGCACCCACCACACACCTCCACCGATGCACCCACCACACACCTCAACCGATGCACCCACCACACATGCCCCCACCACACATGCCCCCACCACACATGCCCCAACCACACAGCTCCACAGATGCCCCACCACACAGCTCCACCGATGCACCCACCACACAGCTCCACTGATGCACCCACCACACAGCTCCACCGATGCACCCACCACACCGCTCCACCGATGCACCCACCACACAGCTCCACCGATGCACCCACCACACAGCTCCACCGATGCACCCACCACACAGCTCCACTGATGCACCCACCACACAGCTCCACCGATGCACCCTCCACACAGCTCTACCACACAGCTCCACCGATGCACCCACCATACAGCTCCAACTACACAGCTCCACCGATGCACCCACCACACAGCTCCACCGATGCACCCACCACACAGCTCCACCTACACAGCTCCAGCGATGCACTCACCACACAGCTCCACCTACACAGCTCCACCGATGCACCCACCACACAGCTCCACCGATGCACACACCACTCAGCGCAACCACAGCATCACTGGTTCAAATATGTTCTTTCAATTTTTCAAGCTTTCACGCTTTATTACAAATCACAAAAAGATGTTAATATTTCACTTTTGTTCTTGGATTTTCGTCACAATAAAAAACACTGAACATAATCTTCACAAATGTTATTTACAAAAGTTTAAGCTATTGCCATTACAAATTAAATAAATAATTAAGTATTAATTATTTAAAAAAATTAAAAGCCATTGTTATTTGTAATATCAATACATCTAAGTCACGTAAATACAAAACATGTTGCATTGCAAATGCTATAGGTGTCACATTTGCGAAAGTTATAACTATTGGCATTGTAAATGATAAAGCTATTAATTTAGCTATATAAAAAAAACCACATAAATAAAAATTATTCATTTATAACACCAATAGCTCAAACTTTCCTAATGCGAGCCCTATTGCATTTCCAATGCTTGTTTAAGTAAAGGGGCTGATAGCCTCGGAAGTGCAAAAATTACGTCAGGGCAGTCAGGAGGCGGGACAAAAATGCAGAAAACCAATCAAAATGCAGACGTTTTGATTGTAGCCAATCAAAGTTATGCTCGGAAAGTGGGCGGAGCTTGCCTCGCTATACTACATACATCATCTCTCGTCGAGACAGCGCATGCCCTGCCCAGGCGAAACTTAAAGATGGTGAAAGGAATTACATGAAACAAATTTACTTTGTGTATGTCCCTTGTAGTGCGGCAAAAGGCAGTGCAGACATTTCCTAGTGTGATAAAAAGCAGTGCAGTGTGCACATATTTCTTCTTTAAGTTGTAAATACCTCTCAGGGCAGTAAAAAGGAGTGCAGTGAACATATTTCTCACGCTATAATGAAAAGAAGAACAGTGCCTACAGATTTCTCGTAGTACAGTAAAAGAAAATGCAGTGTGTTCATAATGATCTACCAGTGTAGCTGAAAAGCAGCAAGGTATACACAGAATTCTTACTAGGCAGAAAAAATCTGAATAATAATGTTAAAAGATTTCTCAAATATTATACAGCAGTTCAGAATGCGCAATCTATCGAGCACATATTTCTCATACTAAAAAAACTTAGGGGCCCATTAGTATGGCGGGCCTAGTGGGAAATGGGACCGCCCGCAATACTAGCTCCTGCAGAGATTCCCCCCAGGATTATTCAGTCTATTTCTACAAACACAGCAGAAGCTAATGACAATCTCCTACCTGAGCAGAGACCTGTGCAGACATGTCCAGGCTCTCTCCTCCTCCTGGGGGGCTGATGGTGGGGGATCTGAGGTCTGAGGGGGGCAGGGGCAGATCTGGGGTCTGTAGATGGAGGTATCTGCCCACCAGACAGGGCTCCTTCCTCCTCTGCAGCAGGCTGGACACACCAGGAGAGGCTGGAAGTGATGTCACCGCTGCTGGTGCTGTCTCTGCCGCCACTGACCCGGAAGAGGAAACCTTTCTCCCTTTCATACAGTGTGCAAGTCCAGTGGGTTTCATCAGCAGGCGAGGAGCGCCCTCTGGTGGCCGCTGACGGAACCGCCTCCTCCAGGCTCCAGCAGCGAATACATTTCACACAAACAAGCATTTATACCTGGGATTTCAGATGTCACAGACGAGAATGTTTTTAAGGGTCAAACTTTCAAGTACAGGGCCTCATCTTGGCTGCTGCTGTGGAAAAGTATTTATAGCTTCACTTCAGATGAGCATCTTTGAAACACTGATGTAAAGGACTTAAGAGTATTTACAGAAAGGTGACAACTGGAAGTGACAGTCTGAATTTCAATGAATATATCAGTATTTCAATGAATATATCAGTATTTTGGTGAGTTTTGCAATTAAACTGGACAGCGTATTCATTTTTAAAAATTATGTATTTACAGTTTTTTCAAATCCACAGCGTGGTACGTAGGAAAGTAAACAGAGGAAAATACCATGAAGTTTTAAACACCAGATCAGTGACAATGCAGCATAGGTCATGCGTCAAAGCAACAATTAAAGATTTACTAAGCTGCCAAGGTTTCATATTGCTATGTGTGACATTTTCATAATTTCAGTGTGATGATGAGTGACATTTCAATGACAATGAGTGACACTTTTTTCGCGAGAAGAAATCAAGCAATGAAGACGAGGGAAACATATTTAATTAAATTAAATTTGAGCAACAAAAAAATCTTTAAACTGCTGCAAAGCACCTGAAACGCATTAAGCCTCAGGCTGAGGCGCAGAGAAGTCTCAGGCATAGCCAACAGCTAGTGCGCTGTAGTGTTTATAATTTTATAAATGAGTCTCCCTCAACATTTACACAGTTGTTTCGAAGTATTTCAAGGAATGGCTTGTTCAACTCGAGGCAGCTCAGCACGAATTAGTAAATATACAAAATAAACGACCTGTTCTATTTTCCATCCACATGCTCCAATAATTGGTGTATTTTTGCTGCACTTTAGTTCAGCTAGCATTCATGTACCACACGTATACATCCAGGTACGAGCTGCCTCACAAACATGGGCACTACCTTCGAGAGACACCTACCAGCCTCTTGGGAGCGCTGAATTTAATTTCCTATCATCACCCAAGTAAAGCACAATTTTGATGTTGGCTCGCCAGGATAAAGTCAAGTCAAATCTAGGGGGGGGGGGGGGGGGGGGCAGACTGGAGCAGTAGCACGCACCCCAGGCATTTTGGTCAAGGCAGCCTCAGCCTCTTTGAAGCGCACACTTAGAGGCTCATTATGATGGCGGTCATCACATATCCGCCATATTAGGATGTGGGAAATTAAAGGCCTTCCCATGGCAGCATCGGGGATTGGGTCTAGCGGCACGTTGAGGGCCCCCCTGTATCTGGGGGAGGTGGGGTACACTTGGGGGTATCTATGGTACCCCCCTACATTTCGCTGCACCTGGTGCCAGGCACCGTGTCGTGCCTGGCACCAGGTGCAGGGAAATGTTAGACATGCGGAATGCGACCGCCATGGTGGCAGTCGCATCCTAATTTGCAGTGCGGACTGTCGCAGGTCTGGCGGCCGGTCCCAAAACCGCGGGGAAGGCGGGCAGACTCAGGTCAGCACGCCATCCTAATGACCCCCTTAGTCACAGCCTTGTGGTGCCAGTGGGCAATTATGTGGAAGATGATAGGTCAGGTGTAGTGGCATTAGTAAACAGTGTCAAGTGAGCGTTCAGGCCAGAGAAATCATGTTAAATCAGCCAGCCTGAGAAAGGTGTTGTGCCGTGCATGTTGTGTGTGAGTGTCACTGACTGGCTGCTATGTGCAAGTTTGTGTTTGACTGCAAATGTGGGTTTGCCTCGTGTGTGTGTGGCACATGGAGGTCAGAAGGTGAGTCAAGCACAGATTTGCCAATTGGTTACTGGCAGCAATTGTTATTTATGGCCCTCACTGACTCCTAGCAGGGTTAAGCAAACACTTACTTGAAATTAATTCAGTTGTGGCCAGCTCAAGAGCAGCTGTATTTCACGTGATCTGGGACAACAAACTAACCATTCAACTGCAGTCAGTCCGAATGTTCTAAGTGACTCCGTCACCACCCAGGGATGTGGTAAGACCGGCTGAGAGTTGCTCAATCGCAATGCAGCGAGCCGCCGAGTTTCATTACCGCACCAGCAGCAGAGAGCACATGTCGCGGGAGGCAGTCCATGACAAGTGAAAGTAAGCCGCGTTACTGCGCAGTGATTCAAACCAGTCTGTACATTGTAGCAAGCAGGCAGCTCAGAGCGTAGCTCCCAAGCAGTCTTCTGAATAGCGCAGCTGCCTGCCTGGCCCACTAACACTAGTATTATTAAAAGACCAGCCCCCACTCGGTCCACGGCGCTTGACTGGCACAGGCGCTTTATGCGTGACTTCACATTTCAGTGCGGTGATGCGGACCACCACACTGAAATGCGTTAGTCTAGCGCCTGCTGCATGGTACTTGGCAGGACTGAAAGGAACAGCTTATTTCTAATTTTCTGTGAATGTGGCTTATTCCTTATATTTGACACGGTTTTATATCCCCGCACAAGACTGAAATTTAGGCACGAATTAGGTTTTGAGTTTCTGATTTAAGAGCACAACTGTCTTCTAAATTTTTAAGATACCGGCCTCTTCCAGGCTTTGTTGTTTTGTTTACAGTAACCACCTTCCTCTCCCAAAAAAGATTCACTGACAAACAATAAAGTAATTTATCTTTGAAACAATTAATTCCTAAGATAGAGATATCAAATATGAACCAGAAATTTCTCACACACTTTGCATTGTATCATAAAAATGAGTGGGTGTTACTGATCTGAAGAACAGGGGAGGGGCATTATAATACTCTAAAATATTGTACTCCTTCACAAAGGCTCCTATATCATACTGCATTTGCCATCAATACACCATTGATTAGTGAGTGCGTCAACTCTTTGTAGCATTGTCATGCAAGCAGTCTTGTATGCCTCAACAGCAACATTAGTTTGGACGTGCATACATCAGAGCCCTCAAGAATCACACATCACGAGTGACATTAACACATTTGGAGGTCGGTCTGAAGTCTCACTCAAACCTGGCCCATTCTTCAAAACTATGGAGATTAACTAGAACTTCAGACGTAACTACGCAGCAAAGAGCAGACCCTCTGGACCACATTTTGTTGGCAAAACTTTTCTCATATTTCACCATGAGTACTGCACACAGTTCCGTTGAATGTTACATTGAATGTCTATTTTAGTGATACTTGGTTGTCAATCTTATCGCTTTGCAAGTCTTCTGATCATGTCTATAAATTCAGTAATGTCTCTTCCTTTGGAATTGTCAAAGTCAAATGTTAAGTGACAGCACTCCCTTCGTCTATTTTTTATACCTCATTTCATTATTGATTTCTCATAAACAATGAGCATATTACAGGTATGAAAGTTTAATCGATTCCGCAGAGTCCAAGATACTCTGTAAACTAGAACTTGTGAGAAGACATTGAAAACAGGAAAAACAATAAATGAAAAAACCCCTCTAGATAGAGGTGATGTGGCTCTGAAGATCCCACAGATGATCAGGGAAGGAGGATGAGGGAGAACACGAGGCGAAGGGACATGGGAACAGGAAAATAAAATGTCAGGGTGTCGGGCCCCATGGTCACCCCCCAAAAAGACAACTCCCACTACAAAGGCCATAGACAGCTAACTCTTCCAATGGTGGGTTAAATACTGGAATATTTACATTTTGGGAAGCAAGGTCAGACGGGCCATGAATTGTGGTGCCACCCCTAGGTTGATGATTAAGGTATCCAAACAGGAGCCCCAGTAGCACAAAGTACTGTACAGTCTGCAGGAAATGCAAAATGTCACAGGCCATGCACTACACCTTCAGCACCTCCAGCACTGCCGTATGTGCTTTATAGGCCCACTCCGGCATCCAGTGAAGGAACTTGACATAACTGCATTTCAACCTGACCTCCTCGAGGAATCTGCCATGGTCTTTCCAAAGGTCGTGCCCATCCTGCTCAGACAGTGAGAGGCCCAGCCTCTGCTCCAACAAACAACATCAATTGTGGGCAGTGGTGCTAGAAAAAAGGCTGTCCACAGCTGTAACATACAATCCCACCATGGTGTCCTTATATCCTTTCCACATCAGGATATAATGCAACATTGGGGCAGATTTAAGATCATAAGGGGGAGCACCCAGCATGTGTTGCAGGCTATGCATAGACTGTCAATACTGTCAGTGATGCGATTGTGGCAGACCATAATCATGCATGAGAGTAGCAAAGGGGGCCAACTCACCGTCCCCTACTATATCATCAACAGCGCGTATCCCTCTGGTCTTCCACTGTGTAATCAGAGTTCAGATCATACTTGGCTCCCAGCAGCTCCTTGAGAAGAGCAGGGATCAGCAATGCGTTATACGTCTGAGCCAGGTGAAGCGGAAGGTCAGTCAACCACCACTGTTATGCCTCACAGTAGCAGCCAAATCGTTCATCGAATTACCTTCAAGGACCTTCCTGCCCTCTCACAGCACCGGTGCATAGGAGATGGACCCAACGTTTTCCTCCAAGTTAGGGGAGAGGAGTTGGCCTAACGGCTAGGGCGGTCGACCTCGAACCTAGGGAAATGGGTTCGAGTCTCGGCAATGACGCTGAACATCCTGTGATTCTGGGTAAATCACTTATTCTCCCCGTGCCTCACAAAAATGAATGTGTCCTAATGTAACCAAACTGGTGCTATGTAATTCGCTCTGATACCCTATTCGGGTCAAGTTCGCACTATATAAAACTCTATTAAAAAAAAAAGCACTGGCTCAGATACTGGTACCATCTGTGCTTGTCTTCAGAGGCTTTATCATTATTATTATTATTTTGAATTTGTATATCAGCTCACAGCTACCCAAGAGGGTTTCCCGGCGCTGTACAAGAACAGCAGAGAAGTAGAGCAGTCTATTGGTTGAAAAGCCATGTTTTCAAGGATCTGCGAAATGAAAGAAGATTAGGTTGCAGACGGAGGGGCAATGGCAGGGTGTTCCATAGGGTGGGGCCCAAGTAGGCAAAAGAGCGCCCACCCATGCGAGAAAGTTTGATTTTTGGGATTCAAAATTTTTCTTGGGTGGAGGATCAAAGACTACGGGAGGGAACATAAGGGCAAACTAAAAGTTGCAAATAGCTGGGCGACTGTGAGTGCTTAATGCGGAACATGTAGGTTAGGGCTTTGAATTTGACCCGCTTTTCCACAGGCAGCCAGTGGAGGTCAACACGCAGTCCGTCTGTGGGAGTAAATTTGGGAGCGCGGCAGAGTAGTCTAGCCGCGGAGTTTTGAACTCGCTGTAGTTTTCGTACTACCTGTTTGTTAACGCCCAGGTAGAGTATGTTCCCATAGTCCAGCCTAGAAGTGACAAGGGCCTGGACTACGGTACGCTGGGCGTGAGATGGGAGCATCCACACAATCCTACTCAACCATTTCAAGATGGTTAAACAAGTGGCAGCAACCTTGGTGGCTTGCTGTCGCATGGAGAGAGAGTCATCCACAATGAAGCCCAAATTACGTACATGGGTGCATGGCTAAGGGAGTGGACCCATCTCAGGTGGCCAATGTTGGGGGCCCCAGAGGTCTCGATCTTACCCAGGAGCAGGACCTCAGTCTTATCGCCATTGAGCTTTAAAAAATTGGCATTCATCCAGGTCACAACTTTACAGAGGCCGGATCTAAGAGCAGAGGGCTGGGTGGTGTTACTTGGTGAAAGAGAGAAGAGAATCTGGGTATCGCCGGCGTAGGAAAAAAGCGACAGACCGGACTCCTCTACCATAGCCGCCAATGATTTAACATAAATGTTAAATAGTAGAGGGCTGAGAATCGAACCCCGGGGGACTCCGTGAGGAGAGGGACGAGGCTTTGATTTTGATGTGGTGGAATGTGCGGCCAGTGAGAAAAGAGCTAAGCCAGTTTAAGGCTGCCCCGGTGATACCTGACGATTGAAGGGCCTTAATGAGTACGGTATAAGAAACCGTATCAAAGGCCACACTAAGGTCAAGTATTATCAAGGCCATGGTTTCTCCTGCGTCAATCTTATGACGCAGCATTTCTGTCACTCCAAGGAGAGTGGACTCTGTAGAATAGCCAGACCGGAAACCCGACTGGGAAGGGTGTAGGAGCCCATTTGTTTCAATGAACTTAGATAAATGTCCTTTGATCTCTCTCTCCAGGATCTTAGAGAGAGAAGGCAGAAGTGAAATAGAACGGAAATTGGAAGGAAGAGAGGGGTCTGCATTAGCCTTTTTTAATAATGGGACGGCCATAGCATGTTTCCAGTCAGGGGAAACAGTTGAGTTCGTAAGAGATGAGTTAAGCAACTGAAGAATATGGTCAAGAGAAGGTGATTCAATTTGTGGCAAAACTGTAATAGGCAATAGATCACAAGGAGAGCCAGATTTGATTTTGCTGAGATGTTGAATGAAAGATTTCATGTCCAGAAGTGGCCAGGAGTTAAGATTAATCGTTGTCTGTGTTGAAACAAAGCGATTATCGGGTGCTAAGGAAGAGCAGATAGCGGACTCCGCAAAGGAAGGGACAGGGGGGTGGCAGTGCTAGCCAGGGCCGAATATATAGTGTCTACTTTTTAAAGAAAGAATTGAGCAAGCTCTTCGCATTGTGTGGCATTGAGAATAGGAGGTTGTGGCAGGGTGGTAGAGCCCGATAGATCCTTGACAAGGTTGAATAGGGTTTTAGCACAATTATTCACCTGCATAATAGACAAGGAGTCATAGTTAGCGCGTGCAGCCCTGCAGTGGGAATGGTAAGAACGCTTAATGGTAAGATAAGCAAACGTAGTTTCAGATGAATACGTTTTTCGCCATCGACGTTCAGAATTTTTACCTTTAGTTTTCTCCCTTTTTAATTAATCATTGAATCAGGGGGCGGGGGGACGGTGATTATTTAGCTTCTTGGTCGAAGGTGGGAGGCAGATATCAAGGGTAGTCTATATCCAGTTGAGGAACGCTAAAAAATCCAAAGTAAGATTATATAGGGCTTAGGGACATTATTAGACAGCAATAAATTAAACTTAGTCATGTCCAGGTTTTTCCAATTCCTAAAGGGTATAGCCATGGGGTTGCTATTTGTGGGTGCAAGGTGGGGGGCAACTACAGTAAAGCCCACTAAAAAGTGATCAGTCCAACTAAGTGGAATGGCCGCTGGGTAAGGTAAAGAAGGCAAATTGGAGAGAATAGGGTCAAGGAGATGGCCAGCTTTGTGTGTAGGCCCCCAGTTTTGAAGTAAAATATTCAAAGCTGCTAGATCGGAAACCAAGGTATTACCAGTAGTGCAATTGTGATCCTCTAGATCGAGGTGGAGATCACCAATGATTGTGAAATTAGCTGAGTGTAACAGAAGCGGGGCGACAAAGTCAGGGAAATTAGAAGCCCATGAACCAGCAGGGCTTGGAGGGCGATACAATAGTAGCCCAGACAGGGTGAACTGTGGTGTCAGAGTTAGTTTAAAAGTTGCAGCTTCACAATCAGGAATTGATAGTTCATCAAATTTGCAGCACAGATTTTTTTAAAAAATAATAGCAATTCCTCCGCCCACCCTGTCTCCTCTATCTTTTCTTACAATCACATAGTTCGGGGCGGGGCTCTGGCCACATCAGGTCCCGAATAACTGTTAAGCCATGTCTCCGTTAAGAAGATGGCATCGGGTTGGAGATCCACCAAGAGATCAAAGATGTCTGCCTGATGTCCGGGGAGAGATCGACAATTAATGCTAAAAAAAAGAAAAATATTTGGGGGAGCTGGCTTACATTTCTTGGCTAATTGGGTAGTCATGTAGGCAGAAGTGCTGGGTGTAGTGGTGTGACTGAAGTCTGTGGGGGGTGGGAGGGTTTAAGAAGAAAGTTACAGCCTGGACAGACTGAGGTGTTGGTGTTAGCATCCCAACAGACGCACATTGATCGTGGGTAAGTGCGAAGGTTGCGTAGCTGAGTGGAGGAAAACTTGATTTTGGTGTTGTTTTGAGGGTTAACAGGGGCAGGGATTTGGGCCCCAGGTCCAGGCCTGGTGCAGACGGGCGCAGACGGGCTTGCCTTGGGCGCGCCACCGGCGGATGTATGACGTTACAACGCATGCTTTTACTACACATGCCTATACAACGCGGTTTTTACAACGCATGCCTTTACAATGCATAGTGCTTTGGGGCGCTGGATAGTGAATAGTTTAATTTACTATTCCAACTCCAGTCCCCGTGGATAGTAGGGAAGGTGTTACATAGTAAATTAAACCTATTCCCTATCCTAGAGCGCCCCCCAGCGCAATGCATTGTAATGGTTTGCGTTGTAAAAGTTGCGTCGTAAAGGCATTGCATGGTAAAAGTTGCGTTGTAAAGGATGTTTCCCGCCACCAGTGTGCCCGCTGCGTGCGTCCGCTACGCGCTGGTTTCATGGGCTATTTTTAAAGAGCCCGCCAGGGCAGGGGACGCAAGCACTAGAGCGTCCCTTGACTAAGATGACGGCAGCAAATGGCACAACCCGGAAGTGGGTAAAAAATTAGCGCTCAAAGTTTCCCCTTGGCCTCCCTCCACTCAAACAGTCAGCTCTTGACTGCGGTGGACCGGGGGGCAGAGGAAAAAGTTCACGATGCCACACCAGTACGAGGCAGCAAAAATGAAAGTCCCACAAGCACACACAGGTAAAATATTGAAATTTCAAAGGCAATATTTCCCACAGTTTTTTAAAAGGTAACAAATCATGGAGGCATTAAAAATTAAAAGGGTGCAGAGTGCAAAATGGTAGTCAGCAACAGAAGCAACTCGCAATTCTAACTGTTCAAGTTATACCATGCTGTATGCATACACCAATGGGCCTGAGGGGTTTCCAACCATCGGAGTTTATGGTCGAGTTCTAGAAGATCATGATCAGAGATACTGTTTGGGAGGATCAAGGCGTAAACGTTTACAATGGACACAGGAGGTGAAAGTATAGTCCACGTCCCTCAGGTGCGTTAATCACCATGGATCCATCAAGGCATGATCATCAATAATGTCAGAGAGGATGAACCCGTCTCGGGCTGCCTGGTCGTATGGTTTCTGGACTTGTCAAGGTGCCATATTCCAGCACCCCCCCTCAGGAATACCCCGGCTGTCCCGAAGGAGAGCAGGAGTTTGATCAGCCGCCGGGGTATAGATAGAGCCCACTCACAAAGACTCATTGAACATCTGAACCTTGGCAAAAATATATCTGCCCTGGGGGTCCTGCCATGTCTGCAGTATGGAAACCCCCAGGGATTTGTGGAATAAGATGTCCAACCCACTCTCCATATGTTCCAAAGGAGTATATGGGTGCGTAAGGGTAGTCTGGATCCTGCTGGCATGTAGTACCGCACTCATCCAATCCCTTCTGAGTTCATCATGTTCAATAGGTGACAGGTGTGTTTCCTGGAACAATGCTTCATCAAGGAGGTGCATCCTCTGAAATGAGAGGATGTTCTGCCTCTTGATAAAATGGGTCAGGCTTGTTGACATTAAGGGGCATATTTACAAGCAATTGGAGGAGTACGGCGTTAGCCTCCTTTGCTAATGCTGCACTCTCCACTTCTGAAATACAGGGCTGTACTGTATTTACAAGAATACGGTGCAGCCCTGCATTTCTCCCTGTGCTGATGCTACATTTAGCTGCCTAGTGTCAACGCAGGCAGCCTTGTACCATAGTGCAAGGATTCCTGCGTTGAGGGGAACAGGCCTGACCAGTACCACGCATCAGGGGTTAGACTAACGCATTTCAATGTGGTGGTCTGCATCACTGTACTGAAATGCAGTCACACATTTGTATAGCTTTCTGAGCTGTCAAATGCTGGAGCGGTGCTATAATAATTAGAAGTCAAACTGAGCAAGGCTGATCTTGTACATTTAAGGGTTCTGGTTTAGCTACATTCAGGCACAGTACTCCGATCCATCATATGGGACATCCTGTGATTCTGGGCAAATCATTCAATATCCCCGTGCCAAACAAAAATTAATGTGTCGATCTGTAATGCAACTGGTGCTCATATAAAGCACTATGATCCCTGATACCTCTGGGTCGAGTGCGAGCTTAATGAAACTCCGAAATAAATGCAGGGGACATTCCTATTCCAACTCTAATGCTAACCCTATGAAGCACCCTACAACTTTATGGCTATTCACTCCATGAACAACCTGCTAGACATAGTGGCCCCATTGCAACTGAAAATAACATCCGCAAAAGACTCAAAACCATGGTATGATGGGAGACTGAATGTTGACAGACGCTCGCTTAGAGTAATTGAACGACGCTGTAGAGTTACACCCTCAGCCGACCTCCTCAAACTTCTAAGAACTTCCAGAAACGCTTATTTTAGAAAGATCAGAAAATCCAAAACCGATTTCTTCAGGTCTCAACTAGACCCAGCCAAGAACCTCCCCAAAAAGCTATTCGATCTTATCAAAGCCCAAACTAAGAGCCTACCTTATGTCCTCAACGACAGCCTACTCTCTCTTCCCAACTGTGATGAATTTGCCTCCTTCTTCGCCTCTAAGACAGAAGGCATTAAATCAGATCTACTCAAGGACCTAATATCCATCTAAGACTTGAAAAAGAGCCCATCACTGCCCTTGGCTGGTGCTCTTGCGAATAACCTCCCATTATTTAAACTAAAAAACAAAGCAACTTGGTCCAACTTCAACACTTACTGTGAAGACACCATATAAAAGACGCTAAACGCGCTGAAACCCTCCAATCACTTCACTGAACCGCTCCCTGCGAACTACCTAAAAAACGTCATTCCTCTCTTACTACCCCTCTGGACCAAGATCATTACCACACCCCTCCTTCAAGGATCCATTCCAGACATCTCGCCTATCCTTAAGAAAACTACAGCGGACCCCTCGGACACTAATAAATATTTTCCGATCTCTAATATCCCTATGTTAGCCAAACTCCTGGAAAAATGCATTAATATACATCTGAACAATCACATTGATCGATTCAACTTGTTGAACCAATTCCAATCAGGCTTCAGATCACAGCACGGAATCGGCCATGACACATATATTAGACGACGCTCTAAAAATCCTCGACCAAAATTAAGCATGTCTACTAATCCTACTCGACCTGTCATCAGCTTTTGACACCGTCAAATACGACAACCTGCTTGATCTCCTGAAACACAGAATGGGAATGTATGGAAATGTATTTAACTGGTTCGCCTCCTTCCTCCAAAATAGATCCCAAAGATTCAAGGTCAACCAATCCCTGTCCATCCCCAAGCCCGTCACACTGGGAGTTCCACAAGGCTCCTCCCTCTCTCCCACCCTGTTCAACCTGTTCATGGAACCTCTTACTGATCTTCTCAGCCTCACCAAGATATACTTCCACATGTATGCAGACGACACCCAAATATACATCAAGATACACTCACTGGAGGACATCACACCGCTCAACACTACCCTACATAAAACCCAAACTTGGCTGGCCAAAAACCATCACAACTTAACTCCCTCAAAACGGAATTCCTTTTAATCGCTCCCCCTAACAAAACTCACACTGTCATAGTTTGGATGAAGCACCTAACAGCTCTAAATGGACAACCGCTCATAGTCGACTCAGTGAAATCTCTAGGGGTAACGCTGGACAATAACTTAAAGATGCAGAAACACATTAGCGCCTCAACAAAAGGCAACTTCCATCTAAAGACCCTTCGAAAACTGAAAACCTTTCTGCCCGCATACAACTTCAAACAAGCAGTTCAAGTCCTAGTAATCCCCCCGCGTGGAATATGGAGCAGTAACCTTATGCGACCTCCCAAGGTCATCAACAGCCCCGCTAAGAGCCACGATCAACTCAGCTGCGCGACTCATCACTGGGTCTAAGAGAAATGCTCACATTTCCCAAGACCTGAGAGCCCTGAACTGGCTAATGTTTGAAGCCAGAATTAATCTAAAAATCGCTTGGATGACGCACAAGGCCCTCTACCACAACGCCCCACCATACCTAGCTCAGAAACTGGTGCTCTCTGCGGGCAGCAGAGCCTCCAGGAGTGCCAAGACTTTTCTGCTACAACCTCAACGATTTGCCAAGAAAAAAACTTATAACCGGTCCTTTTCTGGTATGGCTCCGAGGATATGGAATGCTTTGCCCAGTGAAACAAGAATGAATCCTTCCACTGTCTCCTTCAAAAGAGAAGTGAAAGCTATCCTCATGGCTAAACTCATGTGAACTCTATGACTATTTACTGTATTTTTGCCTGTATATATGACTGTATCTTTTATTGGTTGTGTCTTTGTATACTATATCTTGCCTTCTATTGATGACCTGTAAAGCACTTTGATACTCGCAAGAGTCTGGTTCGTACTATATAAAACCTTCAAAATAAAAACAAAATAAATAAATACTTACACAAAGCGGGGCTGTAATCCAAGTCAGAGTTTCAAACCCACTACTTCCTGAAGTAAGCCTAAAGGAGGTTCTGGTGGTGCCATACCAAAAGTACCAGTGGAAACCAAGTTGCATGAAGTTTGAGTGGTTTCCTAGGGTCAGCTCAACTGCAGCGGTTTGGGAAAAATGACTCTTCCCCCTTCAAGAGTTTGACACCAGCCGCTGTACTAGTGGCATATGTACTGTCAGTAAATTATTTTGAGAGGGCCATCGGTCATAAACATTCAACGCCCATGATCTTCCAGAAGAAGGTATGTCTGTCCCTTGTGAGCACTCAGCATTTCTGGACAGGAACCCGTGAAGTTTCTGCCCCCACACGGGATCAAACTAGTCCTTGTGGATCTCTAGGACCAGCCGCTCTGTGCCTGCGTTCAGGGTCGAGCCCTAGTTTTGTTGCATTTTCCCGAAGTGTTCACCCCATGTCTGCTACTGGTGTTGCTGAAGAGGGTTGTAATAAGTTGGAACTGACAGAGGGACTGTCTGTTGTTCACTTACCAGTCTCCTACAGGTGCTGCTGGAGAGGGTCTAGAATAGGGTGGGTTTGCAGGTATGATGAGGTATGGCTGACCTTGGCCATGGAGCTAACAGTGTCACACCGGGCTTGGCATCACTTCTTTTACTTTCATGTTTTACATCTCAAACCTTGATTTCCAAACCTATGCTGAATATTCTCAGCCAGCAGCCCATCTGGACGTGGGAGGAGGGGGCCTGATCCAGTCACTTATTGCAATTGTGAGGAT
Organism: Lissotriton vulgaris; assembly: GCF_964263255.1. Taxonomy (NCBI): domain Eukaryota; kingdom Metazoa; phylum Chordata; class Amphibia; order Caudata; family Salamandridae; genus Lissotriton; species Lissotriton vulgaris. Next base: position 140,389,329 of record NC_141685.1, read on the forward strand.
GATTAAGTGGTGATGAACAGGTTTGACATTGAAATCCATTGGCTTTGAGTCTCTGTGCCCTTCCCTTTAAGATTTGACTAACCAACAGTGTTACATAAGGCCCCTCATACCTCTCTGAGGAGGAACAACCTAGACCGGTGGTCTTAAAACCTTTTAATGCCATGCCCCCAACCCCGCAGCGATCGTCGGGCACCCCTCAGAATTTTTGACGATTATTCTATTCAATTGACAATGTTTAAATATGTCTAGACTTATTTAAACATTGCAGTTAAGTACTGTTGTAAGAATGCAATACAAATACATGATTGGCAAACATTTTATTCTGGTCAGGCAGGCTTTAATATAGCCTTATGGCCTGCTGACGAGGGACTACGTCTCGGGACTATAACGGGTTCAGGGCCTTTAACAAGCGGTATATCCTAAGGCAGAAGGGCTATAAGGCTATTGGAACATTCCACTGACTAAGGGTAGAATGTATTAAATTAAAAAGATAAAAACATGAAAACAAACATTGGAATGTTGGAGCTACGGACTTATACCAGCCATTACAAGCCCAGAGCTGCTTCCATGGAGCTCCCAACATTCCAATGTTCTAATAATATAGTGTAGTTCCGATACTGCGCATTGGAATAATATATACTGTAGGTTAGATGTAGGACTGAGGTCTACTAGGTCTCTACCGAATATAGTAAACTTAATTGTGAGTGCCAGCTAGCTCAGAGGTCACTAGAAACTTTCTCGAATTCACAAGAAGGGATTCGTTTCTGACAACTGCATAAACATGACAACTTTTTTTACCAATAAATAAGAAATCAATCTCTAGAGTTGCGGAAACAATAGATAACTATTTCACTCAGTCAATCGTGCATGCTCCGTTTCACCAGAGGTGCTGAGAAAATAGAGAGACAGGCGTTTTCAATGAAAAGTATTTATTGAACAGTCTTCTTTCTAAAGCATAAGAAATGAACTGTTCCGATATCAATACTGGTTATAAAGTACAGGGCATATAATACAAACAGTATTATAAAGTAGTACTGTAAAAGCATGGTATGGTATCTATACCATAAATTGACTAAAATATATAAAATACATACAGTGATAAAAGAATGGCTAAAAGTACTCAACTGGTGTTTCTAAAATACGCCTACCCCGGTGTACCTGACCTAAACCTAGCACTAGGGAAGAAGTAAGTGAGGAGTAGTTTGAGTTTAGTATTTCTTTGCCAAGAATCTAAGCAAGAATTCTCTTATGGTTTAAACAGCTCCGTACCTTGGTTTAGAATGAAGGAGGTCTTGTATCTCTCTCTCAGGACTCGTTTTCCCAGATACCCGCAAGGGTAGTCCGGAAACACTGGAGCTGGATTTCTCGGCCAGAGAAAAGACAGCGTCTCTCAGTGCGTCTGCTGGAGGGTCGGCTTCCTTCGGCACTTGCGGCTGCAGGGCGTCGAGCAAGTAGTTAGTCAATCTGCTCCAAAACCACTGTGTGTTTGTCTGGGCAAATGTAGGCATATTTATACCTTGAAGGTGCTGAGTTTGACGTAATATTGGACTTAATAACGTCATTCGAAGACCCAATTCCTCGAAATCTCCAGGATTTCTTGGATAACTTAATATTCAAGGAGGGGGAAGTCCCTAGCTGTTGAAGGCTGGTTTTTCCAAGAAATCGTTGTTGAATCTCACGGCTACTTTCACTTAGTGGAAGTAGCCGTGCCATATTTGGGCTGTATGGTTCAGGCCTAAATATGGCAATGATTTCTATGCCTATATAAGGGTCTGATAAAGTATACCTATATAAGGACATGAATCAGGACAATTACACTAGGGTCCTAGATTCGATTACAACAATAACAGGTACAAGTACCCACAGTGTGTTTATTCGAAGTGGGGGTGGGGGTTTTGAAGAACATTTGGAGTTCCGTCCCTTTTGACATATACTCGTAGCTAGGATATAACGGACAAAACATGTTCGAGATGGCCCATTGGAGAGCAGCTTACTGCCGCTCATTATTTTCAGCTTAAAACAAAGCACCGTTATCAGCATAATGCTTCTTTTGATCAGAGCCTAGCGCCCCACCTGGAATCATCTCAGGCCCCTCTAGGAGGGCCCTCCCCCAGTCTGAGGCCCCCCGCCCGAGACATACATTTCAAGCATTCTCAGTTCCTCAAAAAAAGAATCACATCAGAACTGACAGAATGTGAGTGAATGAATCAATCAAGATTTATTTAGGAATTAATTAATATTTCATGAAATTGATACAGCAATAGCACAGAAGAACAAGTAAATGACTGAAATGCATTTTAACATCTACTAATCAATTCATAAACACTGGTAGGAAACAAGAAACTGGTGGATCAAAAGGATAAGATACTTCCAACTTCTAAAACAGATTACAAGTTTGATTAAACATTCGAAGATACACAAACTGACTAAAAAGATTCTATGGTTAATCACGCCGCTAGTTAAATCAAACCTGCGGAAATATGTTACCAGCAGCATCCTCCAACTTATGGGTAATAGCAATTCTTAAGATAATAAAGTCACCAAATACTGTTGGCCAATTACTGCTGAACGTCCAAATCATCTAAGGTTAGGAGGAATGCAAGATTCTCACACTAGTGTTCTTAAAAAAATAATTTTCATTGAAAGGGCTTTAATAAAATGAAAATGTATCTCAATACATAACTGTTGGCAAATTGCCACTTTGTTATCATATTATCCATCCCCTCTGACTCATCAACAAGGTGTTTCAGAAATGTATGACCTTTTTATTCTGTACACTGCAGTAAAAGCTAGGGACAGCTGTCTTGTTCATCAACCAAACTACCTTTTAAATTAGTTTGAGCATCCCCAGTGCCCCCCACCTAGCTTGAGAAGCCAGTTCTCGGTGAACACCCACCATGTCCTACAGGACAGGTAGCCAAGGCGATAGGGATTCATCTTTCTTTACTCGAATATCATTGGTTCAGAAAGCCTTCCATACCAAAAGTGCCATGGTGGACGGAACTCTGGCGTTGTAGATGTGCTATGCTCTTTCTAGCATTTAACGGTAACTAAAGGTTTCATTTCCAAATTCTGACAGTGACCTCGTCCTAGTCTACCGGACATAGAACTAGTGTGCTAGGCTGTATCTCAAACCAGCTTTATAGGCTTATCGGCTAGCACCTATTTTAAAGAGAACCAGAGGCAGAAAAAGGTTTACACTATCAAAAGAACCAAATACAATTATTTTCATATCAATTAGATATGGTTCACTGGCTTTAGAAGTACTAGTGTGAATAAATGCACAAAATGAGGACATTTTAACACAATTCCATACACAGATTTGAGCCGCATAAACTGTGTGATGACAGCGATCCTTGTGCCAATCATCCACACTCGAGCTCATCAGGTAACAAAGACAATCATCAGTACAGACTACTTACTTATCCCTATCTTGGCTCAGTCCAGGAGGGCTTTCAGTTTGATTATACATTTAAAGGTAAGCTTTCATATGACTATGGAATGATTATTCCCCAGAGGAACCCACAGAATTCTCTTTTACAAGTTACATACGACAACAGCTCAAGCAGGTGCTGCTCAGTAACACCAGCGGAGGGCTCCATAGATTGCTTTTGCTTGAAATTTAGCACTGTATGTTCTTACAGGGGCTTTAAGGAACAGCCTTCCTTCCATACTAAGAAAAAAGCTTAAAACACTCGGTTAGTCCTGGACTCAGGAAGACCGACATTCTGGATATGATTGTGGCATAAAGATTTCGACAAAAAGCCAACACTTAAATAAGCTTAGCTTTATAACTGTTCACCCTTCGAAGGTGCTCACAGCTTTCTGAGAAACTCTTTGTACTCGACTCCCTTATTCCATGTCCATCACAGATACGGTGGTCTAGATATAACACAATCTAACACCCAGTATAAAGTTGCACTAAATAAGACCCTTAAAAAAAGTCTCTTTGGAATATGACACATCTATGTCTACATCCCCCTTGTAGCAGAATACTTACAAGTACTGAACATTTTATGGAATGTTTATGAATTATTAACAAGGGGAGTGCCAAACCACAGACATATTTTTAACATTCCTTAGAAATGATACATTGGTTGGACAAAAATGACTTAATAAAAAGAAGTGAAGCCCAGGTCTTTATATCCCAAGTAGCACTTCTCTTTCCATCAACACAAGCGAGCTAGTCCCATCTCAAAGAAACCTTGTCAGTCATGTGAACGCCAAAAGCAGAGCCATTCTGAGAGCAGTCACACTGTTGAGACAGGACCCCTTTCTAATGGCACCTCTGCCAGACTCCCTGCTGACAGCAGTCACGCTGTCAAGACAGGACCCCCTTCTAATGCCACCTGTGTCAGACACCTGCTGACAGCAGTCACACAATTGAGACGGGACCCCCTTCTAATGCCACCTGTGCCAGACACCTGCTGACAGCAGTCACACAATTGAGACAGGACCCCCTTCTAATGCCACCTGTGCCAGACTACCTGCTAAGGGCAGTTACCCTGTCGAGGCAAGACCCCCTTCTAATGCCACCTCTGCCAGACCACCTGCTGACAGCAGTCACACTGTCGAGACAGGACCTCCTTCTAATGCCACCTGCGCCATACTCCCTGTGGACAGCAGTCACACTGTCGAGAGAGGACCCCCTTCTAATGCCACCTCTGCCAGACCACCTGCTGACAGCAGTCACACTGTCGAAACAGGACCCCCTTCTATTGCCACCTCTGCCAGACCACCTGCTGACTGCAGTCAATCTGTCGAAACAGGACCCCCTTCTATTGCCACCTCTGCTAGACTACCTGCTGGCAGCAGTCACACTGTCGAGAGAGGACCCCCTTCTAATGCCACCTCTGCAAGACCACCTGCTGACAGCAGTCACACTGTCGAGACAGGACCCCCTTCTAATGCCACCTCTGCAAGACCACCTGCTGACAGCAGTCACACTGTCAAGACAGGACCCCCTTCTAATGCCACCTCTGCAAGACCACCTGCTGACAGCAGTCACACTGTCGAAACAGGACCCCCTTCTATTGCCACCTGTGCCAGACTCCATGCTGACAGCACACATTATCTTGAGTTTGGGGCGCAATATCATTTCTTTACAATCAACAGTAAAATGCCAAAATCCAAATCATTTTTTTATTCTATTACATATCTAAAAACATGCCTTTCATTTTAATATGTAAAACTTAGTCATTGTTGTGTACATTTTATTGCATCGTGATTGGTTCTACCTTTATATTATTTTTGTGCAATCAATCTTTTTTTTCATTTCTTTTGTGGAACAATCATGTCAAAATTCGGCTCCATTAGCCATCAAAAAATCTTCGTCCAAGAATGTAAAATGGTGATTTTGCTTAACTATCACACAACATGCGGCTCAGTGACTTTTATAAATGAATCCTCACTCTCCTGAAGAGAAGCCGCGTGCTCACCCTGTCTATCACACAGCATGCAGGTTGGAGACTTTCATTGATAATCTGTATCTGGTGAACGGACACCGAGTGCTCAGCCTGGATATAACACAGCTGCAGATCTCAGACCTTCATTATTGATCCTGCTCTCTTCTGAAATGAAGTGCTCAGCCTGGATATCACACAGCTGTAGCTCTGTCACCTTTATTAATGATACTGCACTCTTCTGAAGTGAAGTGCTCAACCTGTCTATCACACAGCTGCAGCTCCGTGACCTTCATTATTGATCCTGCACTCTTCTGAAGTGTGCTCGGCCTGGCTATCACACAGCTGCAGCTCCGTGACTTCATTATTGATCCTGCACTCTTCTGAAGTGAAGTGCTCAGCCTGGATATCACACAGCTGTAGCTCTGTCACCTTTATTAATGATACTGCACTCTTCTGAAGTGAAGTGCTCAACCTGTCTATCACACAGCTGCAGCTCCGTGACCTTCATTATTGATCCTGCTCTCTTCTGAAGTGAAGTGCTCAACCTGTCTATCACACAGCATGCAGGTTGGAGACTTTCATTAATAATCTGTATCTGGTGAACGGACACTGTGTGCTCAGCCTGGCTATCACACAGCTGCAGCTCCGTGACTTCATTATTGATCCTGCACTCTTCTGAAGTGAAGTGCTCAACCTGGATATCACACAGCTGTAGCTCTGTCACCTTTATTAATGATACTGCACTCTTCTGAAGTGAAGTACTCAGCCTGGCTATCACACAGCTGCAGCTCCGTGACCTTCATTTTTGATCCTGCACCCTGGTTTTCTGATTGTCCGTTCCCAGTGGTGCTGTGCTGTGCAGCCAGAGAGGAAGCTTGAAAGCCGGAGGTTCCTTTCAGCATCTTCCAGCCTGTTGCAGCCCCCTGCTTCACCCCCTGCGTGGAGCGCCACGAGGAGCGCCGCGGGTGGCCTCAACAACTAGCCTGTAGCTCCCGCCTGGCCCCACTTCGCCCTGCTTGGTCCTCTTTGGCCCCCTCTGGCCCCCACTCTCAGTTTGACACTTCAAGCGATCCGCGAAAGTACATTGGGCTGTGGTCTTCTTCTCCTTGACCCATGCGCCAGATGCTGGACTTGTTGCCTCAGAGCCACAAAGCCCCAGAACCACGTGAGGCGGGCAGCGTACCTGTGAAGGCATCGGCATCAGCAAGTACCGGTTCACATGCTGACTCTGCTCTCGAACTTGGATACTGCCAGTGCTTGTGCCCGTGTCCGTGCCCGAGCCCGAGCCCCCCACCCGTCAACCACTCGCAGGACCAGGAGCAGCTGGGAGCAGCCGGCAGAGTGCAGAGAGCGGTGAGTGGAGGACGGCAACGGCGTCTGGTGGCTCGGAGGCCAGTTTTATCTTCTAGGTGAGCCTCCTGAGCCTTGGAGCAGAGCGGAGTTTGGGGGCTTTTGGGCTGTGGATCCCAGAGGCGGTCCGGTTCGGCTCCTCTTCAGGCTCCCCTCCGCCTTCGCCGAGGTGGGTAATTGCTACTGTCTTGCTTTGCCTGCGAGTAGCGAGTTGTCACCACTGTGTGACCCTTTTAGCCGCGTTTTGCTAGGGTGCTGAAGGGGCACTGATGTACCTGTAGTGGGTACCAGCTGGCTGCAAGTACTCAAGACCTCCAGCCCTTAAAGCTGGGCATCTGGACCCGCTTTGTAAGCCAATCCCATCCAAATCGAAGAAACTAGACAACTCTCTTAGTGTCTTCACACACAGACGCGGAGTCTTGATAGAAGAAGTTCTGTTTTCAGAACGAAACGCGTTGGCTGGCTTTTTCCTAAAATGGATCATTAAATGAGCATTGAAAATTTATATCAAGACTCAGCGTCTGTGTGTGAAGACACTAAGAGAGTTGTCTAGTTTCTTCGATTTGGATGGGATTGACTTACAAAGCGGTGCTTTTCCATATTGGACAAAAAACCTCACAATTGCTTCAAGGTAAAAGGGCAGGGAAATAATGTTGCAAATAATCAAGGTCAACCCAAAACAAAAATGGACCTTTGTACCAAGGAACACTGTGAAGAAGGATGAAAAGAATCAACAAAGGTAAACGATAAACATGAAATTATAACCCCCGGGTTCCAAGAGTGGGGGTGACTGCACGACAGAAGGCCTGAAAATGACATCCCCAGAGGTCCAAGTGTTTGTCCCTGTAGAAACCTATACAATGGCGGAAATGCGAAGGAATTCCCAACTGATACAGGAAGGAGAGTTAACACGAAGGAAAATGGAACAGGAAGCAGAAACTGCCCATAGTTCGGGACGCTGGGTGGACGATCTCCAGGTCTTATGTACCGCGGTGGGAGACAAGATCCAACATGTAAATATAAAAATTTAAATAAAAGACGACATAAAGCAAATCATAGTGGAAAATAAGTCTGAAGAACCAATGCTTCAGTCAGGTCATTGTAACGATCCAACCAAATGGCAATTATTGCTAATCCCGGAATACGACTCAAAAGGGAATCATGATATATTGAACAGGGGGAATATATTGAAACTAACAGCAAATATCCCAGTGTTAAAATATTTGAACTCAGCGAATTTACTGGCAGTAGAATTTATAGGAATGGATCACCTAAAAAATAAGGAGCAAACATTGACAACTTGGCTGACCAAAGAAGACGCCCAGCATATCATGAATGCTAAGGCTCAATTTGAAGCTTGGGGAATTAAACTGTTAAAGTCTGCAACACCATGCTATCCTGGCCCTTTAAATAACATTTTTAATCCCTGCAATGGTAACGGTCAAAAGCGTAAAGACATCACGATGAATAATCAAACATTCCTTAAAGGCGCAATTGGTAGCAGCCTTTCGACAACATTGAAAAGGGAGCTGCAGAACGACCAAGTACACAGATTGGATGTGGCCAAGGACAATTGGGGCTGGCTGCCAGGAGCGCTAAATTCGATCTCATGCCATTGACCTATGAAAAAGAAGCAAGCAACCCAAGATTTGAACAACATACAAATGCTCTCATGGAACATCGCAGGGGCAAAAAAATGGCTGGAGAACGGGTCCCATCCAGAAAAATGGGTAAACTATGACATAATAGCTCTACAGGAGACTTGGGCACTAGAAGTTCTCCCTTTGACAAACTACATCCATTACACAGTTCCAGCCACCAAAACCAAAACCTTTGCTCGCCCAAAAGGGGGCCTGGCAGTCTACATATCCACAGAGCTAAAAATTGAAAGCGAACAGATGGCCTCTGTAGGACCTAACATCCAACTGATCAAATTATCAACTGGGTCAGTCAGCAGAACAAAAAACGTCCTCCTTATAAACACATATGCGCATCCATCGGCCAGAAAAAAATTGGACCATAACAAACAACTAATTGCAACCATCACAAAAATCAGGAGTACCTTTCCCTTCTGGGACTTGATACTCACAGGGGACTTTAATTCAAACTTAATTCACACCCCAGATGAGGATGAATCTCTAACATCGGATAACATATTTTGGAACATCCCACATCAATATCAGCCAACGAGGCAAAAAACGGATCACGTAGGTCAGGGGTTGGTAAATGCCCTAGAGTTTCTTGGGCTAAGAGTAATAAATGGTAGAACTCAGGACGATTTCTCCCCTAATCATACTTACCACGGGGGAAAGACACGATCAAGATTGGACTACACAGCCATCTCAGTATTGCTGATGCCATTCCTTTCCCACTTCTCAATAGAGTTCACAACCAGGAGCGATCATTCATATCAGCGGATCCATTTTAGGTTAAAACTCATTAAACATCAGGTAAACGCAACAGTTGAAGGCTACATACACACGGTTAACTTAAACGACTTAAAACAACTAAAATGGTCAAATGACACAATTGAAATGCTGCAGTTAAAAATCAAAAAGAAGCTAACAATAAGCATAGCTGGGGCCCAGAATAAAATTCAAGCATGGGAAAACCTCACGGAAGACTTAACTTCTTTAATGTCATCTGCACAAAAACAGACAAACAATCACGGCCATAAAAATGACCAGGGACGAACATTAACGGCAGGGCTGCGAGCCTTGAAATGTAAACTCAGAAAATCTATAAGGAGGCTAAAAAGAACAGTCCCTGACGCAGTGGCCTGGGACAGTGTAAGGCAGCTATGGAAATGCTATAAAAGAGAGCTCTGGGAAAATAAAAGAAAAAGCAATGATAAATTCTGGGACGAACTTCTCTGTAGCTCCAAGAAAACCAACTCAAAACAGTTCTGGTTAATCATAAATAAACTGCATAGACCAGTGAACGCATTATCGTCCAACGTACAAGAATCAGAGTGGGTGGAATTTTTATCCACAAGGTTTACTGAATCATCTACCCAAGATACATCCGTGGGAAACACTCACCACCTAGCTGCTGGAAAAGGCAAATTCGAAGAGGCCACTGAAACGATTAGCCATGAAGACGTGATAACTCCTCATAAAAAAGAGCTACTAGACGTTGATACCATTCCAACGGAGGAAAATGCCTCTCTGATAGCGGCAATAAGTTACTCGCCACCTTCAAATGAAGGGGTTACACATATAATCAAGAAAGGCAGAAACTACGGTGCGCCAGGCCCCAACGAAATTCCCCAAGCAATCTTTAAACATGGTTATCTCGTTTTGGGGTAATTACCTTACTAACCTATATCAAGAAATAGAGCACCTAAACAACATACCAGTAAATTGGCAAGGTTCGATTCTGACCCCTATATTCAGAGGAGGATAAAGAGCAAATCCAGCTCACTACAGGTTGATAGCTCTGCTGGATGTAGAGGCCAAATACTATGCCACCTTGGTGCTAGAACAGCTCAAGGTATGGTCTGATAACCTTAACCTCATCCCCGCCAACCAGACATGCTTCAAGCAAGGTTTAGGGACAACGACGAATATTTTAGGTCTATCATTAATTGCAAACAAGTATAAGTAGAGGAAACTACATCTTTACCTCTGCTTTATAGACCTAAAAGCAGCTTTTGATAGCGTTGATCGCCACTTCCTGTGGAAAAAGCTGCGAGCCTGGGACATCCCTGAAAAGCTATTAAAAGGCTTATTGCTATTTTATTCAAACACCTGGCTAAGGATCAAGATAGGTGATGGGTCCAGACTATCACAGAAGCTGACAACCACCAGCGGCCTCAAAGAAGGGTGTGTTCTGGCCCCTCACCTTTTTACTTTGTTTCTATCCAACCTCGCTCAAGGGCTGGATTGTATTAACTCCCATCCCTTGAAACTTGGTAGATTGAGACTTTCTCACCTTGCATACGCCGACGATGTGGTGCTAATGAGCCAAACAAAGATCGGTCTCCAAAGAAGTCTTAATGAAATGTCAGCCTATACTTCAGAAAATAATCTTGAAGTAAACATATCCAAGACGAAAACAATGGTGATTGGGGCCAAACAGAAAAGTAAACAGACAATCTGGCTTAACGGTAACAAACTTGAGGAGGTAAATAAGTACCTAGGTCTCTATATTGATAATTCAAGAAACCTCACGGAGCAAAAAAAGGTACATGTCTCAGAGAACAAGCGCGCTCATATTTGCTTTGAGCTTACTGGCTAAAAATTTGAAGGGCCCTTCATATAAACCCCTGCTAGCTGTAATGAAGGCAAAAATCCTGCCAACACTAACATATGCTAGTGTTGCCTTCCATGGTTGTGTCTTTGGTGAGGGACGATGCTTTAGATCAGGGGGATCAATAATCTGACCCCGTGTCTCACCAAAGTCCTGGAATGGATGACCTCCTCCTTTTTAAAGTTAAATGGGGCCAAAACGGACATTATGCTTCTGGGCTACAAAGCCTGTGGTACTGAAATTCCGGACCCTGCTGTTCCACCGGTATCGAGGTCCAACACTCGTATCACAAAATATCGTCGTACCATGACGAATTTGGTATCGACGGACCGGTAATGATTAGGACATTATCCCTATGCATTTGCGTCATGATTGAGTGATGTTAACACCCTTAAATCGTGGTTTCCGTTCTGAACCCTCAGACTCCATTTTGTAAACGGCATCCATCTTATGACTTGCCCTCATATAGTCAATTGATTAAGGCCGAGTTTGATCTGAAAGGACACGTCCACCGTAGCTGACTTCCCCATGACCTGGCCGAGCTGACTCCACTACCTCCAGCCAAACCTGTTTGGGCAGCTCCTCGCCCAGTGGCCGAGTAAGATATCATCAAGGCACAACATGCCATAAACCATTCACTACATACAGACCATGTTTTCCATACACATACACCTGTCCATGATTCTTGTTTATGACCAGTTTTACGACGGGAGGGTGCCTGACCTTATTGGTGTTTCATCGATATCTGATGGGAATTCTGGGCCTGGCTGGGTAATCCATCACGATCTGGACATCTAAAATATGTGCTGACCAGCATGACTTCGCTCTTTGTATTATCGTAGAAATATGTGTATAACCATATCATAAACTCAAGAATTCTTGCCCGCAGCTGTTATTTCTGTATATAAGGAGAAGGCTGGTTCTGTAAAAACGAACAGTCTCCTGAGAACTTACAGCCTGTGCTGTTGTAATTCTAGGACACATGTTACTTGGTTGCAACCAATAAACCTCGATCTCTGACTTCAACTAGAAGACTCTGTGTTTCTGTAGTCCAGAACAGGGAGAACCCAGAGGTCTTCGGGTGTGGTCCCCTGGCACCACCGGGTCTCTAAAAACCCGGCACCTCAGTTGGCGCCCAACTCGAGGCGATATTAAGCGGTGACGGTCCAAGCCAGATGTTCGTGAGGAGCTTCGTGTGAAAATTCCGGAGGAAGGCCAGCCACTTCAGCGACCCCTGCATGTCGACGTGGTTCCGAAGGTCTTTGCTGCGAGGTTCCCCGCGTCCCGACGGCTACGAAGGACTGCTGCCCTGACTATCGCCCTGTTTTGGACCCAGTGATCCTTGGTAGAGCGAAACGATAAACGAGTCTTCTAGTGACGTCACCGATCTTCAATATTCAGTTAAGTATAAGTGGAGCGTCTCCCAGTCCTTAGTTTGGTTCTTAGTTTTGTATCCCAGAGATACGGTTTGTATTGGTTCTTGCAAGCACCAAAACAGAGGGATTCGTGTATTCACGACAATATCATAATTAGGTAATCCCTTGAAGTTTGAAGCTAGACTAGTGAGCGAAGATGTCTGGTCTTAGCAGACTTGGAAACTTGTTTTGTCTTGGTTGTAGTAGGGACTCCCGATTAGAGGATTCGTGTCCGGTTCCTCCGATTGGAACTCCAACATATGAGTTATATATAAAGCACGGAGTAGGTCCTATCACGTATAATGAAGTGTGGATAAAATACACCCGCAAGGATGGTGTTTTAAAATGGCCCCAATATGGTTGTTTTGACTCAGAAGTATTAGAAAACCTCGAGGTCAAATTGTTCAAGAAGAAAGCCCGGCCGGCGATGTTTGACTCTTTTCGCTTATGGCGCAAAGAAGCCAAACAGAAAGAAATAAAATTAGCAAAGAAAAATAAAAGAGGTATGTCAATGGTGCAAGCCGCCGTTGCATACAGGGATAATGAGGAAGAGCAAGAAAGTGAACGAATGCTTAGGAGCAAGAAACTAGCAGTAGATAAATGCTACCCGATGTTACCACATGAGGGACAAGGCTCAAAGGGAACATCAGAGAAAGATCCGTTAATGTCCCACTTATTAAGCTCACCACCCACATATGCGTTAGACGCTACTGCACCCCCAAAGTGCTTCGTTATACCACGCCCCAGTGCACGAAATGCAGCTCTTTCACAAGCACCAGCTCCTCTTCAGCTGGTTCCTACTTCTCCGGCACAGCCTTCTCAAGGGCCGCCGCCTTTGCTACATACTCCATCTACTTCTACAACTTTGCCCACTGCTCCAACTGTTCACTATGATAATACGTCTGCTATTGCCTCAACTTTCTCTGCTGTTGCTTCGACTTCCTCTTTACATCAGCCTGTCTTTTCTGGCGCATCGCCTCGCCGCAAGCTTCTCCTTCTGTCAGACAGAGAGTGGCAAGTACTGTCACTGGTCTATTCTCACCCTTCTTTGGGTCGCCTAAAACGACCCCTAAAACGGGACGTAGACAGTTGCGTAGTCAACTGCCCGATTATGAGGAAAGAGAAGTGCTAAATGAGTTAGCACGCAAATGGGTTACTGACACTGCTAAATATGATGTTCAGTCCGTTATGGAAGTTTTCCGTCAGTGGGATGTGCCCACTCAGAGATACGTATTTGAAGAGATGTGCGTATATCTTTGTGAAGATTTGGAGACAAACGATCCCAAGCGCAAAATGCAGGAATTATTCTGCATGCGTTTTAAGTTCTATGAAGGTATGATTGTAGGTGCCGATGTTGAAAAAGCAATAGATTTATTGTTATCCTATAGGAGTAAGGGAAATGTCTCTATATCATTGTATGAAGATGATGTGTCAGGTAGGAAAAAGGCGCGACAGTACCCCATGAGAGAGGTTCCTCCAGTATGGAGGGAAGGTGATGCGAATGTAAATCCACCAATTCTGCCGCATTTCCAGCGTGTGTGGGTACATGTCCCCTGGAAAAGATCTGAAGTTCTAGCACTCAAACAGACACTACCTGATCCACGTAAAAACCCAACTTGGTATTACAAGGAGTTATCACAGACTTCCAGCTCATGTATAATGAATTTAGCGGATGTAGACATGTTGTTTGGGAATGTTGTTCCGCATCCTTTATGGAGTAAAATTCGTCATACAGATCATGATCAAGAACTAGGTGACTCATGGGCTAATATTACTGCTACCGGTGCTAGACAAGTCGGTGGTTCTAAACCCGAGCCTTTAATAGCAGAACTTCCCGGTAGGATTATCGCGTACATGAAAACATTAATGCCTGAATTGCGCGTAAATTGGGACAAGCTGTCTGCATGCAAGCAGAAGAAAGATGAGAATGTGTCTGACTTTTTCACGAGGTTTGAGGAGACTTTCACCGATCATAGTGGTCAGGATATGGCTACCGAGGGTGGCCAAAGATTGTTTGTAGACAAATTTGTACATAATCTGCTTCCTGAACTGTGCAATAAATTGAAAGATTCAGAGAGTACTTGGGCTGTTTCCACGTCAGCGCAGATTTTAGCCACAGCCCAGTACTATGAAAATAGGCGCAAAGACGAACTAGATAAGGCAGACAAAAAGACTAAAGAGTTAAAAACTAAAGCTCTTCTCCAGCAAGCCTATCCGCCTCGCACGGCTAGTCAGCCCAATTATCAACAACCGCAGCAGTATTCGAGAAACGCGCAAGGAAACGAGTTTTCCCATCAGCGTTCTCCGTATGGCCCGAATCAATGTGCCTATTGCAAAGAAGAGGGTCATTTCAAAAGTAATTGTCCAGCTCTTGCGCGACGCTTAAACTGTGTTTCCGGTACAAGAGGTAGAGGTGTTCAACAGGCTCCTAGAGGTAGGGGCCGTGGAAATTTCCCCCAGAATACCACTTCTTTTCCGCCTCAAAATTCCATGAATAGCTTTGACCAACAGAATAATGCGTCTTCAAGGTCGGCTCAGTACTATGCAGATGACTATTACGCGGAAAACGAGAATGAGGGTAACAATTGCTAGGACAGCCATGGACAAAGAGAGGGAGTTGTTTCAGTTCCAGTAGATCAGAATGGACCTTATGTCGAGGGGACCACATCAGGAGTGTCGGAGCCATTTCTGCTGGATACTGGTGCTACAAAAAGTTCTATTATGCACTCAAAACTTCCTGGCGCACCTTTGTCTGGCGAAATGAATGTTTCAGTAGGTTTTTCTGGCGCCCCTGTTAGAAACCCGATTTCCAGTCCCATGCCCCTTTCTGTTGGCCCATGCGAATTAGAAGCACCCCTCATTCTTACAACAGGTTGTGGCGAAAACTTGTTAGGTTTGGATTTGTTAAAGAGATTATATGCAACTTTGTACTGCTCCCCTTCGGGAGTACAACTTACCCTAGGTAAGAAAGTGATTTCCCCAATGTATTTGTCAAAGGAGAATATTCCTACAGAATTGTCATCTCTTTCGGATGTACTTTGGGCGAATGGTTCTAATGATGTAGGTCATTTGGAAATAGCGCCATATGTCATAACATTGAAAGCTAATGTTAGGTTACCACGCATTCCCCAATATAGAATATCAAACGAATGTGAAAAGGCTTTGTTAGCGATCGTTTACGATCTGATCGAAAAAGATGTCATCGAAGAGACAACAGGCAACATTTATAACAGTCCTGTTTTGCCTGTATTAAAGCGTACCGATCCTTCACAGCCCCCTGTGTACCGATTTGTGATTGATCTCAGGGAAGTGAATAAGATCGTTGTACCACAGTTTCCAGTCGTCCCCGACATTACTGCCTTATTGACAATGGTTCCAGCTTCAGCCAATTGGTTTTCAGTGATTGACCTGAAGAACGCTTTCTTCAGCATCTCGATTGCCGAGGAGAACAGAGATATCTTTGGCTTCAATTTAGGAGGACGAAGCTTCCGCCTTAAATGCGCTCCTCAGGGCTACTGTGAAAGTCCATCAATATTCAGTCAGGCTCTGAAAACACAACTAGACACGATTGTTCTGTAGGATGGTGCAACTTTAATTCAGTATGTAGACGATCTGCTGATCGCTGCAGACACCGAAGAAGTTTGCAAACAAGCGACATTGTCAGTGTTACATCATTTATGTGACATGAAGCACAAAGTCTCGCTTTCCAAATTACAATTTTGTCGACAAGAAGTAACCTACTTAGGTCACATCTTATCGAAGGAGACTGACCCCAGAAAGAATACAGGCAATTGCAGAACTGAGTGTCCCAAGGACACAAAGAGAAGTGCGTGCCTTCTTGGGCATTACATCGTACTGTAGACAATGGATACCGAACTTCTCACTATTGGCCAAACCTTTGCTGGCATTAATGCGTAAAGACACGCCCAATCCTTTGCCTTGGTCTGAAGATTGTCAGACGAGTTTCCATGAGTTGCGTGAGGCGTTATGTTTGGCTCGTGTGTTGGGCAACCCCGACTACAGCAAGCCTTTTACATTATATGTCCATGAGAAGGAAGGTTGCGCATTATCAGTCTTGACGCAACACTTTGGGGACAAACAACGCCCATGTGCGTATTTCCCTGCGACTCTAAATCCTGTAGCTAAGGCATTACCAAGTTGCTTGAGGGCCACTGCTGCAGCAGCTGTCTGTATTCGACAGTCTGCTGGGTTAGTCATGAATAATACTCTGATCGTTATGGTCCCACATGCAGTAGATATCCTACTAAACAGGACGAAAACACAACATCTAACTAGTGCTCGACTATCCAGCTATGAATTGACCCTGTTAGCGAGTCACATTCACATAAAGAGGTGTGATACACTCAACCCTGCTACGTTATTACCCATTCCAGCAGAGACAGATGAGGTTGAAAAACATGATTGCTGCTTTAGGACAGAGGAAGAGACAAAAGGGAGAGTAGACTTGCAGGACACTCCCCTCCCTGAATGTAATGATGCGTTATGGGTTGATGGTTCATGTTTCAAGTTGCCAAATGGTGATACGACTGCAGCATATGCCGTGACAACATTGCACACGATTGTAGAGACAGCTCGCATCCCCCACAATTCCGCGCAAGCAGCAGAGTTAGTCTCACTCACAAGAGCGTGTGTGTTGGCGAAAGGAAAACGAGTGAATGTGTATACGGATAGCCAATACGCCTTTGGCGTAGCCCATAGTTTTGGAAGATTGTGGCGTGAACGTGGGTTTCTGACGTCACATGGTGCAAAAATTCAACACGGCCAGCTAGTACACGACCTTCTCGAGTCACTGACCTTGCCCCTACAAGTTACAATTGTGAAATGCAGTGCACATAGAAAGATTCAAGATGATGTTGGTCGAGGGAATGCATTTGCCGACGAGGTCGCAAAAGAGACTGCAAGGAACACAATGAGTCGGATGTATGTTGTAGGTCCTGCGAGATGGACCCCTGATGTGGGTATGTGTGAGGACACCATCGAAAGCGTGAAATCTATACAAGCTGATGCCACTGAGAAAGAGGTGAATGAATGGAGAGAAAGCAAGGGTAGATTAGATGCGAATGGTTGTTGGGTCGAACTGTCAGAACATCAGCGATGGATGTTACCTAACGCCTATGTGCTCGCAGTGGTGACGATGGCCCATGGAATGGCGCACATCAGTGTGAAAGGAATATGTAAGCTGTTGGCCCCAGTATGGCAGAATAGTGGTATCCCAAAATGTGCAGAGAATCTGGTCAGAAACTGTATGGTGTGTTTGAAGCACAATCCCGGTAGGGGAACCCCAACCCCAGCTGGTCATTTTGCGCCTCCAACGTACCCGTTCGAGGTCTTGCAGCTCGATTTTATTCACATGGAGAGGTGCAATAACCTGAAATATGTGCTTGTTGTCGTTTGCGCCTTCTCCAGGTGGGTAGAAGCGTACCCCCTTAAGGACAACACTGCATTGTCAACTGCCAAAGCCCTTGTCAAAGAATTCTTCCCTAGATTTGGCATACCTAGGATTGTCTGGAGTGATAATGGAAGTGAATTCGTTGGACGAGTGATGAAGAGAGTGTGTGAGTGTCTAGGCATCCACCAGAAATTCCACGCTGCAAACCACCCCCAATCGGCAGGATTGGTAGAGTGCTATAATGGCACGTTAAAATTGAAATTGGCCAAGATCCAAGCCAGCACAGGTCTCAAGTGGCCAGACGCCCTGCCTTTAGCACTCCTGTCTACCAGAATGATTGTCCATTCCTGATTAGGACTTAGCCCACATGAAATTGTGTTCGGCCGCCCAGCTAACATCTGGGGTGTGCCCAGACCCAAGAGATTGAGTGAAATATAGTACCCCGCACTGTTTGACTATTTGCACGAATTGACAACTAAACTGCATGCTTTACATCAACAGGTCCACAGCTCCTCTCCACCGGCATCTGACGATCCAGGCCACGCCATCGAACCTGGCTCCTGGTTCCTAGTTCGGAACTTCAGGCGAACAAAGAACGAGGAGCCTCGCTGGACTGGACCTTTCCAGGTCCTGCTATCTACCCGCTCTGCAGTACGTGTCCACGGAAAAAAACACTGGGTGCACGGCGCCCATTGCAAAAGGGTCCCGCTGGCCCTTCCATATGACCGGTGGGTCCAGCAAGGAGTCGCTGACTCCGAGACAGAGTTCATACCTCGCTTTGTCCCCTTCAGCGATGCACGATTAAAAGGAACTGGTACCGACAAAGAGAGCGATTGTATTTTGCAAGGATCTGTGCCACCGTCAATGCAGTTGGACACTACAGAACCTGAAACATTGTTTGAAGATCACACCGTACCCGGGAAAGAACGATATAATCTGTGGTCAAGACCAAGGAACTGACATAATCAAATTAGTGCGATTTTCCCTTTTTTCCATGAACTATTTTTGATTTTACAGCTCTCTCGCCCAGGGAACTAGCTCATTTTTGATTTTCGAACCGCCATCCGGTTCTGCTGCTAGGGCCGCGGTTGAAGTCTGGGGAGTACAGCTGGGGACATTTAGGTCAACGGTTCTGGTCAGTCGGAGGGAATTACCCCTGACTGAACAGAGCGCACTCCCTGGCAGAAGCAACCTCCCACCGCGGGCAGCAACCAGAGGATGGAGTTTCCGAGGGTAGAGAGACCTGCTAGACACATGAACTTTAACAAGAAAATGTGCACTGTGATGGCAAGAAAGAGATTCTTGATAATATGTATTTTGATGATATGTAGCATAACGATGTTCTTGATTGGTTATACCTTATCCACGTTTCAAGTCACCTTTGTAAACAACACTCAGCCCACACCTCCTCCAACTGTTTCTTTACACTCCTTTCACCCTCTTCCTGAACACGAGTCTGCCAGAAGACTAAAGTTTGTAAATAACTCCTTTGTCCAGCTCCTACACCAGCACCAGTCTATAATGAACACATCGAATTGTTGGATATGTGGACTCATGCCGCACACAACAGATAAGGGCATCCCATACTTCATCCTGCAATTCAGTTATTATGGTTCTCTGTGGGCTTTCCAGACCATGTTCCTGTTCGCCCTAGAACCATACCCGCCCGTTCCACAGAGAGCGATTCCAGCAACAAGGCACTAGTGGCAGGAATAAGAAATATGAGTAGGGATGTTGACACGTCTCAAACGATTCCTAAAGATGAACTCACTCCCTACAGTCGTTGGAATGTAACTAAATATGGGATCTCTCTGAATAAAAGCCAGAAAACAAAGAAATCCTCCCCAGTCTGGATAGTGCCCCACCGAGGTCACTTATGTCTGCAAGGTATTGGCAGGGATCCCAAAGCACAGTTGGGGAGGAGCGTATGCACGGAAACATATGTGTTTGCTTCCCGAACTTCCCCTCCATTCTTGGCGGCTAAAGGCACCTATTTCGTCTGCCATGACAAAGCCTATACATGGTTGCCCCCTGACTTCTCGGGCACATGCTTCATCTCATTTCTGCTGCCACCCACCTACACGGCCGGGGCAGATTACCATCGGACAAGGACAGTTAGAGGTGTCGTGAGTCAAGACAACACTGCGGGTCAGGAATTTGCAGACTTCGCAAAGGGTTTTCTGCCATTTTGGGGGCCTATGGTGAACAGCAGGAACATTCGACAATTGATGAGGATAGTTGAGTCCGCCGTGACTGAAACGGCCGGTGCCCTTAGCAACTTGACAGCTGAGCTTCAGTCGGATCGACTCATGACCCTTCAGAACAGGGTTGCCCTAGATGTCATACTTGCAGACCGTGGTGGTGTATGTAGAGTGATCCAATCTAGTTGCTGCATTTTCATCCCTGACAATGCTCCGACAGTGTACCAGGCCATCTCCAAATTACACAAAATCTCTGATTCCCTTCACGTGGAGAAAGGGGATTGGTCCCTGCTAGGGTGGCTGTGGGAACTGATCTCTGCCTGGGGATGGAAAACTCTGATCTTCATTGGGATGATCCTAGCCCTTCTGTTTATGTTCTGTCTGTTTGTACAGTGCGCTCCTGCAATATGTGGCCTCTGTGCTACTTCATGTGTAAGGAAGCCTGTATCAAGGGACGAATTGAGCAACAGAATGATGCTACAGCAGCATCTCCATGAATTCATCAATACAGATTTGGACTCATATTAGCATGAGTTATTGCCTAATATGAGGGCAAAAGGAGGGTCTGTGGTACTGAAATTCCGGACCCTGCTGTTCCACCGGTATCGAGGTCCAACACTCGTATCATAAAATATCGTCGTACCATGACGAATTTGGTATCGACGGACCGGTAATGATTAGGACATTATCCCTATGCATTTGCGTCATGATTGAGTGATGCTAACACCCTTAAATCGTGGTTTCCGTTCCGAACCCTCAGACTCCATTTTGTAAACGGCATCCATCTTATGACTTGCCCTCATATAGTCAATTGATTAAGGCCGAGTTTGGTCTGAAAGGACACGTCCACCGTAGCTGACTTCCCCATGACCTGGCCGAGCTGACTCCACTGCCTCCAGCCAAACCTGTTTGGGCAGCTCCTCCCCCAGTGGCCGAGTAAGATATCATCAAGGCACAACATGCCATAAACCATTCACTACATACAGACCATGTTTTCCATACACATACACCTGTCCATGATTCTTGTTTATGACCAGTTTTACGGCGGGAGGGTGCCCGACCTTATTGGTGTTTCATCGATATCTGATGGGAATTCTGGGCCTGGCTGGGTAATCCATCACGATCTGGACATCTAAAATATGTGCTGACCAGCATGACTTCGCTCTTTGTATTATTGTAGAAATATGTGTATAACCATATCATAAACTCAAGAATTCTTGCCCGCAGCTGTTATTTCTGTATATAAGGAGAAGGCTGGTTCTGTAAAAACGAACAGTCTCCTGAGAACTTACAGCCCGTGCTGTTGTAATTCTAGGACACATGTTACTTGGTTGCAACCAATAAACCTCGATCTCTGACTTCAACTAGAAGACTCTGTGTTTCTGTAGTCCAGAACAGGGAGAACCCAGAGGTCTTCGGGTGTGGTCCCCTGGCACCACCGGGTCTCTAAAAACCCGGCACCTCAAGCCCCAATTAACCTGGACCCTTGGTGGCCGTACTCCCTAGGACCCCCTCCGGTACCTAAGACCCAAATAAAAAGCCTAGGGATCTGGTTAGACTCCTCGCTAGGATTTCATTACCAGGCTAAGAAGGTGGCCGCGACCTGCTATGGACTGCTGAGAGTCTTAAAAAAAGTTTTAGATCTCCTGCCATCTGAAGCTAGACGAATGCTGGTCCAGTCGCTGATCTTGTCGCGGCTGGATTATGCAAATGCCGTCTATATGGGGGCCCCAGTCGGCACCATAAAAATTCTGCAATCTGTACAGAATTGTGCAGCTCGGCTGCTCATGAAAGTCCCCAAAAGATGCTCAGCTAAGGCCGCACTTCAATCTCTCCATTGGCTACCCATCCAGGGAAGGATTATATTTAAAACCCTGTGCTTGGCGCATAAGTCCATCCATAATGCTGGCCCGTCCATTCTTGATCCCCTCTTTCGTCGCCATCAATCAGTGAGATCTCTAAGATCCAACCAGCGGAACTTGCTGGTAGCCCCCAGGGTGAAGCTGGCTCGGATGGGTGGCCGTCGGCTTTCTGTTCACGCAGCCAAAGAACGGAACAAACTCCCAGACAAAATCAGGCATGAGTCTAACCATCTCGCTTTCAGGATGCGATTAAAGACACTCTTTGTCTAATAGTGTCTTTCTATGTCCTCTGGTCTTAGAGCGCTGGGATGCTCGAGAGTAGCCATGCGCTATACAAGAGGGTATTCATTCATTCATTCATGGCGAAGATGGAGAGATCTTAAATAAACTAATAGTTTCCATCTATAAAAAAGTATTCCAAATTCAAAGATCTGCCTCTCCAGCCCAGGTTTGCCTTGAATTCGGCCTAATAAATAAAGACCTAGGCAGAATGTACGCGACAGTGAAAACTTGGTATCGCCTGAAGCAAAATGTAGCTACATCAGAAATAAATGAAGCCCTGTGGTCAAAACCTCCCTTTTTAGTCAGTACCTATGCACATCCCTTTTAACTACAGGTACAACGGAATTATGGAATAAAAATCTGCTGTACCAATCTTTCAAACAAGCTATAAACAAAGTTTCAAAAATCCATTCGTCAACATTGGATAAAAATATTTTTAGATCACGGTTGCACGCTTGGATGGTGATAAACAACTATAAGTCCCTTGCACCAGCGGTATATCTGAGCGAAACATTTTCAATTAATGTAAAAAAACAACTTCTGGCATTACGCTTTGGGTCACTACCATCCTTGGCTGACCAGCCTGCTTGGGTGCATACAGGCTCTAAATCATGTCGGCTGTGCAACTTTCACAAAGAAGATTTTATCCATGTAATTTGCATATGCAAGAATCTGTATAAAGAACGAGTTAGGATCCTAAAATCAAGCTTTAATGACAGAGGCATTAGATCCTGTAGAGCTGCAATAATGGCGTGCCTAAATCCCTCAGATCCACCATTGAACGGTAGACTGATTAAATTTCTCACAACATTTAAAAAGCTGTGCTAAATACGGCAACGAGGAACAAAAAATGGACTACCACTCTGCACAGAACTTTTATTAACAATGATTTTTAGAAACATCATGAAGAGAAGAAGAGATTGTATGTTTAATTCTTTTTTAATGTATTTTGCTATAATATTGGTCTTTATCGCATTTGTTATTAGCCTTAAATTGTTATGGTTTTAATTAACTAAACAATAAACTTTTTATCTATTTTTTTTTCGATCCTGCATTCTTCTGAAGTGAAGTACTCGGCCTGGCTATCACACAGCTGCAGCTCCGTGACCTTCATTATTGATCCTGCATTCTTCTGAAGTGTGCTCGGCCTGGCTATCACACAGCTGCAGCTCCGTGACCTTCATTATTGATCCTGCATTCTTCTGAAGTGTGCTCGGCCTGGCTATCACACAGCTGCAGCTCTTAGACCTTCATAATTGATCCTGCACTCTTCTGAAGTGTGCTCGGCCTGGCTATCACACAGCTGCAGCTCTTAGACCTTCATAATTGATCCTGCATTCTTCTGAAGTGTGCTCGGCCTGGCTATCACACAGCTGGAGCTCTGCGACTGTCATTATTGATCCTGCACTCTTCTGAAGAGAGGCTGACGTCTTTGTAGCTTTGAAAGTTGACAAAAGATCTTCACACATTTACTGCAATGACATGGCTTTTCCCATGTGTGTTCGCTGATCAGTACTTAATATTGAATATTCATAAAACCTACTTCAACATTCACTGCACTTGAATGATTCCTGTGCGTGGTTTCTGATGCCGTTTTGGACCTGATATATATATGTATATATCCATTGTCACATTCCTTGCACTTGTATGGTTTTTACAGTGTGCATTCGCTGATATTTTCTTAATGTTGATGATTCACTAAAATTACTTCTAGATTCATGGCAACGATATGGTTTTTCCCTAGTGTGTGTTCTCTGATGCTGTTTTAGTTGTGATAATCGACTAAACCTCTTCAAACATGCTCTGCAATTATATGGTTTTTCCCCTGTGTGTGTTCTTTGATGGTGCTTTAGGTCTGATAATCGACTAAAGCTCTTCAGACATTCACTGCACTTGAATGTTTTTTCCCGTGTGTGTTTGCTGATGAATCCTTAATGTTGAAGATTCACTAAAACTACTTTCACATACACTGCACTTGATTGATTTTCCCCTTGTGTGAGTTCTCTGGTGCCGTTTTAGTCTTGATAAATATATAAAGCTCTTCCCACATCCATTGCACTTGAATGGGTTTTCCCCAGTGTGTGTTCTCTGATGCTGTTTTAGGTCTGACATGCGAATAAACCTCTTCTCACATTCACTGCACTGGTATTGATTTTCCCCGGTGTGTGGTTTCTGATGCTGTTTTAAGTTTGGTGATTGACAAAAGCTCTTCACACATTCACTGCACTTAAATGGTTTTTCCCCTGTGTGTCTTCGCTGATGAATCCTTAATGTTGAAGATCGACTAAAACTACTTTCACATTCACTGCACTTGAATGATTTTTCCCCTGTGTGTATTCGCTGATGAATCCTTAATGTTGCTGAATTACTAAAACTTCTTCCACATTCACTACACTTGAATGGTTTTTCCCCTGTGTGTGTTCTCTGATGAATCATTAATGTTGCTGAATTACTAAAACTTGTTCCACATTCACTGCACTTAAATGGTTTTTCCCCTGTGTGTGTTCGCAGATGTTTTCTTAATGTTGATGAATCACTAAAACTTCTTCCACATTCACTGCACTGGAATGGTTTTTCTCCAGTGTGTGTTCGCTGATGCTGTTTTAGGTGTGATATTTGATTGAACCTCTTCACACATTCAGTGCAATTATATGGTTTTTCTCCTGTGTGTGTTCTCAGATGGTATTTTAGGTCTGATAATCGACTAAAGCTCTTCAAACATTCACTGCACTTGAATGGTGTTTCCCCTGTGTGTATTCGCTGATGAATCCTTAATGTTGAAGATTCACTAAAACTACTTTCACATTCACTGCACTGGAATCGTTTTCCCCCTGTGTGTGTTCTCTGATGCCGTTTTAGTCCTAATAAATATATAAAGCTCTGACCACATTCATTGCAATTGAATGGTTTTTCCCCTGTGTGTGTTCGTAGATGTCTCCTTAATGTTGATGAAGCACTAAAACTTATTCCACATTCACTGCACTGGAATGGTTTTTCCCCAGTGTGTGTTCGCTGATGCTGTTTTAGGTGTGATAAATGATTAAACTTCTTCACACATTCAGTGCAATTATATGGTTTTTCTCCTGTGTGTGTTCTCAGATGGTATTTTAGGTCTGGTAATCGACTAAAGCTCTTCCCACATTCATTGCACTTGAATGGTTTTTCCCCTGTGTGTATTCGCTGATGAATCTTTAATGTCGAAGATTCACTAAAACTACTTTCACATTCAATGCACTGGAATGGTTTTCCCCCTGTGTGTGTTCTCTGATGCCGTTTTAGTCCTGATAAATATATAAAGCTCTTCCCACATTCAATGCAATTATATGGTTTCTCCCCTGCGTGTGTTTGCTGATGTGTCTGGAGTCCTGATACCTGGCTAAAGCTCTTCATACATTCAGTGCAATTATATGGTTTTTCCCCTGTGTGTGTTCGTTGATGTCTTTTTAGGCCTGAAAACTGAATAAAGCTCTTTACACATTCAGTGCATTTGAATTGTGTTTTCCCTGTGTGTGTTTGCTGCTGGGGTTTCAATATTGATGACAAACTAAAGCTCTCACTGCATGTGTCTGAGACTTCTCTCTTGGTTAGTGTCTCTGGGTCTGGTACATACTTGTGTACATCCCTTGACTGTACTTCCTGAAGGGCCAACATGACTGATAAAGCACTTGTGTTATTCTTGCATTCCCTGTATGAGTCGTATTTTGCACGTTTGTTTTCCGATTAAAGAATAAAGTGCAATGGGCACCAACTACTTCCCAATCTCATAATCGCATGCGGGTAAAGATCCATCGTCCTTCTGGCCGGTGCACACTGGGACGGTGCTGTGTATTTTAGACAGCGGAACCCCTATTTCTTTTAACCTTCAGTTGTCTGACTCACTCCGTTGCGCTTTTCAATGGTTGCTGTGGATTGTTCTGAAACAGTTTGCAATACACCTCTAGCACTGATTGGTAGCCTGGTTATTTTAGGAAGCAGAGCACTGCTGTAACCACCTCATACCGACCTCATGATCAAAGCTGTTATTGGACATGTTTACACAAGATGAGGTTTATCAGGGTTGTCTTAATTTTCTGGAGTTATTTCTTCCTTTTGAGGCATGGAGGTGCACAGCTGAGACTCGTGGAATCACGGAATTTCTCGTGTCCCTAGTCCCTTCTTTCAGGATGTCTCAGTTTATGTTTGGTTCGGCTGGCTCTGACGGCACTTATGTTTTCCTGAATACTGGATTTCAATATTTCGGACTTCGTCTTTGCAGATTTACAGTGTTATCTTCCTTATTTTGAAACATTTCGTACAATCAAAGATTGTTTTCTGTCAGAAGTAAAAAGATTTAAAATTACTTAAAGGGAAACATAACGGAATGTGCATACACAATTTTTAATTGATTGTATAAATATCTCTTGATTACCCTTTTTCAAACTTATGAAAGCATATTTAACCATACACAGAAATTTACATAAAAGTTGCTTTAATCTTACTTATTTCAGCAAAGGTGTTCATGAGTAAGTTAGTAAAAAAAAAAGGGCGCTCGCATAGCACTCATACACTAGTTACAGCTTTTGTAACACAAGAAGGTTTTGTTAAAACAAGAACAGCTCTTTGAGTAAGAGATGTGAGATGGATCAGGAAGACTCAAGATAGAAGGGTGGACATCAGGATGTTGCACCATAAATCAAATATTGCTGCTCGCAGAGGTGCCTGGCTTCATCCACTACATCCACAATATGCAGTAGAGCAGCAGTTTAATGATTATAACTTACTTTGTGGTTTTACTTCTCTCAAATATTTGTCAGTATTATCCACTTTGGAGGGAGTTCCACGGATGGACTAGGAGATTGAGCTGGGCTGCTCTGTTGTTTAGTTGTCTCACCTCTAACTTTAGAGCTCAAGATAGCACTCTAGCCTGGCGGCCTACTAGTCGACAGCTGTGGTGCATCAGCGTAGCAAGAGCACAGATGGTGCGCCAAATTCAAACCTGTTATCGCCCTTTCACCCCTGGATTATGTCAGGCACCCCAAACACTCTCTTAAAAATATCACTTAAGCCAAACTGCTCTGTCCATATACCCTGCACCTCTGCTGCCCTCCATACAAGGTAGGGCCTGTTCTTAAATGTATTCACCTGCACCTGGAGTGGTGTGGCTCACTGGTTAGAGGAGGCAGACCCGAGAGCAGAGGACGGCCCGGGACCAGGATTCAATTCCCGACGCGGCAGGGTCTTGGACCAGGGTCAGCGGACTCGATAATTCACGCCTCTGTGCCTACTCTAACTAGGGATCACACTCGGCAACTCTGGGCATTAGCTTGCCTCATCTCCACAATGGCCCCCCACATACGCCGGGGATGTCTGGTTTCACCTTGGAGATACCCAGTAGGGACCATCTCACAGGGAAAGCCAGGACGGGTTCCCCAGCGGTCTACAGCGCAGAGATACTTCTTCAGGAGTCGATTCTAGCACTTTAGAAACCCACAATCAATCAATCAATCAATCTCACATGCATAGACCTGCTTTCAACATTCCTTTTCCAGCACAAAACCTGCGAACAAGATTTTACAACCATGTAATTCCCATGACCTTTCATGGGTCTCTCCCACTCAAGCTTTTCAACATCACCTATACAAATCACTGTGGTCACATTTAATGGAACAATACTGAGGTGCGCTCATTCTTTCCACAAGATGGAGAATGCCCCCGAACAGCACACACTGTTTATTATTTATTTTTATTTATTCAGCTTATAAAGCGCACTGTCACCTTGCAGGGATCCTGGCGCTAAGCAACTCAGAGTACAGATGTGTCGGATACATGGCAAGACAACTAAGTCTTGGGGAACAGCCAGGTTTTCAAACTTCTTCTAAAAGGGAAGAGCTCCCTAATTTGTCTGATCTCCCACGGGAGCTCGTTCCACAGTTTGGCCGCTGTCACCCCAAAGGATCTACCCCATGACCTGACTTTCCTAAACCTCGGTGCCTTCATCAGTCTCGCTGATGAGGAGAGGAGCCTTCTTGTAGGGATATACCAATCACATTGTTTTGGGCATTAGCGCAGGACCCATCCTAATAAGGGCTTTAAAGACAAGGCAAAGAGATTGAAATAGAACTGGTTCAAGCTCTATGTCTCTCTCGGCTGGACTACGGAAGTGTCGCGCTATGCGGTCTCCCCACAGCTACTAGAGCTCCCCTAAGAGCATCTACTAATGCGGCAGCGAGACTCATCGCTGGCTTAAAAAGAAGGGCCCACATCTCCCCTGACCTTAAATCTCTAAACTGGCTACCATTTGAAGCCAGAATTCACCAACTCTAAAAATAAAATAAATAAACTCTCTGTCTCAGAGGAAGCCAGTGCAGTTCTTCCAAGACTGCAGATGTAGAGGACCTTCTAGGCAGCCCTAGGACTACCTTGGCTGCTGCTGACTGGATCCTCTGTAGTCTGTCCAAAAGGAACTTCGGGGAGTCAAGCAATAGTGCATTACAGTAGTCTAACCTACTGAGAATCGTACACCTTACCACTAGCGCACGTGCCTGAGGAGGTAGCAAAGGGAAGGTTTTCCGCAGGGATCTAATGATCACAAAACAGCAAGTTGTCGTTTTTGTAACCTGAACTTCCATAGTAAGTTTGTTGTCAAACATAATGCCAAGGTTACAGACCGTTTTTACAGGCCGTACTGCGGTTGAATTACCAGAGGGCCAAAAATTGCAAGGAAGGACTTGAGGAATCCTGCTCACTGAGCAGGAAATCACCTCAGTCTTCCCTGCATTACATTGTAATGAGTTGTCCTTAAGCCAACAGGCTGTGTCCCGCAGACAGTTGTGAAACACATCCACTGACGTCGAGTCCTCTCCCTCAAAGGAGAGAATCAGCTGTGTGTTGTCAGCATAGTTTACGATGTCAATATTGTATAAATGATGACCGCAGTCAAGAGTTTCAAATAAATATTAAACAAAATAGGGCTAATTGCCGAGCCCTGTGGCACACCATGCGACACGTTGGAGAAGGCAGATTGAAAAGGAGGGAGGGACACCGCCTGCTGTCTGTCCTGTAGAAAAGCACAGTAAGGCACAGCCCCTCACCCCAACCTCACTCAATCTTCTTAGCAGGATCTCATGGTTGACGGTATCAAAGGCGGCAGACAGGTCGAGCAGGAACAGCACTGCTCCCTGACCCCTGTCTGCCCACCTCTGAAGGTCATCCATAACGGTCACCAAGGCCGTCTCGGTACCGTGGGCTGGCTGAAATCTGAACTGCACCTCCTCCAGCAAGTTATGTTGCTCCAGGTGCCTAGAAAGAATGTTACTGACTACACGTTTCACAATCTTGGCCGGGAACGGCAACAAGGAAATAGGCCTATAGTTCTTAGAACACTCTGGATCAAGAGAAGACTTCTTCAGCAGAGGTGTCACCAGAGCTTGCTTCCATTGGGGAGGCATCACACCACTGGCTAAAGACTGATTACAGTATGTTCGGCTCCTCTGTTGGGTACTCCTGACTACAGTAAGCCTTTTACACTCTATGTCCACGAGAGAGAGGGATGTGCGTTGTCAGTTTTGACACAGCAGTTTGGCGATAAGCAACGTCCATGTGCGTATTTTTCGTTGACTTTAGATCCGGTAGCTAGAGCATTGCCGAGTTGTTTAAGAGCTACAGCGGTAGCGGCTGTTTCTATTCGACAGTCTGCTGGCTTGGCGATGGATAATACGTTGATTGTAAGGGTTCCACATGCAGTGGATACATTGTTGAACAGAACAAAGACACAGCACTTAACTAGTGCTCGATTGTCAGGTTATGAGTTGACGCTCTTAGCGAGTCATGTGCATATAAAGAGATGCAACACGTTGAATCCAGCTACATTGTTGACGATTTCAGTGGAGACAGATGTTTCTGAACAGCATGATTGCTTTCTTAGGACAGAGGAAGAGACGAAAGGGAGAATAGATCTTAGGGACACTCCTCTTTCAAAGTGTGATGGTACCTTATGGGTGGATGGTTCGTGCTTCAAGCTTCCAAATGGTGATATGACTGAGGCATATGCTGTTACGACTTTGCATACGATTGTTGAAGCTACACGTATCTCACATAACTCAGCTCAAGCAGCAGAGTTGATTGCATTAACAAGAGCGTGTGTGTTGTCGAAAGGGAAACAAGTGACTGTGTACACTGATAGCCAGTATGCGTTTGGTGTGGCTCATAGTTTTGGACGATTGTGGAAAGAGCGTGGGTTTATGACTTCGCATGGAGCTAAGATACAACATGTTCAGTTGGTGAATGAGCTTCTTGAGTCACTGACCCACCGTTGCAAGTTGCGATTGTGAAATGCAGTGCACATAAGAAAGTTACTGATGACGTCGGTCGTGGTAATGCGTTTGCGGATGAGGTTGCGAAAGAAACGGCAAGAGATGTGATGAGTCGAATGTATGTTGCGGGTCCAGCAAGATGGGTTCCGGATAGAGGAATGTGTGAAGATACGATAGAGAGTGTGAAGTCAATTCAAGCTGAAGCTACAGAGAAAGAATTGAGCGTATGGAGAGAGAGTACGGGTAAAGTGGATTCGAATGGTTGTTGGGTTGAGTTGTCAGAGCATCAGCGATGGTTGTTACCCGATGCGTACTTGCTTGCAGTGGTTACGATGGCGCATGGAATGGCTCATATGAGTGTGAAAGGGATTTGTAAGTTGTTGGCTCCAGTATGGCAAAATGCTGGAATTCCTAAGTGTGCAGAGAATGTGGTCAAAAATTGTATGGTTTGTCTGTACAATCCTGGCAAGGGAACCCCAACTCCAGCTGGTCATTTTGCTCCTCAGACGTATCCGTTTGAGGTTTTGCAGCTAGATTTCATCCACATGGAGAGGTGCAACAATTTGAAGTATGTACTTGTGGTTGTTTGTGCCTTTTGGGTGGGTAGAAGCATATACCCTGAAAGATAATACTGCCTTGTCCACAGCTAAAGCCCTTGTTAAGGAGTTCTTCCCTGGATATGGTTTGCCGAAAATGGTCTGGAGTGACAATGGGAGTGAATTTGTGGGTCAAGTGATGAAGAGAATGTGTGATGGTATGGGAATCCGACAGAAGTTTCACACTGCAAATCACCCCCAATGAGCTGGCTTAGTCGAGTGCTATAATGGCACCCTTAAGTTAAAATTGGCCAAGATACAAGCAAGCTCTGGTCTTAAATGGCCTGATGCTTTGCCATTAGCACTTTTGTCAACAAGGATGACTGTACATTCACGAGTGGGACTTAGTCCTTATGAGATTGGTTTTGGTCGCCCGGCAAACATATGGGGAGTGCCGAGGCCAACGAAATTCAGCGAGATCGAACACCCTGTACTGCTTGACTATCTGTATGAACTGACGGCTAAATTGCGTGTTTTACACCAACAGGTTCATGACACATTGCCTCCAGCTTCTAAAGATTCAGGACACGCCATCGATCCTGGGTCCTGGGTCCTGATTAAGAATTTCCAGCAGACAAAGAACGATCAGCCCCGCTGGACCGGACCCTACTTGGTGTTATTGTCTACGCGATCTGCAGTGCGAGTGCAAGGAAAGAAAAACTGGATCCACGGCGTACATTGTAAGAGGGCTCCTTTGCCTCTACCGTACGACCGGTGGGTCCAGGATGGTATTCCAGACTCTCAAAGTGAAACTGTGCCTCGTTTTCTGCCTTTTAGCGATGCACGTTTAATTGGGTTGAGTTCTGAGCGTGAAAGCAACGATCTTCAGCAAGAAGCTGTGCCACCGTCAGTTCGATTGGACACTACTGAGCCTGAACTTTTATTCCGTGACCAGACATTGCCTGATAAAGGCCGTTATAATTTGCGACCGAGAGTCATGGGACTAATAAAATAGAAATTCTTTTCTTGGCTATTTTTGAAGTAAGCTCTCCCATCTGAAGAAACTGCTTTGACCGATTTTTGTTTTTCGAACCGCCATCCGGGTTCAGCTGTAAGGTCGCGGTGCAAGGACTTAGGAGTGCAAGCCAAAGACACAAGGTCGACGGTTCTGGTTGGTCCTAGGGCGTTCCCTGGACTGACAAACGCATTCCTTAGCACGGAACACCCAAACGCCGCGAACAGCACGGTTAGAGGATGGAGTTTTTCGAGATGGAGAGACCTGTTGAAGAAATGAACTTTAAGAGCAAAATGTGTCGAACTATGAGTATAAAGTGTTTTTTGATATTGTGTCTTTTCATGCTATTCAGTTTAATGATGTTTTTGATGGGATATATAATATTCTCTTTTCAAGTGACGTTTGCACCCACTCCACAACCCATACCTTCTTCTACTGCTTCTTCGCATTCTTTTCTCTTCTACTTGAACATAAGTCCATTAGAAGATTGGAATTTGTCAATAACTCCTTTGTTCAGCTTCTGCACCAACACCAGCTAGTAGTGAACACGACTAACTGTTGGGTGTGTGGCCTCATGCCCCATACTACCGATAAAGGTATTCCTTACCTGGTCCTGCCATTCAGTTATAATGGTTCCATGAGGGCATACAGAACGATGTTCATCTATGCTTGTGAAGTCTACCCCCTACGTTCTGTGAAAGACAATCCAAAGAATAGTGCTCTAGTTAAGGGTATAGTCGATATGATTAGAGGAATAGATTCCTATGAGACTATCCCAAAAGATGAGACACTAGCATATATTGGATGGAACGTTACTGGATATGGAGTTAGTCTGAGTAAGAACCAGAGAGCGAAAAGATCCTCTCCAATTTGGATTGTACCCCATCAGGGTCATTACTGTTTGCAAGGTAATGGCAAGAATCCGAGAGCTCAGTTAGGGAAGAGTGTTTGCACTAAGACGTATGGTTTTGCGTCCCAGACTTCCCCAGCGTTTCTAGCAGCTAAGGGTACCTATTTCATCTGTTACGATAGAGCGTATACATGGTTACCCCCTGATTTCTCGGGCACATGTTTTGTCTCGTTCCTGCTGCCTCCTACGTATACAGCTGCGGCAGATTACCACAAAATGAGAATTGTTAGAGGTGTCTTCAGTAAGGAAGATACTGCAGGACAAGAATTGAGAGATTTTCTGAAGGGTTTTCTGCCGTTTTGGGGACCTATGGTTAACAGCAGGAACATACGGCAATTGACGAGAGTGGTTGAGTCCACCATAGTTGAAACTTCCTGTGCCCTTAGCAACTTGACTGCTGAGCTCCAGTCGGATCGCCTTATGACTCTTCAGAACAGGGTTGCGTTAGATGTCATACTTGCAGATAGAGGAGGGGTATGTAAACTGATTCAATCGAGCTGCTGCGTTTTTATTCCAGACAACGCTCCGACAGTATACCAAGCCATTTCCAAGCTACTTAAGATCTCCGAGTCTGTACATATGGCCGAAGGAGATTGGTCGTTGATGGGATGGTTTTGGGGATTGTTATCCACTTGGGCATGGAAGATTCTGATGGTCAGTGGGATGGTATTAGCTATCCTTTTCCTGTCCTGTCTTTGCGTACAGTGTGCTCCTGCTATATGTGGCCTTTGTGCTACCTCGTGTTCGAGGAGACCTGTCCAGAGAGAGTTACTAAGTACTAGGAGGATGCTACAGCAACAGCTTGATGACCTGATGAATATAGACCTGGATTCAGACTGACGTGGGTCTAGGTGATTGCCTATGTAAGGGCAAAAGGAGGGTCTGAGGTTCCGTGATTCTGAACTCGTTCCATAAAGGTCGTTGTATCGTGACGATTTTGGTAACAGCAAACCGAAAATGACGAGTGTGGTATGTACGAGTGTTTTCGTCATGATCGAGTGACGGGATCACCATGAAATCAGGGATTCCGTTCCGAACCTTTGGGTTCCATTTTGTATACGGCAGCCATTTTGTAGTTGCCCTCACATAGACCGATGACTACGGCCGAACGAGTCCTTGGGACACGTACACCTTTTGCTGACTCCTGTGTGACCTGGGCAAGCTGACTCCGTTGCCCGAAGCTAAACTTGTTGAGCCAGTTCCTTGTTCGGCAGCTGGTCAAGATAGAGATCAAAGAGCAGGACATTGCTGAGTTTTATGGTACATACACAGGCCCTTCTATCTTGCCTCTCATCTTTTTCTGTTCCTTCTTTTATGGCCTATTTATGATTTGGGTTGTGGTCTTTTATTATTGGTTATTTCTGTCCGGCCTGTTCGAGCAAGAATGTTGGGCCTTCCTGTATAATTAATGGTGGGCTGGACAACTGAAATGTGGGTTTGTCATGCTCTGCCTTTTGTCGTGGAAACATGTGAATGGTCAACTGTAAATAAGGAATGTTCGCCTGAAGCACAAATGTACTTCTAGGATCTCTGTTACTGGCTGCAGCTAATAAATTTGATCTTTGACGTCACCAAGAAGTATCCCGTGTCTCTGTATTCTAAGACAGGTGGACCCGGAGACTTAGGGCGTGCCCCTGGCACCGCTGGGTTTAAAATCCTGGTTCCTCAGAACAAGAGGGGAAGGGACATGGGAACAGGAGAGAATAGTCAGTGTGCCAGGCCCATCGTCACCCCCCAAAAAGACAACTCCCACTAAGACGTTTGTAGCCAGATAACTCTTACCATGGTGTGTTAAATCCTGGAATATTGACATTTTGTGAAGCAAGGTCAGACGGGCCATCAATTGCGGTGCCAGCCCTAGATTGGTCATCAAGGTATCCCAAACGGAGCCCCAGTAGCACAAAGTACTGAACAGTCCGCAGGAAAGGCAAAATGTCACAGGCGAGTGCACCACACCGTCAGTACCTCGAGCACTTGGAGTCGTCTGCGTTATGTGCTTTATAGATGCACTCCGGCATCCAGTGTAGGAACTTGAAATAACTGAATGTCAACCTAACCTCCCATGAGGAAACTGCTATGGTCTTTCCAAAGGTCGTGCCCGCCCTGCTCAGACAGTGAGAGGCCCAGCCTCTGCGCCCACCAATAGCATAACGTGTGGGCAGTGGTGCTCAAAAAAAGGCTGTCCACAGCTGTAACATACAATCCCACCATAGTGTCTGTTAGACCTGAC
Organism: Lissotriton vulgaris; assembly: GCF_964263255.1. Classification (NCBI taxonomy): domain Eukaryota; kingdom Metazoa; phylum Chordata; class Amphibia; order Caudata; family Salamandridae; genus Lissotriton; species Lissotriton vulgaris. The sequence continues at coordinate 140,424,487 of NC_141685.1, forward strand.
AACATTGGCGTGGGTCTCCCTTCCATTTTTTGCTGTTCCTCAGGTGTTTTTACTGGTGTTAGATGCTTTGGGCACTGTGCCACTACTGTCCAGTGCCACAGTGCAAGTGCTCCCTACTATAAATTGATGTATTGATTAGTGGTTCCATGATTGGATATTTGTTTTACTTGTCAGGCCCTAGTACAGTGCACTGAGTGTGCCCAGGGCGTGTAAATCCAAATGCTGCTAGTGAGCTTGAAGCACTGGTTGTGCCACCCACAGAAGCGGCCTTGTAAAATGTGTCTAAGGTCTGCCATTGCAGAGCCTGCGTGCAGTCTGGTACTGTCATGCTGACTGGGCAAGTGCACCCACTTGCCAGTCCCTAAACCTTTCCTTGACTTCATATTAGTCACCCTATGGTAGGCCCAAGGGCAGGGTGCATTGTAAGTATACGGTAGGACAAGCCCTGATATGTGTGGCATGTCCTAATAGTGAATTACAGCCATTTGGTTCGTTTTTCACTATTGCAAGGCTACCTGTTCACCATAGGCCAGATTAGGCTGGTGGATTATTACATGTTTAAAATCCTAGCAGGCTCAAGGAACATGGTAGAAATTCGAGTTTAGTATGCCTGAACTCAAAATAATAAAATATATCTTTTAGTGAAGTTAATTTTAATATTCTGTGTTTTCAAATACCACTTTTAGAAAGTAGGTTTTTGCTTGCCTAACCATTTGAGCACGCGCTCTGCGAGGTTGTGTATTCCTTCGTCTGGTTTCTGTTAGCGACAGGGCTGGGGGAGTCCAAGAGACAGGGTGGGGCAGCCCAGTGGTGAATAGGGAGCTCTGCATGTAGATGGGAGGGAGGAGTTGCACCTGGGACCTGAATAGGGCTGGGCCTACTCTCTACAATGCCGGCTCCACCCCCTGTGGTGCGTCTGATGTCTCTGCCCTGCACACTGAAAAAAGAGAAGGAAGTGCTCCAGAACTGTACTTGCCTTCCACAATGCTGGCTCCACCTCCTTTGGGGCGTCTGATGTATCGCTGAGTATCGATAACACCAAGGCCGCGCAGCTCCAAGTGCAGAACATCCTAAGGCACAAGGTTGGGTGGATGACTGAAAACCTATTAAAGATCAACCCGGATAAAACCGAGGTATTGGTAATTCCATCCACCACCTCACCTTGGAGCGATCTCTACTGGCCACAAGAGTTAGGCTTAACTCCAAAACCGAGTGCAAATGTAAAGAGTCTGGGGATTAAACTGGACAGTGATCTATCAATGTATAGCCAAATCTCCTCTGTCATCGGAAGCTGCACGAACATCATTAGGCAGTTACGTAAGCTAGCCCCTGTCCTTTCTCAGTCTATGCTGCGTACAGTCGTAGCGGCTACCATAATAACCAGAATGGATTATGGGAATTCCCTTTATCTGGGCCTTCCCAAATCTTTAACCAATAGGTTGCAGGTCGTGATGAATGACGCGGCGCGTCTGATTTTTAAACTCCCCAGAAGGACCAAGGCCTCTCCCTTGTTACAGAGCCTACATTGGCTCCCTATAAAAGAGAGGGTAGAGTTTAAGAGCCTTTGCACGGCCCATAAGGCAATTTATGGCCATGCACCCGACTACATCAAAGATCGTTTGAGAGTGTACAGCCCAAAAAGAACACTCAGATCTTCTGGCTCTCAGTTGCTGATCTGCCCTCGGTACAAATTGGTGACCAAGGGAGGGAGAGCCTTCTCTGTGTTGGTCCCCAATTTGTGGAATAAGCTACCTGAGGGGCTACGCAGTGAGGTGAACCTCCTGCGATTCAGGAAATCCTTAAAAACATTGCTATTTGGAAGGGTGTGGGTATAGTGTAAGTTGGTTGGTGCATTATTTCTCTATTTTGTATGTAGTTATTGTATGAACTCCATCGATTTCCACACGCCTAGAGACCGTAGGTGATTGGCGCGATATAAATCCAAAATAACAATAACAATAACAATAACAATGTGCCTGTCTTGCACTGTGAAAGGAAAGGGGAGGTCTGGTATACAGAGGGCTTCAGAACTGGCTTGAACTGGGCACAGTCGCCTCTCCTCTCAGAGAACAAAGGATTTTGGGGTCTAAATATTGAGACCCTGATCCCATGAGCTTAGATCACTTCTGGATTTACAAGATGAAACCTCTGTGGAAGAGAAGGAACCTGAAGAAACTGAGAAGAGACTATTCCCAAGCTGAAGTGCTGCTTGGAGTTTGTCCTGCAGTGGTTGCCTGACTGCCAAAGGGAGGAGAAAGAACTTTGTGGACTCTTCTTTCAACTTATGCAAAGATCTCTAAGGGCTTGGAAGAGAGCTTGCCCCCTGACAGAAGTCCCAGGACCAGTGCACTTCACCAGCCTTTGTGAATTTCTGCTGAGTGGCTACAGAGGCAAAGAGCTGTGAGCGACTCTCACGACCGGCCCGGTGTCCTGTAGGCACCGCATCAAGCAACGTCTGCCTCGAACAACGCAAGCTCTGCGCTCACCGACTCCGTCCTGACGCCGTCACCGAGCCGTAGCCTGCGCCGCGACTGGTAGACACCGCGACATGCAAAACCTCGCTACACCGAATCGAACTGGTCTGACCGACAAGGTCACTGCTGCTGACTTCGAGTCCTGTGACCGCACCGGAGTTGGGCACGCGTCGCGACGCACCACCCGAATCGCACCACTGTTCGGACTGATCGACCGATTCTGTCAACGGGCCACTGCCTGCACAGCATCGAGGGACAACGCGTCCTGCAACACTTCCTTTCTGAACCGCGACGATCACCTGAACCGGCTCGCACATCCGTGCCGGCCGCGCCAAGTAAAAGGTACTGTAGCAGGGATCCTGCTTCTACACAGAACTGTGCATAGAGACTTGGAACCTCAGTGAATTAGGGTGTGACAAAATCTCACCTTAGTACCCAAAATCCCCTACCAGACTAGCTATCAGTGTCTCATTGGTCCTTTTGTACCTCAATGATTGCAACAACCCAGAACATGGACTTAGAGCACCTCAGGTAACGTGGAACACATGAACACTCTTTCGTTATACTTCCATACCAATCCAAAACGAGGAGTCAATGAGGACACGAGTATATTTGAAATGTTTATTTCTAATGCCGTGTTCTCAGACGCAATATCTTAGCTAATACAAGCAAGCATATTATTAACAGCAAGATTATCAGCAAAGTTACAATTCCATAAAATAAAAAAGGGTGAAAGCATGTTAAAATGCTAAAAGGAAGAATGCTAAATCGTAATGCAATCTAACCCTCCCTTGCTAGTATATTATATTATATCTAAAGAAGGCCTCTTTGGGTTTTAGACGGGCGGCCCCATAACTCTGGAATTAGTAGAAGGGAATCACATCGTCTTCCACACCAACTCTCAGCATGCAAATATCTTCAAGTGTGTGTTGCATGCTCTGCGCAGTGTATTATAAAACGCGCCAAAAAGCCAGAGTTGATTACAGCTGCCTATGTGTTATGTCTAAATTCGTGCACCGATCAGACCCAAACAAAAGCCACTGTGTTGAAACAACCTTGAAGGTCATGGCACTCACTGTGCAGACATAGCTTACTAAGCAAAGCTGAAAACATGTTATTCTCGTGTGAAGCAAAATAGCCAGCGATACTCTAAACAATTATAATAAATGTGTTGTGTGCAAAAGCAGCAGAGAGGAAAAATGGCGTTTAAACTTCTAATAAGCCATGCTAACTTAACACAGTGTGAAAGACAAGGCCCAACTATATGCCAGTACTGTGGCTGAGCCTGTCGTCATTTGAGTGGGCGCGTACTGACGCGGTCCGCTAGATCTGCTAGACTTATTTTCAACAACGCTGTAGCCGAACTAGGCTACCGACTCACACAGAACCTTGATTTAAGCCTTTTTATAAGAACTCTTGAAATCTAATAGTACTGTGGATTCTTTTTGTCGTTTATTGGTCTTGTGGTAACTTTATATAAAATATCCTTATTTTTTATATAAAACCTTGTGTGGTGTCCATTTGTAGTGTTGTCACTGGGTTACTGTAAGTGGTCACAAATACTTAACTTACAACGCCTCTGAGATAAAGCCTTGCGGCTCGTGCCAAGCTACCAAGGTGGTGAGCAGGGGTTATTTTAGGAGTGTAATCCCCTTATCCTGACTAGAGGAGAGGGTCCCTATTTGTCACAAGTACCTACCTGTGCCAACTAGAGACCACCAATTCTAACAGTGTCCTTGTATCCTTTCCGCATCAGGATATAATGCAACATTGGGTCAGATTCAAGATCATAAGGGGGAGCACCCAGCACGTGTGGCAGGCTCTGCATGAGCTGTCGGTACTGTCAGTGATGCGATTGTGGCAGCCCATAATCACGCATGAGAGTACCAAAGGGGGCCATCTCACCGTCCCCTACTATATCGTCCACAGAGCCTATCCTTTGGTCATCCACTGTGTAATGGGAGTTCAGATCATACTTGGCCCAAGCAGCTCCTTGAGAAAAGCAGGTGTCAGCAGTGCACTATACGTCTGAGCGAGGTGATACATGAGGTCAGTTAACCAACGCTATTATGCCTTACAGTGGCACTTATAGGCAGCCAAATCGTTCATCAAATTACCTCTCAAAGGCCTTCCTGCCCTCTCATAGCACCTGTGCAGAGGAGATGGGGTCAATGTTCTCCTCCAAGCTAGGGGAGAGAAGTTGGCCTAACGGATAGGGCGTTCGACCTCGAACCTAGGGAACTGGGTTTGAGTTTCAGCACTGATGCTGAACATCCTGTGATTCTATGCAAATCACTTCATCTCCCCGTGCCTAACAAAAATGAATGTGTGTCCTTATGTAACGTAACTGGTGCTATGTAAAGCACTCTGATAACCTATCCAGGTCAAGTTCGAGCTATATAAAACTCTATAAAAAAATAAAAAAAGTACTGGCTCAGATATTGGCACCGTCTGTGCTTGTCTTCAGGGGCTTTATACCGTGCTGTATACATACGCCAAAGGGCCTGAGGGGTTTGCAACATTCGAAGATTATGGTTGAGTTGCAGAAGATCATGATCAGAGGTACTGTTTGGGAGGATCAAGGCATAAACGTTTACAATGGATGCAGGAGGTGAAAGTATAGTCCACGTCCCTCAGGTGCATCAATCACCATGGATCCATCAAGGCATGATCATCAATAATGTCAGAGAGGATGAACCCGTCTCGGGCTGCCTGGTCGTATGGTTTCTGGACTTGTCAAGGTAGCATATTCCACCCCCCCCCCATATGAATACCCTAGCTCTCCCAAAAAAGAACAGGAGCTTGGTCAGCTGCTGGGCATAGATAGAGCCCACACACAAAGACTCATTGCACATCTGAACATTGGCAAAATATATTTGCCCAGGGGGGTCCTGCAATGTTCACAGTGTGCAAACCCCCAGGGATTTGTGAAATAAGATGTCCAACCCACTCTCCCCCTGTTCCAAAGGAGTAGATGGGTTTGTAAGAGTAGTCTAGATCATGCTGGCATGTTGTACCGCACTTCTCCAATCCCTTCTGCGTTTATCATGTTCAATAGGTGCAGGTGTGTGTCCTGGAGCAATGCTACATCAAGGCGGTGCATCTTCTGAAAGGAGAGGAGTTTCTGCCTCTTGATAAAATAGGTCAGGCTTGTGACATTAAGGGGCATACAAGGAAGTGGTAAAGCACGGCGTTGGCCTCCTTGGCATAACGCTGGCTCTCCACTTCTGAAATGCAGGGCACACCGTATTTATAAGAATACGGTGCAGCCCTGCATTTCTCCCTGTGTTGGTGCTAAATTTAGCTGCCTAGTGCCTATGCAGGCAGCCTTGCACCATAGTGCAAGGGTGCCTGCGTTGAGGGGAACAGGCCGGCAAGTACCACGCATCAGGAGTTAGACTAACACATTTCAATGTAGTGGTCCGCATCCCCGTACTGACATGCAAAGTCACAGATTTTTATGGCTTTCTGAGTTGTCAAGTTCTGGAGCGCTGCTATAATAATTAGAAGTCAAACTGAGCAAAGCTGCCAGCGCACATTTAGAGGTTCTGGTTTAGCTACATTCAGGCAGGGCACTCCGATCTGTCACGTGGGACATCCTGTGATTCTGGGCAAATCATTCAATATCCCCGTGCCTAACAAAAATGGATGCGTTCATCTGTAACGCAATTGGGGCTCATATAAAGCACTATGATCCCGATACCTGTGGGTCGAGTGCGAGCTTAATGAAACTCCGAATAAAATGCAGGGGACATTCTTATTCCAACTCGAATGCTAACCCTATGAAGCACCCTACAACTTTAGGGCTACTTACACAAAGACGGACTGTAATCCAAGTCACAGAGTTTCAAACCCACTACTTCCTGAAGAAAGCCTAAAGGAGGTTCTGTCGGTGCCCGACCAAAAGAACCAGAGGAGGCCAAGTTGCGTGAAGTTTGGGTGGTTTCCTAGGGTCAGCTCTAACTGCAGCCGTTTAGGGAACGCGACTCTTCCCCCTTCAAGAGTTTGACATCAGCTGCCGTCCTAGTGGTTTATGTACTGTCTATACATTATTTTAAGGGGCTGAGCAACCCCTGGTCATAAGCACTCAATGCCCATGCTCTTCCAGAACAAGGGCTGTCTGTCCCCTGTCAACACTCAGCATTTCTGTAAGGAACCGGTTACGTTTCAGCCCCACACGGGACCAAACTAGTCCTCGTGGATCTCTAGGACCAAACACTCTGGTCCTGTGATCGGGGTCGATCAGCAGCCCTAGTTTTGTTGTTTTTGCCTGAAGTGCTCACCCCATGTCTGCTAAAGGTGGGTTTAAGAGAGAGAGTTTACTGTTCATTGGCCAGCCGCCTACAGGTGCTGCTGGAGAGGGTCTAGAATAGGGTGGGTTTGACAGGTATGATGAGGGGCGGCTGACCTTTTCCATGGAGCGGCGCTGTTAGCAGATAAATGTACACACTCTTGCTGGCAGTACTAACAGTGCCACACAGGGCTTGGCATCACCATCACCGGGTTCCTTTGTAAAGCGTACATGTTTTTATTACTTTCATGTTTTACATCTCAAACCTTGATTTCCAAACCTGTGCTGAATATTCCCAGCTGGCAGTTCATCTGGACATCGGAGGAGGAGGCCTGATCCAGTCACTTATTGCAATTGCAAGGATGATTAAGTGATGATAAACAGGTTCGACATTGAAATCCATTGGCTTTGAGTCTCTGTTTCCTTCCCTTTAAGATTTCACTAACCAACAGTGTTACATCAGGCCCCTCACACCTCTACGATAAGGAACACCCTAGACCAGGGGTCTTAAAACCTTTTAATGCCACGCCCCCCAACCCCACAGCGATGGTCGGGCTCCCCTCAGAATTTTTCACAATTATTCTATTTAATTGACAATGTTTAAATATGTCTAGACATATTTAAACATTGCAGTTAAGTACTGTTTTAAGAATGCAATCAAATACATGATTGGCAAACATACTATTCTGGTCAGGTAAGCTTTAATATAGCCTTATGGCCCGCGGACGAAGGCTTGCTTCTCGGGCCTGTAACCGGTTCAGGGCCTTTAACGACCGGCATATCCGGACGCAGAAGGCATATAAGGCAATTAGAAGATTCCACCCACTAAGGTTAGAATGTTCTAAATTAAAAAGAGAAAAACATGAAGACAAACATTGGAATGTTGGAGCTCCGGACTTATACCAGCCATTACAAGTCCGGAGCTGCTTCAATGGAGCTCCCAACATTCTAATGTTCTAATAACGGGCACAAGTACCCACCTTGAGTTTATTTGAAGTGGGGGTGGAAGTTTTGAAGAACATTTAGATTCCCGTCCCTTTTGACACATACTCCCAGCTAGGATATAAATGACAAAACATGTTAGTGATGGCCCACTGGAGAGCAGCTTACTGCCGCTCATAATTTTCAGCTTAAAATAAAGCACTGTTATCAGTATAATTTTTTTTGTCCCGAGCCCGGCGCCCCATCAGGGATCCACTGAGGCACACTCCCACTTTGAACACCTCCACCCTAGACATACATTTCAAGCATTCAATTTTAAAATCGCGTAATTCATGTATACAAGGATTCTTTTTTTTTAAAGACACAATTAGTGCTAAAATGTTGTGCTAATCTTGCTAAAAAGTGAGGTTTAGTTAAAGTGTCTGGATAATGACCGATTTCCGAAAAAGTTAAAAACCTTGGTTGACAAGACAATCATAGCCTTACTTTAAAAAGCTGGAGAGGGAGACTTAGACATACATTTTCAAGCCGTAAGTAAGAACAATTAGTATTAGGTAAAAAAAATGATCAAATAAACTATACTGGGTGATCAAATGTTCATGAGTTCATCGTGGGACTGCGTAACGGTACGACCAGAGGCAGGGAGGTTTGCGGCCCCGTATTTGCCCAGTGATTTGGCCGCTCTGGTGGCAAATTTGGTGAACCGAATGTTCAGCTTTGTATTTTCAGAGCTCATGGTGGCTATTATCGCCTGGCAACATGTAGGAGCTCCGAGTTTGTTCCATGCGTCACGCAGTAAATTCCGTCTATCATTGAGCAATGTGGTACACGCGCAGGCTAGGTGCTCCATTATTTCAGAGTGGTAACTGCATTTTCTACATTCGGTACTGACGTTTGGGCGCCACCATTTAAATAAAAGCTCTAAAAAAAGGCCATTCTCCCAATCTCAGGACCATACATTTTAACTTCCAAAAAGGTGCAAACGTGCATGATAAATAAGATGATTCAAGCCCGGGTTTGAAGTCAGAAATTCCAGCTCAGGCGTGGTTCCTTCTGGACAGTTTTACCCAGTCTGAATGAATGGACCATAGCCAGACACTTCTCTTATTAACAGTCTAACGCTGGCTGTGATGGATTTGTTCCCTAGTATTCCTTGACGCCGAGTAGCTGTAAGGAATGGTTGAGATGTTACCGATATTTTTGGCTGGATTGGCTGGTCAAGTTTTTAATTCCAATCTGATGCTTGGAGGACCCTTCACCCTGGGGACACACAATACACATTCTTTTCCGGTGCCCACCACAGCTTCTCCAACATTGATTACTTACTCTTGCCAGCCTCCCAACTGCTTCACCTGCAAGAGGTCCACCACCTGGCGAGGGGCATATCTGACCACTCGCCCGTGTGGGCAAGATTGGCTCTGGGGGAGTGCCGGGTTGATATGGTGGTGCCTATTAATCCATGGTTCCTCTGCATGACCCATCTCCTCGTAAGGACCTGTAGAAGGCGATACACCATTACTTGGGTGAGAACCTGGGGTTGGTGGATTCCCCTCAGATGCTTTGGGAGGCATTCAAGTCCGTCGTGCGGGGGGCTGCCCTTTCTTTAGTGGCAGGAATCAGGAAGGAGAATTCCAGGGACATTGAGGTGATTGAAAGGGATGTAATACAACTGGAGGCAGAAGTGGAGGGGGGGGGGGGGGCCCAGACGCGGAGCATCTTTTGCGTCTAAAAATGGATGAGTACAAGGCTCTCGCCACTGAGCGTGCCAAGTCCTGAGGGATGGTAGGGTGTATGAATGGGGGATAAGACCAGGAAACTTCTTGCATGGCTGGATAAAAGGGAGCGAGCCAGTCGGCTGGTGCCTGAACTTACAACATATTTGGGTGAGAAGGTCCGGGACAAGGCCCTTATAACTGGTGCATTTGCGGCACATTTCTCAGCAGTGTACACATCACACTCGCCCTTCGGGAGGGTGGATTTGGTGGATCTTCTTACAGACATTGGTCGTCCGTCCCTATCGGAGGATGACCGGGGCTACTTGGACAGGGCTTTAACTAACGACGAGATTGCGCATTTACAAAATGTGTCCAGACAAGTTGGCCCCACACCTGCGGGCCATATTCGAAGATAGCAGAGTGGTGGGAGAGCTGTCGCCCGACCAACGGTTTGCCTCCATTATAGTTATCCCGAAGGACAGAAAGCCAAAAGGCAGGTGCACATCCTACTGACCCATCTCCCAGATCAATGGCAAACCAAAAATTCTCGCTAAGCTTATAGCCTCCCGCCTATCATGAGTGCTCACCTCCCTGGTCCACCCTGACCAGTCTGGATTCATGCCCCACCTCAGCACTGCTTTAAATCTGAGACGCGTCCATGGGGTGATAGCACGAGCTGGCACGATACAGGAAGACGCCGTCATCTTGTCTCTGGATGCGTCAATGGCCTTTGACACCATCGAATGGCATTACCTATTTGCAGTACTCTCTAAATTCGGGTGCGGGCTGCAGTTCATCTCTTGGGTCAGACTCCTCTACTCCGCCCCTCTAGTGCAAGTGGTGGTTAATAACAAGTGCTCTGAGCCCTTTCTTCTTGGTCGGGGCACCAGGCAGGGATGCCCGTTGTCGCTCCTGCTCTTCGCCCTCTCCTTGGAGCCCTTGGCCACCTGGCTTCGGCAGTTTTTGTCCATCTGGGGTTTGCGGCGGTCGGCGGACTGGGAGGACCGCATCTCCCTTTACACGGACGACATTCTGCTCTATCTGGCCTCCCCTTTTAAATTGCTCAGATGTGTCTTGGACATTTTTACGTCCTTCGGTAGATCTTCGGGCTACTCTATCAATTGGGAGAAGTCTCTTCCCTATGTCTTATCCGGCAGAGCCCCATCTCTTCCTAGGGAATGTCCAATACAAGTGGTGGTTCCGCTATCTAGGGATCTACGTTATGGCCGATGCCAAGCTCCGGTATGACAGAAACCTGCTCCCACCCATGCAGCGCCTGCGACGAGATATCACAGTTTGGAAGACCCTACCACTCTCGCTGCTCGGACGTGCTGCTCTTTTAAAGATGATGTCCCTTCCCCGCTTCCTTAATGCCCTTCAGAATTAACCCGATCCAGTCCCGTGCGCTACTTCAGGGAGCTAGAGGGATTACAGAGGCAGCTGCTGTCGGACGGGAGACCCAGGATTGCACTCCACAAGTTAACCCTTATCTGGTATGACGGTGGAATCATCCTCCCTGACATTAAAAAGTACTATTGGGCGGGACACCTCGCTGCCATCAACCAGGGTACGTACCAGGCCCAGGGACACCATGGACAGATGGTTATTACTAGGCAGCTCGCACAACCGTGCCCTCTACTCTAATCCCAATACCCTACATTTGACCGGACCAGCGTCTCACTCGGTCCAGGTGTGGCACGCAGCTAACAGGAGTCTGGGATGGGAGCGCAAGTTGACACTCGCGACCCCCCTCTGGGGCACGGCTCAGCTGGGTGGTCTTCATTCCTCCAAAGGCTTTGACAAGTGGGACCTCATCGGCATTTCTGGGGTGGGTGATCTGTGGGTGAAGGGCCGAATCCTCAGCTTTGACCAGCTTAAGCAGCAATATGAGCTTGCGGACATGGAGTTTTTCCGATACTTCCAGATTCGTCATGCTCTAACCACCACCATTGGCGAGGGATCCACTCCCCCTGACTCCTCCCCACTGGAAGATAGGCTACTGGATGGGCTCCTCCCGCAGAAGGCCATCTCTTTGACATACAAGAAACTTATTAATAACACACCAGATCCCTTATTTAAACTGTGTGAGACATGGGAGGCAGATGGCCTCTTACTTGATGACGAGGATTGGACTGCAGCAGTGGCCTCACCAAGGGAGGTAGCGATTTCCACACGTCTCCGCCTGATACAACTGAAAATCCTTCACAGGGTTTATATTATGGGGCCGCAGCTGGCTCACATGGGGCGGGGTGATGATGTAAAATGTAGGCAAAAATGTGGAATGGTGGCCACGTTCATGCATATTCTTTGGGAGTGTGAGTACATTCAGACTCACTGGAAAGAGATCCATAAGGTCATGTGTGAGGTCCTACACAAATCTGTCAGTCCAGAGACAAAAAGATGTTTGCTTAATGTGTGGGAACCCATGGATTTGGTTACAGCCGAAAAGTTATGGGTCACGCTTGGGGCCACGGTTGCCAAGAGAGACATTGCCCAATTCTGGGGGGCAATGACGCCCCTCACTGTCACAATGTGGAAGCGAAACATGGACTGGTGCATGTTCCGGGAGAAGACTGTCCCCGAAAGTGGTCCAGAGTCTGGGCTCAGTGGAACTCCTACAGGGGAGGTATTTGTGTTGCACCTGCTACTCCTACTGACGATGACCCGCTGTCTCCATAAATGTGAACGGTAAATGTGTGACATTCCATGTGAAATCTTGTAACCTTACGGTGCTGCCATTTTTTATCATTTGTGCTATTTTATGACAATGTGAAAACCGATTGTTTATTTTTTTCTTTCTTGTTCAATAAAAAGAGATTTAAATATATATATATATTTATTTTTTCAACAAGACCTTTATTGACTGCTTGCAAAGTTGACACTGCAGGGGGCCTACATCCCAGCGGGCCGGCACTGCGTCACATTTGTATTCTCACCTGGGAAGAAGCACAGCAAGCCGCCTCCAAACCATCGGGTCGTCCGCATAAGGAGGGCATGCAAGTTAATCAGTCAACTATACAGGTCTCCAACAACATAAATATCCCAAAAAACATGAAAGGCCACAATTCTCTTGCCACCAGTCTTCATCGGGGTCGACTATCGCTGCCGCTTTCCCCCGCCATGTGCCACCATCCCTCTCAGTTGCTGCTCCCAACCCCTCAGATAGTGCAGCGCCTGTCAGACCACCTCCTCCAATATCTCATGAGTCCACCCCTTCTCTGCGTTCCTACCCCTCCCTTCCGCCCACCTCCTTCGGTAGTCGGTCTGGGTGTGTATCTCAGTGCCAGTATGTGTCAGGAGGTAAGTTTGCAGAAGGGCCCAAATGTCCCATGGGCGAGATGTAGGTGGCATAAGTTCAGCATAAGTATGAAGCTGGTCTTGAAAGTGTATAAGATCATTCAACCACTCTGTCTTTTTGCTAACAAAAGTGCCAAAGAAGTGTATTTTCAGATCTTAACAGGCAATTGCTCAGTGTACCCCAAGAGGGGTATCAGGCATGTGTAACCCGGTCATCTTGTCCAAAGCGCTAAAGGCCTCCCTCCAGTATTTCAGGACCAGTGGGCAATCCCAGGCTAAGTGTCCAAACCCGGCTCCCTCTGCTCCGCATCGGTCACAGCGGTCGGTGTCGCGCAGCCGGAGACGGTGCAGTCGGCCGGTGTATAATAAAGTTGGTGTAGATATCTATTATGTATGAGTCATAATCTGCAGTTAGCCAAGATTTCGCTAGTCTTCCGACAGCAAAAGGACCACTGTTCCTCCTTGAGGGGGTGTCCCTTGTCCTTCTCCCATCTGGTCTTGGCTGGGGCGGGGTCCCTCTCCTACTCCCCCTGTGTAGTGGAGTATAGCCGCGAGACTACATGCTCTGGGGATTCTTGCTGTAGTAGGACGTGCAGAGGGGCCATGATGGGCGGTTCGTGGGAGAAACAAGGCGCAAGAGCCCGAGCGTCCCGCTGGAGTCGCATATAGTAGAAGAGTTCCAACAGGGTCGGGGAGGAGGCACTAACAAACTTGTCACTGGTGCAAAAAGTCCCTTGTGTGTAGAGTTGACCCCAAGTGAACCGAGAGAGCTGTCGCAACATCCAACAGCATCCCCCCTCTTGTGTAACGGGTATATTGTACCGTCCTCGCAAAGGTGCCAGAGGTGAGTATAATAAGGGGTTGTGGAGCCTCCGCGCCCAGGCGCAAGTGGTGCATTGGACGGTAGTGGATACCAGGTGCCTAGGTACCGTGGGGATGCTCAAATATGCAGAGTAAGGAGTGGGAGCCATGTGCCCATCCTCTACTGCCAGATGAGGCATGAATGAGGGGTATATCCAGTAGGCCGCAAAATGAGCCTGAGCGCCGGTAAAATATAATGCAAGGTCAGGTACCTCCAGGCCTCCGGCATCAAAGAGACTTGTGAGGACCTCCCAGGCCAGTCTAGGCTGCTGCCCTCCCCAGGTTAATCGGATCATTTGTGATTTAATACCATTAAAGAAATGGCGGCTCGGAGCATAAGGGATGTTAGTGAACAGGTAGAGAAGCTTAGGTAAGATCACCATCTTGATCAATGACACTCTGGCAGCCATGGATAAGGGCATCACAATCCACCTGGTTATTTTGTCCGTCAGTTGATCTAGTGCGCGGCCATAATTGTCTCTCATCAATTCCTCCCGGCAGCAGAAGACGCGGATGCCCAGATACGTAACTGATTCTGCACACCAAGCCAGTGGATAGTCAGGTTCAAAACGCGGGGTGGAGTCAGTTAGGGGGAATATCTGGGATTTCTCCCAATTCACTTTTATTCCCGACATCCTACCGAACAATATCAGTATCCGGAGGATTGGATTGAGGCTTATGTCAGGGTCTCTCAGATATAGCGTCAGGACGTCCGCATATAATGATATTAAAATGTGTCGCTCCGGGTAAACCAGGGCGTGCTCTTGATGTTGTCTTATTGTTGCCGCCAGCGGTTCAATGGCAATAGCAAATAAGAGGGGAGACAAAGGGCACCCCTGCCGGGTGTCTCTGGTTATCGCAAAGGGGGCTGATTTTGCACCGTTAATCAGGATCTGTGCCTGCAGCCCTGAATACAACTGATTGATCCAATCCAGAAAGGGGGGGAAACTCATGCGCTGCAGCATGAAGGCGAGGTAGTCCCATTCCAGGGAATCAAACACCTTAGTGGATCTAGGAATATTGCTGCGGCGTTTGTCTCCGGATCCATGTCCTGCAGTAGCGCGAACAGTGTACGCAGGTTATGGGAGGCGCCACTAGTAGGTACAAATCCCGACTTTGTCCGGAAGGACTAATGCGGTCATCAGGGGGCTGATAGGGTTGGCAATTAATTGGGCTAGGATATTCTTATCCACATTTATTAATGAGAGGGACCTGCACGAATCACAATACTTAGCATCTTTACCGGGTTTGGGTATGGAGATAATATGGGCTTCTCACATAGAGGGGGGGAGAACGCCAGTCTCCCTAGCCTCCTCGAACAAGTGTCGCAGGATCGGGATGAGCAGATGATGAAAGGATTTTATAGAATTCTGCCGGGAGGCCATCCTACCCCGGCGCCTTTCCTGACTATAGCTGCATTATAGCTGTTACCATTTCCTCATCCTCGTGATGTCGTTAAAGAAACTTTCGCTGGCCATCTCCCAACCACGCAATCACTGTGTCCTCAAAAAAGGAATCAAACTCAGTGGAGTGGTCCCTTTGAGTCCTATACAGACTTTTATAGAAGCGTCGGTAGGTTGCCTCTATATCAGCCATATCCCTATGGATCTGGCCATCCTCATCCTCCACCTCTAGGACTGTATTCGAGAATCGCGGGGGCCGGATCAGGAACACCAACGCCTTACCCGGCCTATCTCCTTCTCCGTACTGGCGGGCCCTATAGTACTTTCCCCTGAATTTACACTCGCTCTCCGCAGTGTCCTGGTATTCATCTAGTGTGCTCCTGAACTGCGCCTGCAGCTCGGACGTCGGGGGTTTCTGTAGTTGAGTTTCAATATGTTTGCGATCGCCCTCGAGCATACGCAGTCTGGCCCTGATGTCTCTTAGGATTCCCCCGCTCTTGGCAATGCACAGGCCACGGATGGTCACCTTAAATGCCTCCCATATCGTGGAGTAGTGCACAACCGAGTTTTCATTGCGCAGGAAGAAATCTGCAATCTCCTGCTCAAGCTCTTGTTTCAAGACCGAGTCAAGCAGGGAGAGTGGATTCAGTCGCCAGTTCAAAAAGGGAGAGCTTTCATGCGGGGGGGGGCAAGAGTGAAGGGCACCGGGGAATGGTCAGAGTAAGTGCGAGGGAGATGGAGAGAGTGGGACAGCCACGGGATAAGCCCTTTAGTGATAAGCCACATATTAATTCTGGACCAGGAGGCCCGAGCCGTGGTGAAGCAGGTCCCTTCCCTCTGCAACGGATGTAGGAGAGTAGGGTCTGCTTTCCGATGGTCACCCCATTTTTTGCTTTTTGCTTCACTGGTTTTCAACTTAATGTGGCTGTGGGCCTGCTAATCAGACCCACAGCCCTGCTGTTCTCTCTCTAAATTTCACACCATGTACTTTAGGTACATCACCAATTGGGATTTGGGTCACTCTTATGAGTCCCTGTATAGTGTACTATAGGTACCCAGGGCATAGGTGCACCCAAGGCCTACCAGGGGCTGCAGCATATCTTTTGCCACCCCTGGCTGGCCATCCAAACTGACACAACTGGCTGATCACTCAGCTGGGGCAAGGTTGTGTAATCACCCCTTGCTTATATATAGTATTCCTATGCCTAACCTTATATCTGGACACATATACACCTATAAGTCACTCCTATGGCAGGCCTTAACAATCCTGAAGGCAGAGTGCTTGGTTTTATGTGAGATGTTGCTCTAGCATAAGATGAGCCTGTCTGCAGCTGTCGGAACCATGTCCTTATAGCTGTTCTAGGATAATGCCATACCATATACTCTTAATTGCATTATGAACCTCGCGGTTAAATGCTATCTTTGGTTTGGTTTTATCAAAACATGTCGTGTAAAGTGTCATACACTTTGGAATACTACCCCACGCCAGTTCTGGCGACGGGGGTAGCATTCCACCATTCTAGAGGGAGAGGACATGTTACTTCCCTTAATCCCGGTTAAAATTAACCAGAGCCTCAGCATCACAAAATGGATGCTGCTGCCACAGACACAAGTCTTACCTCCTGCTGCTGGGAGTCCTTCCAGCGAGGGAGGCTTGGACAATAGGTTTCCTGTCACAGGGAGGTGCTAGCGCCACCCCAGACAGGCTATAGTGTAATGGGGCAGGGAGGGCTGAATGAAATGAGACACTGCCTGGGGCACACAAGTTGTCGCATGCATAGTCCAGTTCAAACCGGTGCTGGGGCACTGCAGCCCCAGCTCTGGCGCGAAACTGGACAAAGGGAAAGGGGTGTAACCACCCCCTTCCTGGGTCCCACCCATAGGAGGGACCTAGCAGGTAATCCAGCCCCTAGATTTGGTATATAGGTAGGAGCTGAGTCCCAAGACTTTAGATTTATCCTGACTGAAACTCTGATACGAAACTCTGGACCTTCGACATCCTACTCGACGTAGAAGACTGAAGAATCTCCCTTGTGGTCAAGGAGTGACCACCCTCTGCAAGCAGGCACCATCAAGCACTCAAAAGTTTGCTTTGTCGTTGCTCCCGCTGGAGCTCGAACACAGAGCCTAACAAGACCCGGCCTTCTAGACTTCCTTCAGCCCGATCCACAGCCACAGCAAAGCTGAGACCCGTGGAGGCGACACGAGACGTGGGACCGGCCATCTTGGAAAGCCAGCAAATTGCTTTCCGTGCAACTTCTGAGGCACCCTCGAAGTTGTGCATTGATGATTGAGAAGCCCCAGCCCCGAGCACCAACTGCACCGAAGAGCAGCCCTCCACACTCCACGAGTTCTGCGTGGGGCCCTTCTGCATTTTCCTTCTCGACGCGTCTGTCCGGTCAGTTGCCCATTGGCTAGTGGCCTCCCTGACAATGAAACCTTGAATTTCCAATGCTGGTCTGGTTGCTCCAGACTGGCTCTTGCTCCCCTGAAAAGGAGCATCCCATCAGATCTTGCTGGTCTGACCCATAAGCCATCTTCAATTCCTGCGTGGGTTGCATTTGCCAAGGCCTGTTGACTCTGAATTGAAAACCGACACCGCCAACAGCGAGAGCCTTCGTGGGACAGTCCGTGCCCAGCTCCTGGTCATCGTCGACACCTCCTGGTCCACGTGGCAGGGGAGACAAGCTTCTCGACATCGCCTGATTCCTTCGCGACATCGCCTGGTTCCTTCCTGGTTCCATCCTGGTCACTGGCTAGTGACCCAGACTCTGTCCCCTCTGCTTTCAGGAACTCCTCATCCTCGATCCGCCCTTGGATCCAACCGGACTCTTCTCTCCTGGTCACCTGCAGCATCTTTTCTCCAAGGCTCCATAGGAGTCCACAACGAAACCCGACACACTTTAGGACCTATGCACCCGCTTCCTGTGGGTGAGATAACGCGAGTACTCCGGTGCTCCTGTGAAGATTAACTATCCTAGTATCCTAGTTTCAAGTGGTTAGTTCCTAGTCCAGTCGGAAGACTCCTAATTCTGTAACTTTATAACTTTACGCACCCATTGACTTCTATGCGTGCACACGTGCGCAATTAGACACTGCACACGCATCCCGTGGGCCTCCTGCTCCCTAACAACTGTTAGTCCAGTGTAGCCCCAGCGATTCCCAAGGCCCTAGGCCTTTCAACTGTTCGTGACGTGGTTCTTATACCACTTTTTTAGTATATGGTTTAGCGGGCCACCAGGGCCTATCCATATTTGTGCAACTTATTGTATGTTATATTGAGTTACTTGTTATGTGCTTGTGCCTCTGCCCTCATAAAGAGTTCAGAGGATTGATTTAGAAATAAATACATATATATTTTGAATATATAACCTGTGTGGTGTCCTTTAACTTGGTATTAAAGGGATTGCATATGGTAAAACAGCTGGCTTCACATGCCCTCTTGAGTTTAACCTAAGACTGCTTTGTCCATGCTACCACTAGGATAGCTGGTCTATAAGGTTGACTTTACAACCATCACCATAAGGGTTGTTTGGACTGGTGCAAGGTGCTCACTAGAATAGTGAACATCATATACCAGGCCAACTTCTCACATTGGTGTGCAGCGGTTGGGATTTGAGCTTGCTGTTGTTTTACCAATTGTAATCTTTGAGATATCATTTGAAAGATCACATTAGGGACCATAGGTACATATAACAAGACTTAGAATACATAAGTTCAACTTAACTTAGTTGTTGTAGACCAAAGGGCGTAGCATACACTGACTACAACTCCTAGAGAGGTTCTAGTAGAAAACACATAGTGTAGGTCGGTGCACACACCACACCTCACTAGAATCATGTCTACCACAGGTGAGCCAAGTATGACTCTTCCTGTGGGGAGTGACCCTCCCAGGGCACCCTCTAGATATGAAATGCTCAACTTCCAAGAGATGAGACACTTGTGTACCTCAAGGAGATTGAAACAGGGTTCCAACCCTAATATTTCCCACCTAATAGAACTCTTAGAGAGGGCTGATGCAGAGAAGGCCTCTAAACAAGGTCCCTCAGTTCATGCAGAAGAGGTCTTACCCTCTACAGATGATGCATCAGATCCCACTATCATAGGTGAAGAAGGAGATGAACCAGAGGAAGAATCTGAAGAGGAAGTTTTCCAAGTTTTCCAAGATAGCCAGGTCCAAGTTGGGAGACTTAGCCAGGCTAACCTAAGCCTACATGGGGCTGAGAAAGCAGTAGACTTAACCAGGGGTATGAGAGGAGAAGGTCTCACTCAGCCTGATGTTCTCTCCTGAAAGGAGAGAACATCAGGAACATCAGGCTAGGATGAGGGAAGCTAATATGAGGATTGAGAGGCAAGAACTAGAAGTTGCCCTTGCCAAAGAGAAGCTTGCCCTAGCTAGAGAGCAGAAATTGAGTGGGTCACAACCCACTGGTAGCAGCAATATCCCTAAGGATAAAGATAGGTCCCATGAGAATACTAGGCACCTGAGTAAGATAGTGCCCCCCTACAAAGTTGGGGATGACATCCACAAATGGATAACTGCTTTGGAAAGGGCTTGCAAAGTCCAGCAGGTCCCCCAGAGTCAGTGGGCAGCTATCTTGTGGCTCTCCTTTGAAGAAAAAGGCAGAGATAAGCTTCTCACAGTTAGAGATGCGGATGCTAATAACTACCCTGTCCTGAAGAGTGTTCTAATTGATGGGTTTGGCCTAACCACTGACAGTACAGGTTGATGTTCAGAGATACCCAGAAGCCACAGACTCAGGACTGGACTGATTTTGTTGATTGTGCCACTAAGGCTCTGGAAGGTTGGTTACTGGGAAGTAAAGTTAAGGACTATACAGGATTGTATAATTTGATCATGAGAGAGTAAATCCTTAATAATTGTCAGAACCAGTTGTTGCACCAACACCTGATTGACTCTGATCTGACCTCTCCCCAAGAATTGGGAAAGAAGGCAGACAAATGGGTCAGAACCAGGGTTAAGCAGAAGCCCCAGAACCAAGGTGGTGATCAGAAAAAGGCAGACCAAAAAGGTGGGGATCAGAAACAAAAAGACCAGAAGTCTTAATCAGGCCCCCAAAATTCTAATGAGGGGGAGGGTCCCAAACTTCTAAGAAAAAGAAGAAAGAAGGTCCAAGGAAACCTTGGTGTAATTACTGTAAATCTTCCTCTCACTGGTTTAGTGAGTGCACCAAGAAAGGTACAGCCCCTACCACTGAAGCCCCTAAGGCAACTGCACCCCCTAGTACAGTCAGCAGTGGTAGTTCCCAACCCAAGGCTATAGTGGGGTTAACCATGGGTACTGAGGTGGATTCTGGCCTAGTCAGAATTCCTTAAAAAAAAAGAAAAGAGAGTACCCTCTGGCCCCAAGGGAACTGGGTAGAGTAAGCGACAAAACTTGTAAAGTATTCCCTGGGTTTTTAATCTTTATGTGGAAAAGAATTGTATTACTGTGTATCCGGGATAAAGAAGCTCTCACTCTTGCATTCACTCTTGGATCCCCTTTGATATAGCAATAGTATGTTATGTCCCTTCTAATAGTAGAACCACAAAGGCAAAATTCACTTGGCATAGAACTATTTATTAAAATTAAGCAATGTAAAAATAAATCAGTATCAAAAAAGGCAAATATGTATCTTTGAACAATATGATCATAGACATTCCATTTATTAATACAGTGCCTAATGCTCGTTTGTTTCACAATATATATGACACATACTTGTTTGATGCAGTTAAAAACAACATATATCTACATAATTCAATAAAAAGATTTGAATTAAAAACCCTCTGTTAGGGATGTCGACGCGTTTCGGTGGATAAGGCTTTTTTACCCCACCTTCTTCAGGACAGTTAACAATACATGGATCTGTGGATACAAAAATACAATGTAAGAAAAACATCCTTATAAACAATTGCACGTTGATGTTACATTTATTAATGTTCTTGCCTAAGATCTTACTACAGTAGCTGGTATTGTGCTATTTGCCTATTGTGGTTTTACTAAAGCTATTTATTAAGCCCTCCCTCCTGGTGGGTGTCTTCACAGCTACAGTTAACTTAAGGGGCTTTGTATATGCATTCACTCCCATTCATCTTAAAACATCAACATTCATCCTCTTTACCTGAACATGATCAGGTCTGTATCCGTTATTGACTTTGGGATCTGTTGTTATTCAGAGATCTCATTCAGTTTGACTCCAAACAAACCTATAGGTAAACATATATTGCATCTACGGTTATTAGGTGTATTACCCTTTGTGGAGCAAATTTATTTAAATACACCAAGTTGTTTTATTCTTGGTACAATCTCACGTAGATCATACCTGAGTCTGTTTATGACGGTATCCTTTCCTTTGATGGGGATACGATGTGCTTCATACCATTTCTTAAAATGATTTTCTATAGGTCGATTTAATCAATTACGACCTGTAGAGATATATACAACCATTGCTCTACACTGGCCCATTATTACAATTAAGGTCATCTACACTTGAACATATTTAGTTAAAACCCACCTGTACTTCCTAATCCTTCAATTTGGACCGGTGTTGCCCCAGTAGTTCCTTTTCTATTAAAGAGCAGTTGCTGCAAAAAGAAATAAGGTCCATTGTCCCCATTATTCTTTTCTATTCTCTCTTCCTATGTAGGTATGATTATGGCATATTAACTCACCTCGTGTTTTTGTCAATTCACGGGTGTCGTTTCCTTCTTTGTGTTTTTTGATATCTTTTCCTCTAACAAGGTAGGCATACGTTTAAAATTATTGTTTTGCCTATCGCTAGAATAAACACAAACCCAACTATTAGTCTCGTATTACATCCTTACTGTTGTAGTATTATGCTCATAATTATCATCATTCTCACCTGTGGGCATATTACACAGACCTCCGGTTCACTTTTCAGTTGAACTCCAGAGCGGGGTGATTTTTTCATTAACCCTCTCCTTGTTATCTATGAAGGAAAATACACAGTTTCTCAGTCTCTTAGTTCGACGTTGCATCAATTTCCCTCAGTTACCTACTTTACTATTGCAACAAGCACTAGTCACCATATCGGTGTGTTACACCCTTATACTAACGGTATGCAACGCATTTTATACTTGCTTAAGAAAGCCCAACAGTCGGTGAATTTCCGCCCCGTTTTGGTCTAAGTTTACCGCGCGCGATTCGATACACAATTCCATGTATATAGGACAGCGATATTGCTCCGGCTTACCTATTGACGTTTTCTTGTTATGCTCCCACCGGTCTCAGCGTTGTTAGGAAAAAATGTAGCCGCTCGTCATGCTAATTTTATACTTCCGGTTGAAGTCACTTTAATTGCAAACACGGGACCTCTTACTCGCCCATGTTACTATGGCCGCCATCTTGGAGTGTGGTGGTATAGCTCCTAAATCATGCTATCATAGTAGCCTCCTGATTATACTATAGATTGTTAGCGAGTCCTTTAATTGATTCCCCTTTGGTTCCTCATATATTTATTATCCTGGTCTGATGCCTTCATTTATCTATGTTATTGCGATCAGCTGGTATAAATATCATATCGCTAACATGTTTGGGTCCCCTTGGTGGGTATTGCCGTTACCAAGTTTGACTCAAAAAGGTTCTTTTATTATTATTGTTAGCTACGAAACGCTGTTCCTCGCTGTTATGGGCTAGAAAGGGGCATGTTTATTATTTACCTTATTGAGGATCGTTTCTTTTAGGTCCCAGTAGTTATATGTAGTAGCGAGTCTTGCCTATCAACACATTACCTTTTGTAAAGAGAACGAAGAAATTCTTTATTATTTTATTAGGACTCTATCTTGTGCACCATAGTCCTTTTCAGTTCATCTGTACATTCTTTCCCATTCCTCACGATTATTGAAGCCTTCAGTGTGGGTTTTGAATGTACACATGTAGAATTGTTCTCGCATTTTTCTTTTCCTGTCTAGGTTACCTCCTCTTCTTGATAACGTCACTTTTTCTAAAATACACCAGCGGAGCTCCTCCACTGTGTGATTACATTCTATCCAGTGATCTGTTAAGGGGGCATTTTTCTTCTTTGTTCTAATTGCGGACCTGTGTTCCTTCAGTCTAGTCCTGACCTCTTTGCTCGTTTCCCCTATGTAACCAAGGCCACAGGGGCACACAATTAAATAAATCACATTTTGGGTTTTACAATTAAACATATTCTTCACATTGTGGCTACGATTATTTAACGTGATCTTTTCGCCAGGGATTATCGATTTACAATTCCCGAATGTGCTGCATGTGTATGTACCAGTTAATTTTGTATTTGTCATGATGCCTACTTGGTGGGTCTCACTTTTGTCTCTATATGTTCTCACCAATCTATTCCAATGCTTTCTTTATGATGTTCCTCATCCTTTGCTTTTATTGTGATATCCAAGAAGGCACATTCTTTCTGGCTCATAGTATGGGTGAATTTTAAATTAGCAAAGGATGAGGAACTTATAGTGGACTTATACGTGAAGCCAAGTGATCGCAACACGATGCTCCACTATAACAGTGACCACCTACGATGCCAGAAGGATAACATACCCTTCGGCCAATTTCTGCGGCTCCGCAGAAATTGTACGAACAAAAAAGATTTTGAAATCCATGCAGAGAAGCTGAAAATCAAATTGAACAACAGGGGATACCCTAAAAACATCATAAAGAAAGCATACAAAAGAGCTAAATTTTATAACCGTGAGGCATTATTTGAGGGCAAAACAAGAGAAGGAGATAAAATAGATCAAATAGTTTTTGTGTCTTATTACTCAGCGATCAGTAATAAAGTAAAAAATATAATAAATAGAAATTGGAGTTATCTCCAGGAGAACAATTCGGTAAGGATACAAAAGCCATTGTTTTCATATAGACGCAATAGAACAATCAGGAATAGATTGGTGAGAACATATAGAGACAAAAGTGAGACCCACCAAGTAGGCATCATGACAAATAAAAAATTAACTGGTACATACCCAGGCAGCACATGCGGGAATTGTAAATCGATAATCCCTGGCGAAAAGATCACGTTAAATAATTGTAGCCACAATGTGAAGAATATGTTTAATTGTAAAACTCGAAATGTGATTTATTTAATCGTGTGACCCTGTGGCCTTGGTTACATAGGGGAAACGAGCAGAGAGGTCAGGACTAGACTAAACAAACACAGGTCCGCAATTAGAACAAAGAAGAAAAATGCCCCCTTAACAGATCACTGGATAGAATGTAATCACACAGTGGAGGAGCTCCGATGGTGTATTTTAGAAAAAGTGACGTTATCAAGAAGAGGAGGTAACCTAGACAGGAAAAGAAAAATGCGAGAACAATTCTACATGTGTACATTCAAAACCCACACTGAAGGCTTCAATAATCGTGAGGAATGGGAAAGAATGTACAGATGAACTGAAAAGGACTATGGTGGACAAGATAGAGTCCTAACAAAATAATAAAGAATTTCTTCGTTCTCTTTACAAAAGGTAATGTGTTGATAGGCAAGACTCGGCACTACATATAACTCCTGGGACCTAAAAGAAACGATCCTCAATAAGGTAAATAATAAACATGCCCCTTTCTAGCCCATAACAGTGAGGAACAGCGTTTCGTAGCTAACAATAATAATAAAAGAACCTTTTTGAGTCAAACTTGGTAACGGCAATACCCACCAAGGGGACCCAAACATGTTAGCGATATGATATTTATACCAGCTGATCGCAATAACATAGATAAATGAAGGCTCAGACCAGGATAATAAATATATGAGGAACCAAAGGGGTATCAATTAAAGGACTTGCTAACAATCTATAGTATAATCAGGAGGCTACTATGATAGCATGATTAAGGAGCTATACCACCACACTCCAAGATGGCGGCCATAGTAACATGGGCGAGTAAGAGGTCCCGTGTTTGCAATTAAAGTGACGTCAACCGGAAGTATAAAATTAGCATGACGAGCGGTCACATTTTTTCCTAACAACGCTGAGACCGGTGGGAGCATAACAATAAAACGTCAATAGGTAAGCCGGAGCAATATCGCAGCACTATATAGATGGAATTGTGTATCGAATCGCACGCGCTAAACTTAGACCAAAACGGGGCGGAAATTCAACGACTGTTGGGCTTTCTTAAGCAAGTATAAAATGATTTGCATACCTTTAGTATAAGGATGTAACACACAGATATGGTGACTACTGCTTGTTGCAATAATAAAGTAGGTAACTGAGGGAAATTGATGCAACGTCGAACGAAGAGACTGAGAAACTGTGTATTTTCCATCATAGATAACAAGGAGAGGGTTAATGAAAAAATCACCCCGCTCTGGAGTTCAACTGAAAAGTGAACCGGAGGTCTGTTTAATATGCCCACAGGTGAGAATGATGATAATTATGAGCATAATACTACAACAGTAAGGATGTAATACAAGACTAATAGTTGGGTTTGTGTTTATTCTAGCGATAGGCAACACAATAATGTTAAACGTATGCCTACCTTGTTAGAGGAAAAGATATCAAAACACAAAGAAGGAATCGACACCCGTGAATTGACAAAAACACGAGGTGAGTTAATATGCCATAATCATACCTACATAGGAAGAGAGAATAGAAAAGAACAATGGGGACAATGGACCTTATTTCCTTTTGCAGCAACTGCTCTTTAATAGAAAAGGAACTACTGGGGCAACACCAGTCCAAATTGAAGGATTAGGAAGTACAGGTGGGTTTTAACTAAATATGTTCACGTGTAGATGACCTTAATTGTAATAATGGGCCAGTGTAGAGCAATGGTTGTATATATCTCTACAGGTCGTAATTGAATAAATCGACCTATAGAAAATCATTTTAAGAAATGGTATGAAGCACATCGTATCCCCATCAAAGGAAAGGATACCGTCATAAACAGACTCAGGTATGATCTACGTGAGATTGTACCAAGAATAAAACAACTTGGTGTATTTAAATAAATTTGCTCCACAAAGGGTAATACACCTAATAACCGTAGATGCAATATATGTTTACCTATAGGTTTGTTTGGAGTCAAACTGAATGAGATCTCTGAATAACGACAGATCCCAAAGTCAATAACGGATACAGACCTGATCATGTTCAGGTAAAGAGGATGAATGTTGATGTTTTAAGATGAATGGGAGTGAATGCATATACAAAGCCCCTTAAGTTAACTGTAGCTGTGAAGACACCCACCAGGAGGGAGGGCTTGATAAATAGCTTTAGTAAAACCACAATAGGCAAATAGCACAATACCAGCTACTGTAGTAAGATCTTAGGCAAGAACATTAATAAATGTAACATCAACGTGCAATTGTTTATAAGGATGTTTGTCTTACATTGTATTTTTGTATCCACAGATCCATGTATTGTTAACTGTCCTGAAGAAGGTGGGGTAAAAAAGCCTTATCCACCGAAACGCGTCGACATCCCTAACAGAGGGTTTTTAATTCAAATTTTTTTATTGAATTGTGTAGATATATGTTGTTTTTAACTGCATCAAACAAATATGTGTCATATATTGTAAAACAAACGAGCATTAGGTACTGTATTAATAAATGGAACGTCTATGATCATATGGTTCAAAGATACATATTTGCCTTTTTTGATACTGATTTATTTTTACATTGATTAATTTTAATAAATAGTTCTATGCCAAGTGAATTTTGCCTTTGTGGTTCTACTATTAGAAGGGACATAACATACTATTGCTATATCAAAAGGGATCCAAGAGTGAATGCAAGAGTGAGAGCTTCTTTATCCCGGATACACAGAAATACAATTCTTTTCCACATAAAGATTAAAAACCAAGAGTATACTTTACAAGTTTTGTAGCTTACTCTACCCAGTTCCCTTGGGGCCAGAGGGTACTCTCTTTTCTTTTTAAAGATTAACAGTACGGCTTGTGAGCTGGAGAGGGACATATATTGAATTGTCCAATTGTAAAATGGACACGATCAAAACATTTGGCTTCATGGAAGACCAATTCTCAAAGATCATAGGGAGCGCTAAAGGCACCAGCGCCTCCATCATTTCTGACGGTAACTCGGAGAAATGGAACACCTTTTGGAACCTAAAGAAAAAGGTGATACGCACCGAATTACACTCTGAATTTCGAATTGAGTACTGCAGAAAGGGCATCATTCCAATGGGCTTACAAGTAAGGAATGAACCGGCCCTATTTGTAAAGAATGAAAAATGTATCGAACATTGGACCCTTATAGCAAACAGGTGCAGTAGAGACTGGATGCTTTTAATAATAGAAACGGCACAGGAATACATCATCATCGAAAAAAGAGATCTAGACAAAATGGAAGCCGAAATTAAAAGTAGTTACAGCAATGCCTTGGAGGAGGCAAAGAAAAAGCTAAGTGAAATAACAGAGGATGTGGACGGTTACAGAGGGTACTTAATAGGTAAAAAGACCAACAAACTAAACAAGCATTGAAAATGCAATAGGTCTCGCCTATCGTTAAGTTAAAGCCATTTGCTTTGCTAATGGTATTGTATAGCAAAGCAAATGGCTTTAACTTAATCAAAGGCGAGAATTGCATTTTAAATACTTGTTTCAAAAGCTAACAAATGCTGCAGATAATGCATTACATATGTTGTATGTAAAAAGAGATGTAATATATGCACAGGAGTAAAGGCTTTCAGGAAGTTTAAGCAATTTTTTCTAGCGCATACACTACAGGCATTGGGTACTGCAATGACTGAAAGGACTATTGCCTGGTGGGTAGTTCAAACTGTACAGATATATTTTGATTTAGCAAGTAAATCTCCTGCGGTAGGTGAAGAGGGCATCTGAGTTGAGAAAAAGGGAGCAACATTGTCCTTTATGTCTAATGTTTCTTTAAGACATATGAATGGCAGTGTCAAGGTCAGCCAAATGCATATTAGTAAAAAGAAACTACTTGTTTAGATACAGAAGCAATAGTAATACAGTTGGTGCTAAGGCATTTATTTTGTAATCACTCCCGCTTCCTGTCCTCCAAAGGGAAATTGCACCACTAACTAATCACTGCACAGCGTGAGCGCTAGCCGAGCTTTACACTGAACAAAACCTGTAAGAATGTTTTGCATCTTTAAGCTGTTCTAGATTCATGTGACCTCTTCGCCTCCTGAACAAATGAGAATAAAGCACAGAGGACAAAAAAATATTTAAAATGGAGGTTATATTAACAAGCATTATCAGCTTATGGTTCATGTCACAGTGAATCAGTTTCAGTTGCAGCGAATATTTACAACGCTGCCAAAAACACAGAAAACTCCACAGACATCAATAGCACGCTCTCAAGCACAACACAAGGTAGGAATCTCTCAAATACACTCACATAAAACTAGCTGTACCGTCATGCAATCAGCACCACACCAACTGCATTCAACATAATCAACCACACAACGGATACATCACTCAACCAGGCAAAGAACATTCAGTAGGATAAACCAGACACATATACACATATCCCAACACACACACACACACAAACAGGGCAGACCAACACAGAGACATCCATTAAGCAGACAACCAAACGGTCTCTCTAAAACTAAAGGATTGTGGTGCAGGTTTAATTGAGTTACCAAATTCACATATCCACGACCAAAGATCTCTATCTGAAATAGGACATAAAAACCATAACCACTGGGGTGATGTTACATTTCTGCCCAGAACACCAACCAACACATAACTCACTCCGAACACACTAGCCTGCAACCTGGTGCAAACCAGACCCTCCTCTTTAGAAGCCCAGCGCCGTTCAGAAACGCACTTTTCACACAACCCCTCTCTACCGGGCCACACCGACTGCTGCTGTGTAGAACACAAAGGGCAATTAACACACAAAAGACAGGCTCTTAAAAATATTATTGCTGTGGACAGGCGGTCAAAGGGCACGAAAAAATCCATTACCAGCCAGCTTCAGCTCGAGCGATGTGGGAAGCTTCGGAAAAAAGGCACAAGTAAGCTGCCTGTTAATGTAGGAGTAGTGGGCAAACACAGTAAACAAGTCGGCCTGGAGCGCGCCATGGAAGAGACGCGCCATGGAAGAGACGCGCCATGGAAGAGAGCGTGACGCCGTGAGCGTGCACGTTGGCGTTACCTGCGGCTCGCGCATTCACAGACCGGTGTCTGCTCGTGCACTGTCTATACCACTTAGGGAGGCCTTCATAACGACAATAAGGCTCGCTAGCGGCAGAGCTTCGCGCTGCAACGCCAGGCGAGCCCTAAAAAAGCGATATTAAAACAGTCACAGTAAAACCAATACACAAATTAAATCATATCCGTGTCCATGTTACCCCAAAAATAAATCCCTTCGTGAGAGGAAGCGGGTGATCAGCTTTGTTAGTTGACTCAGATGTTATTAGGTCTGATCGGATGTGACTGGGAGCACCGCCGTGCTGAAGAGAACAGCGTAAGGCCACACGCATGAACCAAATAGAATGTTAGTAACTCATTACGGGACTCTCGGCATAGCGTGGTGGGCGGCGGGGTAGAGGCATTGGGAGTCGGGGCAACGGAGCGGCTTCCTTTGAAGTCTGGGGGGTGAGGGGGGGCGGTTCCTTTGAAGTCTGATGCCGAGGCATGGTGTGGGATGTGGCTGCTGATGTGCACGTGCCTGCCTCACATGAACTGTATGCGATCCGCAGCAGTTTGGGTTGACTTTTCGGAACGCTTACTAGAATCTCGACAAATAATCATTGCTAAAGCAATGCTGTAGGTCGAGACCTAACAAACAAGGTCGAGACCTAAAAAGGAATGCCAAGGGACATGATTAACAAATTAGATTCGTTATTAATGACAAACTTCACAGATGCATTACTGGTAGTTTCTACTGTTAAGTTATACAGCAGGTGCCTGCAACTCACTGGTGATAAGGGGACGTGCGGGGACAGTGGAGTGACTTTAACAGACAAACCATCAGTCATTCATCACCTGTGGTGCTTCTGCAACCCCCAAGGCAAAAAGCTGCCACTCTGTGAGCAAGAGTGGTAATTTGTTTGCATAACACGATGTTTGTAGCCTAGAAAGAACTGGTTGTCGATCTGTTCATGGCCCTTCACGAGAGAAGTGTTTTTTGTAAAACATGAAATTGTCTCATGTAAGCCAATACAAAAATGATGTGCTCCTTAGGATTCACAGCACACCAAATGCAACCCACAATCCTCCATCTCAAAAGATCCTGTTAATCTGAATAAAGACTGGGCTGAGCTTAGGAGAGGCAGGAGTAGCTCTTCAAGAATAGACTTGGCTGGTCAACCGTCCTCCTAATTGGATCCTGCACTCTGCATTACAGAGCCTTGCACACAATCAAGAGCCAGCATTTAGACAAAAGGAATGTCTTACAAGGAGAATTCTACCATCCTGCATCATACAAAGGAAGACACTCCAGGATAGCTCGACGACAAAGATTGGAATACGATTGGTATACAAGTGCATTTCATGGCAATTCGTATAAGAAAAAAGCAAGAAAACCAGGGTTGGTGCACAATGCAGGAACATTTCAACTTTTGCCATATAGACAAAAAAACATGTTTCAACAAGAACCAAGTTTACACACCCGCTGTTCAGTTTCTTTGCAGTCAAGTTACTAACTAGTCTTCTGTGGAGGGGGGTCCAAATTACTGGCTGCCATTGCCAGAATTGATGTCAATTTTATTCAAGCAGTTTTGACGGAGACTTGCGATGGTATTCAAGAAATGTCAGCAAATGCTACCTAGGGTGACGAATCTTTATGGCGTAAGTGAAGTAACACAACCACAGCACCGAAGCGCACACGCTGCAGTTTTTTTCTCCTTTTCCTGACACAGCTCCAGGTCTGCCATGCTGTGTCAGGAAAAGCTACTTACTAAAGAGCCATGTCTTGAGCAGTTTCCTGAACTCAAGCAAGGATGAAGTCTTCCTAAGGGAAAGTGGAAGGGCATTCCATTCCTTTATAGTGTTGTAAATGAAACTCCTTCATCCCCAATTAGTCCTTTTGATTTTAGGGGTGGGCATCGGGTAGGCATTAGCTGAACAAAGCGATTTGTTGGGAGAACACCAGCTAAAAAGGTCCAAAATAAATCGTGGTCCTTCTCTATGCAATGCCTTATACCCAGTGCAAAGAGCCTTACATTTCATCCGCGGACCAACTGGTAGCCAGTGCAATTCCTGAATGGCTGCTCAACACAATTCGCTTTAGAGCTTAATCTGCAAGACCCAATGTCAAAACCAAGGTTAGAACACATCCTGAATGTTTTTGACCCATCAAGAGAGTTGGTCAAGAAGTTTTACTGTTGCTCCATTAGTTAGTTATCTTTTTGGGGGTCAGTAAGCCACAATACTAGTTGTAGTGTCCAGACATAGAATGCACAAAATTCCAGCCGGTGGTAAAGGAACATCTTGATTCTGTTAAGGAAATTAATGTGAAGGATATCTCAATATTGTTAGAAAAAAAACACAGCCAAAGAGTGAACAAGTCACATCATAACGCTCATAGGAGCATGCGAATGCTAGCAGTAATTGAAAAATAAGGTATCATGCCTTTCCTCCAGGTCCATTGAAACACCCGCCAAATTTCACTCTTTGATCACAGACAAAGAAATTTTTTCTCACCGTTCCCATTCATGGATTGTGATCAATAGCTACAAAACTCTGACCTCGGCGGCTTACTTGGAAACAACTTTCTCAATTTTTATCAAAAAAAGATTGATGGCTCTGCGTTTCAGCAAATTTACAACTCTTACCGACAAACCAACTTGGAAGCACGTTGAATCTATTGAATGTCGTCTATGTGGTCATACAAAGGAAGATTTAATCCACATAATATGCCATTGTAAAAAGCTGAATAAAGAGCGAGTGTCTTTTTTGAAGAATATCTTTCTGGTTAAGAGAATTCGCACATGTAGGACAGCAGTTATATGAGGTTTGGACTCAACGGCTCCCCAAATGAACGGTAAGCTGATAAAGTTTCTGCTGGCCTTGAAAATGGATTGAAAGCAAATACATTATTGGCTACTTAAGTCTTATTAGGACGAGGACTAAATCTGAAGGTAGTCTTTGTTTTAAGGTTTTAGAAAAGAGATTTGGAAAATAATATTATATATATATATATTGCGCTCGAAACTCTTCTTAGTTTCTCAAGAAAGAGGCAGCACTCGTGGACAGAGGTATCAAGGCAAATTTAATATCGGGAAACAAAAGCACAGACGCGTTTCGGCGTAAGCCTTCGTCAGTGTGTCACTCGTGACTTACAAACAGCAAGTTAAGTATGGTTGTTAACAAGCATTGACACCGACATAGGACTTCACCCCTGTGTACCACTGTGGGCGCCATGTTGGAAAGGTGTTCTATCCATCACAAGGGTTTGATTAATATTAAATCCGTACGATGTAACGTAACGTCACATTAAAGCCGTGGATCGGCTAGTGTCCTATGTACAAATAGTCAAAGCATAATTTACAAACCAATACAGGCAAAAAGGAAAGAATAGGAGATAACAAAGCATTTCATCAAGAGGCAGTTCATCATAAAAGATATATCATGACAT
Organism: Lissotriton vulgaris; assembly: GCF_964263255.1. Taxonomy (NCBI): domain Eukaryota; kingdom Metazoa; phylum Chordata; class Amphibia; order Caudata; family Salamandridae; genus Lissotriton; species Lissotriton vulgaris. The sequence continues at coordinate 140,456,986 of NC_141685.1, forward strand.
GTATCATACATTTTCAAATTATAGAGAGGGTGTCCACAATATCAAGGGGATGTCACAATTCATCAGGCTTGTCAAAAAATAACTTCAATTATTGAGAATCCTGTTGAAAAAAGTTGCTAAGCAAAATCACTTTCCCTTGGTAACAGATTCTATCTATATACGTATTTACATGTCGTAAGTCCTGCATGCACTATATGGGTGATGGATATAGTACAAGGGGGAAGGAGGGAGGGAGGAAAAAGAGTGAGGGGGATATAGGAATAAAGGGGTTCAGGGGGTAAGGTAAAGGAGTGAAGGATACGAAGGGCAGGGAGATGGAAAATCAGGAAGGGTAGAGAGTGGAGAGGGAATATTGTGTGTAGGGGAATGTCCTCAGTTTATCCCAACATCAATGGAGGAAAATACAGTGTTCAGCAATGGCATATATACAAGTCATGATTCTTGAAAGACAGTATTCAAGCAGATCCTCATAGGAGAGTGTATGTTAGTTGTGATTTCATTTACCTAGATGGCATAACAGTTCCTCTCCAATATTGAGTCCTCCTGGGTATTTAGTAGAAAGATCAACAATATACCTCGATTCCAATCTACGGAGTCTCCTTAGCCTATCACCTCCTCTTACATTGGGTGGACAATGTCCAATCCAAAGAATCGGAGTTTGGTACGATCTTTACCATGTTCTTCGGCAAAGTGCCTGGCAACCGGGTATGCGATGTCTACTTTCTCGATTGCCCGCAAGTGTTCCAGGATCCTCAGTTTGAGTTCCTTGATAGTGCTGCCAATGTAGCGTAAGCCACACGGGCAGGTCAAGCAATGGACTACAAACTGGGAGCTGCATGTTATGAACTGCTTGATGGGCACTTGATTACCAGTATCAGGTATGTTGTATGATAGTACTCTTCTGCTACCAATACAGGCCTTGCAGTGCCCACAAGGAAAGAACCCCGATAGTTGTTTCAAAGTGTTAGTTTTGGGAATGGGTTTCTCCAGATGACTGGAGACCAGCATGTCGCCCAGTGATCTAGCTCTGCTGAACGTAATTAAGGGATGAGAGGGTAAGTTATCCTTAAGTACGCTGTCAGTCTTCAGTATATGCCAGTTCTTATTTAGCATGGTTTTCAGATCCTTGGCACCCGATGAGTATGGGGTGATAAGTGTGAATTTTCCATCATTTTTGTTGGCTTTTTTATCCCTGCCCACGGTAGGATCATCTGTGGCCAAGAGTGTGGTCCTTTGTACCTTTCTCACCTGCTTAAGTGTGTTTTTCAATAGAGTTTCACCATATCCCCTTATGGAAAATCTTGCTAGACATTCCGAGGCAGCCGCCTCGAAATCAGAGTCCTTGGAGCAATTTCTCCGGAGTCTTAATAATTCTCCGTAAGGAATGCTGTTTTTTAGCTGGGTGAGGTGACTACTACTGGCAAAGAGTGTCGAATTGCCAGCAGTTTCTTTTTTGTACAGGGTCGTATGGAGACGGTTCCCCTCAACATACACTCTCAGATCCAGGTACTCCGCTGCCACCGGCCTAACCGAACCCGAGAAGTGCAGGTTGAGGTCATTGATGTTAAGAACTTTGATAAACTCCTCCGCTGTATTCATCCCTCCATTCCAGACGATAAACAAATCGTCGATATAACGATACCAGCATATCACATGCCCTGTGTCTGAACCCACTGTGCAGCTCCTGGACACCCGCTCCTCCCACCAGCCAACGAACAAGTTCGCATAGCTGGAGGCGAAGCAGGTGCCCATCGCCGTCCCTGATGTTTGGATATATAGCTGATCCTCAAAGAGGAAAATATTGTGCTACTAGGAATCAAGACTCACTCTAGGAGGAGGTAGTACGTTTATGAACAGGTATAGTATGACACACACACAATGAATGTCAATGTCTAGGTGCTAGTATTACTCACAGAAGGAATGCAACAGCATTTGCTTTAAGAAGCATTAGAGCAATTAAAGGAAAGTAACGCAAAACAAAATAAGCCTTATGGTGTAAGCATCTTTGTGAGCCTAGGTGCAAGTTCAAATGCTTTAGGTTGATCAATCACCTATTTAGTCCTAAGGTTGATCACTATACTTCTTTGACTATGGTCCCTTAGGCACTGGTGGGAACATGTAAGGCTTTGAAAAATATAGTTTGCGTTGCAATGATCTGGTCAAAAGACAAACAACAATACAAGGCTTGTCTGTGTGTGTGGCCATCAGCCTGGGGTACCTCAATAAAGTATCTGTTTGCTAACCTGAGTCACATCCTGGGGCAGGGAAGAGGAGGATATCACAGTATAACTCATCCAAAAGTGTACCAAAATGAAATTTCAGATGAAGTGGGTAAACTGGCATGGTGGGTGCCCCAGTGGCCAGACAGGCACTGATCACTCAATAAAGACTTGTCTCAACTGAGGATTTGTAGTCCTGGGGTTAAACAATATAAGAGTTACCTCAGGTTTACCTCTAAATGGTGCCTATGTTCTAAATTGGGCCAATATTGCATTTCCTGAAGGTCATGGTCAGGATTGTAGTATTCCAGTTTAACCCTGTCCTGACCTGGAAGCTTTAGGACCAGTATTACCCAAAGTCTTTGGTAGACTGTACCTCAGTAATGAAGGTCACAGTGCCTGAATGAAGAAAAGCTGGATTAGAAAATGAAAGTCTCAGGAACATTCTTGGATAGATGAAGCAGAGTTACTTTACGGGAACTTAGTTAGAGGAGAAGAAAGTGTAGTGAAATCACGGTCACCACACTCCTGAAAGAATAAAGGTAATTGCTCCTCAGATCAATGCGTTCCCAAGCAGAACAGAGTGCTGAGCTACAGCCAGTGTGACAGCATTTATACATCGACACAAAGAAGAGCCAATACTTTGGACGCTAACTGACATACTGATGACAAGCAGAAAGACAGAGTTGATCCTCTAGGGGTCTCAAGGATGCAATAAAACAATAACACAAAAAGGGATATACAAGATAACACAGAAACAAGAAACATAGCTCAGATCTACTTCTGATCACACAGTGACTGGACGTTTGGTGTTACAGCACAGAATGGCAATATCAGACTTTCTGGACAACACTTTTCGCAAGGGATTCCTTTCCTACTGGTTGAACTTCTTGAAAAAAAGTTAATCACCATTTCTATGAGACATCATAACCTTGTACTCCTCAGTGAAGTCCAAACCTTACAAGGAAATGGATCACTGTCAGAGCCTTGAATTATCACAGTTCAGAGCAATGAGAAACTTCAGGGGTAAAACTAGTAGGGGCGAATCCTCTTTAATTTCTGGGTATATTTAAAGCACTTGTTTGACTGCTTTAAGTAATAACAGACTGTTGCTAATGAAAAGCACTAGATGCTCTCTGCCCTGCTTACAGAGGTGAGCTAGTATTGCTGCACATTCTCAGTTACTGTCTCTCATCTGAAAAATGTGTGCTTTAGTACTAGTCGGCCAAAAAGGAACTCTTTCAGAGTATCAATTCACCGCAGTACTCTTCAGTCCAAATGCCTTTTACTGCTTCCTACAGTTCAGGGCATCCATGCAGACAGCTATGGTCCTTTACTTGGAAACAAAGCTCAAGTAATAACCAGCAAGGCACAGGAAAGTATCACATGGATTTAGGAAATGGGAAATCTTCAAATAAAGCACTGTCTGGGTCATCACTCAAGAGTGGCTCAATAATGGCACTACCCATCTGAGACCTAGAGTACACCACAGTGCTCCGATTGATCTTGCTACCTAGCATTCTCCAGCACCCCAGGAGGTTAGCAGAGATCTGGCAGTGCGGAAAACATAGTTGTGTCTTCGCAGTCAGAGTCATCCGCCAGTAGCCATATGTGAGGTTGAAACAAGTGTCAAATGTTCTGTAGATCTTAAGAAATGGAATGGGTACCACTTTTGATCACTGCTTTGAGACTCCAATAGGTCCAACACAAACAAAGGTTAGTCCAACCTTCCCTTGAACCAAGGACCAATAGGCTTATCTATGGACTTCTGCAATGTTAAATCACTTCCAGGCTCAGCATCTTGGCTCGTACTTTTATTTTACATGGATACAGATTCCAAGTTGAGTGCCACACACTACAAGATGCTTTAGTGGAATGGCTATGAAACAAGTGCAGCAAAAGTAAACCTTAAATATAACATCCTTTCCAGCAGCAGTGGTTTCAGTATAAGTCCATCTTTGATGCAAAGTGTCTTTTTGAGTGATATGTACATACTTTGATCCTTTTTTTTTTGTTCTAGCAGGTCAAGTGATGATGCACACTTTTTCTTCCATTTTTCTAGTGAAGGATTATTTTTCCCAGCAGAGTAAGTAGGTCTCTCAGGGGTCTTTGAAAGCTAGGAAAAAATGCTTCACAGAATAGGACTCTCCCAGGCTCCATTATTGGTCGATACTGTCTTCCCTGGGGTCTGTGATTTCATCTGTGTCAACCTGTCTCTAATTCTAGTCTCTGGTCACTCAGTCTGTATTGGTGAACATTCATCTGTGCTTTGGGGTTTTCACAAGAGTGCGGTATGCTGCAAAATTAATGTTTCCTCCCACTGAACTGTGACTGGCATTCTCCTTGTCGAGTCATCTCAAGCGTGTCTCATAACGGTTAACACTTCCATTTGGGCTTGATGTAAGTACATGGGCAATCTCACCTCCATCTTGGGTTTCCCTAGATTAGTATCCAGCAAATTTGTTCCCAAAAGAGATTTAAGGTGGCTAAGACAGAATTCTATGGATTTACTATTTAGTTTTTTCAATTGCCTGGAAGTAAATGCCATTTTGGTCCCTTTCCTTTATATAATAGCAGAATTTAAATATAAAAGCTGCACTTTTAGCTACCGAGACTCCCCCTCTTTACACACCCACACTTGTTTGCTGACTGGGGATATAGTGTTTATGCTGGAGATCTGTCCAAATCAGCTCTTTTGATGCTGTCAGGCCCCACACTTTAATCCCATGAGCGGGGAGGCTGTGACGTGAAAATCCCGTCAACTAGGTTTGCGATGCAAAGTCTGGCGTTGAGGAGGACGTGCACAGTTGTGGCATTGTGTCGGTTCTCAAAGTGCTGCGAGGCAATGATGTGGAGTCCAGCATCGTCGTAGAGGCTGCAGTCAGCAAGAAATGCAAGGACATGCATGATGATGTGCTGCGCAGTGGTGTTTCTGAAGGCATTGAGGATCTTTGCAATTGATCCAATCAACGCATCAGCGGATATGATTCAGTTTGGCTAGGGGTTGCGTCACGCAGCAGAGGAGATGCATCAGTTTCACTGCATCCTCAGAGGCTAGCAGAGCACCTTCAACCCATTTTCATGAGTTCAGGATTGAGGTGGCACCACTTGGCAGGGTAGAATTACAGATGGCAGAGTCCAGGTGTAAGGTTGGTTATTGGAAGCCTGTTGTGTCCCTGAGGCTTCAGATCAGGAGACCTGCCAACAAGCCCTTTTAGTTATTCTGGGTTCTAGAGATGCAGGTCTAGTCCATCTCACCCAGGCAAGAGGGTAGCAGGTCTGCACAGCAGCGTAGATGTCCCTTCAGAGCAACAGTCCAGCAGAGTGGCAGTCCTTGTAGCAGCACAGCAGTCCTTCTTCATGTCAAATTATCCAAAGGTCCAAAAGTGTACTGAAGTGGTGGTGTCTGAGGTCCACTATTTATACACAGTTGTCCCTTTGAGGCTTCTAAAGGCATACCTTTGAACTGAATAGGTGCCCTGCCTTCCTGGATCCAGACCAACTGCAGGGTGTATTCAACACTTTGTGTGTAGGCAGGACACAGCCTATTCATGTGTAAGTGGGGTGGGTCCAGCTCCTGCCTCCCATCCTGCCAGTGATGGCACATCCAGAAATACGTAAGCTCCCCATTGTGTGTGGCTGTCTAGGAGGAATACACACAAGGCCAACTGTCCCCCACACCCATTTATGTGACCCAGAAACATGCTACAGGCACCAAGTGGCTATGGAAAGAAAATACCTACTTCCTAAAAATTGTGTTTTCAGAATTGTAATTTAAAATCCAACTTCATAATAAGTTACGATTTTAAACTGCGATTCCGTAGTCACCAAACATGAACCGATTTCCTTTTCCCATTTGGAAATTACACTTATAGAATGTAATAAGGTAACTCCAATGTTATCCTATGGGAATGGTAGGCCTTGCAGTAGTGAAAAACAAATGTAAGAGTTTTTCTCTACCAGGACATGTAAAACTTAAAAGTACATGTCGAACGTTTTAAATACATTGTGGCCTGCCCTTGAGCTGTCCAGGATCTACCTTAGGGGTTACTTATATGCATTCAAAGGGACGATTTGGACCTGGCAAAAGGTTTAAAACTGCACACACAGAGGAGGGTGAAATGGCAGGCCTGAGACATGTTTAAAGTGCTACTTTCAGTGGGTAGCACAATCAGTGTTTCAGGTCCACTAGTAGCATTGAATTTACAGGCTCTGGGCTCAGGTAGTGCAATTTTACTAGGGACTTAAAAGTAAATTAAATATGCCAAATGCGTATAAACCAATTCAACATGTGTTAAGAGAGAGTACAAGCACTTTATCATAATGGTAAAGTGTGCAGAGTCCTAAAGGCAGCAAAAACGTAGTTCGCAAAAACAGGCGGTCTAAAGGCAAAACGTTAAGGGGAAAACCACGCCAAGGATGTCAGGTCGAACACTGAAGTTGTGTGTTTTCACTTGAAAAGTGTGCCTGTATTGTACTTTTTGTTTAGTTGCAATGGTTATTCTCAGTATAGCAGGACTGAGTTGGTTATGGTGGCAACCGATGTATCATAGATAAGGCGTTATCTGTTTATTATGGAGTGTTACAACAAAGGCAAAATGTTTTAGGTATTTATTGTAAAAAGCATACATTAATATCAATCTATTTAAAAATAGAATGTTATTACTCCATACGAAAGCCTCTAGAGAAGGATTTTGAAACATGGAATCTCATATATTACTGTGGTGAAATCTCATATATTACCGTGGTAGGCGAGGGCTTTGGTGTTGGTACCCCACGTGACTACTGTGGGCATAGAAGATTTACATTGTGAGAATCCTTGTTAGGCTCTTTTAAGGGAGATAGTATTTTCTTAGCTAACTATAATTATGTTAACCTTTGTAGTCTTATGCCTATCCCTGATGGTTGCCTTGTGGGAAAGCTTATTCTCAAAGGTCCCGAGTTGCTTATGGCATCAAACTACATGCCTGGTTTGTGCATTATGAAAAGCTGTGACACAACAGCAGGCCTGGTTTATTTATTGTTAAAAGCATTTGTTAAAGCCTGTACCCCTTTAACAGCAAATCGTACGGGTGGTAGATAGATATTTTGTTACAATTAATGTCACAGATTACTGTAGTAAACAAGAGTTTTGTGTCAGTCACCCACTCTGACAAACTCTGGGGATTTTCAATGTGATGATTCTTGCCAGGCCCTAATGAGATGGGCCATATGTTGTTGTGCAAAGTTAATATTTCTTCATATTTGTAATTGTATAACTGTATGCATAATGTTTGCCAGTTTATGTGCACTTGAATACACCAGTGCTGGTTATGGTGGCAAACCAAGGCTATAGGCCGTATCAGTTCACTGGGAAAAGCGGTGCCAGATTCCACAGGTTTGAACTGTATATAATGAAATGGTACGACAAAGCTTATGACAAAGTCAGTAGGCCTGACTAATGGTGTTAAGCCTATGCTAACGTAAATAGGCTTTTACGCATAGATTGCTATTACACCAGGGCCGGACTGGGAACCAAAACCGGCCCTGGTAAAGTGCTCGGCCAGCCCCCCGCACCACCCCACCCTGCTCCCGGGGGTTGTGGGTGCCGCTGAGGTTGTGGATGCCGCCGAGCTCTTTCCCGGGGCCGGTTTTCAGCCGATTTTGGTACAGGGCCGATTTTGCAGCTATGCTGCATAAACGGCCCTGTAACAAAAACGGCCCCCAGGGGCCCCAAACCGACCCCCCACCCATGCGGCGCACCAGGGGTTTGCCCGGTGCCCGCTACGGCTATTCCGGCCCTGTATTACACTATTCTAAAGCCGGAGTTAGTTATGGTGACAAGCTAATGAAAACAGCTATAAGCCTGATTATTTCAGAGATCATGTATTCCTTGACGCAATTTGGCAACAGATCAGACTAAAAGAAAATTGAAAGACATTTTGTGTTTTGTCACCACTACCCCATAGGGCCAGAGATTAGTTGACACTGTAAACATCTGCACTCCACTGGGAACAGAGTAATGTTCAGATATCGGGGGGTAAAGGGGGGGTACAGATTTACCACTGTGAAATAACCTATGTTGGGTAACCCCAACAAGTCAATGACTGCCCGCTGAAAATCTCTCTCAATATGATACACATTCCCCTTCTCTTCCTCTGGTAGCACTTTCCAAAAAGATAATTCTACTCAGACTTCTATGTCCTTTTTGTCACAATACCACTCATTAGCCATCAGATATTATTTGTGGAACTGTATTCTAGGGTTTCTGATTTGCTATGCGGTAAAGAGAGAATAATGGTGTCCTTAAACAAACTCAGCTACCAACTGCTAACGGCGTAGGAGCCCCCATTTAGAAGCACTGTTGCCTCAAAGCCCAAGCACAATGTTGCACTAGTTGGTTTCGTGTAATGTCAAACATGACGACTAAAATCCTGGAAGTCAAATTAGCTGCAACTTATTTCTAAAAGGCCATACTCTTTGGTATAAGACTACCCTCCATTTGTCCCAAACTGATTATCTTAGACCGACACTGCTGCAAAAGTGCCTGTAGCGCCATCGACATGCTCCAGACAAGCATTTACAATGCAATAGGTCTCGCAGTTGTTAGAGTTTGAGCTATTGGCATTGTAAATGGCAATGTCTTTTATTTATGTGTTGGTTTTTAAAACATAAATAAAAGGCATTGTCATTTACAATGCCAATAGGTTAAACTCTCGCAAATGCGAGACCTATTGCATTGCAAATGCTTTTTTTTATGTAGTTGTCTGTGAACTTCCACTTGCAAGTCATGGAGCACGCCCAGGTCAAGTAGAATCTGTGGTGTTTCTAGACAACTGAAACAGCCAATTGTTTTATGGCCATTTCTTGCAGGGGCTTCACAAAAAACAACCACGAGGACTGAAAGGGGAGGCCCCTCAGCAATCCTGCATATTAATGTTTTAGGAGAAAAGATAGTTGCAAAAAAATACTAGGCGTGACCGTATGGACAAGATTGGACAAAACCAAAGAAAAACAGCAGTCTTTTCCACGTTTGGGGTGTCTTTAAAGCCCTAGCCTAGCAACATTTTAACTGCACTCTGCACTTTGAATCTGCACTTTGAATCTGCACTCTGCACTCTGCACTCTGCACTCTGAATCTGCACTCTGAATCTGCACTCTGAATCTGAATCTGCACTCTGAATCTGCACTCTGAATCTGAATCTGCACTCTGAATCTGCACTCTGAATCTGCACTCTGCACTCTGAATCTGCACTCTGAATCTGCACTCTGAATCTGCACTCTGCACTCTGCACACTGAATCTGCACTCTGAATCTGCACTCTGAATCTGCACTCTGAATCTGCACTCTGAATCTGCACTCTGCACTCTGAATCTGCACTCTGCACTCTGAATCTGCACTCTGCACTCTGAATCTGCACTCTGAATCTGCACTCTGCTCTCTGAATCTGCACTCTGCACTCTGAATCTGCACTCTGCACTCTGAATCTGCACTCTGCACTCTGAATCTGCACTCTGCACTCTGAATCTGCACTCTGAATCTGAACTCTGCACTCTGAATCTGAACTCTGCACTCTGAATCTGCACTCTGAATCTGCACTCTGCACTCTGAATCTGCACTCTGAATCTGCACTCTGCACTCTGAATCTGCACTCTGCACTCTGAATCTGCACTCTGAATCTGCACTCTGAATCTGCACTCTGAATCTGCACTCTGAATCTGCACTCTGCACTCTGCACTCTGAATCTGCACTCTGAATCTGCACTCTGCACTCTGAATCTGCACTCTGCACTCTGAATCTGCACTCTGCACTCTGAATCTGCACTCTGCACTCTGAATCTGCACTCTGCACTCTGAATCTGCACTCTGCACTCTGAATCTGCACTCTGCACTCTGAATCTGCACTCTGAATCTGCACTCTGCACTCTGAATCTGCACTCACAATCTGCACTCTGCACTCACAATCTGAACTCACAATCTGCACTCACAATCTGCACTCTGAATCTGCACTCACAATCTGCACTCACAATCTGCACTCACAATCTGCACTCACAATCTGCACTCTGAATCTGCACTCTGAATCTGCACTCTGAATCTGCACTCACAATCTGCACTCACAATCTGCACTCACAATCTGCACTCACAATCTGCACTCTGAATCTGCACTCTGAATCTGCACTCACAATCTGCACTCACAATCTGCACTCACAATCTGCACTCTGAACCTGCACTCGGCACTCTGAATCTGCACTCTGCACTCTGAATCTGCACTCTGTACTCACAATCTGCACTCTGTACTCACAATCTAAACTCTGCACTCACAATCTGCACTCTGCACTCACAATCTGCACTCTGCACTCACAATCTGCACTCTGCACTCTGCATCTGCACTCTGAATCTGCAACTGCAAAGCTGTGGGGCGGATGTTCAACCAATGTCAAGACACGCACCTGGTTCCCAAAATTCTAAATCGGCAGCTCTCTGAGCTCCGGCCATTAAACTACATCTCCTCCCAATGTATAAGGCTGTTAATCCTATGCTGTTTCCCATTACTTGGATGTGTGTGACACTGTGTCATCTAGTGTCAACCGATCTGCCCATTTCATGTCTGTTCAAGACTCCCACACACCAGTGTCAGTTTCAACTGACAGATTCGGTTGTTTGTTTTGGGGCAGGTGCCTTGGGCATTGCTTCTTCCTCTGCTTCATTAGTTCTCCAATTTGGTTGCTGTATAATGCCAATATTCATTAAAAATGTCACGTGTGATTGCAGCTCCCTGTGTCATTATTTCCTTTTGGCCGGACCTGGCTGTAATGCTTCCAAAATCCTGACTTGTAAGACTGTAACAAGAAAGAGGGGTGAAGAACAGAAGTAATGGGTTTCTGGTTGTCAGTGTTAGATCTTCACATTCTCAGGGGAAAAAATACCGACCTTTCCAGGTCTTTAGTTTGTAAAAAGGCAAGGCATAGGTACCTGGTTAAGAATTGCTTTAAAATCGCAGGGGATTCTTGGTTAGCTTGGCAATTCTGCCCCTGTCCGCTTTATTAAACATTCTGGGAAAGCTCTTAAACACTTCTGTAGTGTTTTCTTCTCGACTTTGATGTTTTTTTAAAAGGGATCGTATTCTGCCTTTTTACTTGCTTTCTGCTTTCACATAAAAATATAACCGCCCTGGTCATATAACAATAGTGGCGGCCCCAGGAATACGCGATTGCGGAAGCCCAGGGTTAAAGGAGCATTTCCAAGTATGGGGGCCAAGAAGAGTTCTCTGTAAATTGACATGTTTCGGTAAAACAACATGACCCACGCACGAGTGGCTTATCTTTTTTTATTTTTTTACTTTGGATTCTGGGATCTGTATTCCAGTTTATTTAATTATAGAATCGTCCCAGAATCCAACGAATAATAGGACTGGGAAACGTTAGAGTTCTGAATCTGGAACATAACTTGGGCAGGATGTGGAGAGGTAGGTGTCAGGCTGGGGCGACAACAGGAGGTACGGAATAGCACAGAACTCCTCCAATCGGAATTTTTTGTTTGCAATCGTTCAGAAAATCGTAAACCTCATAACTAACCTCGTCTCCATGTTGCACAGATATTATTCTCCGCTGAACAGGGAAGATGGCTTTCCTAATCAAAGACTCCTTGCAGTGATGTCTTCTGAAATTCTGGTTCTAATAAACTCCCAGGCAGAAGGGAAGCGATTGTGACGTATAGGCTAGAAAAGTATGCAGCTTGCTCTATGTACACAATGCACTATAACAATCCTTTTTGTAGAACTAAGAGTATATTCATGCACAGAACGGGAAATACTCATCTCCAGGAGAAGCGCAGATACAGCACTCACGTGACGCAGCGTAAGGTCACGTCAGAGACACTAATCACCAGAATAGCATTTGAACAGACCGACCCTAAACCCCCCTCCCCCTAGCTACGCGGGTGCACGGAACACGCTAAAAGAGCCCGGTGAGTTTGGGGGGGGGGGGTGCGTGCGTGCGTCTGTCTGTGTGTGTGCCTGCCTGTGCCTGTTTGTGTGCCTGCCTGCGTGTGTGCCTGCCTTCGTGTGTGCCTGTCTGTGTGTGCCTGCCTGTGCCTGTCTGTGTGTGCCTGCCTGTGCCTGCGTGTGTGTCTGCCTGTGCCTGCGTGTGTGCCTGCCTGCGTGTGTGCTTGTCTGTGTGTGTGCCTGCGTGTGCATGTGTGCATGTGTTGTGAACAGCCGGCCGGGATCGGAGCGCGTGACCTGATCCGATTCCGGCAGGCTGCGTGCGCGTGACAGTCTGTTGTCTCCTCTGCCTACTCCTTGAAAGGGAAATGACTGAAATGATCACAATAGATCGCTTTGCGACAGCAGGGGCTTTCGCCCCTGCATTCGCAGGCGCGACCTAAAAAGGACATAAGTAGATATAACACAGGAATGGTGTATCCGTATACAAAAAAGGATTATTATGATACACCAATGCAGAAAACCAATCAATATTAAAACAAGAATTGGTATCCATATCGCACGAGGGGACATAAGAAAAATGTGAGTTTTTCGGATACCTCTTATGCGAGTACTGAATCTGAGGATGACTCACACAATGAGAATAGAAATAGGAAAGAAGCAAATCAGGCACAAAACAGAGATCAGAGACCTTTTTTAGGCAACAATCAACAGAGAGGGAACTATGTGCCACGGGGGAGAGGTCGTGGCAATTACCATCGACAAGCACCTCAAGCCAGACCGCCCTATATGAATACACGCAGTCAGAAGAGGTGGGACTGCTAACTAATGAAAAAGCACAAATCATTAATTTGTCTAAAAAAGTGTTGAGCAATGATGAACAGAAAGTTTTGAATATAGGATTAGGATTTGCACCCATTTCTAAACCCAATACTTATTAAATTTTGAAAGATGTTAAGAACCTGTTTAGAAAGGTGAGATTAAAAAGGTTTTTGGAGAACAAAATGTTACCAGAAAAGAGCAACCAATCAGGCCTAAAACCACCCTCTATTTGGACCCCAGCTCGAGCTATGGTTAGTAAAAGTGTGGAACTTTTTGAAACAGCTGTTGAGAAAGATATTGATAACTTACTGAAAAAGGAGGTTAAATTGTACAACAACAACCTCTCCAAAGAATATAGGGATGCCTTAAAAAGTTTGGAAACTTGTGACACTATAACTATAAAACCAGGGGACAAGGGAGGAAGTATTGTGCTACTGGACACAGAAAATTATCGAGATAAGATGCTTTCTCTCTTAATAGTAAGAGAACATTACAGACCTTCATCGCAGGATGAATGGCAAAAATTACAGACACATCAAAAACACTCTAGATATGGCACTAGAGGATAAAATTATCTGTCCCGATGAACATAGCTTTTTATTTAACAGTCATCCAGTAATCCCTGCCACATATGGGCTCCCAAAAGTACATAAATGCTTAGAGAATCCCCCAATGAGACCGATAGTCTCTAGTTTAAACTTCCTCACTGAGCCACTGAGTGTGTATGTGGATACATTTTTAAGACCAATGGTATCCCAACAAAAATCGTACATTAAGGATACAACTGAAATAATAAAGAAAATTGAAGGTATAAAATTTGATGATCGTAAACAGTGGCTAGTTTCACTCGACATCGAATCATTATATACAAACATACCCCAGACAGCCACAGTGGAGACTGTCAGTGACCTTTTAAAAGATGCGAATGGAGATTTATCAGAACACTCTACATTTATAGTGGAACTAGTTGACATCATATTGAGGAATAATATCTTTCTTTTTGAGGAAAACCTATACTGCCAGATCAAGGGCACTAGCATGGGGGCTAACTGTGCTCCGAGCCTGGCTTGCCTCTATGTTGGTGTCTTTGAAAATAAACACATATATAACGAGGCAGCACCATTCTATGATAACGTGACAAATTGGTCGCGGTTTATAGCCACATATTCTTCATTTGGGATGGTGAAGAAGATGAACTACTGGAGTTCATCGCGTGGCTAAACTGTGGGGATCCGAATTTAAAATTCACCCATACTATGAGCCAGAAAGAATGTGCCTTCTTGGATATCACAATAAAAGCAAAGGATGAGGAACTTATAGTGGACTTATACGTGAAGCCAAGTGATCGCAACACGATGCTCCACTATAACAGTGAACACCCACGATGCCAGAAGGATAACATACCCTTCGGCCAATTTCTGCGGATCCGCAGAAATTGTACGAACAAAAAAGATTTTGAAATCCATGCAGAGAAGCTGAAAATCAAATTGAACAACAGGGGATACCCTAAAAACATCATAAAGAAAGCATACAAAAGAGCTATATTTTATAACCATGAGGCATTATTTGAGGGCAAAACAAGAGGAGATAAAGTAGATCAAATAGTTTTTGTGTCTAATTACTCAGCGATCAGTAATAAAGTAAAAAATATAATAAATAGAAATTGGAGTTATCTCCAGGAGAACAATTCGGTAAGGATACAAAAGCCATTGTTCTCATATAGACGCAATAGGCCAATCAGGAATAGATTGGTGAGAACATATAGAGACAAAAGTGAGACCCACCAAGTAGGCATCATGACAAATAAAAAATTAACTGGTACATACCCATGCAGCACATGCGGGAACTGTAAATCGATAATCCCTGGAGAAAAGATCACGTTAAATAATCGTAGCCACAATGTGAAGAATATGTTTAATTGTAAAACCCAAAATGTGATTTATTTAATTGTGTGACCCTGTGGCCTTGGTTACATAGGGGAAACGAGCAGAGAGTTCAGGACTAGACTGAACGAACACAGGTCCGCAATTAGAACAAAGAAGAAAAATGCCCCCTTAACAGATCACTGGATAGAATGTAATCACACAGTGGAGGAGCTCCGCTGGTGTATTTTAGAAAAAGTGACGTTATCAAGAAGAGGAGGTAACCTAGACAGGAAAAGAAAAATGCGAGAACAATTCTACATGTGTACATTCAAAACCCACACTGAAGGCTTCAATAATCGTGAGGAATGGGAAAGAATGTACAGATGAACTGAAAAGGACTATGGTGGACAAGATAGAGTCCTAACAAAATAATAAAGAATTTCTTCGTTCTCTTTACAAAAGGTAATGTGTTGATAGGCAAGACTCGGTACTACATATAACTACTGGGACCTAAAAGAAACGATCCTCAATAAGGAAAATAATAAACATGCCCCTTTCTAGCCCATAACAGCGAGGAACAGCGTTTCGTAGCTAACAATAATAATAAAAGAACCTTTTTGAGTCAAACTTGGTAACGGCAATACCCACCAAGAGGACCCAAACATGTTAGCGATATGATATTTATACCAGCTGATCGCAATAACATAGATAAATGAAGGCATCAGACCAGGATAATAAATATATGAGGAACCAAAGGGGAATCAATTAAAGGACTCGCTAACAATCTATAGTATAATCAGGAGGCTACTATGATAGCATGATTAAGGAGCTATACCACCACACTCCAAGATGTCGGCCATAGTAACATGGGCGAGTAAGAGGTCCCGTGTTTGCGTGACGTCAACCGGAAGTATAAAATTAGCATGACGAGCGGTCACATTTTTTCCTAACAACGCTGAGACCGGTGGGAGCATAACAAGAAAACGTCAATAGGTAAGCCGGAGCAATATCGCAGTCCTATATAGATGGAATTCTGTATCGAATCGCATGCGCTAAACTTAGACCAAAACGGGGCGGAAATTCAACGACTGTTGGGCTTTCTTAAGCAAGTATAAAATGCTTGTGCAGTAGTGTGGCTCACTGGTTAGAGGCGGCAGACCCGAGAGCAGAGGACGGCCCGGGACCAGGGTTCGATTCCCGACGCGGCAGGTTTCTGGACCAGGGTCAGCGGACTTGATAATTCTCTCGCCTTGGTGCCCACTCTGATCAGCGATCACACTCGGCAACTCTGGGCATAAGCTTGCCTCATCTGCACTAACGGCCCCACCAGACCGCCGGGGATGCCTGGTCTCACCCTGGAGATACCCATTAAGGGACCATCTCTCAGGGAAGCCAGGAAGGGTTTCGCAGCGGTCGAAGCGCGGAGATACTCCTCCGGGAGTCTATCCTAGCGCTATATAAACCCACAATTAATTTGCATACCATTAGTATAAGGGTGTAACACACCGATATGGTGACTAGTGCTTGTTGCAATAGTAAATTAGGTAACTGAGGGAAATTGATGCAACGTAGAACTAAGAGACTGAGAAACTGTGTATTTTCCATCATAGATAACAAGGAGAGGGTTAATGAAAAAATCACCCCACTTGGAGTTCAACTGAAAAGTGAACCGGAGGTCTGTGTAATATGCCCACAGGTGAGAATGATGATAATTATGAGCATAATACTACAACAGTAAATATGTAATACGAGTCTAATAGTTGGGTTTGTGTTTATTCTAGCGATAGGCAACACAATAATGTTAAACGTATGCCTACCTTGTTAGAGGAAAAGTTATCAAAACACAAAGAAGGAATCGACACCCGTGAATTGACAAAAACACGAGGTGAGTTAATATGCCATAATCATACCTACATAGGAAGAGAGAATAGAAAAGAACAATGGGGACAATGGACCTTATTTCCTATTGCAGCAACTGCTCTTTAATAGAAAAGGAACTACTGGGGCAACACCAGTCCAAATTGAAGGATTAGGAAGTACAGGTGGGTTTTAACTAAATATGTTCACGTGTAGATGACCTTAATTGTAATAATGGGCCAGTGTAGAGCAATGGTTGTATATATCTCTACAGGTCGTAATTGATTAAATCGACCTATAGAAAATCATTTTAAGAAATGGTATGAAGCACATCGTATCCCCATCAAAGGAAAGGATACCGTCATAAACAGACTCAGGTATGATCTACGTGAGATTGTACCAAGAATAAAACAACTTGGTGTATTTAAATAAATTTGCTCCACAAAGGGTAATACACTTAATAACCGTAGATGCAATATATGTTTACCTATAGGTTTGTTTGGAGTCAAACTGAATGAGATCTCTGAATAACGACAGATCCCAAAGTCAATAATGGACAGAGGCCTGATCATGTTCAGGTAAAGAGGATGAATGTAGATGTTTTAAGATGAATGGGAGTGAATGCATATACAAAGCCCCTTAAGTTAACTGTAGCTGTGAAGACACCCACCAGGAGGGAGGGCTTGATAAATAGCTTTAGGAAAACCACAATAGGCAAATAGCACAATACCAGCTACTGTAGTAAGATCTTAGGCAAGAACATTAATAAATGTAACATCAACGTGCAATTGTTTATAAGGATGTTTGTCTTACATTGTATTTTTGTATCCACAGATCCATGTATTGTTAACTGTCCTGAAGAAGGTGGGGTAAAAAAGCCTTATCCACCGAAACGCGTCGACATTCCTAACAGAAGGTTTTTAATTCAAATCTTTTTATTGAATTGTGTAGATATATGTTGTTTTTAACTGCATCAAACAAATATGTGTCATATATATTGTGAAACAAACGAGCATTAGGCACTGTATTAATAAATGGAACGTCTATGATCATATTGTTCAAAGATACATATTTGCTTTTTTTATACTGATTTATTTTTACATTGATTAATTTTAATAAATAGTTCTATGCCAAGTGAATATTGCCTTTGTGGTTCTACTATTAGAAGGGACATAACATACTATTGCTATATCAAAGGGGATCCAAGAGTGAATGCAAGAGTGAGAGCTTCTTTATCCCGGATACACTGTAATACAATTCTTTTCCACATAAAGATTAAAAACCCAGGGAATACTTTACAAGTTTTGTCGCTAGTCAGAATTCCTACTCAGGCTGTTCTGATCTGTGATGTGGACATGGCCATGTCTACTACTGTGAGTCCTAATACTTTGGGCAAGTACAGACAGACACATTTGATTAATGATAAAGTGGCTCAGGCCTACAGGGGCACATGTTCCAGTGTCACTATGGTGACACCTAACTTTGTGGACCCAGGACATATTGTACTGGGTGATAATTACCTGGTGACCAATGCTAGCAATGTCACTACGACACATAGTGTGGCAGTTGTTAATTTCTCCTGGGGAGGGGTACCTGGCCTCAAAAGAGTTGTGGTAAGTGCAGACCTCCCAGTTGAATGTCTTTTGGGCAATGATCTTGAAAACTCAGTATGGTCAGAAGTGTAAAAATGTAAATTGATACTTGTATAGCGCACTACTCACCCGCAAGGGTCTCAAGGCGCTTGTACGAATACCGCTGTGGAACCCGTCCTGGCTTTCCCTGTGAGGCGTCCACTCCTGGGCATCCCCAGGGTGAAGGCCAGGCATCCTTAGCGTTGTGGGGGCCGTTGTGGAGATTAAGCAAGCTATTGCCCAGAGTTGCACAGTGGGACTCCATGATTGGAATAGGCACCGAGGCGAGAATTATCAGGTCCGTGGAATTTTTTGAGCCCAAGACCCGCCGAGGCAGGGAATTGAACCCTGGTCCCGGACTAGACGTCTGCATCAGGGTCTGCCGCTCTAACTATTGAGCCACACTTCTCCAGTGGAGTGTAGGACGCATGCAGAGATGTTAGGCATATCAGCACATGTCCTTGCTGTGACCAGGTCACAGGCCGAAAAGTGCCAAACTGAACAGGCCTTGGATCCTGAAACTATGGACCAAGTGCCATCCAAGAGAAAGAGCAGTAGGGTTAAGGCAGTACCTTCCCCCCTGACCTCAATTGAGGATCAGCCTTCTCAGGAAGATGATTCTGAGACTCCTGAAGGAACTGTCCTGGAAGAGCTTGAACCTGAACAGGTTGAGTTTCTGGGGACAGGGGGACCTTCAAGAGCAGACTTGAGGCAGGCTCAGTTAGACTGCCCCTCTCTTGAACCCCTCAGACAGCAAGCTGCTGCTGAGGCTGCTGGGAATGCTCACGGTACCCATAAAGTGTATTGGGATGATGGGCTCCTTTATTCAGAGGCTAGAGACCCCAAGCCTGGTGCTTCCAGGAGGTTGGTTATACCTCTGCAATTTAGGGGCTTCCTTTTTACCTTGGCCCATGATATTCCCTTAGCAGGACATCTAGGCCAGAACAAGACTTGGGACAGGCTTGTCCCTCACTTTCACTGGCCCCATATGTTAGAAGATACTAAGAAGTTTTGTCGCTCCTGTGTGACCTGCCAAGCCAGTGGCAAATCAGGTGGCACAACAAAGGCCCCCCTCATACCACTACCTGTGGTGGGGGTACCCTTTGAAAGAGTTGGGATTGACTTTGTTGGACCAATGGATCCCCAAACAGCCTCTGGGCACAGATTTATACTGGTGGTAGTGGATCATGCCACCAGGTATCCAGAAGCTATTCCCCTAAGGATCACAACAGCTCCTGTTGTGCCAAGAGCCCTCCTGGGAGTTTTCTCAAGAGTGGGCTTTCCAAAGGAGGTTGTCTCAGACAGAGGTGAAAACTTCATGTCTAGGTACTTGACTGCTATGTGGAAGGAGTGTGGTGTTAATTACAAATTCACTACACCCTACCATCCACAGTGCAATGGGCTTGTTGAAAGATTCAACAAGACCCTCAAGGGTATGATCAAGGGTTTACCTGAAAAGCTTAGGCGAAGATGGGACATCCTTCTACCCTGCCTTCTGTTTGCTTACAGAGAGGTCCCACAAAAGGGGGTTGGCTACAGCCCTTTTGAGCTTTTGTTTGGGCATCCGGTAAGGGGACCCCTATGTCTGGTGAAGGAAGGATGGGAGTTACCTCTCAAAAAGCATAAACAAGACATAGTGGACTATGTACTTGGTCTCAGCTCCAGGATGGCGGAGTATATGAAGAAGGCTTCTAAAAACCTTGAGGCTAGCCAAGAACTTCAAAAAGCTTGACATGACCAAAAGGCTGTGCTGACTGAGTACCAGCCAGGACAGAAGGTGTGGGTGTTAGAGCCAGTGGCCCCAGCAGCACTCCAGGACAAATGGTCTGGACCCCACACCATTGTTGAGAAAAAGGGAGAGGTCACCTACTTGGTGGACCTTGGAACCCCTAGGAGCCCCCACAGGGTGCTCCATGTCAATAGACCCAAAGCATATGTTGACAGGGCAGACATGGGCTTGCTCATGGCTACAGATGAGGGACAGGAGGAAGAGAGTGACCCTTTCCCAGACCTGTTGACTCAGAACCCTGATGATGGTTCAGTTGATGGTGTGGCCTTAGCTGGCAGCCTCACTGACCAGCAGCAACATGACTGCAGACAAGTTCTACAGGCATTTAGACATATGTTTTCATTGACACCTAGTCAGACTAACTGGTGCACCCATGAGGTGGACACTGGTGTCAGTCTTCTTGTGAAGAGTAAGATCTATAGGCAACCTGACCATGTCAGGGACTGTATAAAGACTGAGGTACAGAAAATTCTTGAGTTGGGAGTAATTGAGCCATCAGAGAGCCCCTGGGCCAGCCCAGTAGTCCTTGTACCAACACCTTACACCCAAGGTGGTAAGAGAGAGATGAGGTTCTGTGTAGACTATAGAGGTCTCAATGCTGTCACAAGGACAGATGCTTACCCAATTCCAAGAGCAGATGAGCTCATTGATAGATTGGCGTCTGCCAAGTTTCTGAGCACATTTGATTTGACAGCTGGCTATTGGCAAATCAGGTTAGCTGAGGATGCCAAGGCAAACACTGCTTTCTCAACCCCAGGAGGTCATTATCAGTTTGTGGTATTGCCCTTTGGCTTGAAGAAGGCACCTGCCACTTTCCAAAGGTTGGTGAACCAAGTCCTTACTGGGTTGGATGACCTTTGTGCAGCTTATCTTGATGATATTGCAGTCTTCAGCTCCACCTGGGAGGATCACCTGATCCACCTGAAGAAGGTTTTAGAGGCCCTGCAGAAGGCAGGCCTAACTATCAAGGCCACAAAGTGCCAGATAGGGCATAGTAAGGTTGTGTACCTGGGCCACCTTGTAGGTGGGGGTCAGGTTCAACCACTGGAGAGTAAGATCCAGACCATCAAGGACTGGGCTCCTCCAACTACCCAGACACAGGTCAGAGCTTTCTTGGGCCTGTCTGGTTACTACAGAAAGTTTGTTAAGAACTATGGGTCCATTGTGACACCACTTAATGACTTGACTTCAAAGAGGATGCCAAAAAAGGTTCAGTGAACAGTTAGCTGTCAAAAGGCATTTGATGACCTGAAGAAGGCCATGTGCTCTGCACCTATCTTAAAGAGTCCTGACTACTCCAAAGAGTTTATTTTCCAAACAGATGATTCTGAGTTGGGGTGGGAGCTGTGCTTTCACAACTTAATGTCGATGGTCAAGACCAGCCCATTGCTTTTATTAACAGAAGGCGGACCACTAGAGAGAAACGTTGGTCAGCCATTGAGAGGGAGGCCTTTGCTGTGGTTTGGGCCCTGAAGAAGTTGAGACCATACTTGTTTGGCACTCACTTCAAAATTCAGACAGACCATAATCCCCTCTTGTGGCTAAATCAGATGAAGGGTGAGAATCCCAAACTGCTCAGGTATTCCATTTCCCTACAGGGGATGGACTTTACAGTGGAGCACAGACCATGGTAATGCAGATGGTCTCTCCAGGTATTTCCACTTAGAACATGAAGACACAACTGGTCAAGGTTAGTCTAATGTCCCTGCGTTTGGAGGGTGGGGGTTATGTAGGAGAGTAGGGTCTGCTTTCCTATGGTCACCCCATTTTTTGCTTTTTGCTTCACTGGTTTTCGACTTAATGTGGCTGTGGGCCTGCTAATCAGACCCACAGCCCTGCTGTTCTCTCTCTAAATTTCATACCATGTACTTTAGGTACATCACCAATTGGGATTTGGGTCACTCTTATGAGTCCCTGTATAGTGTACTGTAGGTACCCAGGGCATAGGTGCACCCAAGGCCTACCAGGGGCTGCAGCATATATTTTGCCACCCCTGGCTGGCCATCCAAACTGACACAACTGGCTGATCACTCAGCGGGGCAAGGTCGTGTAATCACCCCTTGCTTAGATATAGTATTCCTATGTCTAACCTTATATCTGGACACAAATACACCTATAAGTCACTCCTATGGCAGGCCTTAACAATCCTGAAGGCAGAGTGCTTGGTTTTATGTGAGATGGTGCTCTAGCATGAGCTGAGCCCGTCTGCAGCTTTCGGAACATGTCCTTATAGCTGTTCTACTACTCTTAAACCCTAAAAACATACTTATTTACCAGTAACTAATTTCTTCCCTGTACGATGTACTATCCTTTGAATAAGACCATCTGGAGCTATATTTCTTACAGGCAAAGCGCGGAGATACCCCCTTGGGGGTTTATTCAGGCGCTATATAAGAATATAAAATAAATAAATAAATTATGAACCTTGCGGTTAAATGCTATCTTTGGTTTGGCTTTATCAATACATGTTGTGTAAGGTGTCATACGTTTTGGAATACTACCCCCTCGCCAGTTCTGGCGACGGGGGTAGCATTCCACCCTTCTAGAGGGAGAGGACATGTTACTTCCCTTAATCCCGGTTAAAATTAACCAGAGCCTCAGCATCACAAAATGGATGCTGCTGCCACAGACACAAGTCTGACCTCCTGCTGCTGGGAGTCCTTCCAGCGAGGGAGGCTTGGACAATAGGTTTCCTGTCCCAGGGATGTGCTAGCAACACCCCATACAGGCTATAGTGTATTGGGGCAGGGAGGGCTGAATGAAAGGAGACACTGCCTGGGGCACACAAGGTGTCCCATGCATAGTCCAGTTCAAACCGGTGCTGGGGCACTCTAGCCCTAGCTCTGACGCGAAACTGGACAAAGGGAAAGCGGTGTAACACCCATAGGAGGGACCTAGCAGGTAATCCAGCCACCAGATTTGGTATATAGGTAGGAGTTGAGTCCCAAGACTTTAGATTTATCCTGACTGAAACTCTGATACGAAACTCTGGACCTTTTACATCCTACTCAACGTAGAAGACTGAAGAATCTCCCTTGTGGTCAAGGAGTGACCACCCTGTGCAAGCAGGCACCATCAAGCGCTCAACAGTTTGCTTTGTGGTTGCTCCCGCCGGAGCTCAAACACAGAGCCTGACAAGACCCAGACTTCCTTCAGCCCGATCCCCAGCCACAGCAAAGCTGAGACCCGTTGAGGCGACACGAGACGTGGGACCAGCCATCTTGGAAAGCCAGCGAATTGCTTTCCATGCAACTTCTGAGGCACCCTCAAAGTTGTGCAATGGGGATTGAGAAGCCCTAACCCCGAGCACCAACTGCACTGAAGATCAGCCCTCCACATTCCACGAGTTCTGCGTGGGGCCCTTCTGCATTTCCTGCTCGACGCGTCTGTCGGGTCACTTGCCCGTTGGCTAGTGGCCTCCGTGATGATGAAACCTTGAATTTCCAATGCTGTTCTGGTTGCTCCAGACTGGCCCTTGCTCCCCTGAAAAGGAGCAGCCCATCAGACCTTGCTGGTCTGACCCAGAAGCCATCTTCGATTCTTGCATGGGTTGCATTTGCCAAGGCCTGTTGACTCTGAATCGAGAACCGACACCGCCAACAGCGAGAGCCTTTGTGGGACAGTCCGTGCTCAGCTCCTGGTCATTGTTGACACCTCCTGGTCCACGTGGCAGCAGAGACAAGCTTCTCGACATCACCTGATTCCTTTGCGACATCGCCTGGTTCCTTCCTGGTTCCATCCTGGTCACTGGCTAGTGACCCAGACTCTGTCCCCTCTGCTTTCAGGTACTCCTCATCCTCGATCCACCCTTGGATCCAACTGGACTCTTCTCTCCTGGTCGCCTGCAGCATCTTTTCTCCAAGGCTCCATAGGAATCCACGACGAAAGCCGACACACTTTGGGACCTATGCACCCGCTTCCTGTGGGTGAGGTAACGGGAGTACTCCGGTGCTCCTGTGAAGATTAACTCTCCTAGTGTCCTAGTTTCAAGTGGTTAGTTCCTAGTCCAGTCGGAAGACTCCTAATTCGGTAACTTTATAACTTTACGCACCCATTGACTTCTATGTGTGCACGCGTAGGCAATTAGACACTGCACACGCATCCCGTGGGCCTCCTGCCACCTAACAACTGTTAGTCCACTGTAGCCCCAGCGATTCCCAAGGCCCTAGGCCTTTTAACTGTTCGTGACGTGGTTCTTATACCACTTTTTTAGTATATGGTTTAGCGGGCCACCTGGGCCTATCCATATTTGTGCAACTTATTGTATGTTAGATTGAGTTACTTGATATGCGCTTGTGCCTTTGCCCTCATAAAGAGTTCAGAGGATTGATTTAGAAATAAATACATATATATTTTGAATATATAACCTGTGTGGTGTCCTTTCATTTGGTATTAAAGGGATTGCATATGGTTAAACAGCTTCTTCACATGCCCTCCTAAGTTAAGCCTAAGACTGCTTTTGTCCATGCTACCACTAGGATAGCTGGTCTATAAGGTTGACTTTACAACCATCACCATGAGGGTTGTTTGGACTGGTGCAAGGTGCTCACTAGAATAGTGAACATCATATACCAGGCCAACTTCTCACAACGGATACATATGTCGCCACGCATCAACGATCTCTTGATCAGCAACAATCGTTTTTAAAGTGGATTGGGATGTGGACCACTGGTGTGGTTGCGGGTGTGAGCAGTCAAGAGCAGGCTCTATGGCGACATTCAGGTCCCCTCCCCAAAGTAAGTGTGTGGAGCCTATTTCCAGGATTTTACCCCAAAGTAGCCTAAATAATTCCGGGTCATCAGAATTGGGCCTATAGCAGGAGACAAATGTGAAGGTCTGTGCCGCTAATCTGCCCCAGGTGATGGAGTATTGTCCCTGCTTGTCCACCAGAGACCCTATAGGAGTGTATGGGAGAGTTTTACTCACAAGAATGCACGTGCCTCGTGCGTACGATGAGTAGGAAGAGAAGCTGGTATAGCTGACCCAGGGAGATGCAAATGTAGGGGCAGTGGTAGGGTTAAAATGTGTTTCCTGCAGCATCGCGCAGTGTATGTTGTGTCGGTCCTGGTAGGCTAGGATGTGTCGGCGCTTGCGCAGATCTCCCAGCCCTTGTACATTCCATGTGAGGAACCGGTATGTTGGGTGAGTCGGGGGATCAGTCACGGCAGCAGACATGGCAATACATGTTCATCAGCAATGTGTGTTGAGTGTTGATCGGTTTTGCAAACTGGGACTGACAGCCAGTGGCGTGTGGCAACTCATTAAACTACGATTCGAGGATATAGGCGTTCTGAAGGGTTAAAGTCCTTACCAGCTTGCAGGTCACAATAAGGGGACAGAGGACTTACCAACTTCGCCCCGGCTTAATAGTCTCAGCAGGGTTGGGCAGGGGGGGAGGTGCGCATCGGGAGTCCATACAGACCATCCGGTCAGTGTCTACGTCGCAGTGCCTCCCCTCCGCATCCATCGGCTGTGTGAAACAGGATGCATCCAGGAAATAGCATGTCTGAACGGCGAGTTCTCGTCCATCATGCAATCATTAGTGCAGTTCCTCATTCTATGCCGGAGGAGCCGCCGCGGTCTTCCAGGGGGTGGGGAGGAGATGTACGAGCAGCCTGCTGCTTTGGCAAGCTTTTAAGAAAGTCCTGTGCCTGCTGTGGAGTGTTGAAAAAAACCTGTTTCCCTGAGTGTGTGACTTTGAGCTGTGCCGGGAAGAGCATAGCGTAAGGCAGATTTAGCTGCTGCAGTTTCTTTTTGACTGGGATGAACTTTCTCCTCTGTTCCTGCACTGCCATCAGGGTAAAATCAGGGTAGAGAGAAATCTCCATACCCTGGAAACAGAGCTGCCCATGTTCCCTGGACAGGTGGAGGGCAGTGTAGCGGTCCTGATAATTTAATATCCTGGCTATTATCGGCCGGGGAGTGGCACCTGGGACAGGTCGTGCAAAAAGGGAATGGTGCCCTCGCTCCACCACCAAGACCGGCGAGAAGGCCTCCCTCCCAAATAGCGTAATAAGGAGACGCTCCACAAAGTCCTCCATCCGCCCTCTAGCTGTCATCTCAGATACGCCAAGGATTCTGTGGTTGTTGCGGCGGGTGCGGGATTCCAAATCCTCATTCTTGGCGGCTATTACCTGAGTCCTCTAGGTCCGAAATAACGCGCTCCGCCTCCGTCAGCCGGTACTCATGTTTGTGCACCCTGTGCGTGACTCCGTCCAACCTCGAATTTATGGAGTCCATCTTGGATTCGATGGAGGTCAAGCTGGACTGCATGATGAGTAGAAGTTCCTTTAAGTCTGCAGTGAAGGGGGGTGGGGGTTCCGCGTGCTCCTCCTGCTGATCTGCGTGCGAGGGGGTGAGCTTTCGTGCTTTGAAAGTCAGCTTTGGCTGGCGTCCGTCCAGCTTCCCCATCTCCGAGGGCTGGGACGCGTGTTACTGTACTTAAGCAGAAGGGGAGGGGTCCGTCCACAAGTAGGCCTCTGGGGCTAGAGCAGCAAAGAGGTACGGCGTCACAGCAGCGATCCGCCTAGAGGGATTTCCGCCAAAACAAGCCCTGTGTCCGGCCTTCACTGGCAGCTGTGTCCTCCTTACAGCAGCATTGTTCGAAATCGTTTCTCAGTTCCAGCCTGGCTTATGGGAGGATCCAGCAGATGATAAGGGGAGGGGGGCCTCGTCCTCAGCTTCCAGCCCCTCAGCAGCAATGATGCAAGTTAGACGGGTCTTGCATCAAGCTTCCTAATGGCGAGACGACAGCAGCCTATGCTGTTACTACCTTGCATACAGTAGTAGAAACTGCACGCATTACACAGAATTCAGCACAAGCTGCCGAGTTGATTGCATTGACGAGAGCGTGTGTGTTGGCGAAAGGGAAAAGAGTGACTGTTTACACTGATAGCCAATACGCCTTTGGTGTAGCTCATAGTTTCGGTCGTTTGTGGAAGGTAAGAGGATTCTTTACTTCCCACGGCACTAAAATACAGCATGGTCAGTTGGTAACTGACCTCCTTGAAACACTTGCCTTGCCTACTTAAGTAGCGATTGTGAAGTGCAGTGCACATAAAAGGATCACTGATGATGTGGGTCATGGGAATGCTTTTGCAGATGAGGTAGCGAAAGAAACAGCGAGAAATGTTAAGAGTCACATGTATGTTGCAGGCCCTGCAAGATGGGTCAGAGAAGGAGGTATGTGTGAAGACACAGTAGAAAGTGTGAAAATGATCCAAGAAGAAGCAACTGAGAAAGAATTGAGTAAGTGGAGAGAGAGCACGGGAATGTTGGACGCGACGGGATTTTGGACGGAATTGTCAGAACATCAACGTTGGCTGTTACCAGATGCTTATGTACTACCTGTAGTTACTATGGCGCATGGTCCAGCTCATATTAGTGGAAAGGGAATATGTAAGCTTTTGGCTCCAGTATGGCAGAATGAAGGTTTCCCCAAATGTGCGGAGAATGTGGTGAAACATTGTATTGTTTGTTTGATGCATAATCCAGGAAAAGGAACACCAACTCCGGCAGGTCATTTTGCTCCCCCTACGTATCCTTTTGATGTATTACAAATTGATTACATTCACATGGAACGTTCCAATAACCTCAAGTATGTTCTGTTGGTGGTTTGTGCCTTTTCCAGATGGATAGAGGCCTACCCCCTAAAGGACAATACTGCTTTGTCCACTGACAAAGTCCTCTTGAAGGAATTCTTCCCTAGGTTTGGTTTGCCGAGCATTATCTGGAGTGACAATGGGAGTGAATTTGTAGGCCAAATTATGCAGAAGGTGTGTATGGGTCTTGGTATTAGACAGAAATTCCATGCGGCAAACCACCCTCAGTCAGCGGGTTTGGTAGAGTGTTATAATGGCACTCTCAAGCTCAAATTAGCAAAGATTCAGGCCAGCACAGGCCTTTCTTGGCCTGATGCCTTGCCTTTGGCACTTCTGTCCACTCTTGTTTAGGACTTAGTCCATATGAGGTCATTTTTGGACGCCCAGCCAATGTTTGGGGAGTCCCTCGACCCAAAAAGTATTCTGATATTCCATACCCATTGTTGGTTGATTACTTGCATGACCTCACTACTAAATTGCGTGTTATTCATCAACAGGTCCAAAACGCTTTGCTGGAGGCTTCCCCAGATCCAGGACATTCCATTCAACCTGGTGATTTTGTTTGCGTCAAAAATTTCCAGAGGAAGAAGAATCTGGAACCTCGCTGGGGGCCGCCGCGACAAGCGCTTTTGACGACACGAACAGCTGTGAAGGTCGTCGGGAAGAAAAATTGGGTCCACGGCGTGCACTGTAAAAGGGTACCATTACCTTTACCTTATGACCAGTGGGTCCGAGAGGGTGTTGGTGATAGTGAATGTGAGAAAGTACCCCGATTTGTACCATTCAGTAGTGCACGCCTGGACTGGAAAAGTTCTGAAAAAGAAGACGACGACGTGTTGCAAGAAGCTTTACCAACGCATTTGCAACTAAATACAACAGACCCAGAGACTTAGTTTCGAAAACAAACGATACCTGGCAAGACACGGTACAACCTAAGACCTAGGTTGACCAAAAAACAATTGAACTTTGTGTTTTTCTTTCCTTCTTGCTGGTTATAATTTTTTTGTATTAAAAGACATTCCTTTTTCCACTATCCATCAAGTTGCAGGGTCACGGGATGAGTCTTAGGCTGTGACCTGAATAGTGACTAGGTCAACAGGATTTGCAGTGTCATAGGACGGCTAATAACCACAACTAAGTGATCCAGAAACATAACCGTGAGCAAC
Organism: Lissotriton vulgaris; assembly: GCF_964263255.1. Classification (NCBI taxonomy): domain Eukaryota; kingdom Metazoa; phylum Chordata; class Amphibia; order Caudata; family Salamandridae; genus Lissotriton; species Lissotriton vulgaris. Next base: position 140,485,857 of record NC_141685.1, read on the forward strand.
GCCTTTAGAGAAATGGAGAACCATGTGGAAGGGGGTGATATTACAATTGTAAAAAGAAATAAGTACAAGAAATTATTGTTTAGTCATTGTGGCGTAGCATTATGTATTCTAGTATGTCTATGTAGTTTATTAGCTTGTGTAGGATGGATTGTCCACACTATGCAGCAAGCACCTGTGCCTACTTCCGTTTCTTTGCTTTCTCCTACTACTGTTTCCCCGCATAAATTCTATGCACTCCCAGACCACGAGCAAATTAGGAGAACAGAATATCTCAACAACTCGTTTATCCAGTTGTTACATCAGCATCAACTGGTAGTTAACACTACTGACTGTTGGGTCTGTGGGCTCATGCCCGATAACACAGAAAGAGGGATGCCATATTTAGTCCTTCCATTTTCATATGAAGGTTCTGCTTGGGCTTATCTGGCTATGTTTTCTAATGCATACCAGAATCAACTTCAGTATCCTCCTGGTGGTCCATATAATGGTGGAGCAGATTTTAGTTATAATCCTTTGATAAAGGGAATAGTGACTATGCCTAAAATTGCTGACATTAGTAAGATTCCCATCGATGAGAAACGAGCATATGATGGTTGGAATGTGACTCGTTACATTACTAGTCTCACTGATAAGGTTAGACAAAGAAGATCTTCGCCAATTTGCACCATACCTCATAAAGGTAACTTATGTCTGCAAATAAATGGTCAGAACACTAAGATCAAACAGGAAAGCAGTGTTTGCTCCCATACATACGTTTATACACCCTTAGTTTCTTCACCGTTGGTACCATCTCAAGGTACATATTTTATCTGCCACGATAGAGCCTACACATGGCTTCCCACCTATTTCCCGAGAACATGTTATGTGGCATTCCTTCTTCCCCAGACATACACTGCTCCTTCAGATCATCACAGAAAGAGATATGGTAGAGGGGTTATTGATTCCGAAGACACTGCTGGACAAGAGGGAAGAGACTTTATTAAAGGGTTTCTTCCTTTTTGGGATCCAATGGTCAATAGCAGAAACATTAGACAACTAGATTGTGTGGTCGATGCTACCATAAATGTGACTTCTAGAGCATTGAGTAATCTGACACCTGAACTTCAGGCGGATCGCCTTATGACTTTGCAAAACCGAATGGTTTTAGACATTGTCCTTGCAGATAGAGGAGGAGTCTGTAAATTGATTGGGTCAAGTTGCTGCGTTTATGTTCCTGATAATGCGCCTCCAGTATACCAAGCCATCTCTAAGTTACATGTAATTTCCGAGTCTATTCATCAAGACACCGGAAATTGGTCTGTGATGGGATGGTTTTGGGAACTACTGTCCATCTATGGGGATGGAAAGTGGTAACTTTCCTTGGAGCGATTCTAGCGATTACCTTTTCTTGTTGCCTCTTTTTGCAGTGTGGCCCCGCCATCTGTGGACTTTGTGCCACCTTGTGTATTCCAAAGCCTATGTCACAGAAAACAGAGAACATTAAAATGATGTTGCAGCAACAGCTTAGTGACCTCATGACCATTGACATCGACTCAGACTAACATGAGTCCTTTGTGCTTTGCCTGAGTAATGTTCCAAAACATGAAGTGCTACAAGGGACTTGTTTAGAGTACGTTGGCTCTTAGTTAACGAGTGGTTTGTCAAAATCCACCCTATTGTATCAACAAGATATCAAATTAATTGCAAAGCAACATAGATGCAAGGAAGGGCAGGTTAAAAAGAGAGCTAGAGAAGGTGAAATTTGTTCAGAAATAAATTTTACTTGGTAAAAATGACAAGGGATGCAAACATAAATCAATTCAAGCAAAAGGGATCAAGAACTAAGAAAGACAATCAATTTCTCTATAATTCTGAACCCAAAATATCAGCTCCAAATGATTCAGACAAACAACCCAGTTTTAACAATCAAACATGGTTGTGAGGTGGCGTCAAACAACTGCCTTAGAGGAGATGATAATCAGATGTCGACGTTTCGGTCTTGGTTGTTTTCATCAAAAAGACCATCATCAGGACAATGTTTTGTTTCTATGCTGTAAACAACTCCCTATATTAAAAATAAATCAATTATTATTAGCAACATATTAAAAAATAACTTAATTCATAATTTTAAACAACCTAACAAAAGCTCTATTTGTATCTTACAAGAACAATTAAAAAATTGTAAGGGAAAGTATCAACCCCTTCCTAGTGATACCTCCCAGCAATTTAAAATTCAAATCAACAGTCAATGTGACTCAAAACAGAGTAAATCGGATTTGTAGGTATAGTAACCTAAGTACACCTAGTGAAACAAACAAATTCATCATAAGGACCATTTCTCATATGTAATCCTTCATTTGTAAAAAACTATTATTAGGGCATTAACACAGCCGATTACATGATATCTTGCTTGAAATGCAGTTCTAATCAAGTGCAATCCTGTCTCAGACCCATTTTGGATTGTTGGCTTAAAAATAAATGCTCTGTATTTAAGAAGAATGTCTATATTTGTACTTTGACAACAAGTTGATAACATATTATAAGTAGAAACCATTCGGTTTTGTCAACTAGAATCATATTCTACTGTCTCTGTGTTGGGCATTGAGAATGTGCTCTGGGCATAGATAATTAACTGTGTCATACCAGAGAAATAACAAGTAGGGGCCGCAATGAGTTGTTCAGGCGGTCTGATGGAAAATCTACAGAGAGACAAACGTGAACCCAGTCAGTTTCTAAATGATAAATCAATGATTCTAGAATAAAGGTGAAAGAAATGGCAATTACCTTATCACTGGGCAGGTGGTGTTAAGATGATTCCGATAGTCCAGATCAGCTAATGTACTGGTTTTATCTGGAACCGATAGATATTATATTAGGTCATTGGAAACGCATGGGACTTCTTTCTAATGCTGGTCTTAGTTAAAAAATTATAGTTTAAATACCAGCCAGATCATAAACAGTACTATAGATTCTGGTGGTAAGACTCAACGATTTAAATCAAAATAGTGCGCTTCCTGAGTCTAAGAACAGCCCTGCAGGGACTAGAGCAACTACACTAAAGCGCAATGCCTAACGCCTGAGTTCTGGGTGTACTTACTTGGTCCAAAAGTCCGGTAACACCGCACGGTCAGCTTCGGTTTGTGGCAATACACCGAATGCGCTGATGGTCGAGGATGTTTATACCCGCCGACCCGGAAGTACTTAAGTTACGGTGAAAGTCAAGAAGATCAAAAAAATGCTCTCTAAGTGGTAACAAAACAGCTTTATAAGAGCAGCCAAATTGATTCGAAGGTCAATCTAATAAACGGCGTATATGTGCAGTGAATTTAGAAAAACGCGTGTAAATCGCGTTCTGGGTGGCCGCCATGTTGGAACTGGAAAAAATACCCAGAAACTAACAATGGACAAATCATGCAAAGATGGGGGCCATCTTAGAGTGGGAATATGGCTGGATTAATCAGAGACAGAAGAAATGGTTGATTTAATGATGACAAAAGCGATCACACAAAATACATGTTAAATTCTAAAAAGAGCATTCATTATACGGACATCTCTACTTAACATGACTACAAGAATCCAAAATTTAAAGTTTGTTTCCTGATTTTAGCTAAGGCATGCTAGCGCGTGCCATTCTGTATAAGAATTGAGACCCTTTTTGACCGAGTCGGCAAGACAAATCCAGCGTTGTTCCTTTATGGTTAAAAGGTGATCTACATTGGGTTGACGAATATTGGGTTTGATAACTTCTACAACCCACCAATGCAAATCATTCTCTGTATGATTTGCAAGAGAGAAGTGCTCGACCAAAGGGGCATTTTCCGTGTGGCAGCGAATCCTAGATTGGTGTTGTAGGATTCTTTTTTTGATAGGTTGTGTTGTCTTTCCAAAGTACCTCTTGCCACACGGACATTCAATGCAATACACGACGTTGGTCGTGTTGCAGTTCGAGAAATTCCTAAGCTTATAGCATTTGTTATTAAGCTCAAATTGCTTGATGTTAGAGGTGGTGTTACATGCCAGACAATGTTGACATTTGTAATGTCCCTGTACGGGGCTTAGTTGTCTCATATTGTCAACAAGATTAGAGTCTTTCTTATATTTGTATGCATGGACTAAGCGGTCTCTAAGATTTTTTGCTCTCTTGAAGGCAAAGAGTGGCTTCTCTGTAAACTCAGGTAGGTCCGAGAGTAAGGACCAATTCTTGGAAATCACTTTTTTAATGGAGTTTGTGGAAGTCCCAAAGGTTGTGACACACACTAGCTTTGGTTCTGTAGTTTTGGATTTGACTTGTAGCAGTGATTCACGATTATTGTACCAGGCTCGTTTTAACGAATGTTTCAGAAGCCTGTTGGGATAACCCCGGGCAAAAAGTTTCTGTTTCAGTATAGCTGCTTCCTTGAAATAATCCGCTCTTCTTGTGCAATTTCTACGAAGGCGTAAAAACTGCCCAAAGGGCAAACCATCCCGTAAAGCCTTGGGGTGGCAGCTATCATATTTCAGCAGCGTATTTTTTGCCGTAGGTTTGGTAAACAGGGTCGTGAACAGGGTCTTTTCTTCAGTCACTTTAATGGTGATATCTAAAAAGTCAATGCTCGAGTTATCAGAAACTAGAGTGAATTTGAGATTGGGGTTTTGTATGTTAATCCAGTTATGGAAATTCTTTAATTCTGTAATGGTCCCATGCCAAATGAAAAAAATATCATCTATATAACGTAACCAACATCTAAGGTTGGTTACGTATGGGTTGTTCAAACTATAAACAAATGCGTCTTCAAAACTAGAAACATAGATGTTCGCTATATCAGGCGCGAAAACTGCGCCCATGGCTACTCCTTTCTGTTGCTGAAAGAAGGTCTTTTTATGAATGAAGAAGTTTTCACAAAGGGGTATTCGTAGGCAGTCAATTATAAAATCAGAGGGAACCTGATGTGGTCTTTCCCTACTTTCCAAGAGTGAAAATAAGATGTTAAGCACTTCCTCCTGGGGGATATTTGTGTATAAACTTTCAATGTCCATACTGACCAAAAGTTCATTTTCACTATCGAAGTGGATACCTTCCACTTTGTTGATGACTGCCATAGTGTCCCTTATATAGGTCTCTTTTTCTGTGGCAAAAGGGCGGATGAAAAAGTCCGCATATTGTGCCAGGGGCTTAAGGATAGAATTGCACCCTGACACAATAGGGCGCCCAGGTGGATTGGTTATGTTTTTATGAATTTTGGGCAGTATGTATATTGCCGGTACTGTGGGAGCTTTATTAATTAAAAAGGCTGCCTCCTTTTCACTTAACCAACCACTGTTCAATCCTGTAGCTGATAGGTTTCTGATTTTAGTTTCAAGTTGCGATGTTGGGTTACCTGGGAGTTTTTTGTAATTGGTCGCCACTGAAAGTTGTGTTTCTAGTTCTGAGTCGTATGCTTTCTCATCCCAGAGCACAATCCCACCCCCCTTATCAGCAGGTTTTATGATGGTATCTGGGAGGGATTGTAGATGTAGTAGGGCTTGTTGTTGTGCCTTATTAAGATTGAACGGAACCCATTTGGGATGTTTCAAAAGGTGTTCGATTTCAGTCAGAACAGCATTCTCGAATGTTATAATTTCTTTTGCAATTAGATTATTGGTTGGAAAGAAGTTAGATACCGGGCGTAGCCCAGTTGTATCGGCCATTTGAATCGAATCTTTATTCGCAAAAAAATTTTTGAGACGCACTGTTCTAAAGAACTTATAGAGTTCTAATTTGGTGATAAATAATTCATTTTTGTACGTTGGGACAAAAGATAATCCTTGCGAAAGAACAAAAATTTCATCAGTGGAAAGGGAGTGAGAGGAAAGGTTAAATATAGGTACACTTACATTTCCTTCTACCACTCGTAGTACTGGTTCCGGGTCCGTCTGTACCCTGGGGTATAGTTGTTGCGGCCCCATCCTCTGCGTGATTGTCTCGCTTGGCCTCGGACTGGTTGGCCTTGTCCTCTCTGGACCTGTCCTAAAAAAGGTTGCCTCGAGGTGGATGGTTGTTCTTGCGCCCCTCTTTGTTGGTATTCGGGTCCAACCTCGTTTTCTGACTCTGAATCAGTACCCGAAAAGGTGACCCTTTTAGGGTTGCCACGAAAGGACCCTTGCTGTTGTCCTTGTGGTTGGTAGAAATCTTTGTTGAGATAAGGATAGGTTCTTTCTTTATTATATCTTTTTATGTCTAGTTGTAGTTTAGACGTCTTTTTTTGTTGATTAAAGATTTCGAAATCTTTAATAGTCTGTGAAATCTTATCCAACAATGCTTTAGCATCAACAATGCTGGAATCACTATTAATTTTCAACTCTAGTGCTTCTATATCTTTAACCAGATTTTTAATGTGTTTAAGGGCTGTCTCTATGCTCAGCACCATCCAGGTGCGTGAACATTTATTGGAAGCAAAGCTGAAGTGTAATTTAAAGTCTTCGTCTTCAGTGAAAATGATTGGGATGTTTCTGATCTGAAGGCCAGTAGGTATAATATTGGCGTTAAGGCAATCAGTTAAAAACTTAGCATGCAACTCTGTGCGAACTAGTTTTTTACGCAATCTTTCCAACTGATTTAAGTCGGATTCACACGGTAATGGTACTACGGGTCCTTTATTGCCTAATAATGATGGACCTGAAGAGATTTTCTGAATATATTCATCTGTGTAGGTTAGTGTCTCGGCTTCAGACATGAACGTTGCCGACTAACACAAAATCTAAAAGCTATGGAGACAACAGTCTCACCGTACAAAACACCACTTCGAAAAGTGACCCGCAGCAGAAAGAAATCTGCGCCAAAATACGTTTTTTCACAGGGGAAACCCAATAAACCCTTGTAGGCTTGGGCGATTAATGTTCCAAAACATGAAGTGCTACAAGGGACTTGTTTAGAGTACGTTGGCTCTTAGTTAACGAGTGGTTTGTCAAAATCCACCCTATTGTATCAACAAGATATCAAATTAATTGCAAAGCAACATAGATGCAAGGAAGGGCAGGTTAAAAAGAGAGCTAGAGAAGGTGAAATTTGTTCAGAAATAAATTTTACTTGGTAAAAATGACAAGGGATGCAAACATAAATCAATTCAAGCAAAAGGGATCAAGAACTAAGAAAGACAATCAATTTCTCTATAATTCTGAACCCAAAATATCAGCTCCAAATGATTCAGACAAACAACCCAGTTTTAACAATCAAACATGGTTGTGAGGTGGCGTCAAACAACTGCCTTAGAGGAGATGATAATCAGATGTCGACGTTTCGGTCTTGGTTGTTTTCATCAAAAAGACCATCATCAGGACGATGTTTTGTTTCTATGCTGTAAACAACTCCCTATATTAAAAATAAATCAATTATTATTAGCAACATATTAAAAAATAACTTAATTCATAATTTTAAACAACCTAACAAAAGCTCTATTTGTATCTTACAAGAACAATTAAAAAATTGTAAGGGAAAGTATCAACCCCTTCCTAGTGATACCTCCCAGCAATTTAAAATTCAAATCAACAGTCAATGTGACTCAAAACAGAGTAAATCGGATTTGTAGGTATAGTAACCTAAGTACACCTAGTGAAACAAACAAATTCATCATAAGGACCATTTCTCATATGTAATCCTTCATTTGTAAAAAACTATTATTAGGGCATTAACACAGCCGATTACATGATATCTTGCTTGAAATGCAGTTCTAATCAAGTGCAATCCCTTCTCAGACCCATTTTGGATTGTTGGCTTAAAAATAAATGCTCTGTATTTAAGAAGAATGTCTATATTTGTACTTTGACAACAAGTTGATAACATATTATAAGTAGAAACCATTCGGTTTTGTCAACTAGAATCATATTCTACTGTCTCTGTGTTGGGCATTGAGAATGTGCTCTGGGCATAGATAATTAACTGTGTCATACCAGAGAAATAACAAGTAGGGGCCGCAATGAGTTGTTCAGGCGGTCTGATGGAAAATCTACAGAGAGACAAACGTGAACCCAGTCAGTTTCTAAATGATAAATCAATGATTCTAGAATAAAGGTGAAAGAAATGGCAATTACCTTATCACTGGGCAGGTGGTGTTAAGATGATTCCGATAGTCCAGATCAGCTAATGTACTGGTTTTATCTGGAACCGATAGATATTATATTAGGTCATTGGAAACGCATGGGACTTCTTTCTAATGCTGGTCTTAGTTAAAAAATTATAGTTTAAATACCAGCCAGATCATAAACAGTACTACAGATTCTGGTGGTAAGACTCAACGATTTAAATCAAAATAGTGCGCTTCCTGAGTCTAAGAACAGCCCTGCAGGGACTAGAGCAACTACACTAAAGCGCAATGCCTAACGCCTGAGTTCTGGGTGTACTTACTTGGTCCAAAAGTCCGGTAACACCGCACGGTCAGCTTCGGTTTGTGGCAATACACCGAATGCGCTGATGGTCGAGGATGTTTATACCCGCCGACCCGGAAGTACTTAAGTTACGGTGAAAGTCAAGAAGATCAAAAAAATGCTCTCTAAGTGGTAACAAAACAGCTTTATAAGAGCAGCCAAATTGATTCGAAGGTCAATCTAATAAACGGCGTATATGTGCAGTGAATTTAGAAAAACGCGTGTAAATCGCGTTCTGGGTGGCCGCCATGTTGGAACTGGAAAAAATACCCAGAAACTAACAATGGACAAATCATGCAAAGATGGGGGCCATCTTAGAGTTTGCCTGAGTAATGGCAAAAGGAGGGTCTGAGGTTCTGAGGTTTTCGACTCCGCTTCGTATCTAGCCGTCATTTTGTGTCCAGCCGCCATTTTATGTTGCCTCACTCAGGCAGCACGGCGAACGCAGTGTTTTTGCTTTTTTAGCTGCTACATGTCTCTTCTGTTAAAAAGTAACCCCTTGTCCTTGTTTACGAAACCAATGTCAGGGTCTGGCCGAGTTCGTTAATCCATGTCTAGACTGATTAATCCTTGTCTTACTCCACTGTTTGGGTCCCACCATTCTTTCTTACTTTATCTTATTTGACTGGCCTTCGCTATTCTCTTCGTGTATTCTCTTATTACACAAACTATCCTTTGAAACACGCGAACATGTTCTACCACCTGCAAATTGAATTACGGGCACTAGTGTTGATTAACTTGAGGGGAGGAGAGCACACGGGGTCTGAAAGGAGGGCATGTTTAAGATACTTGATAGCTTGTTTTCAAACTTTTCCTATTTGTCAGTTTTGTATATTTTGGGAGTAGCCATTGTAAATATGTGTTCTATAAGAGACTGAAAGCCAAGGAGTTAAGTGGCAGTCTCCTGTGAATATACCATTTGCTACTTCTTGGACAACTGTGCTTAGCTGCAGCTAATAAACTCGATTTTCTACGCCTAACAGAGTGTCTCGTGTATCTGTCTGACAAGGCAGGTGAACCCGGAGATTATAGGCGTGCCCTGCGCTGCTCGGCCCATAAGGCCCGGTTCTCCAGCGGCTCGAAAGACTGGAGCGCTGACCCAGCACCGGGGAAGAGGAAGTGTGAATCCCAGCAGCCCTCCGATCAAGCGGCACAAGCTGTGTCGGACCGGGGCTTAGGGAGAGAGAATTCGGCAGCAGGTATGCGAGTGTGTCAGTAATATGAGTATTTTAAAAGCAGAAAACAACTTAAAAGAGTAAAATAACCTTTGTGTTGTCACACAGCTAGCAGCGTCAAGTAAATACAGAGACTGCTGCGTCCGCATACAGTCCGCATAAAACATCCAGCGCAGCAACACATGTAAGGGGGCAGTCCCAATGGGAGGTTACAACATGAGAAAAGGTGGCTCTAAGGGAGTACTAAGTCTATTTATTTATAAATTGTATATAGCGTAAGCTAGAGGAAAAGGTATCAGAGCGCTTTACATGAAAAGAAATAGCATATTGCAGCTTTACATAGGATGCATAAAATGAGAAATACATCAAATCTCAAAGGGATAGCACAAGCGCTATCTAGGCGAGACCTAATAAGGCCCCTGAATGGGAATAAAAGCCCTTGGTAGCCTAATATTATCTAAATCTGGAGGCTAGTCAAAAGTAGAAAGTGTGTTAAGACTCAATACCCAGCCGGGATGAGATGAAAACTGTGGATCAATGTTTTGTCCACGGGGCAAGGTAACCTAATTAGGAAAATGAATTAAATTTGGATAGCTATACAAGATACAGTGCCAAAAGTTCATAATGCCATCTTTGATCCAATCTTTCTGCGTTTTTCAGTGGTGCAGGGCAGTAGAAAAACTAATTTGCCGTAGGTTGCGCTGAGTGTGGCACTTCTTTACAATCCCAAAGGGAATCTATAAGGACAGTATCCACTTGTCCTTGCTAAAATGTAAATTTTGTTACAATCAGTCAGGTAACGTAGAGTCTAATAACACAAAAGTGTAAGCAAAAGATTCATATATTCATTAGAAGTTTCAAAACTGAAATGCCAGAAACCGGACCCCGGAAGCTTGTTTCCTTCCCAGTATAAGAATTGGCTTGGTAGTTTGGTTTGCCCTGTTCCCATGATGCACTGGGACAGGGACAGACTAATTTGCATGTAGCCGGGTTCTGAGCTGGGATGGTGCAGTGAGCTAAAAAACGGTGATGGATAAAGCCCTGATCTCTTGACTGAGTAGGAGTATTCTCCCTAATTCAGAAACTCTGTCCATCACCACCCCCTTTTCTGAATCTAGGTATCCAGCACGGAGTTAGAAAAGTTATGTGAAAAGTAACTTACCTGCAATTTATTGTAGGAGCCCATTAATTTCAATGTACTGCTCCAAAAAGTTTCCAAGTGCGGAGTTTTGAAAACTGAAAATATTCTTTAGAAATCATGCGAATAACCAAAACTTAATTACTTACCTGTTTCTAGGAAATGTACCAGTGCTGAATCTAGGTATCCAGCACTGAGTTAGAAAAGTAACATAAAAAGTAACTTACCTGCAATTTACTGAAAAAGCCTATTCATTTCAATGTACTGTATTTGCTAAGTGTTGCATACTACTGCTCCCCTGTAAATCAAACAAAGTACAATTTCTACTGCCTACTTGAACTGTGTTCATACAAGTAAATTATTACTGCAATGTATTTTTATGCTTACCTGTGCCAGGCTTGCTTAGTTCTAGAAATAAAACAACAGTATATTTTGTTATACAAAAACAATTGGCCTAGAGTTCAGTTCTTTAGTGTGTGAATTTGTTTTCTGACTGAGTGTGTATATCAAATGCTTAACATTGTCCTCTGATACTGCCTTACTGCTCAACCAACCTACCACTTTAGAGAGTAAGGTTCTATCTAACTTTAACCTCTTCCTACCTCTGGAGACCCTTGGACTCTATACACACTGTACCTCACTTTGGTGCAGTATACAGAGCCAGTTTCTCACTATATGTCTCTCCCAATTTACATGTGATGTTGTTGTCCAGTGGAAAGAGCAAGTTACTTCTGGTAAACTTTTGCAACACGGGAGTCACACACACATGAGGGCAATATAACTCTGCTGGGGTCTGTACTTCAGGATAGCATCTTTAAAGGTCAGAGTTATCACTACATTTTTTTACAGGGGATTTTAACACTCAAATGTGTGAGGACATCAGGCAACGAGGAGTGGAAGCTATGGGCTGTGCACGACAAGCAGGCTTACACATGGAACATACTCCCAAGGGTATTGACCTTAACTCCATCTTGCTTGAATTTGATCTAACATCTGTAATGAATAAGCTGCCTCCGGGGAAAACAGACATTACTCCCACCGTTATTGGGAGAGGATGTGACCACTTTATTGATTTCACCTTTGTATCTATCCTGGTTAACAAATTTTCTGTGCATGCGAGTGAATGTAGTGACCACAACTCCATTTGTGTCTTAACAGGCTGTACCCGAACACTCGGACACACCAAGGTGGCCGGGGGGTCTGGTATCCCCCTTAAAGCAGTGGAAGCGGGAAGGAGCGTAAAGTGGGGGTGTATTGTCCCAGAGCTACTCCACAAGTCCCTTTTAACTCAGTGTTGCAGCGAGTTTGCCACCTGTCTCGACGATGAGGCAAGTGCTCCGGACATCATGGGTGCATTTGGATCCATGTCTACTGTCATAAGGAGGTTACTACGGGACCCGGGTTGCGGCCGTTAGCAACTAGGTCCACAATGGTTTGACTCGGCGTGCTCCCAGGCTTCCAGGAACCTGAGACAGGCCTTGGGTGTTAAGCCCCGAGACCGGGTGGCGGTCAAAGGCCTACAAAGAGCATATAAGGCTGCTCTAGCAACTTGCAAGTCTGTCCTGAGGGAGGAGGCCTGGATCGATTTAGTGGAGGCTAGTGCAATGCGTAATAGCTCAAAGTTCTGGGGCATTATTACCAGCCCATTTCTATCTGGGAATAATGCTAATTTACTGGATGCCCATATAACAGAGGATTGGGTACATCATTTCAAAGGTATCTTCCAGTCAGAAACCCCGCCAACTGAGGGGCAGGAAAGGGTGGAATGCAAGTCAGAACTTATTTTCACCACGCAAGGTCTGTCTAAAAACAAGGCCCCCCGCGCCAGATGGGATCCTGACAGATCTCTACATCTCCCACGTAGAAACCTGGGTGCCTGTCCTCACAGCTGTTAGCAATGCTGGAGTCCAGGTTGGCCGCCCAGATTCTTGGGCTTTATCGATTATAGTCCTGGTATTTAAAAAGGGAGATCGGGACAGGACCTACTGTTATAGGCCCATTTCTCTTCTGGACTCTGTGGTGAAGGTGGCGGGTCGCATGGTACTTGACACACTTGTATCCTGGGCTGATGAAAACGACTTTTTATCTGATATCCAAAACGGCTTTCGATCAGGTCGTTCCACTGTGGAACAGTGTTTAAACCTGTACATGGTTCTGAACAATTACACTGTGGCTAGTCCAGCCCCATATACCTAGCCTTCATTGACCAGTTCTCAGCATTCGACTGTGTCAATAGGTTCAAGCTGTGGCAGTTGATGTCCTCCATTGGCATTGACAGTAACATTGTTTTAATTCTGAGGGATCTTCACCGTGATTCAACCGCGGTTGTCCGCTATTCAAAGGATCTGTAAGTGTCCAGTCAGCTTGACTTCAAGAGAGGGGTGTGTCAGGGGTGCATTTTAGCACCCTTTCTTTTTAACCTATATATTAATTCCTTAGAGAAGGCCCTTTTGGCCACAAATGCTGATTGTCCCCAGTTAGCCGAGCATAGCCTGCCACTCCTATAGGAGGGCAACTGGGGGCCTACAACTTCTTCTGAATTATTTTGCCCTTTTTATGGAGGACTTGGACCTTTCGTTTAATCATGCCAAGTCGTTCATTATGCAGGTGGAAGATCGTAAAGCTAAGCAGTTCACTTTTAAACTCGGACTTTCATCAATGCTGAAGACCAATCTTTTCTCCTATTTGTGTTTGACGATTCCTTCAGTTGTTGCCCTTTGCTTACTTGGAAGAAAGGGGATCTAGGGAAAGCTTTTGCAGATGTTTTTAACTTTGCCAACCGAGTCCGAGGGAAGCAAATAGGGGCTATTTTGAAGATATATGAAGCCAAAAATATCTCAAAGGTTAGTTATGGGCGTGAGATATTGGGCCACATTGGGGTAGGGGCAGTGCAAAGTCCTGAAAACTCTTTCCTGTGATGGCCCTTTCTGTCCCACAAAGCACCCCGTTTTATGTCGTGCATGAAGAATCGGGGATGCCTTTCCTTTCAGATTTACTGGCTTTCCGTTACCTGGATTCGTGGCTTAATATTTGGGCTAAGCAAGAAAATACACGTAGCAAAGACGTCCTACGGGAATGCCTTTCACTTGACCATGTCTCAAGCATCCGATGGCTCCACTATATAAGAGTTGGTAGGTAGGAACTATTTATTAACCCTAAGCGCATATGTAAGAGGGACCTTTCTCTGGTCAAAGAGTTTTTTTTAAGAATGAGCCGCTGTGATAGAGAGGGAAATGAGTGGTGTAAGCCTAGTGTACGTAGGTACATTGTGTTAAAAACTGTACCAACCACCGAACCTTATCTTCTAGGGCTTAAAAGCATCCATGATTGTTTTCTATTGACCCGGTTTTGGCTCAACCTCTTCCATTACCTCTTGGTACACCCTCGTGGCTCCCACAGAGGCCTGTGCCGCATGTCCTGTGGCTGCAACGGTGAGTCTCCTCAGGAAATGATGCACTTTATAATGTTTTGTAGTTTTTATGCTGTCCCTAGAAAGGTATTTATTATTCCCATTCTCAAAAAAGTGGGTTTTAGGCGGGTGAGACCAGCGCTTATCTTTTTATAACTCCTCTCTAAAGACACTGTTTTGCATACGATTAACTTTTTACGGGTCGCTGTTAGACTCAGGTCAAACTGCAATTAACTTCTGTACTGTAATTCATGAATTTGTATCTTGTGTTCTGATTAACTTGGACATATTATAATTGTCAATCTGTAACTTGGAAGACGTTTCATCATTTTATGTATGACTTTTATGGTTTTCTTTTATAAAACCGAATAAAGTTTGTTGATAATATTCACTAGGGGATTCATTTACAGGGTAGCATGGTATCCCTCACATTAACTCCAGGAGTCACAGTCTCCACAATGTACATGCTTTGTTCCCCCTACTCTAGCCTTACATATACCCCCAATCACCTGCCCAAACCTCTCCCTGCTGATGCCAATGTGGTACTCCGTCAACCTGCAGACCATATTTTTGGCCCCTTTGAAACTGCCCATACAATAAAAGTGCTGCAGTTGTAAATACATATCATCTACCATTTGTTGTGTTTGAAACATTTTATTGAATAATAAGACCTAATAAACATAAGCTGATTATTAAAGCAAAACAATCAGTTGCTATACACATGAGACAAAAGTTGTACATAAAAATCAACATACTGTAACACAGCAAAGTTATGTAGAGCACAATTCTTAATTTTGGGCAATCTTTAAAGTTCAACAATAGAAACGTTCATGAAGAACAGGAAAGGAAAGAAGGTGGGATACAGAGATTTCATTAATGTAATGCTTCCTACATATAGAAAAACAAATTCTAATTATTTTCCTTAAGCAATAAAGTCTGCACATTAAAATACTAAGAAATATATTGAACAATGAACATTTCATGCATAATTAGAATTCAATTTGAATATTTTAACCTCCTCAGCATTATTTGACTCATGATTACAACCTGAATGCTTTCTGAAAGGAACCGCCTCATGGGGTTCAAAATCACATCTTTTGCAACAATAGGATTAAAATGATAAACTTGAATTTAAATTTAATTTACTGATTTAGGCCTTTTTGGAGATCAACAATTTTAAATATATACAAAATCCACACGCTTTTGCTAAATTGTCACCTAAACTTGAATTCAATCCACCTTTTGATTAAACACTTCCCATTCCAGCAAGCATCACAGAACCACTTGATGTTATCTTCAAATTAGTGATAATGTTTCGGATGGCAACAATAATAAATATGTTTAGAATGTTACCTCCGAAAGCAAAAACATGCCATTTCTGAATCATGGTGCATAATAAAATGTAGGAACAGAAAGGCATCTTTAGGTGTAGCATTCATTAAGGTTTGACCAGGCTTGAAACTAGAATTCCTGAACTTTTGGATTTAAATGTCATATTTTAAAAGAGTTCAAACAGACCCAGCACGAGCTCCGCGAAAAATAGAAGATGACTTAATTGTACTTAGAGAAAATGTGCTGATAAGTAATCTATTGATGTAAAATACAGTGGTAAGGCAATGCTTGTGGATCTAATCTATTCAGATTTTAACTCCATAGTTTGTTCAATAAGTTGACTGAGCATAATACTTGAAGGTCCATCTCTCAGATCAGTTCTATTACAGTTTTAGTTGCGATAACACTAATAGAGATCATTGATAAATAGATTTTAAAAGCCATGGGTGGGATTGACCCTTGCTCTAAATCTAGATTATTGTCTGCAATAGAAACCAGTACAAACAGATCAAATCTGAAAGGATTGAATATGTTTATTATAGTGGATTGGAGTAAACCCAGAAGACACACATTGTTCCTGAAACTCAGAAAATGTATCTAAAGATTATGATTACATCCTATTTTATGTCCAGAGACTGCTTTAGCTGCTTTCCTGTTTAAGTGACGACATTTGCAAATATATTTAACAAAACATTAAAGCTGGATGTCAGCAATTCTGTCTTTAAGTATTGTATAAGAGTTATGTGTGATGGTTTTTATTTGATATGAAGCAACACTAACACTAAATAGGTACATGCACCGGTTATAATTAAACTAACATTATTAGTAAACTTAATTTGGAGGGAATTGAGAAAAATGGCCTCAGGTACCAAGGGTTTTATTGTTCGGTAATTCACAGAGTTTGTAAATGATAAACCCCTTTTTTAAATGTACTAAGCCCATTTAACAATTCAGAATTTGGAAGGGGAATGTTAATAGTTTCCCTTCTGAATATTTTATACATCCTTAAGGTATGTATTAAGCTTTGAAACTATATGTGGGCTGAAAACAGTAATAGGAGTTAGTAACCCAAGAGGACATTTGTGAATCTGAAAGTAAAATGGTGTGCATTAAAAAATGTCTTTATTTAAAAGCAATCACAGACACAGTAGTGTGCTGACTCTACAAGCAACTACTTTTTTACCAAATGGATTATTAGTACATGAACTTCAGTATTTCCTATATTGCTAATATTTTTGTAATGTTGTGTAAATATTTGTTCCTGTTATTTCCCATTTCAATATTGTAATGAAATGTACCTATTATTTATGTCAAACATATTGAAATATCTTTATCACAATTTTTGGGGCATTCTAAAAAGTGTTTTCACTCTCTAACTTGAAGCTCCCTAAGAAAAATACTGATGCGCAGTTCCTGGTTTCTCAATAAACAAGCACAATATTGATTTGAGAGAGGTGGTTATTGTAGTCATACGCACTGGGGTTAGTTTAGAAAAGAGAAATATAGAACTTCCTTTATCTTTAGAAATAATAAGTGCATAAGTTTATGTTCAATAATTTCAGATAATTTACAGATAAAGATATCAGATAAAGATCCCCTAATTACTTATATCTTGTGGTATCAAACATCTGCTAGAATTAACAGACTTCTCTTCTAGATAAATCCAAGTTTGAGAAGGTATTAAATGCGATTATCAACTTTCTGTTATTTTAACACATTTTCTCAGTGCACAGAGTATTTTCCCTACATAGATCACAACATTTCATGCAATGGTCTGTGCTTGAACGTACAATGAAGGGGTAAAAATGTATTTCTACCACAATCAAGAAACCCTTGGGTCTCTGAGGATTACTGTTTCAAATGAAGACCTAGCTAAAATGAAATATCCCTCACCCACCATAGTTGGCATGCTTCCTTATTGGGAATCTCCATGACTGTGATACAACCGCCTCACAGAGAAGGAGGAGTTCAGGCATATTTTGTCGTAAAGAAAGGTATACTAAATATCACAATAATGAGCTCAGGGTAGTGTGGGCAGCAGAGTGAAAGTTAAAACTTGCTAAAGGGTATGTGGTTTCCATTATTTGTACGCCCCTGGGCCAGGATTAAAAACAGGGCACTGTGGGAGAAACATATATGCACTGTTAGAGTCAATAAGAGGTCAACATGTTTCAGCCTATTAACCCTCCGAAGAGGTGTTTGCGGCATTCTTCAAGACTTAATCAAAAGTTCTGCTGCTCAATGTACTCAATCACTAACAAGCATTGGCATAGCCAATAGGTCTCGGCTTTGAGGCCTTATAAGTGTTTAGTCATGCAGATCCAGCAACAATGTAAAATAATTTCTATTAAAAAAAAGAAGACTATAAACTAACTAAGCTAGACGTGACTTTGTAACTGGTTAATCGAACGTTTCTGGAGGTTTAGTATATATAAACAACTCCTTTTTTCTATGGTGTGTCATAAAATTGATGCTCTTAATTTTGGTAAAAGTACATAATGTCAAAAAATTCAATACTGCTTTTAAATCAATTTACTTTTGAAAGCTTGAAGTGAAAGACAATTCTAAGTGGCAATTGCTTATGAGTAGGCGCTAATGACTATTTCCGGATGACAATGTAATTAGCATTTTCGTATAAGCTGTGTTAAAAGTATGGGTAGGGAAAATGGCTATTTTGGCCAAAGGCTCCCCTTTCTATATGCATGCTAGTTCTAATTTGTACACAGAATCACATTTTTTTATGTGGTACACTGTAATGTTAGATGAATCTATTTTACCCTTCTGATAAGTAAGGGATGACGATGAACTGTTTTTCGTCCCTGGTTTTAAACGGATTCAGGTTGGAACAGACGAGGTGTTGGTTGACTTTGCCTCAGATAATAAATGTTTCCCGCATGCTGCTTTCATGCGACCTAAATCCCTTCAGTGGAAGAGGCAGGCTGCATGCCTGCAGATATGGCCAGATCAGTACTTGGCTGTTTCGGTTGGTAAGGACAGGGGCTTAGCTTCCTATTAGTGCAGCAGGTGCGGTGACACCAGGTCCCAGATGCCTTAAAGGCCCATTGAACCCTGTGGACCTGTTTGTCACAGTTCAAACAGAGGCCTGAGGGGCCCACAGAACAATGATTATTGCTGTTTTCCAAAATCCAAACAGAGGGCAGGGGTCACATTTCCTTTCTTACCTTGAGGCCCAGGGCACACTGGCTAGGCCACTGGTTAAGGATGCAGTGGGGAAGAGGTGGGGAGACAGATGGATTATTTAAGCAGCTTGACGATGACTTCATGCCTGGGTATTACAGTATTCATCGCAATTAAAGACTGAAGCAGGAATAAATCTCATAATATAGGAAGGCCTATGTACAAATGCAGCTCGATCAGACAGTTCGGGAACGCCTAATGGCTTTGAACTTAATAAAGCCACATTAATCACTGGTCTTGAAATGCAAATGGCAGCATTAGGCACACAGAGGTGTAATCTACATGATCTCATTATGTTCAGGGTACGGGAGGGTGTTTAGGGAATACAGCACTTTGACAAAAACATTTCTGCCACCTTAGAAATTCAATCTTCCTTGACCTACCCTAGTATACAAGTAGTACCACATTCTTTGTATACCTGAATTAAATAGGCACAGAAAATTTACCATATTTGAAGACCCAGTTCAGAATTACATGGAAGGTGCACTGTCCCAGTCTACACAAGGGTGCAGTCTTCGGCGGGTGCTGTCATCCCACACAGGGGGAGTACACCAAATTATGCTGGAAAAAACATGTGGTGCCCCAACGTAAGCGCAGTTGTAAACCACCATTCTGCTTACATAGTAAAGCACCTGGCAGCTATGAGATTAGGTGGCACGTTTCCCCTGCAGGTGGTTGGGGTCTGTCACCATCCTGTCAGGTGGGGGGTATACAATCAGTGCGCCTCCTTACTGCTTGTCTCCCTCCGCCACGCAATTTCATCACAAATCTCGTCCCCTTTTGGCTACAGTGGGGTTTTTCAACACTGCCAGCGCCAGACCCTGCTGCAAACCCAACAGGTCTCCCAGTTCTTTCATGGCCATGGCACATAAAGACAACATCCAGGACATCATGCCACTGAGTGACCTGCCTATACAACTGGTGCAGCTGCAAAACCTGTTTGTGTCCTTCCAGACGCTGACTCACCCTATTGTAGGCAGAATCCAACATTTTCTCCAGTGAATTAGATCATGCCAGTGGCAGACCCCTCTCCCTATTCCACCCAGACTTAACAGTGGTGACGGATGTATCACTTCTGAGTTGGGAAGGCCATATGGGAGATAGAGACTAGGGAACCCTCATCACCGGCAGAGACCCAACTCCACAACAAGCTGTTGGAGTTGCGAGCATTTCACTTGGCAGTGAAGGTCTTCCGGCCCACCATCACAGGAGGGCTGGTGCAGCTTCTCACAGACAAGACAGTCAATGACGATGGCCTCATTAGGAAGTGTCACACTTGAACTTGTTTGACAGCGAGCCGAGGATTCACCTGCTGCAGTTGTTTGGTCCGACGAACGGGCGCTGGAACTGCTTAGTTGAATGTGAGTTCCTCCCAGGTACGCTGCCCAGAGATACAGAAGAATCCTTACTGGGTTGTATTGAATATAGTTGAGAAGCATATTGGAGAGGCGGCGATCTACCGTCCTGATGAGACCACGGTAATTAACTGGAACGGTCGAAACATTGACTATACAGGGACTATTTCATATAAATTATGTCTTCTAAGAATCGCCTTTGCATAACTTGTATTGTACGAAAGTATTTACAGCCCTGTTTCTGTGTACACAATGTGGATCGGACGGTTTTATCATCATATCACTTTCATCTTGAGCACTGCGCAGTCATCACTCAACACTTTATATATCACCTTGGCTGCTAAGGCTTTTCCCCTCCTGCGCTGAAAATCCTAAAATCCCATGGTTCATGACAAGGTCAACTCGTCATAAGCACAGCTCCAGTGTACTGCACGACGAGCTGACCTTGTCATGAGCACCGAACAGCTTAAACACTTGCTGCTGAGAATACAATTAGAATTTTTGGAAATGAAAGGCCTCATCTGAATTCTAATCATGATAAAAATTGTGAATTAATATCTGGCCAGGGCCTGCAATGTGATATAGACCTGTGAGATAATGAACTCATAGGCCTCTGTAGTTGTTCCCAGTACGCATGGGAAGTGCTTCTATGCGTCTCCGCTTGTCACTTGTGGAGCACAATGACGTCGACACTGAGCTGCATGATGTCTCCTACTGCGTGCAGCAGGACTGCTTTAAAGTTTGAGGATCCAGTCTGGTGTGTGGGGAATATTCACACGGTAAGGAATCTGCAGGTAAAGGAGTATCCACCAGAAAGAGCGTTACCGAAGGCAATGAACTGGTTTGTTATGTTTTCCTGCTGTTGTATAGTATCTAATTCTGGGTGGTGAACTCAGCGGAGCTCGTAGAGTTCCTAAAAACTCCGCTCCGTGGAGCGTAGCAAGGTTTTTTTCAATGCTCACGCTCTTCAACGTCATGTGCTGGAGCAAGGAAAATCCACCACCTGACGAGATTTTTGCCTTGCTCGCGCTCGCCAAGGTCTAGTTGGCGAGCAAAATCAACCTCCTGGGGCGATTTCTCAAAGCGGGTCGTCGGATTTCTCAATGCGAGTGGTCGCAGCAGGTCACAACCACTCGCGTTGAGAAACCTTCCTTCACATTGACAAAGCTGCAGCTCGAGTAGAAGCAGCTGCACCCTCTTGCGCTGCACATGGTGCCTTTCGCGATTATTTTTACAGGGCGGGACAAACAACCCTGGATCAAAATCACCAAGAAGGGCATGACCCTGACGCACTCCGCTGCTCGCGGAACACCGAGTAGAGCGCCAGAGTTTTTTTGTCACTTTGCGGAGTTCTTCATTGAGGAACTCTACCTAAGCTTAATCTTATCCTGAAAATATAGATTTCAGTCATATGTTAAGAAACAAGGGTGAGTAGAAGCCTTTTGGGTGGAGTAAAATGTAAGACATTAATATTGTGATTTTTTTGGCAATTAGTTGATTTTTGCAAGCACTAACACTTCTCTGTGTAAAGTAAAGACCTTGAGAGTTGTGTAACTTTCAGATACTCAAATTGTGGATTTTGTTGCAATTAAAAAAACTTCAAGGCCTGAAATTTCTTTGGAGGTTGCATGCGGGCAGCCTAAGTTATCCTGTAAGAGTTTCTGGGTGAATTCTATTGCAACTAAAATATGTGCTCTCTCATGTAAAATCAGGTTGTTAGTAGCTTTTCTGCAACTCAAGATACGCCTTACTTTTCACCTGGTGTGGATGCATGTCTCATGTTCAGTGAGATCTCCTTTCTGAGTAAGACGTTTCTGGCTTTCCCCTCCTGTATAAGGCTTTAGTCCAGCGCGAATTCTCTCATGTGAAATGGCATTGTATTCAAGACTAAACATTATCTGACATTCAGAACACAAATAAGGTTTTTTCTCCCATATGAGTTTGCTCATGACAAGTGAGAAGTAATTTGTAACCAAAACTTTGCTTGCATTTCGAGCACTCATAAGGTTTTTCCCCCGAGTGGGATCTCTCATGAAGCATAACACTGTCTTTCAGATTCAACCTTTCATGACATAAGGATTATTATTATTATTATTATTATTATTATTATTATCTAGTGTGGAGCTTCTCAGGGTGAGATAGCGCTTTCTCTGCAGCTTTTCTGGCATTCAGAGCACTCAAGGTTTTTCATCAGTACGGAGTCGTTTTTGGTTACTGAGGCTGTGCCTATCAAATAGGAATTTCTGGCATTCACAGCGTTGGTAATGTTTTTCTCGTGTGTGCGTCTGCTCATATAGAGTGAGATTGCGTTTAAAATTGATGTTTTTCTGGCGTTCTGAGCACTGAATTGTTTTGATGGTGTGTTTTCTTAAGGCGCTTGTATCCATCTCTACCTCTGAATCTTTTCTGAAATTTAGAGCACTGATAATTTTATTCACCAGTCTGGATTCTCACATGTTCAGTGAGATTAGATGTTTGGCTGAAACACTTTTGGAATTCGGGAACACTGATAAGGTTTTTCCCCAGTGTGGATTCTTATATGGCGAGCAAGAGTCCTTCTTTTACTGAAACATTTCTGGCATTCGGAGCACTGATAAGGTTTTTCCCCAGTGTGGGTTCTTATATGCTGACTGAGACCGCTTTTTTCACTGAAACATTTGTGGCATTCAGAGCACTGATAAGGCTTTTCCCCAGTGTGGATTCTTATATGCTGAGTGAGACCGCTTTTTTCACTGAAACATTTGTGGCATTCAGAGCACTGATAAGGCTTTTCCCCAGTGTGGATTCTTATATGCTGAATGAGATTTCTTTTTACACTGAAACATTTGTGGCATTCAGAGCACTGGTAAGGTTTTTCCCCAGTATGGAATCTCACATGTGCATTTAGAAGTGATTTAAGTGTGAATTCTTTTGGGCATTCAGAGCACTGATAAGGTTTTTCCCCAGTGTGGGTTCTTATATGCTGAATGAGACTGAGTTTGTTTATGAAACATTTCTGACATTCAGAGCATGGATAAGGTTTTTTCCCTGTGTGGGTTATTGTATGTCGAGAAAGACTTCTTTTGTTTTGGAAATTTTTCTGGCATTCAGAGCACTGATAAGGTTTTTCCCCAGTGTGGGTTCTTATATGCTGACTGAGACCGCTTTTGTCACTGAAATATTTGTGGCATTCAGTGCACTGATAAGGCTTTTCCCCAGTGTGGGTTCTTATATGCTGACTGAGAACGCTTTTTTCACTGAAACATTTGTGGCATTCAGTGCACTGATAAGGCTTTTCCCCAGTGTGGGTTCTTATATGCTGACTGAGAACGCTTTTTTCACTGAAACATTTGTGGCATTCAGTGCACTGATAAGGCTTTTCCCCAGTGTGAATCTTTCTATGCCGTGTGAGACTACGTTTTACACTGTAATATTTCTGGCATTCAGAGCACTGATAAGGTTGTTCCACAGAATGGGTTATTGCATGTTGAGAAAGGCTTTGTTTGTTACAAAATCTTTCCTCGCAATCCGTGCACTGATAAGGTTTTTCCCCAGTGTGGATTCGTATATGTTCAGTGAGTCTGATTTTGTAACTGAAACATTTCTGGCATTCAGAGCACTGAAAAGGTTTATACCCAGTGTGGGTTCTTGTATGCTGATTAAGCTTGTTTTTGTCAATGAAACATTTTTGGCATTCAGCGCACCGATAAGGTTTTTCCACAGAGTGGGTGAATGCATGGCGAGATAGGCTCGCTTTGTTACAAAACCTTTTCTGGCATTCAGAGCACTGATAAGGTTTTTCCCCAGTGTGGATTCTCATATGTTCAGTGAGTTTCGATTTATGGCCGAAACTTTTTTGGCATTCAGCGCACTGGTAAGGTTTTTCCCCAGAGTGGGTTAATGCATGTAGATATAGACTCGGTTTGCTACTAAACCTTTTCTGGCATTCAGAGCACTGATAAGGTTTTTCCCCAGTGTGGATTCTCATATGCTCAGTAAGATAAGATTTACGCCTGAAACGTTTTTGGCATACTTTGCACGGAGAGTGGTTTTCCCCAGTGTGGATTCTCATATGTTCAGTGAGAGAAGATTTATGCCTAAAACTTTTTTGGCATACATTGCACTGAAAGTGGTTTCCCCCAGTGTTCATTCTGTCAAATTCAGTGAGATAAGATTTATGGCTGTATCTTTTTTGGCACATGTAACTTTTTTCCCCAACTTAGGTTATTTTACCTCGATTGAGGCGGTTTTGAACACTGAATTTGTTCTCACAGGTCGTGTTTTTATAAGGTGTATTCCTAGAGTTAATATCTCTATGTTTAGTTTTCTCTTGCTTATATGCCACAGTAAGAGTGAACCTGATTTTAGAGCTGGGCTTGTTTAGATGATGCTCAGCATTTATCTCTAAAAGAAATTGTGGGTAATCTTCTTAACACTAATCCAAGATGGCCGCGGAACAGGAGCTCTAGGGAAGAGCTCCGGGATAAGGGATCACCAAAACTGGTGAAAATCCCTGAAAATCCAGGTAAACCGCCCTGCATAAACCATCTCTACGACCTGTAACCGAGCGTGTGCACTGCGGACCGGGAGAAAATAGAGAAGTGTGCAAACATCACTTACTGGGTCACTGGACGGACTGGTCTCCGGGACGGACTGCAGGACGGAGCGGTTTGAACGAAAACGGGATGCAGGGTCACCGCAACCGGCAATAGACATAAGAGGGACATCGGCAGCACCAGCGGCACAGCGGCACTGGGCACGGTGAGCGGCGCCGCCGCACTGCAGGGGGTGCTGGAATCGGCGGTTGCGGCGGGAGGAGGACGGGCACGGTGTTGGGCACTGCAGTCGGGGAGGGCGGAACAAGAGGAGCGAGCTCGCGCGAGCAGAGGTGGGGGCATCGATATCCATCTGCCTATACCCCCCCCCCCCCCCCAGCCCCACCGCCGGGGGCCGAGAATAGTCTGAGCCGACCCGTCCTGCCTGATCCGGCAATGGCGGCGAAAACGAAAACGGACTAATAACCCTTAAACCTCACACTGGCCGCAATCACGGATTTAGCGCGAGGGACCGAAGCTGTTAATCCCAGCCCAGCAGCGCACAAAGGGATGTGGTGTAATGGATTCGACGAGTTATAAGAGGAGGAAAAGATAAATCCGGCTTGCCTGACCTTAAAATGGCGGCCGTTTATGACATCCTCAGTCATGGAACAATGACTGCACATAAATAAACACAGCAGACATAATGAAAACAAAAGAAGGCTCAGAGAGGAAAGTGTAGAAGGACTCTGACTCCAACCACTACATAGAAAGGAAATTGAAGAAGGACTCTGACTGGAACCACTACAAGGAAAGGAAATTGAGAAAGGGCCTCAAGTAACTGAAAGTGAGAAGGGACTTTAGCTCTCACTTAGATAGAGAAACAAACGGCCATCTTGGAACAGTGAACAACTTGCGTTAACAACAGAACACCCTCACTCAAGACTCATATGTTTAATAAGGAAAGAAAAAGAGGACAAAGTTTGAGAAAAAAAAAAGAAAAAGGACTAAGAGAGTAAGAGAGTAGCAATTTACAAAGCGAAAGAATGAGGTCATGCAAGACAATGGAAAGAGGAAAGTAAGGACAGCTAGAACATGTGATAGATCAATCCTTCTATGAAAGGGGGCTGGATATATTACTAAATGAAAGCGGACTTGCTATTGAAGCGGAAACTTCTTGAATATTGCCCTCCCCCCCCCCCTCCCCCCCCAGAACAACAATAGACTATGAAAGACGGACATCTTGGAATGGCTAGTCCTACACAAGACTTCTCTTAACTCTCTAAGGGATAGTGAAATTAATTCCTACGTCATGCTAACGGAATTAAAAAGGTTCAATTGGAGCTCAGCAGAGGAACTGCACCCGTCACGTAATTGTGAAATTCTGGTACGTGATCCATCTGCCAATACTGGAACCAAGAAGGAGATTACCATTGCTCACTGACAAGGGAACAACTCTGATCAAATTTAAACAGTCTGATAACAGCAACTGAATATGGATGTAAGAGGCCGAATGACGATAGGCCCTGAAACACAGACTATAAAATATCCTTCTACTCTATCCAAAAATGCGGCCAAAAAGTTCAAACATAACACATTGAGAAAAAACCCGGACACATTGTTCGCCGACCCATACTTTGATATGGTCAAAGGCACCATAATGAATGACTTGATTTTTCACACAAATAAAACAGCGAAATGGCGCAATGCACTTACAGAAATGCTGATCATAGTAGATTTGAAAAACATCCCTCATGGCACAAAATTAATAACTTCCCCATCAAGAAGTTGCAATGCTGAACTATGCATCACGTTATATAAAACGGGAATAGTGCTGATACAAGCAGCCAATAAGGACCTTGAGGAATTTGAAAAGGCTTTCCTAATTGTAAAAGAATCTTTGGAGAGACCAAGACACCAACCACCCATGACCCAACATGAAATCATGCGTGACAACAGGGTCAATTCAACTGGGGACATCAACCAACCAGTTGATACCACAGCCCGCCACAACTCGCAAACCCCCAGCCGTGGAGACATAACGGAAACTGAGAAGGTAACCCTAGAGACTAGTACCGATAGAACAGGGAGGTCTTCCAATCCGGCTAATGAAGAGCACAGCCTGACCCACAAGGAAGAACCGATGCAAGTAACCAACAGAGAACTGGAGAGCTTTGAGCTAACTCTCCAAAACTCAGAGGTTGACTCAGAAGGACCAAACCTTCAACAAAACGGGTCACTACCAGATATCACTCGCGATAACTTCGACTCCAACACTAGAGACACCAATCTAACAGATGGCCAGAACAACCAAACCGATAACACTGAAGATTTAACCGTAAATGCGATGGCATCACCAGAGACTGTGAGAGAAAGGATAACGATGACCACCAACCTTGGAAACAAAGTGAAGAATAAGGTCCCAAGGATAGAGCCGGTGCCGCGAACGCACAACGCCACGGCGCTGGAAGAATGTATCCCAGCTCCAAGCGAACCCCTCTATGAAGCCAACGAAATGAACAAAGTAGAGGAGATCGACCCCTTTCCTTCCCCGAATACAAGACCAGAATCCCTCAGATCCACTAAAACACCCCTTACCAAGAAAAGATGTGTGGGAATGAGATTTGATCAGTTGCAGAGAAGACCAAACTACATTGCTCATCCAGCCAGGTCTACCTCACACAAGAACTCATCCCGAACTCAGAAAGAAATCAAGGAGCTCCAAAAACTTGTAGGGAATCTAGCCCAAAACGCAATGAAAGTCTCACAGACAATGGGAAAAATCTGGGAGATGACGATAAGCACGCACACCAAGGTCTCACACATCCAGAATCTGGTACACAGACATAATAGACCTATCAGGACAAAGCCCCTGTCGATTGAAGAAACTCGAGCCTTACTCAGGTCCTATGAGCAACATGCCCGCAGCAAGGAGGAGAATATTGAAATTGTACCTATTGACTCTAATAGATCGACCAGAAAGAATGACAGGAAAGCAATCCACCAAAATCTTCAACATATTCAGCTTATTGCATCTGAAACGGATAATGGAAAACTCGTTAAACCACAGAAACCCTTGAACTGCCTTCTACTTAACTGTCGTTCGGCAACTAAACATGCAGCAGATATAGCCGCCCTCATCATCAATAAAGAAATTGACCTGGCCATCCTCACGGAAACATGGCTCAATGAATCTTCATCTCCTACCATGGATCTCTTAGTACCACCACAATATAACATCGTCAGGCTAGACAGACCAAGGAATGTGGGAGGAGGCATAGCTTGCATTCACCGATCTGAGATCGAGGTCTGTCACTTCCAATCCGATCCCTTAGAATCCTGTGAATACCTTGGCATTAATGTGAGAACACCAAAGAATCAAAGCTGCAAACTGCATGTATTCTACCACCCACCAGGGGAGAACGCTAAGTTCACAGAACAACTGATGGAGATCATAACGACCAACTCTAACTCGGACGCCAATAATATATTCCTAGGCGACTTTAACCTCCATTGGAATGACGGCGGTGATAAATTGGTCAACGCGCTTAAAGACTTCCTCAATGAGCTAAAACTTGTACAAGCCTGCAACCAACCCACTCACTCACTAGGAGCGACCTTAGACTGGATTATCTCAAAAAAGGATGAGACCTCTATCCTTGCTATAGACCCATGCGACTGGTCTGACCATCACATCATATCATTCACGATACCGACATTGACAAAGGGCAGGACCGTGCAACCACGCAAGCTCGAGAAACTGATCCGAGACACAAAGGAGGCTAACACTGAACTACTGGTTAAAAGGTGTGAGAGAGACTTGAAGCCACCCAACAACAAGCAAAATGTCAATGAGCTGACCGATCATTACATAACCTCAATTGGTAATATCGTCAATGACACCATGCCCCTAAAAACGAAAAAAGTATCAGAGAAACCAAGAAATCCTTGGTTTAATGAATCATTGAATGAGGACCGGCGCAAACTGAGAATGGCCGAAAGGAGGTGGAGACAACATCCCTCCTCCCCGGAGCTGAAAGCGCTCAGAAAAACAAGAAAAGAATACAACAAAAAAATAATCAACTCCAAAAAAGAATTTTTCAGAGACGAATTGGACAGTGCCATAAACAGACCACGAAAACTCTTCGAGATCTTAAAACAACAGTCAAATAAACTAACCAAAACGGTTTTAGAGAATACAAAAACGCCCATAAGCTGCGAGGAATTCTCCTCATTTTTCACCGAAAAATCTAAAGTGCTTGAAGATGACCTCACAATTGCAGCAACTAACCTTAAGGCACTACCTCTATCCAGTGATGAGTCCAATTTCTCACCAGAGTGCCTCCAAACTAAAAATAAGGCAAAATGGGACACATTTGATCTATACGACCAGGAAAAAATCGCCAGAACGCTGGCGGCACTTAGACCGAACAACCACTTTCAAGACCCATTACCAGGAAAGTGTGTAAGAGAAATCAGCCACACGCTAGTTCCTATCTGGACTGAGATAATAAACGCCTCACTTGCACAAGGAACCCTCCCTGACTGCCTAAAAACAGGGCAGGTGATGCCCATCCTTAAAAAACCGACAGCTGTTGCCACAGACCCGAACAACTATCGACCAGTGACCAACATCCCTCTACTGGCTAAACTCATTGAGAAATGCGTGCAGGGCCAACTAAGTCAACACATCGCTAAATTCTCGCTACTGGATGATTGCCAATCTGGTTTCAGAACAGGGCACAGTACCGAAACTGCGATCCTGCACATTGTCGATGACGCCTTACAAGCCCTAGACCGAAATCAATCTTGCCTACTGATCCTCCTAGACCTATCATCAGCTTTTGATACGGTTAAACACGAAGTGCTTATGACCAGACTACAAAAGAGGATGGGTTTGTCTGGAAACGTGCTGAAATGGTTTAATTCTTTCCTACAGAACAGGACTCAGCGATTCCTGGTTAACCAAGCAATCTCTTCCCCGAGCCCCAACGCAATAGGGGTCCCGCAAGGCTCTACGCTATCCCCAGATCTATTCAACTTATACGTAGAACCTCTTACGGAGATCCTTCAAAAATCACAAGTATCCTATCACATGTATGCGGACGACACGCAATTATACATAAAGATCGCCTCCCTTGAGGACATCGACCTAATGAA
Source organism: Lissotriton vulgaris (assembly GCF_964263255.1). Lineage (NCBI taxonomy): Eukaryota > Metazoa > Chordata > Amphibia > Caudata > Salamandridae > Lissotriton > Lissotriton vulgaris. The sequence goes on from NC_141685.1 coordinate 140,515,496, forward strand.
CAAGACATTAAAGAGTGCTCTGCAATGGCTAACGTTGAACCATCTGAAACTAAACGCCCAGAAAACCGAATTCCTTCTAATCTCACCGACAAGGAGCCAATCTGAAGTTATAGAGTGGACTAAACTGGTGACTGCGCTAGAATGCACCCCGACCCTAGTTAACTCAGCCAAATCACTAGGAATTACACTAGATAAGAATCTCGACATGAAAAACCATATTAACGCAATGGCCAAGAGCGCCCGCTTCCACCTGAACTATTTAAGAAAACTGAAACCCTTTATCACTGAGACAGATCTAAAACTGGCTATACAATCACTAGTCATCTCGAGGATCGAATATGGCTGCACCACATTGGCGGGCCTGCCAAAAACATCCACAGCACCGCTAAAAGCCTGCCTCAACGCAGCGGCGAGACTCATTACGGGAACAAAGAAATTCGATCACATTTCTCCTCACCTGAAAGCACTACACTGGCTACCTTATGAAGCCAGAATTCAAATGAAGATGGCCTGTATCACGCACAAAGCGGTTCACTACAACACACCGAGATATCTAGCCAAGAAACTTCAGATCTCAGGAGGTAACAGAACTACGAGAAGCGCAAAGGATTTGCTATTACGACCAGCATTTTTCCACAAGAAAAAGACCTACAACAGAGCATTCTCCGGAGCTGCCCCCAGAATCTGGAACTCACTCCCTCCAAACATCAGGAAGATTCAAAATACAATAACATTCAAACGAGAATTGAAGAGCCACTTGATGAGTAAATACCCTACTTAGAGTAACTTAAGGATCACCGGGATGATCAAAGACGCTAACGGAGTGCTGCCCCCTCCATGGAAAATGGGAAAGATCATCATCGAACAATGAACTGATACCGTGTGCAAGCTGAGGCTTGACACTTCACAGCTACCTCGTATACATGTGTGAATTTGAATTTGAACTATATCTCACAGTCATACTATTTAACTTCTATCTCACTTGATTTATTTACCAATATATGTGGAACTTTAACTATTTGTCTCAACCACTATATATAACTTCTACCTCACTTGATTTATTTATACTTATTATCCTTGATATGCACTGAATCGCCTTATAACCCTACCTCAACGAACATGGTTTGTTAACATGACACAAGCCAAGCCTTGCTCTCCATTTAATGACAATTGCACAATTATTATGATTATATATATTAATCGCGTCCATACAGTATATTGCCTTTCTACCTCACTATGCTCTCGTTGCTATTACTGCTTTTATTATCTTTTTATGCAATTCCTTTCTGTTAAGCGCTCTGATACCCACGGGTCTTGTCCGCGCTATACAAAACACTATAAATAAATAAATAAATAAATAAATAAATAAATTGACCAAAATATGTCTGGAAGCAGCCCTGTAACACATGTCGAAATGTTTCTAGTAGATAATAGTCTTTAGGTTATAGCCTATCTGGCAGCAACTTATTTTGTGACTGAAGTTTTTCTCAAATCTATTTGTATAGGTTCTTAGTAATGCAGTGATAAGGTGTTAGTCTGATATTTAATGATTAAACTGATAAGTACCTTTTTGCACTGACGTAATGGCAGTAACTGAAGGCGTTAGAACGTGCACAGTACTATTGTGGATCATTAGTCGCAGGACATCAGTTCCTTTTACCCTTTCTATGTTTGGTGTAAGGTTAAGATTTGTAGTTCTGAAGACGAGGATTTATTCACATTACCTATAGCGCAACGGTGCTCCTTTAATCCATTTTTATATTTAACAGTTTTACATATCCCTCATGCACAGCAGATAATGTTGAGGTGATTTACATAGAATTACAGAACAGTACACAATAAAAAGGAAACTATCTGAGATGGTTATGAACACAATAAAGTGGTGAATTTTTAAGGTTTTTGCAAGAGTGAGCAGAGTGGGTCGTGGTTTTCTACCCAGAGGCAGATAGTCTCAAACTTGTGTAACTGGTTAAAAACGATGTTGAACAAATGTTATTTTCCAATCTTTTGGTTGTTAACGTGTCAGCTTCGGAGTCTTCTCTCAGCGTCTTTTCTTTGATGGTCAGCAGAAGAAACTTTTTGTTATAACTTTCTTTTATGTAGTGTGTGCTTCCTCTCTGGAATTACATGATGTTTTAGATGAAGGTTATTCTGTGCACAGATATGGCTTTGCTCTGGGTTGATGAAATGCTAAATTAGAGACTTCACTTACAGTATAGTACTTTCCTCAGCTCCCACTTCCTCGCCACACCTAGATTTTGAAAATTGTTTAAACGTAGAATGCTGGATGTCCTTCAGTTTTTCAAAATAATCCTTCTTATGGCACTGACTTCAGTTGCTTAGTGCTAAATCTTGCTTTCTTCGTCAGTAATTTTAATCACCTATAGTATTAAAATTAAATAGTTAATACATGAAAAATTCCAAAAATATAATTTACAAGCCAAATCAATGCAGAGCTGCAGAATTTTGAACATGTTGAGCTGTTTTTCAGACAGAGAAGAGTGTAGAATGGTAGCATGAGAGTACTTGGATGTAGGAGTGAAGATTTATAGAATTTTCAACATTTTATTAAGCTCACAAAGGATACATGCACCCTATGGAGTTGTAACATAGAATCCCAAAGGCAGAAATTAAAGTCATATGCACTGGCACCAAACAGATATTTAAAAAAGGATACTATTAATTAATTTTTATTGTATATTTCTGGGACGGGAATTTCCCCTCCACGGACAACAGGCGTTGCCCCCTGCCCTGAGTTACCACCTACTTGTATCTGGTTTCCTGGCTTTTGAGTTTTGGCCTCTGCCTCAAGCAAATCTATTGTGTGCTGTGAGGACTATGCCTAGACATATCCCTCAACTATGGTCCAGACAATGATTCAAGGGCAATGAAATTAAGGAGTACTTTCATGTGCTCATTTTATTCAACCTGATTATCAGTTGTTGGGTTTTTCTGCACCTGGATGTACCGGGTGCAGAAATACAGGACACAATTTTGTTCCAGACAGGAAAATTAGACTGAAAAGACGCACAAGACTCTGGGTGCAGGAGAAGCAGCTAAGACTTATGCTGTTTTTTTACAAACTGTGGGAAACACACATTTCTTCCCTTTGTTAGACATTTCTTTACCCTTCCCTACCCTGCTTCACCCATCGCCCCCCAAACCAACCACATGCATTTATATACCACCTGCTTAAAACTAGTGGTAAATAAAAGCAGAAAAACAGGACAGCCCAATCCCCACGGAAGGGAAGGAGAGAGTTTCAGAAATTTCCTTGAGCAGCAGGACAAGACAGAAAAGAAACGACTTTAAAAGCCTGCTGGGTACCCTAGATAACAGTTTGAAGCAAGTCGACAAACTAAATACAACTCAAGAGCTAAATCCAGATCTAAATCGGGACTTATCATCAATGTCTGCTGTCTCTATGTTGGATCTAATGTTGATTCTCTAAAAGACCCTGCAAGGTCTATTAGAAGTAACCCTGTCTAATAATACGGTGTTAAATAATCAAATTGTTTACCTAGGCAAAATAGAGGGGGAGCTGCAGGGGATAAGGGCTCTCATGCCAGCTATGGTAAGACAAATCCCCGACCATGAGCCACAAACACAGGCACAGGAGGAAAGCAATGAACCGCCCTTACGGAAGGAGCATTTGCCAAAGATTGTAGATAAAACTCCAATCCCAGATAGGGACATTAAGGGGAAAGGTCAGCTACAAACTGATAACCACCTCAAGGAGAGCCATCAAGTATATATATCAAAATGGCCTATGAGGATAATAAGGAGAGCAGAGCATAATAGATGTGGACAAAGAAGTAGAGTATCCAAAAAAGTAAGGGCCCCAGGTAAAAAAACTGTAAGTAAAAGGAAGCAAACAATTAACGAGGAACCAGGGATGAAAAAGGAAGGAGGTACACTGGGAAGGGACATAAAAGGATCCGTACATTATAGTACTACATTAAAAAAGGAAACAGCAAAAGGGCAGTTAAATCCGGCGCCCCTAAGAAAAGGGGGGAAGAAACTTGGAAAGAGACCGCCCCTAAATAGGTCACAATTGCTGTAAGGATTTGCAAAATGTCAGAACTTGAAAGCAATTGGAACGAACGACCTAAGGGTAGTGGGGTTCGTACAGGCTAGAGAAGGGAAGGAGATTACAAGAGTTATACTGTACTCCAATTTGGTGATAGAGACGATCAAGAAAGCAGCAAATGAGTTACAGAAGGAGGGAATTCGACTGCTAGAGGAGAACGAAGGATTGGTAGGCGTAGATGAGAAGGAATGGCAGGGACAACATTTCCTTAAATGTCACGCAGGCCTAGGAAAGAGACAGGTCAGGATATGTGAGCACGAGGATGAGGATGGCGAGACGCTAGGTAACATCAAAATAATAGCAAACAATTCGAATATCGACCAGTGGTGGGGGAACTGGAGCAAGGAGTTAGGGCAGGCAGGCCCACCACAGAAATTCATGGAAGAGCAGGGGGAGGAAGGTTGGTTAGATGACATTGAATAGGAAAAAGGTATGCCACATAGCATAAGACTAGTCTCCTGGAACATAAATGGGTTAGGAGATGATGAAAAACAAAAAAAGTAAAGGAATTTGGAGAAAATGTAGAAATTATGTGTATCCAGGAGACCTGGTTATGTGGCAAGACACTAATTTTCGATGGTTTCTGCCAGTTAAATCGACTTGCAAAGAAGAATAGATTTGGGCGACCTGCGGGTGGAATAATGACCCTGGTGTCTACAAGAATTATGAAAAAAGTAGTGGACATAACTGTAAAATGCAAATGGCTGCTAGTTTGTAGAATACTGTTATCAGAGTGTATAAATCTAGATCCAATACTGATTATAAACGTGTATATGCAATGGGCCTCCATGGAGCAATATGCGGAGGAAATGGCTCTTTTTAAAGAGGATCTGGTTTCTCTATGTGAACAGTACTGTAAGGACATCATTATACTTCTTGGAGATTTTAACCATAAATTACACACAAAGAATGTAGATTGCTGTTTCCAAGAAATACTAGCGGCGTATGACATACCACAGGCAACATTCCCTGAATGTTTACTAGGTTCAAAGGATACCCAGTTGGTTAACATCCTAGGAGCTAAAAATCTCTTTTGCCTAAACGGAAGGGGCCCCCAAGACTGTCCCGCCAAAAGAACCTTTAAGTTGGGTGCACAGAGCTGCCCTATTGACTATGTTTTTGGGCACCCTGGAACTTCCACTTAGTCTCGGGGTTTAGCATCACAAATAAAGAAGGGAGTGACCATAATGTGCTATCCCTAGAGTTTCCTGAAGTGAAGTTAAAACTCTGTCCTCAAGTGTTAAAACAACAGATGGATTACCCTAGACGCCGCACAACTAAACTAACGGAAGAATACATCTCAAGACTAATAAGGTTGCAACAAAATCTAGATTTAGAGACAGTTAGTGGCCAAACTCTAGACTGGTATGTAAGAAAAATCGAGGAGGTTGTCCAAATACTCTGTAAAGGATTAGGAGATGGAAATGGGGGAATAACATAACCAAAGTGAGCTAAAGAAAGATAGGGAAATTAACAGGCTGGTTTACAAGGGCATGTCAGGAGAAGAAAAGTGAAGTCAGGAGAATGGCACGCTGGAATGGCCAAAATGGGAATCAGGCCAGTGGAAATGCTTTAGTGGCCCTAAAAAGAGAGTATAATATGCTAACTAGGAGGGTAAAAAGAGAATTTAAAGAAGGATGTTGGTTAAAACTTCTGGAGACGATTGAAACAAGGAATCTACGCCAGTTCTGGAAACTAGGGAATTCAGCAGCAGAATGCCACCGAGGGGCAATGAACTGTATTGTTGAAGAGGCTGCCTGGGAGGAATATTTACAGGACCTGCATAGCGCAGAAACAGATCGGGAAGAGAACCTGCACACAGACTGGAGCGGTCTGGTAGTAGGTATGAAACCCGAGTTTTCTGTCGCTGAGGTTAGAAAAACGATAAAGAGTTTAAACCTTACATGAGCGGCAGGCCCTGATAACCTCCCGGCACTGATAATTAAAACACAGCCAGACTAGTGGGCAAAATTCTTTGCGGATATGTTCCAAATAATCCTCGAAACCGGGAGACTCTCCGATACCTGGAAAGGGGCCATAATACGGCCCATACACAAGAAAGGGGATATGTATAGTCCTAAAAACTATAGACTAATCAATTTACTCGACATTGGGGAGAAGATTTTCGCCAAAATAGTGCTAGGCAAAATAAAAAACTGGGTAGAAGCAAACCTAATTATCCCTGTGGAACAGGGAGGATTTAAGGAAGGCCATTCCACAATGGACCACTGTTATGCACTCCTGGCACTGGCCCGGAAGTCAATAGAGCAAAGGGGAAACATGTTCTGTTGCTTTGTCGACTTCTTCCGGGCAGCCTTCCACCCAGTGGACCGCTGGAAACTTTGGGAGTGCCTGATTAAATAGGATATTCCAGCTGACCTACTAGTGATATTAAAAGAACTACATAGTGGAAACTGGGCCCAAGCAGTAAAAGATACACTGGGAGCACTCACAAGGAAAATAGCTATAGATAATGGATTACGACAGGGCTGTGTATTAGCCCCCCTACTGTTTTCATTCTTCCTAGCAGACTTGCTGGCAGTACTGGAGGTGGAGAAAAGTGCTAACCCCAGAATGAGCGGAAGGAAAGTCTCATGCCTATTGTATGCAGACGATCTTGTCATCACTGACCAGATAGAGCTGGGGCTACAGAGGAAATTAAATGATTTTAACCTCATGCGCGCTATTTTTATTCTGCTCGTATGCTGAGATTTTAAAAAACCCATGTAACATGACGAGCTGGGCTCATCATCAGCGTGCGAGGAGGCTACACCATGACGAGCCCAGCTCGTCATGAGCGTGGAAGGGGTTAATGAATACTGTAAGAGTAAATTGCTAATAGTAAATATGGACAAAACAAAGGTTATGTGCTTTGGTAAAAGGACAAAGAGCTTTTGCTGGCATCTAGATAAAACCAAGTTAGAAATAGTAAAAGAATATAAATATCTGGGCCTATGGTTCGAATCACCCCTAAAATGGGACAAACATGTAGAAAACCAAAATGCAAAAGCCTCTTCCTCCATTTGTGGTCTGAAAAAATGTAACAAAATCTATGGAGATATGTCACACAAACCCATGCTAAAAGCTTTCACAGCCATGGTTCCCCCACAAGTATTATATGGTGCAGAGGTCCTATTCTTTAGTGGTAAAGGGGATTGGAATCGGGAGGAAGGTAAAGCTGTAAAAACACTATTGTCCTTGCCAATGTCAGCCATGTTACAGGCAATGAGACTCGAAACAGGATTGATAGGGTGGAATACCCAGGCCAGAATGGCGGTGGCAAGATTTTGGAAACGCCAATCTCTAGAGGAAGCCCAAAAGGTGTCACATTGGTGTAGCGAGGAAATCCAACATAGTAATCTAAGATGGGCAGCTGAGGCAAAAAAGAAGATAAAAGAGACAATCTGTTGCCTAGATGTGGGTACAACCCAAAACCCCTTAGAGGCAGTTTTTACAAAAGGGGCACTTAGAGCACAAGGAAGGAGTACTCGAGAACACAGGACTTAGGCTACCTAAGAAACAAAAAAATCGGTAAAAAACATGATAGAAGTATGGGAAACCGATACAGGATATCCTTACCTAGAAGCACTCCCGAACCATGGATTTAGGTGGGCTATCTTAAAAATGAGAATTGGCATCATCCCCTGGTGAGTGGAGGGGGAAGTCATGGCCGAAATGATGTACCCGGATGGTTTATGCAAGTGCGGTATGGGGACTAAGTGCGATATAATGCACATCCTACTTGATTGTCTCATGTATGTAGAAGTGAGAAAATGGATTCTGTGACCTATATTCATAAAATATGACACAAGATTGAGAGCCCAAGCAATTAATTTATTGTTAAGAATGGAATACCTAGAAATAGCTATAGCTCTGGGTTACTACCTGAAAGGAATAAATCAAATGGTCAGGCGAAAGCTCAAAGAAGTGCAGTGATATTTAAAAGGCAAGACGTTCAAAGCTCGTTTGAGAGATAGAGCAGAATTCTATTTTAAGGAGAATGGGTGGCCTGTTGAATCAGCTTGCGTGCTATAGGGTAAATTCAAGGCAGTGATTTGAGGCCAGACACAAGCCTTGATTGGGAGAATGTCGAAGGAACGTAAATTGAAGTTCGAGGCTCAGGACAGGGAATGTGCTTTCATGGAGGCACGCTGGGTAAGTGGGGAATCAGTTTCTCTCCCATTACACCATCAACTGAAGCAGCACACATTAAGAGCACTAATGAAAAATAGCGGGCACTCATGCGCTGGCGACCCAGCGTTGTCTCTATAATGTCGGTGATAAAGCCAATGAGTTACTCGCATGGTTAGAGAGACAAGACAAAGGACAGAACTGGATCCTTGAGGACACTGACAACAAGGGAATGGAAATACTGGGAGAGACTTCCTGAAAGACCTGACCTGCCAATGCTAACGAATGAGGACCGAGACGCACTAGACCAAGACCTGACAGTAGACTAAATAAATAAGACAATAGGAACCTTGCAAACAGAGTAAGCGACGGGGTCCAATGAGCTCCGCTTAGAATTATATAAAAGCATGAGCGATAAAATCAGGGAGTACCTCCAGAGTACATGAAAATAAGGGTGTCTCCCGGAGGACCAAAGAACGTCTGAGGTGGCGGTCATCCCAAAAAGGACGAACCGGCAACTGAGTGTGGGTCTTATAGACTTATCTCCCCGCTTAATATTGAGACTAAGGTCCTTGCGAACGCCCTGGCGATCTGCCTGCGGACAGTAATTGCAACAGTGGATCATCCTGATCAATCGGGCTTTATACCACACCAGGGAACGCGCTTAAATCTCCGACACCTTAATGGAGTACCATATGCAATAGAGGATTCCTTTGCTGAACCAGTGGCGCTGCTGTTAAGCTCTTGTATGTGGCCCCTCTAGCGAGCATGCGCCTCAATAATACAGTCTACTCAGTCTTTGCCGTCCGACAGGGATGTTCCTTGTCTCCTATGCTCTTCACACATGTTTGGGTTCACCAGGACCTCTCATATGGGGTATTCCAGTTGATCAGGATATAATATCAACTGGAAGACGTCCTTAATATTCCTGCTGGTGGCAGGGACCCTGCGGCTGCTCTCTAGGTGCACAGTTAGGGTGGCACTACATGGCCTTAAATATTTGGTTGTGTTCATTACAAGAGAGCACAGGCAGGAGCATACTCCCGAAATTAGACCGTCTTCGCTGGGATGCCCCACTCTTGCGGACACTCCCGATCTCCTTACTGGGCCAGGTGGCCCTATTTGAAATGATGACGCCCCAGGGTTTTCAAAAGGTAGTCTGAGAACTTCAGCTCTGTTGTGGGATGGCGGCACGTCACGCTGAGTAAGTTGCAGAGGGGAGTTTATTAAGCTGGAATCTCAGTCCGCAGTATTCACAAGTATTACTGGGCCACGCAGCTGGTGGCAGTCAACAACTGGGTTTATTGTGGACTGTGAGGATCCTGCTTACCCGGTAGATAGATTGGCCATGGGCAAGAGAGGTTACCCCACCCCGGTGCTGTATCGAAAAAAGTATGAGTGCACCCTACCTACTCAGACCCAAACATTGGTAAGGGTGTGGAAAGAGGCTACCAAGTATTTAGGCTGGGAAGGTAAGCTGACTGCAATTACTCCAGTGTAAGATGGTGATCTCTTAAGTGCAGTGGGAGGATTGCAGGGCTTCACAAAATGGGGATTGATTAGCTTAAAGCGGCCGGGCGATGTGTGGAGGGGACAGGCACTTGTGTCCTTCACGATCCTACAACAAAAGTATAAATTAGGCGACTAGAAACAGTTCTGACATTTGCAGGAGGCCACGCTCTTCAAAGTCACATCCGGGAAGGGGGGCAGTTGCCTGATGCATCCCTACTGGAGGACCAGCTACTAATTGATCCCGGACCGAAAAAGCAATCTCAACCATGTATAGGAAGTTGATCTACAGTTCCCTGGATCACTTGGGGACGCGGAGAGCTGTGTGGGAGAGGGATATAGGCATGCTTGGCGATGGCGATTGGGTGGAGGCCATTCAGGATGCCAGGGAGGTGGCATTTAAAACTCGTTTTTGTCTAATTTAACTGCAAATACTGATACAGCCAAATCAATGACCCTGTTTACATTAAAGGGCAGCTTGAACTCAGAGCTCAACAACAGACTCCATTGAATAAATGATCAGCACATTGCTTATCTTGCCAAGACACAGGTACTTTGTAAAACTCTTTTTATTGAATGAATGCTCAACCGATAGTGTTGACACCGAAAATACGGTGCACATTAGTGAGAGTGATTAGACTAAAAACACAACGTCTGCAAATATAGAGTGAGTAACATAGCTGGCTTGTCCTGACACTCCCTGGCCAAATCCCACTACATAAAACTAGATTGCCCTTTATCGAAGGCAGGTAGTCCTCCCAAGGTTCTGGAGATCGCTGGGCTGCAAGTCCATAGTTCTCTACAGATCCTCACCAGCAGAGAAGGCCGCAGTGCCCGGCTCTTCTTAGATCGCCAAGAACTGAAATTCAGGGTCTGGGGATGCCACCTAAAATCTTGATTTAAGGGTGTTACAAGGGAGTGACAGGTAGAGGCTAATGGGCCCCTTTCCTGGGGTGTCTATACCCTCTATCATGCCCACCTCCTGTGGGAAGGGGACACAGTCCTAGCCCTGATTGGATAAGTCCCATCATCTTCAAGATGGTGGGTACTACAAAGTGTACTTCACCTTGCCTCCAGCACCTGAGGGATGGAGTTGACAGAGGGCGCGGGCGGTGCATCTCCTTTTGTATCTAAGGTTTCCCACCTGTCCTTGCACCTAAAAGGGGGAGAGGACAGCAAGATCGCTTGCTCCCTCTAACTGAAGAGGCTGGGGTCGCATTACCAAGGCGGCAAGGCCTTTAAAAATCCCTGCCACAAATGGCTCTGCCTGACCAGGGGGAGGTGTGAATACCTCCACCCAGGAAAGGCATTGTTATCAACCTCAAAGTGCGCAGGCACTCTCCCTATGAGGACTGGATACTGTCTGGTGGTAGCAGGCTGGCTCAGGCCAGTCGGTGCCCACACTAAGGATTGGTAGATCTTAGGGGACCCCTCTAAGGGGCACTCTGTGTGCAATTTTTTATAAATCGGACACTGCAATCAATGCAGGTTTAATATGCTGAGATGTTTGGTATCAAATATCCCATATTTCTGAGAAACCTTCATGAGGCTGGGGAACTTGTAATGACAAGTGTCCAGCCAATGTACTTACTATAGAGCTTCCCTGGTCACTTGCAATATCCAGGAATCGACAAGGATATTGCTGGGGCATATCTGCTCATGCAGTCTGGACATCGTTAACGTTAATAGAACTTCAAACATGGGAGGTGGGAGACCCACCACATTAGGAAGGAGTCCCCTGTCCTCCAAACTCTAAATAAGGCACTTGCTCAGCATTGGAAGCGTCTATTTTAAGGCTAGCTCTGAGTAGCTGATAGTTACCAGTGGTCGGCAAAATGTTATACAAGCTGCAAAGTTACACAGATCTCGTTTGAAACCCTTAGTACAAACAGAGAGTGGAGATAATAAAGAAACTGTACGGGCAGGGGGCAGGATTGAAATGAAATTAAATGAAAAAGGCTTTTATATAGCGCATGGCTACCCAGAGGCAGGACTAAAGGGGGGGCCCTTAGGGGAAGAGCCAGGTCTTCAGCTGTTTCCGGAAAGCCAGGTGGTTCGATTCTTTCCGGAGAGAGAGTGGTAGGGAATTCCAAAGCTTGGCCGAATTGTATGAGAAGAGGCAACCACCTGATCTGGCCCTCATTACTCTAGGAACCTCTGCCCGGTGGAGCTCTTCAGAGCGAAGTCTTCTGGAGGTCTTGAGTGAGGAGAGGCAACCACCTGATCTGGCCCTCATTATTCTACGAACCTCTGCCAGGTGGCGCTTGTCAGAGTGAAGTCTTCTGGAGGCCTTGAGTGAGGAGAGGCAGCCACCTGATCTGGCCCTCATTATTCTACGAACCTCTGCCAGGTGGAGCTCGTCAGAGCGAAGTCTTCTGGAGGCCTTGAGTGAGGAGAGGCAGCCACCTGATCTGGCCCTCATCATTCTAGGAAGCACTGCCCGGTGGAGCTCTTCAGAGCGAAGTCTTCTGGAGGCCTTGAGTGAGGAGAGGTAGCCACCTGATCTGGCCCTCATCATTCTAGGAACCTCTGCCCGGTGGAGCTCTTCAGAGTGAAGTCTTCTGGAGGCCTTGAGTGAGGAGAGGCAGCCACCTGATCTGGCCCTCATTATTCTACGAACCTCTGCCAGGTGGAGCTCGTCAGAGCGAAGTCTTCTGGAGGCCTTGTATGGTCTGACCAGGGCCTTGTTGAGGGTTGGACCGTTTCCCTTCAGAGATTTATGGGCGACGCATAGAGCCTTAAAGTGGATTCTCTCCTGTACGGGGATTGGTATGTTACTGACCAAACTCACTGGAGAAAAGAGAGGATTCAAAAATAGGATCTACCATATGGGATGGACCAATCAACAAGCATTTGCAATGCAATAGGTCTCGCAGCATTAAAGTTTGAGTTATTGGCATTGTATATGACAATGTGTTGCATTAGATTTTTAGCAAAGCCTGTATTGGTGTATAAAGATGATTTGCAAGATGATAGCTGTTGCAAAATATTAAGCAATGTTGGCAATAATATTATATAATAATAATATTGTAAGTTACTGTTGTACTTATAAGCATTTTGGTAGCGCATACTGATGTTGTGGTGCCCCTGAGTGATGCTGTGGTGGTGCCGAGTGATGCTGTGGTGATAGGATAGATAGTGAGGGCAAAAGATACATAGAGGGAGGGCGAAATATAGATAGAGGGAGGGCGAGAGAGAGATAGAGGGATAGAGGGAATGCGAGAGAGAGATAGAGGGATAGAGGGAGGGCGAGAGAGAGATAAAGGGAGGGCGAGAGAGAGATAGAGGGATAGAGAGAGGGCGAGAGAGAGATAGAGGGACCCTGACTCCGACCGAGGTTGGCCCGGCCTCGGACTGAGATCGATGGGTGTTCTTTTTGTAAATCCCTGAGTTGAGCAGTGGCACCAAGGTGGACTGACCATACCGCTTTCACATGCCATCTTTGAAGCCTCCATGATCTGTCCGCACAGTATTCAGGGGCCAACTGTGTGACTTCCAAAGGCTACCTGTACAATTTGGATGGGGAACCTGTGCAACCTAGATTAGTGCCTATGCAGCCTTCAGAGACTGACCCAGTAGTATATACAATATATGAAGTTATTGTTACTATTTTCACTGCTGGTCTTTTTACTGGAAATGTCTGACTGTGTGTTATATGGTCTGCAATAGACTTTACAGGCCCGTAAGTTAAGAGACTGCTCAATATTTCCATGTGACTGCTGCACACAGACAAACGCGACTTCCATCCGACGCTCATTTGGAGACACTCACCATCAGGATTATACTTGAAAGGGGTACAGGTTTGCACTTTTCACCCTTGAAAATAAAACCCTGTTTGTATATAGCGCTTGCTGCTGCCGATTTGCTGCCATATAGCACTGTACATACCATGCTATATATGTATATTAATTGGCTGGCAAGGGTGAAAAGCTGCATTTGTCCTTCCAAGGTCCGAACTTTGACATGTATGCTGCACGCTAAACACAGCAGCAGGCGCCTGGTTCACTGAACTATCTCAGTTCCCTGATTAGGCAGGTTAGAGCATTTGATTGGAAAATCTAACCTGAACCAGCATATCCATGTCAGAAGTTCCTCATTGCAAGTGTGGCTGGTTGAGAGCAATGCTGAGAGGTTTTTCAGTGAACTCGTGTGCTTTACAGACACCGTGTGCCCGTCATGCAGATGTTGGCACTCAAATAGTAAACTGTGCGTGAATGGTGAATTTAGAGAGGTTTGGGGGAGCTGGTGAAGTAAAGGTGTCAAGCTGGTTTCCGCACACATTGTTTCTTCTCCTCTTTTCAGAATGGCCTTTGTGACTGTGCATCAGTGTGATTTCTTAATCACAAGGATTGGAAATCAGCCTGCAGAGGTGAGAAACAGCAGCATAGGGTAACAATTACAACTGCTGCGGACTGCTAATAGACGCCACAGTCACTGTTTAAAGCAGGTGGTTTAAAGTAGTATTTCGGTGTTTTTGTTGTATATGTGTATTTGTTGAGCATTTCAAAATTGAAGGAAGTACACCAATTAAATTAAAATAACTTATGGAGCTATTCCAATTATTGGTGGTAAATACCAGGAAATCAGCAGTGGAGAAGACAGTGGGACGGTACTAGAGGACGTGTCATTACTGTTGGTGTGCCTACAGTGATGTACATCCGAGTGGCATTGGCCGTGAGCAGCAAAGGTGATGAAGGACTTTCAATTGGAGGAGGTGAGGTTTGAAGGTGCAAAGACACATTTGACATTTTTATTACACTCGTGAAAATTATGAAATTCAATTCACATTTGATAGAATTTCACGACTGCAGAATTTTGCACATTGTTTTCCGCTGAAAACTGGTTTAAATAGAACCCTGCCACTACCTCGCGTGATTTTTGAATGCAAGGTGCCCCCCTGTTCCATTTGCACATGAAATTCTGCAAAGTGGATTTTGTAAAATGTCCCTTAATTTTGAGTAGTTTTCCAAAAATGTAATAAACAATATTTTGCCATTTCATGTAGGTCTGAGGAGAGAACGTATGTTCAATGAGTGGGAATGCAAGTAGAAAGATGTCAGAACATTTTCTGAGAAAAGCACATTAAGTCAATCATTAGATGGGAAGGGAGAGTTCGGTGGCATGGACAACGATTTATCAAAATACGAGGTAACAGAAGTGACATCACATACCTTTGCGACCCGATATCACAGACTTCTCAGCAGCTTCCTTTTTTCTGCTCAGGAGCTATGTGAAGGGCAAGTGTTTCTGCCCCTGAACTTCATGATTCACGAGGCCCTGGGTGAGAAGGGCTGTGCAGGGGTACCCAGAGGCATATAGATGTGGCAGGTGCCAAACCTGGTTTCTGTAATGTTTAGCAGTGGTATTGGTGAGCAGTGCTTCCACAAGTGCGGAAGTGCCCCATTACACGTTCCCTATTAATTACGCGGGAGAAAACAGGTTTGGAGCTAAAGATTCCTTCTAGTATCCCACCCATGAGTAATTGGGTATCACAAGTTAACCCCCCATAAAATAATCTAAATGCACTGGAATTATTAGGCCTGTTGTTTGTGTCCCCACCCCTCCCAGCCCTACCCCCCTTTAAAAATAATCTGATAGACCTGTTATTATTAGGTCCTTTTGTGCAGGTTTTGTTCGTTTCCTGGGAGTTAACACTGTCGCTTCCTACTACCTGCTGCAGTACGGTGTCTGCTTCAGGTAAGGTGCGAAAGGTGTGGGCGGGGAGTGGGCTGGCCGGACCCTCTGTATTCTGGCTGCGCAGCATGGTCTGCTCCCCCGGGGTGCCGTTCAGAGACAGAACATCGAACCTGGCCATTTTCTCGACGACACGACAGCCATGTTGTCTCGCTTGCTTAGAGGGCACTGGAAACATGCTGGGGGCGGGGGTGAGGCACCGGACGAAGGTTGTTTTAGAGAGCCGGATAAGCATCCGTCTAGTTATAAAAAAATACACGGCGGGCAAGGGGCCAACGAAACAAATGCTCTCCCCAGCCTGTCGAGAGAGAAGTGTAATTGTTTCAGTTTTTATAGGATCTCTGAAAGATACAGCACCCTGTTTATGATGTTTTGCAGCAAGTGTCTGGCTGTAATGCTTCCCATGTCAAACCTTGAAAGCAAGACTATAAGTTCCGGATATAACTAGGCGGAGAAAAGCAACTGGAAACAAGAGAGAGAGACGCGGCGCTCTGCAGACTGTCTGCAGGACAGGGCATCATCGACAATTTAATAATTATAGGGAGGGCGTTCACATGCCGCAGGGATCTAAAGTCACTAGAGCTGAGCCAACCATTACCGCCCGAGGTAAAGGGTCACTCACGGCCAGTTGCGATGAAGTCAGTTTATTAAAACAACATCCTTCCCTCCTCGCGCACACTGGGCATATGTTCCCCATTAGGTCCGCGCAGATCTGTGCATTTTGTGATGATGTCAGCACCGCGGGGTGACTTTGAGTTTATCTGTATGAGAAAAACGCCGAGGACCACGCAATGAGGAAGATTTCAAAAACGGTTAAGGGATTTTGGCAGAAATAGTGAGCTGCACAGCGGGTGGAAAATTAAACTGCAACAAAACTTCACTCGAGCCCTCCTCTGCCTCCGCCTCTCCCGCACTCTCAGTCTCAGTCAGATCAGCCCACACACGCATGGCTCCAGCGACCAGCAGAGGCAAACACGGCAGATTCAGACACCTGCCTGTTTATCAGCGCCGCGCGCCCCTCTGCAGACTCCCCCTGCATTCCACGAGGTGCGCGTCATGATCCGATTCTTTCTGCCATGCTGTCTAAGGCAGAAGCTCACGCGCCCAATGTAATCCTATGGAAAAACAATGCGCGTGGCCAGCTCTTATCTCCCCTCGTTGTCGGCTGAGCCGGCAGCTATAGTTCTCGTGGCGAGAACGCGCTTAGCGCGCGTTCACCATAGCGAGACCTAAAAAGTGATTTAGATCTGCGTTTGACATAATCAGTAAACAGAACCAGATGAGCTGACAACCTGCACATGCCAGGGTGAAAACAGAATCATGTGTTGGCCGGCTACGGCACATGCAGCAAATTAATATGGCCTACGCCAGACCATTATAAAATTCTACATTCATTCTACTGACCTCCCGACAAATTAAACAAGAAAATCTTGTCACTAACATAAATGCACTAAACACACAGTCTCTAGCTGCTGCTAATATCAAGTGCACATACTTTCAAAATATCATCTGATCACTAAGCCCACTCATCATTCACTCCACACTCTCTACCACTGACCTTACTTCATACTTTCCTCTAAGATCACCACTTTGGGGAACACCCCGCTACTTCACTTACTGCCCCTCATCTCTCTTTTATCTCTTTGCTGAACACCCTCACTTTAATTCTTTTTTTTCACCTAGAGAACCAATTGCAATTCTCAAATCAGCCAATCCATCTTGCACAACATCTGACCACTTCATGGGCATGCATGTTAAACACCTTTTTGGATACATTTCTCGGCTGAACCTCACTAGTAAATCTCTCCAGCTTAACTAATATCTATTCACTGCTTCAAAACTACTATTGTATTACCCCTTCTCAAAATCTTACTTGTGACGGTTTGTCACATGGCTCAGTTAGGCCCAGGGAGAAACGCTGCCATTTTAACATGGACACGTTCGACAAAGTTGCCTTTTCTTTCACATGATGACTTTTGACGCATTTGCATCTGTGAAAGTGAACGATTCGTTTCCATGAAACTACTTTGCTTACGAATTCCACTTCGTAAGAACACTATTACTACACCTTGACCAACATCATAAGGTCTGAACATACATTGTGCAGATGAGACAGTTTGTTATTCATCCAAGAGGTGAAGCAGCTATCAATAGATCATGAACAAAGGCGGCCTGACTAAGGTCTCGGCCTGGAAACAAGAATGCTATTTGCTATAAATAAACAAGCATTTCTGGGTTGGGGCAGAGGAGCACTTGCTGTCATTGCAAGGTCACTAAAACCACAACTCAGCTGCTTGCCAATCATTCTGCGAGGAGGGATGTCCAACCTGTGAGCAAGACGGGTGTCAGGAAGCCCCTGTAGTACACGATGGGATAGAGAATAAGGAGTGCCATGCCATCCTTCATATATTGTATTGTATTGTTTTGGTAGAGCGCAAACAGCTGCCCCAGCAATGAGGCGTCCCGGCGCTAAGAACCACAGACCCTGGTCTGAGCGGGAGAGGGTGGGAGGGAATTAGGGGAGAGGGAATAGGAACGTTTTAATTGCTTTCCGGAATGCCGGTAGGCTTTCTATGGAGTGGATGTGTTGTGGCAGACTGTTCCATAGTTTAGCTCCAAGGAACCTGAAAGAGCGGCCGCCCATGCGGCAGAGTTTTATGCGTGGAACGCATAGGAGGTTTTGGTTTGAGGATCGCAGGGTACGTGACGGCGCGTAGGGGGTGAGGAGTGGTCGAAGCAGTGGGGGGGTATCCAGTTTGATGATTTTGAAGGTCATGATGAGGGCCTTGAACTTAATTCTGGAGTCGACGGGTAGCCAGTGTAGTTTTTGTATGGTCGCTCTGGCTGAACATCTGCGGGGGAGGCCGACTAGAGTTCTAGCCACAGAGTTTTGCACGCGTTGGAGTCGTGCTACCTCACTTTTGTTGGCGCCAAGAAGGAGAATATATTTCTCCCCTCCTATATCACAGTCCTCTATTACCAGTTGGCCGCTTTGCAGCCAGCAAGAAGTGGAGAGAGGGTAATCGGCAGGAGGCCCCTTTAAGCCCGAGATGAGGACAGACGTCAGACGATACACGATTCAAGAAGGCGGGGCGGAGAGCGTGTCAGGTTGGTCAGTAGTTGGTCCAGCTACACGCAGCAAGGGAGCGTGAGGTGGAGAAACCAGACGGAGAAGACCGAACAGCCTTCCGAGAGAGAGAACTGGAGCCCAGGGAAGGTTACAGCTTGTCCGCAAACAGAACACCCGAACCCGGCGGAGGAGGAAAAGCCGAAGAAGAAGGAGACCAGAAATCAATGAAGTACGCGTAGTCACTACGCCATGGCCCGGAGGGACGTGGCTCTTCCAGGTGCATGGGCGTCTAAAGGGGTTTTGTAAAGGGGCTGAGTCAGAGAGGGACAGGAGGAGAGGTGGAGGGGTGAAAGAGACCCAGAGAAAAGGAAATAATTGAGAAGGAAAAGAAAGACAAGAGCAGAAAAAATTGGCTACCCTTTTTCTTTTTTGTTACTCCAACCTCTACCCCTACCCTTCACATTTATGCATAGCTATTATTTATCCCTCACATCCTCCCTTGACTAAACCATAAAGCAAAATCACTTACCTGAGCCTTTTCCTTCTGTCCAAGGGATGACGGCGGCCGAGGCTCACCTAAGGGACAGAAGTGGAAGACCATGTGGGAAAGAAGAATACAAAAGAGACAATCAATCATTGTGATTTCCTGTAATACTAATAAACAGTGTATACTAAGAAATTATTCAATGCAGTGAACTCCTTTTTGACCGACTCTTCTACAATGGGGAGCTACAAACTCTCCCTCCAGGGAATGGGAGACAGAGGCACATACACACACATACACACACACACACACACTCACACACACACAGGAAAGCATCGTAGGAAACGCCTGATACAGTTTTTATATGCTGGCATATGTACATTGTTTTAGAAAGATGGTAGAACTATTTATTTTGTTCAATGTGCTAATTACTTTTATCATCTCTTTCCTCACCGGCAGAACCCAGAGAGTCTGCATCCCCCTTTCCGATCCAAAGCCACCACGATCACCTGCGGCGTACCCCAAGGATCATCCCTCAGCCCTACCCTCGCCAACATCATCCGAGCACACCACTTCAACATCATCTCGTGCGCCGACGATAACCAGCGGATCCTCTCCCTCACCAAGGACTTGACCACCGCCAAATCCAACCTCCAAAAGGGAATTAAGGCTGTCGCAGACTGGATGAAGACAAGCCGGCTGAAACTGAACTCGGACAAGACAGAGGTCCTCATCCTCAGATCCACCCTCTCCACATGGGACGACTCCTGGTGGACGGCTATGCGGGGAGCTGCCCTGACACCCACCAACAACACATGCAAACTGGGGTTTATTGTGGACTTCACACTCTCTATGACCCAGCAATTTAATGCTGTTTCCTCATCCTGCTTCAACACCCTCCGCATGCTCTGAAAGATCTATAGATGGATCCCCACCAAAACCAGAAGGACGGTCACCCAAGCAATCATCAGCAGCAAGCTGGACGCCCTCTACGCAGGAACCATGGCCACACTCCAGAAGAGACTCCAATGCCTACAAAACGCCTCAGCACGCCTCATCCTCGGACTCCCTCGCAACAGCCACATCACCATCCACCTGAGAAACCTGCACTGGCTCCCGGTCAACAAGAGGATCACTTTCGAACTCCCCACCCACTGTACAGCACCACTCTACAGTACCCCTTTACAGCACCAATCTAAACCACCACTCTGCAGCACCACTGTACAGCACCACTCTGCAGCACCACTTTACAGTACCCCTAAACAACACCAGTATAAACCACCACTCTGAAGCACCCCTCTGCAGCACCACTCTACAGTACCACTCTACAGCACCACACTACAGCACCGCACTACAGCACCCCTGTGGTTGTGTGTGGTTGTGTGTGGTTGTGTGTGTGGCTGTGTGTGTGGTTGTGTGTGTATTTGTGGTTGTGTGTGTGGGTGTGGTTGTGTGTGGTTGTGTATATGTGGTTGTGTGTCGGTGTGGTTGGGTGTGTGTGGTTGAGTGTGGTTGTGTGTGTGTGGTTGTGTGTATGTGTCGTTGTGTGTGGGTGTAGTTGGGTATGTGTGTGCATGGTTGTGATTGTGTAAGGTTGTGGGTGTGGTTGTGTGTGGATGTGGTTGTGTGTGTGTGGTTGTGTGTGTGGTTGTGTGTGTGGGTGTGTGTGTGGTTGTGTGTGTGGTTGTGGTTATGTGGTTATGGGTGTGGTTGTGTGTGTGTGAGTGTGGTTGTTTGTGTAAGTGTGGTTGTGTGTGTGTGGTTGTAGTTGTGTGTGGTTGTGTAAGGTTGTGGGTGTGTGGTTGTGTGTGTGTGTGTGTGGTTGTGTGTGTGTGGTTATCGTTGTGTAAGGTTGTGGGTGTGGTTGTGTGTGGGTATGGTTGTGTGTGTGGGTGTGGTTGTGTATGTGGGTGTGGTTGTGTGTGTGGTTATGGGTGTGGTTGTTTGTGTGTGAGTGTGGTTGTGTGTGTGGTTGTGTGTGTGAGTGTGTGTGTGGTTGTGTGTGTGGTTGTGCGTGTGTGGTTGTGGGTGTGGTTGTGGGTGTGTGGTTGTGTGTTCGTGTGGCTAGGTGTGTGAGTGTGTTGTGTGTTTATGTGTTGGTTGTGACGTAAGGCTAGGCAGGGAAGGGGGTTCGAACAGAGGAAGAGGGCTGCGTGGGAGGGGGTGGAGGAGCATGCTGTAAGGCTTACTGAGCCATGAAAGAAAGGAACAAGCAACTTATTGACCCGTGACTGAGGAGACAGATGGCGGCTGCAGCCAGACTGTAGCATTTTCAAAACTCACTTACTAAAGTCTCTCCAAGCAGCGCATGCGCGCTGACTCAGCGATACCTAGAAACACACTGACATTTTTAATTGGTGAGGAAAAAAAAAGATTTTTAGGGTTGTGGGTGTGTGGTTGTGCAAGGTTGTGTGTGTGGTTGTGGGTGTGGTTGTGCGTGTGTGGTTGTGGGTGGGTGTGAGTGTGGTTGTGTGTGTGGTTGTGTGCGTGTGTGTGTGTGGTTGTGTAAGGTTGTAGGATTGGTTGTGGGTGTGTGTGGTTGTGTGTGTGTATGGCTGTGTGTGTGTGGTTGTGTGTGGGTGTGGTTGTGTGTGTGTTATGTGTTTATGTGTTGGTCGTGAGGAAAGGCTAGGCAGGAAAGGGGGTTGCTACAGACCTTCTATTGCAGCAGCAGGGGACGGTCCTCTATCCGAACCTGTCCAGCCTCCACCTCCATGCGTGGAGATTGAGCAGGGGCAGCTGATGCCATTTGACTTGCCTCCTGAAGTCTGTGATGTCATTCTGCCAGCCAGGCATCTCTCCACAAAAACGATGTACGCCTGCAGGTGGAACAAATGTGTGGCATGGTCACAGCAAAGGCTGTGGATCCACTTTCCGCCCCTCTTTCTTCTTTCCCTGACCCAGCAGGGCTCTGCTCTGGGCACCATCAAGGGGTATCTTTCAGCTTTTTCAGCCTTCTTGAGACTTCCTGATCAGCCTTCTCTCTTTAAGTCCCCTGTTGTAAGTAGGTTATTGAAAGGCATTACTAACATGTTTCCTCCTGTTCCTTTCGTAATGCCTCAGTGGGACTTGAATCTGGTATTAACCTATCTGATGTGTGCTTCGTTTGAGCCACCCATCAACTGTCCTCTTTGTCTTCGGACTCTCAAAACTGCTTTCCTGGTTGGCATCACCTCTGCCAGAAGAGTGAGTGTGCTCCAGGCTCTTTCCTCGAAGCCTCCTTTCCTCTCTGTCCATCCGGACAAAGTTGTTATGAGGACTCGTCCTTCTTTTCTGTCCAAGGTGGTTACTGCCTTTCATATCGGCCAGACCATTACCTTGCCCACCTTCTTTCCGCCTCCGCATCCTTCAAAAGAGGAAGAGAGACTCCACCGTCTGGCCCAAAATGTGCGCTTTCTTTTTACCTGAACCGCACACAACAGTTACGGGTGGACAACCAACTTTTTGTTGGCTACGTGGGCATTAAGAAGGGACGGGCGTGCACAAACGGACCATCTCTCGTGGGTTGTTTTGTGCATCAAGGTCTGTTATTCCTTCTCCTGCTTCCTCAGTTTCAGTTCCAGTTTCTGTTTCATTAACTATTCCATTTGCACTGTCTAGAGAATCTTGAGACTGTTGGATTTCAAGAACATTATATCTGTTAGACAGGCTCACTGCTGGGTGAGAAGCAGGTGGAATTACTGACGAGGTTACTGTAGACCCCCCCCTGCTGCTTAGGTCCTCTCTGCTTACACTGCAAAAATGGGGTAAGAGCTAGAGAGAGGGCTAAAGGTTGCCCTTTGTCATTAACTAATACTTTGGTCTTAGGCTTGGGCTTGGACTTAGAGGGACCCCCTCACGATCCTCTTGAGTAGTTATTTTATCTTGCTCACTGGTGGCTACTACAGAGGAAGACAGAACTTTATAATAGGTCTTTAGAGAAGGAGTAATTTTCACCTTTAAAGATGGTTTTTTCTGATATTGAAATATTTGGAGCTCTCCGTAGCACAGGTTTGTCTCTTACAAGAGACACACCTGACTTCGGGGGAATCTAATTCATTGTTCTCTAGTATTCCTTGGATTAAAGGTCATTGTTCTTCCGAACAAATAATTAATAGTCGGGGATTCGCAATCTTGATCAAGCAGGAGTCCACCTGTTCCATAAAATCATCACAGACTGATCAAACGGGGAGGTGGATCATAGCACAACTGGACCTCGGAGGTACAGAATTAACCTGTGCCTCCTTTTATGGACCAAACGTGGATGATCCAACTTATATTTCAAAGCTGTAGCCCAAGCTAATCATGGAAAACCCACCTATGATAATTGGTGGGGAGTTGAATGTCCTTCTAGATCCGCTAAAAGACAGGTCAAACCAGACACATT
This sequence comes from Lissotriton vulgaris, assembly GCF_964263255.1. Taxonomy (NCBI): domain Eukaryota; kingdom Metazoa; phylum Chordata; class Amphibia; order Caudata; family Salamandridae; genus Lissotriton; species Lissotriton vulgaris. The sequence continues at coordinate 140,538,840 of NC_141685.1, forward strand.
ATATAGGGGCCCCCCGTATTTGTCGTGCTATGAAGAATCTGATGCATGACTTGTGAGTTGGCCGGCGTCTGGAGGAGGAAGAAGGGAGATCTCCCTGGGTTTACGTTCCATAGTAAAAAAAATACCATCATTCTTCCAGGATTGCCTACTTCCTAACTAACAGAAATCTCCTGGACTCCACGTCTGAGTTCGCCATATTACCAAGCCATGTCTTATTATGCTCCAATATTGTTCTCATATCAAAGGAAAATGAATATGACTCAAACAAGATGGACGCTTAACATGGCAAAATTAGCAGACCCTGAAAATATTCAGGCCATTAAATTATCTTAGAGTTTTTTTTATCTAAATATCGGTTCAACAGCTATAGAATTTGTTTGTGACGCCTTTAAGGCTAACCTGAGGAGCGGGCTCCATGGCGCCATATGCTCCAGAAATCGAGGTAAAGCCCGGGAGCTAAGATTAATGGAGGAAAAAAAACAGCAGCTAGAAGCCGAAAGGATTCTATCAATAGGAGGGAGCTCAGGAAAGTTGGGTAAAATGCAGAACGATCTTGACATGGCTAGGCAAGAGTTCAGGGGGACATTAGATGAGAAATACAAGGCTCTGTGGCTTATTAAAAATATGGAAAATTATGAATATGGGGAGAAAGCAGGTGCCCTCCTAGCCTGGAAGGCCAGAGTTGACCGTTCCAAAAATAACATCAATGAGCTAGTAATAAACAGTAATGGGGATGAATCTACTAGTGTAGAAGATATACAGACCTGTTTCCTCACATTATTCTCAGATCTCTATAAAGAGAATCTAACACCCTCAAAAGAGCAAATACAAGCATGGCTGAGTAGTAAATCTCTCCCTACTTTAACCCAAGCTAACCGAGACCTTCACAATGCTCCCATTACGTTGGAAAAGATAAAAACTCAAATCAAGATATCTAAGAACTATAAAGCATCAGGTATGGACACATTGCCAAATGAAGTTTACAAATTTATGTCAGACAAATTGACTCCAGCTTTGGAAATTTTGTTCCAATCAACATATAGTCTAACAGGCCAAATTCCAAGCTCCTGGAAGGAAGCAACCATTGTCCTAATATTAAAACACGGGAAGAATCCACTCAAAGCAGATTCATACCATCCGATCTCCCTGCTAAATGCCGATTACAAGATCTTTATGGGCATTTTGGCAGGGAGATTGGACAAGCTGGTTAATGGATTGGTTAACATCGACCAGAAAGGTTTTTATAACCGGGTGATATATCCAGGAACAGACGGAGCTGCTTAGAGGCAATATCGATCTGGCTATAATAAGATCAGACCCCTTGGCAGTGATCGCTCTCAACGCTGCCAAGGCTTTTGATGGGGTCAGTTGGGCCTATCTTTGGGAGGTATTGAAGGCAATGGGTTTTGGTCCCATATTTATACAAACTATGACGAAATATCATCAGGGAGCATCAGCAAAAATCTTGATATATGGAATGCTTAACTCCAGATTTGATATACAGAGGGGGACTAGGCAAGGTTGCCCATCTCACCTCTGTTATTTGACTTATATATGGAGCTATTAGACTAGATGATCTAATCCCCCTTTTAAAATCTCAGCTTTATCAATGTAAAATAGCTTTATATGCTGACGATAATAATCCTATACACCAGTAACCCAGAAGTGACTATTCCGCAGGTCAAAACCCTATTGGAGGATTATGGCTCTATCTCTGTGTATTTAGTTAATCCCTCAAAGACAGAGGTGATATGCTGGAATATCATTAAGTGGGTGGGCCCAATTAGCAAAGAGTTCAAATATTCGGGCATTAATATTGTCAAAGACCTTGAGAAATTCCCCTTATTAATCTGAATAAAATCATCAAGGAGATAGATCGTCTCTTTGCAAGGTGGAGGAACCTTCCCCTGTCTATCTATGGGAAGGTCAAGCTAGTGAAGAAGATCATTCTTCCAAAGCTGACTTATTTGTTTAACGCAGTCCCCCTGACTTTTCCCCAACAGAATAGTTCCAAGATTCAAAGTAAGATTGGGAGTTTCGTTTAGGCAGCCAAGGGTGTAAGGCTATCATGGAAGAAACTGAGGCGCAGATTAGTTAAAGGCGGGTTAGCCCTCCCAGATATCAGCTGGTATTTAGTCGCATTCCAATTTAAAGCTATACGGATGCTACTGTCTAAACCAGCTGGAACGGCATGGGGAAGGTTGCTCAGTGAGTTGACAATAAATGAGGTTGGGGGAGGCGCAAAAGGGTTTCTTTATAAGTTTGGGTCTCCCAAGTTCTTTAAAAAAAAGTATGCTTGAAAGCTCTTAAGACTGCGCTAGAAACTTGGTTTAAAGTAAGAACCAGATAGAAAATTGGCTACTATTCTGATGTTGCCCCTGTATGGGACTCCCCGGGGACATCGCCCTGCCTTCAAGATGGTTTAGCTGACCCCATTTGGAGAGCGGGAATCTCTTTATGGAGCGGGAGTCTGTATGTTTCTGAGTTTGATTTCCTGCGTGCTCCGACGCCTGTGCGGCCAGAGTTTGGAACTCGCTTCCTCCATACCTCCGCACCGCCACCTCTTTCCGCATTTAACGAAAGGACCTTAAAACTCTTCTCTTCCAAAGCCACGGCTACCAACAACTCTGACTGTTTCGTGTTCCTCAATGGAGAACTATTTTGTCCTTACACTTCAACTGTGGAATGTGTTTTTTTGGAACCCTAATCGCTCCAACTTTAGTTTGTATCGTGTAATTTTTAGCAGATTTATACTCTGTAAACATGTCATAATATCTAATCCTATATACTTCGCTCTATTCTAAAGCGCTCTGTCACCTCTGGGTAAAGTATGCGCTATAAAAAAATGCCTAAATAAATCCAATACCCTGCGAGCAGGCTGTTGGGAGACTCGTCGTGACCTTGGGGCTCCCAGTCACACGTTCTCAGGTCTGTAGACTAAAGACTGTTAATAATTAAATTTTAGCAGCCTCAACTCAGAACTATTCAATTCCTCAGGCTCCGGCGGCCTGCTTTTGGAAGCTTCAGGCATGATTCTGAATGCCGCTGTAGTCGCAGGACATCAGTAGACTCCTCTTAGACCCTCTAGGAGGCGTATAGGGCGGTGATTAGGGAACAGGCCTTCTCCCTCATAGCAGGACACGAAAGGAAAAGAGGCCCAGCTTGAATTGCTGGAACATGAAATTCACACGCCAAAGAGGGACTTGGTTGTACAGGACAGTAGTGACACCCAACACACACTCTTTATGAATCCAAGGGAATACCGAGATGTGGCTACTGATGCCCCCGAATGAGTCATAGGACTTCACAGAGTTTACATGAGTCAGTAACAAAGTGGGCAAACTGTTGGCCTGGTTAGATAGGAGGGCATAGACGGGCCGCTGGGTACTGGAGGTGAGGACACCGGAGGATAACTAAGTAAAAGTGGAAAACGTGTGGTAGACGCAGTTGGCGCCTATTACACCCAGTTATACTTCCCTGCGGTGATAACCACAGTTGAGGAATCCTGAGATCTACTAGCCAACATCCATCTGCCAATTTTCCCCACCTCAGATCGCGATCACCGTGAGGAGGAAATAATGGAGGATGAAACTGCAAAAACCATATGGGATTCGTCATCGGGCGAAGAGGTAGGCCTTGACGGGATACCAATCGAGTTGCATAAACAAATCTATGTCGTTACAACGCAAATAATTACAACGCATGCCTTTACAACGCAGGTTTTACATCACCGCTATTCTTTACAACTCATGCCATTACAATGCATTTGTATAAACTGCCTTCACAACGCATTCCATTACAACGCATAATACTTTTAGGGTAACAGTGGGAAAAGTGTTGGATAGTGTAGGGGTAAAATTACTATTCCAACTCCAGTGAGTGCAACAGTAGGGTAAGTGTTGAATAGTGTAGGGGTAAAAATTACTATTCCCACTCCAGTGAGTGCAACAGTAGGGTAAGTGTTGGATAGTGTAGAGGTAAAAATTACTATTCCCACTCCAGTGAGTGCAACAGTAGGGTAAGTGTTGGATAGTGTAGGGGAAAACATTTGTATTCCCATGTACCCCCAAACCCATACCCACCCTAAAACAAAAAAAACCTCCATTACTTACCTTATAATGCAATGTAATGGCATGCAATGTAATGGCATGCGATGTAATGGCATGGGTTGTAATGCCATGCGTTGTAGTAACATGCGTTGTAGTGACAGGCGTTGTAGTGACAGGCGTTGTAGTGACATGCGATGTAAATGCAGTTACGTTGTAACACCCACGTTGTAAAAGCTGTAATGACTGCGTTGTAATGGGTGTTTCCGTATAAACTGTTGGTTCAGGACATAGTCCCTCGTTTGCTCCAAATGTTCAAGGAGAGCCACCAACTAGGCTCAGTGCCCAGAGGCCAGATGCTGGCCACAATAGTGGGCATCTTAAAAGACGGGAACACTTCCGACGACTTGCTCCTCAACACCAAAGCTAAGATCGTGGTTAAGGTCCTGGCTTCCAGACTCATCAAAATTATTAAGGACCTGGACTACCCAGACCAGTCGGGCTTTATGCCGTATCGTAGCACTAACCTGAGGCGCCTTCATGGCGTGCTGAGCCAAACTCCCCATATGCAGGAACGTGCGCTGATGTTTTCCTTGGATGCCAGAGTGCCTTTCGACTCAGTGGAATGGGCCTATATGTTCGAGGTGCTGGCAAGTATCTGCTGGGAGCGACTCTTGTATGCTGACCCACTGATACAGTTGAAAGTAAACAGGGGGATGTTGCAAGAATTTCAGCTTCAATGTGACGCTCAACAGGGTTGCCTGTTGTCATTCCTAATCTTCATTCTAGCACTGGAGCCCTTAACTGCAAGGATCAGACAAGATCCACTGGTCTGCGGTATGCAATGTACCGACCAATGGGAAAACAGGATATCCCTATACGCGGCTGATGCCCTGCTTTATGTGATAGATCCTGAGAACCCTTTGGACAGAATAATGCAGAACCTTACCACTGCTGGCTGCTAATCAGGATATACAATAAACTGGCGAAAATATCAAATATATAATCTGCAGAGTTGACTGCCATCATTTCCCCGCAAAATAGTCCCCACAGACTTCTATTCTCAGGCTTTATGTGACCACTGACCGGACTCATTTTTTCCACAACAACCAGTCACCACCGATAGAGAGACAGACGAGGGATGTCCCACACTGGAGGTTTCTCCCACTATTGCTCCCGAGCAGAGCAGCACTTTTTAAGATGATGTCCCGAACTTGTTTTCTTTGTCTTGAAAAACTAGCCATACACTCTCCCTAATTTGTATATTCAGAAAATCAAGAGTGAGGTTGGGCCATTGCTCTTAGACAGAGGCCCTGTGCAGATAGAGCAACACAAATCGACAAAGGGAGGGTATGACGGGGGACTGGCACTACCAAACATCCAGAAATATAATTGGGCGGTGCAGCTGACCACTATTAATGAATAGATTTTTCGCTCCACATAGGAAATGGTCTTCCGGATGGATACAAAAAGAACAATTGATGGACAGAATGTGGAACAATGTCAAACATTCCCCCCAGTACAGAGATCTAGGCCCAAATTCTTCGTTTTTTCGCTTCCCACGCCATTCAGTTTAAACCCAGCCATATGCAAATCAATCTTGATCCTGCGCCCAATGGGACTAGGCCAGGTCTTCCCTGGAAACAGGCATACTGTGACCGGATTTGTGTATCATCCCCATCAGCCAGGCTAGCTTGATTCCAGTGGCATGGAGACTGCGGGACCCATGTCTGGGCATACCCGTCCAACTCAGGGTGACAAATGCAAAAAGAACAATTGATGGACAGAATGCAGAACAATGTCATACATTCGCCCCAGTACAGAGATCTGGGCCTAAATCAATTTTTTTGCTCACCATGCCATTCCAGTTTGGACCCAGCCATATGCAAATCAATCTTGACCCTGCAACCAATGGGAACAGTCAAGCTCGAACTGCCAGGCCAGGCCAGGCCCTCCCTGAACTGGAAACAAGCATCCTAGGACCGGTTTCGGGCTTTCAGCCCTCATCAGCCAGGATAGCTTGACTCCAGTGGCATGGATGGTGTGGGACCCACGTCTGGGCATACCTGGGCCACTCGAGGTGACAAATGCAAATGAAGCCTTGGCATAGCCATTAGGTCTCACTTTTGGGACCTTATAAGTATTTAGTTATGCAGCACAATATCCTTGGTGCAACAACATCAAGGTCCCAAAAGCGAGACCTATTGCCTATGCCAATGCTTGTTAATGTATGTTGACTGTCTAATTAACTGTAGTACAATGTAAACAAGCATTGGTAAAAGCATTAGGTTTCTCCTATCTGATTAGTAATTTTTTTTAAAGTTTTAGCTTGGTGAGCAGTTCAGCAATATAATTTAAAGGAACTTTGAAAAAGCGTTATGACTTGTTTGAGAAAGACAAATAATGAAAGGTAACGTGTGCAGTTTTATGCAGGGAAGAAGACTAGTTATCAGTGGTGTAAGTTACAAAGAAGAGACCACGAGCAGAAGAATGTGAAACTGCTAAGTGTCTGTATGTCTTGTGTGAAATCATTCATTTCTGGCAGGCTTCACTTTCCCAGATCATTGAGAGTGCACTTTGGTGCTGCGGGGACTGTACGGATCTGATTTGAATGCACTTTCTTTTCTTAAGTCACAACTGTATAAAACAGTTAAGAGTCTGGAAACCACTATACAGCCCATTGCCCTGAATGTTTATTCTCAGTCATGTCCTGAATATGCACCCATGCGAGTTAGTCACCCTAGTTGCACAAGATAAGAAAATCAACGACTATGGCTTCGTTGTTTAGAATATTGAAAATGCTTCACTTCTGAAATGATGAGACTGTGAAAGAACTATAAGGAGTCTCTTTGAATTGACATACATAGTGAAGGGTGGTCCTGCTAGAGAGAGACTCGTCCCACTTAAAGCCCTGCGTGTGACAATAAGAAAGAAGCCTGTGAACAGATACAAATACTATTCCTCTGTAGAAAGTACGCATGTTTACCTGCTAATAAACACAAAGCATTACTTCTGAAATGATGAGAGTTTAACAATGCAATTTGATTTAGTTGACAAGTGCACAGCCAAGTGTCATACAAGTTCAGTTATATATTGTAAGCTGGTGCTCCTATGGTGTCATCTTCCACCCTGGAGACGAGTAAAGTAAACGAAGCAGTAGTGCTATCAATACGAAACTGATGGCATCTCTTAGCGCACACAGGTGTAGGGGCAATTATCCTCCTTGAAGTGTTAGTCAAAACGTTCACATTTGTTTGAACAATAAAGTTTTATTTTGTTCATTGGTGTATGTTACTCCACATACTCAACGTTGTAATTCAAGTTGTTTTCAGTGTAAACAATTATTTCCACAAGCTCCAATGCATTTCGGGCCACCGCCCGTCATCTGGGATCATCTACAAAAACAACATATGTAACACACATATAATATATGTCTAATATAAACAATGGTGAAAACGCTAGTAATTGTGCACATCCGGTAACTGGGTAAGTGAGTCTGGTAATGCGTGCCTAATAACGAACAGTAACAATGTTGTGCCTGGAAGTGAAATGATAGTTAAACTATTAGGTCAAAAAACGAATGTAACGGCAAGCCTAAGTGAGGTACGTGAGTTACGCTGGTAATTGTTGGACAAGTAACTCTAATACGATAAAAATACATAGCGCATTGTGCATCTCGGTGAAAACGTGCAAAGTTTAATGGTGTTGTGATCCTATGGCGGTTCATGCGGTAAGACAATTTAAAACTGGCGCCATGGCTTCCAATACCGGTTAATGGTAATGGCTACATGGAGCTACGCTAAGTCCCTAAATATTACTTACGCTTGGAAGCGATGTTCACAGTGTTTCCTGGCTTTCCGGCAAATTCAAACGCTGGTGAAATGCTCGGTAGTCGGGTGTTGACTAAATCGGCTCGACCATAGAAGTCGAAAGTTTAAGCCGATCACGTGATTGCGAGGGCACAGAAATAGAAAGAAGACTACGTGTAGTTCGTAAACTGTGTATTAGCGTACATGACAATAAAAAACAATGGCAATGAATAATGCAATGAATAAAAATGAAAAAATGCAATGGATTATGTCATGAAAAATAGACGGGAACCAAGTAATGTAATTGCTAGCAAAACAAAATAAATGTGGGTATACATGTATACAGTAAGGAGACTTTCCAGAACCGACTGCCCCATCAAGATGGGATCTGTAATGTATTTACAGGTAGCATGAATATTCATTACGTTCATTTAACACATACGGTTTCATGGAATTGAGTCTATATATCCAAAAGTTCTCTCTTTGGAGTAAATATTTATTGTTGTCTCTTCCCTCAATTTTCTTGATGACTTCAAGTATCATGTACTTGAGTTGGGAAATGTTGTTATTCATTTCACAGAAATGACTAGCTACTGACGATTTCAAATTCTTCGTACGAATATTGGACTTATGTTCATTCAGGCGTACTTTAATTTTACGTTCAGTCTTACCAATGTAGGTTGTGACTCACTGCAGCCTGATAGGTGCTGGTAACTTTTAGACCCATAGGAGGGTCCGGTTCCTTCTCCCCTTGGGAGCTGGCAACGTTATCAAAGAAATGTCGTAGCCTCAACTTCCTAGTGAGTTTGAAAGTGCTGATTTCTAGCTCCAATAAATCTGATTTAGTAGTAGGTACAAAAGAGGTTCATGTGGTACGAGACCATGCAATAAGTGCAACAATTGCCATAATATAATTTTGGGTAACAGAGTAATGCATCCGATGAAAGGCCACAAAATAGCAATACATGTGACAGCTACCTGTGATACCAACAACGTGGTGTATCTATTAAAATGTCCTTCTGGAAAAACCTACATTGGTAAGACTGAACGTAAAATTAAAGTACGCCTGAACGAACATAAGTCCAATATTCGTACGAAGAATTTGAAATCGTCAGTAGCTAGTCATTTCTGTGAAATGAATCACAACATTTCCCAACTCAAGTACATGATACTTGAAGCCATCAAGAAAATTGAGGGAAGAGACAACAATAAATATTTACTCCAAAGAGAGAACTTTTGGATATATAGACTCAATTCCATGAAACCTTATGGGTTAAATGAACGTATTGAATATCCATGCTACCTGTAAATACATTACATTGATGGGGCAGTCAGTTCTGGAAAGTCTCCTTACTGTATACATGTATACCCACATTTATTTTGTTTTGCTAGCAATTACATTACTTGGTTACCGTCTATTTTTCATGACATAATCCATTGCATTTTTTCATTTTCATTCATTGCATTATTCATTGCCATTGTTTTTTAGTGTCATGTACGCTAACACACAGTTTACGAACTACACATAGTCTTCTATGACTGCGTATGACAATATGAAAGAAGCCTGTGAACAGATACAAATACTATTCCTCTGTAGAAAGTACGCATGTTTACCTGCTAATAAACACAAAGCATCACTTCTGAAATGATGAGACTGTGAAAGAACTATCAGGAGTCTCTTTGAATTGACATACATAGTGAAGGGTGGTCCTGCTAGATAGAGACCCGTCCCACTTAAAGCCCTGCGTGTGACAATATGAAAGAAGCCTGTGAACAGATACAAATACTATTCCTCTGTAGAAAGTACGCATGTTTACCTGCTAATAAACACAAAGCATCACTTCTGAAATGAGACTGTGAAAGAAGGATAAGGAGTCTCTTTGAATTGACATACATAGTGAAGGGTGGTCCTGCTAGATAGAGACCCGTCCCACTTAAAGCTCTGCGTGTGACACTATGAAAGAAGCCTGTGAACAGATACAAATACTATTCCTCTGTAGAAAGCACGCATGTTTACCTGCTAATAAACACAAAGCATCACTTCTGAAATGATGAGACTGTGAAAGAACTATAAGGAGTCTCTTTGAATTGACATACATAGTGAAGGGTGGTCCTGCTAGATAGAGACCCGTCACACTTAAAGCCCTGCGTATGACAATATGAAAGAAGCCTGTGAACAGATACAAATACTATTCCTCTGTAGAAAGTACGCATGTTTACCTGCTAATAAACACAAAGCATCACTTCTGAAATGATGAGACTGTGAAAGAACTATAAGGAGTCTCTTTGAATTGACATACATAGTGAAGGGTGGTCCTGCTAGATAGAGACCCGTCCCACTTAAAGCCCTGCGTATGACAATATGAAAGAAGCCTGTGAACAGATACAAATACTATTCCTCTGTAGAAAGTACGCATGTTTACCTGCTAATAAACACAAAGCATCACTTCTGAAATGATGAGACTGTGAAAGAACTATAAGGAGTCTCTTTGAATTGACATACATAGTGAAGGGTGGTCCTGCTAGATAGAGAGCCGTCACACTTAAAGCCCTGCGTATGACAATATGAAAGAAGCCTGTGAACAGATACAAATACTATTCCTCTGTAGAAAGTACGCATGTTTACCTGCTAATAAACACAAAGCATCACTTCTGAAATGATGAGACTGTGAAAGAACTATAAGGAGTCTCTTTGAATTGACATACATAGTGAAGGGTGGTCCTGCTAGATAGAGACCCGTCCCACTTAAAGCCCTGTGAGTGACAATATGAAAGAAGCCTGTGAACAGATACAAATACTATTCCTCTGTAGAAAGTACGCATGTTTACCTGCTAATAAACACAAAGCATCACTTCTGAAATGATGAGACTGTGAAAGAACTATAAGGAGTCTCTTTGAATTGACATACATAGTGAAGGGTGGTCCTGCTAGATAGAGACCCGTCCCACTTAAAGCCCTGCGTGTGACAATATGAAAGAAGCCTGTGAACAGATACAAATACTATTCCTCTGTAGAAAGTACGCATGTTTACCTGCTAATAAACACAAAGCATCACTTCTGAAATGATGAGACTGTGAAAGAACTATAAGGAGTCTCTTTGAATTGACATACATAGTGAAGGGTGGTCCTGCTAGATAGAGACCCGTCCCACTTAAAGCCCTGCGTATGACAATATGAATGAAGCCTGTGAACAGATACAAATACTATTCCTCTGTAGAAAGTACGCATGTTTACCTGCTAATAAACACAAAGCATCACTTCTGAAATGAGACTGTGAAAGAAGGATAAGGAGTCTCTTTGAATTGACATACATAGTGAAGGGTGGTCCTGCTAGATAGAGACCCGTCCCACTTAAAGCCCTGCGTATGACAATATGAAAGAAGCCTGTGAACAGATACAAATACTATTCCTCTGTAGAAAGTACGCATGTTTACCTGCTAATAAACACAAAGCATCACTTCTGAAATGAGACTGTGAAAGAAGGATAAGGAGTCTCTTTGAATTGACATACATAGTGAAGGGTGGTCCTGCTAGATAGAGACCCGTCCCACTTAAAGCCCTGCGTATGACAATATGAAAGAAGCCTGTGAACAGATACAAATACTATTCCTCTGTAGAAAGTACGCATGTTTACCTGCTCTAAACACAAAGCATCATTTCTGAAATGATGAGACTGTGAAAGAACTATAAGGAGTCTCTTTGAATTGACATACATAGTGAAGGGTGGTCCTGCTAGATAGAGAGCCGTCACACTTAAAGCCCTGCGTATGACAATATGAAAGAAGCCTGTGAACAGATACAAATACTATTCCTCTGTAGAAAGCACGCATGTTTACCTGCTAATAAACACAAAGCATCACTTCTGAAATGATGAGACTGTGAAAGAACTATAAGGAGTCTCTTTGAATTGACATACATAGTGAAGGGTGGTCCTGCTAGATAGAGACCCGTCCCACTTAAAGCCCTGTGAGTGACAATATGAAATAAGCCTGTGAACAGATACAAATACTATTCCTCTGTAGAAAGCATGCATGTTTACCTGCTAATAAACACAAAGCATCACTTCTGAAATGATGAGACTGTGAAAGAACTATAAGGAGTCTCTTTGAATTGACATACATAGTGAAGGGTGGTCCTGCTAGATAGAGACCCGTCCCACTTAAAGCCCTGCGTGTGACAATATGAAAGAAGCCTGTGAACAGATACAAATACTATTCCTCTGTAGAAAGTACGCATGTTTACCTGCTCTAAACACAAAGCATCATTTCTGAAATGATGAGACTGTGAAAGAACTATAAGGAGTCTCTTTGAATTGACATACATAGTGAAGGGTGGTCCTGCTAGATAGAGAGCCGTCACACTTAAAGCCCTGCGTATGACAATATGAAAGAAGCCTGTGAACAGATACAAATACTATTCCTCTGTAGAAAGCACGCATGTTTACCTGCTAATAAACACAAAGCATCACTTCTGAAATGATGAGACTGTGAAAGAACTATAAGGAGTCTCTTTGAATTGACATACATAGTGAAGGGTGGTCCTGCTAGATAGAGACCCGTCCCACTTAAAGCCCTGTGAGTGACAATATGAAATAAGCCTGTGAACAGATACAAATACTATTCCTCTGTAGAAAGCATGCATGTTTACCTGCTAATAAACACAAAGCATCACTTCTGAAATGATGAGACTGTGAAAGAACTATAAGGAGTCTCTTTGAATTGACATACATAGTGAAGGGTGGTCCTGCTAGATAGAGACCCGTCCCACTTAAAGCCCTGCGTGTGACAATATGAAAGAAGCCTGTGTACAGGTACAAATACTATTCCTCTGTAGAAAGCATGCATGTTTACCTGCTAATAGACACAAAGCATCATTTCTTTACGGGTGCTTACATCAAATGAAATGAATTCATGCCCTGAATCTCTGCTCTCAATGAAACCCATTGACTTGTAAACTTGTGACGCACACTCTGGCTGCAGGCCATACTTTCTGTCATGACCACAAATGCTGCAACCCTATGAGCTGCTGCAACACGGTAAACCACTGGCTTAATAATCCTCCCTGCCAGAGGCTCCTTGCAGCCTCTGCTATATTGGGCATGTGTCTACCTAGCGCTCTCTGATTTGGAATCAAACCTTTTCTTCCTACCAGATTGCCTCCTCGGATATCATTTACTTCAGTTTCTCTTAAGCAGCGGACGCACAGGCTGTTGTTCGTTATTCGGAGTTTAGCGCAGCTGATTTAGGTCTGACACCATCTACGCTGGAGGGCAGTTTTCCTGTTGCCACAGTTAAACTATTTATTATTTCTCCCAACTAACCTTGCAATGCAGTTTTATTGCGCCCGAACCGCAGAGGCTTTGAGGAGGAGATCGGATAATCCACAGGACTTCCCAGCAGAAGACCTTGTGGTGCCCTTTGCTTACCGGAGGACGGACGGTATTAGTGTGGAAACTCCCACATAAAAACCTGCAATGAGCAATTCTGTTGCGATAACACAAAACCCATCCTAGAAATGTTCTCACGCCTGACGAAGTCATTACATTGGTACTATTTATAAGATTAATTTAAATAGAAGGCAGCGGAACACCACTTCCTTAAGAGCAGCCTACGACGGGTATGAATACATCTACAGGAATGCAGTGTTCCCTGCTCTTGCGGGAAATGAACCTGCCATCACTGACCCGGAAGAGGAAAGTCCATTTCGCCTTTCACCAGCAGAAAAAGACAAATTAATAAAACAACCAGAATGTTAGCCCCAGAACTCCCAAGTGCATTATGGTATATGCAGTTCACTGTAATGTTTCATGACATGCCACATGCACCAACAGAGAATAGTCCATTTGATCTGTGGGGGACTCATTTTCAAATTTCACTATCTCCATTTTAGCAATGAGCGCACCCCCATGTTTCGTCAACTGCATTGAACCCACAGCTTCCAGAGGCTCTTGACAAAAAGAGCTGAACGCTGCAGGTTAGTCAAACCCCAACTGGCCAGACCTACACACTCTATGTACATGGGTTCTTGCTTCACTCCATGTGTACACATTCTATGTACATGGGTTCTTGCTTCACTCCATGTGTACACACTCTATGTACATGGGTTCTTGCTTCACTCCATGTGTACACATTTTATGTACATGGGTTCTTGCTTCACTCCATGTGTACACATTCTATGTACATGGGTTCTTGCTTCACTCCATGTGTACACACTCTATGTACATGGGTTCTTGCTTCACTCCATGTGTACACATTTTATGTACATGGGTTCTTGCTTCACTCCATGTGTACACACTCTATGTACATGGGTTCTTGCTTCACTCCATGTGTACACATTCTATTTACATGGGTTCTTGCTTCACTCCATGTGTACACACTCTATGTACATGGGTTCTTGCTTCACTCCATGTGTACACACTCTATGTACATGGGTTCTTGCTTCACTCCATGTGTACACACTCTATGTACATGGGTTCTTGCTTCACTCCATGTGTACACACTCTATGCACATGGGTTCTTGCTTCACTCCATGTGTACACATTTTATGCACATGGGTTCTTGCTTCACTCCATGTGTACACACTCTATGTACATGGGTTCTTGCTTCACTCCATGTGTACACAGTCTATGTGCATGGGTTCTTGCTTCCCTCCATGTGTACACACTCTATGTACATGGGTTCTTGCTTCACTCAATGTGTACTATAACCAGCTTCTACGTGACCTGGTCTCCAGGTCTACCAGGACTTACAGAACCATCCCCACATCCCTGGGCAAAGAGCTAACCCTAGAAGAACGTTTTTATCCTAGGGGGACAGTCTCAAAGTCCATGTGCATCCAATACAGCTATCAAAGACATAGCTGCCAAGGTTTCAGATTGCAATGTGTGACATTTTCATAATTTCATTGTAATTATGAGTGACATTTCAACATGTATGAGTGACACTTTATCATGAGCAAATCATGAGGAAAACTTATAAAAATCAGAAACTACACTCAATTGAGTAATGGGAACCTCTAAAAAGATCCTAAAACTACTACAAAGCACCAGAAATGGAAGGGCACTAACCAGAGTCAGACTGCGTGACTGCAGTTCTCAGTAACATAAGGCAAGCAGGCACTGCAGCTGCTCAGAAGATCGAATTGATTTGATCATTCATGACAGCATGGTAGCCTAAAAAACAAAGTTCACAGCAAGTGCAATTTGGAGATTATACCATAAATCAGGCCTCTCCGAGACCGGCCAAACTAAATGACAAACTAACTTTGTTTTTCATTTCTGTTCGAGGACTGACTAAAGAGCATGCTGAACATTTAACACAGCAGACCCCATCCCACATGAATACATTTGACACAGCAGACACCATCCCACATGCATACATTTGACACAGCAGACAACATCCCACATGTATACTTTTGACACAGCAGACACCATCCCACATGCATACATTTAACACAGCAGACACCATCCCAAATGCATACATTTAACACAGCAGGCACCATTCCACATGCATACATTTCACACAGCAGACACCATTCCACATGCATACATTTGACACAGCAGACACCATCCCACATGCATACATTTAACACAGCAGACACCACCCACATGCATACATTTGACACCGCACACACCATTCCACATGCATACATTTAACACAGCAGACACCATCCCAAATGCATACATTTAACACAGCAGACACCATTCCACATGCATACATTTGACGCAGCAGACACCATCCCACATGCATACATTTGACACAGCAGACACCATCTCAAAATGTATATTTGTGTGATGAGAGGAGCACTCACTTTAGTATTATTCTTGCTTATCTTTTGTTTTTAACTATTTAGAATTTTAACTTAAGCGTGCAGCTAAGGTGGCACGTCTGCCCTAAAACGTGCCTAACATTAAACAGCCTTATCTTAAGTGTATGCAACACTTAACCTTAGCGCACTGTTGCTGTGTAGCGGAACCCGCTAAAAATATATAAACACTCTTAGTTGCGTTTTCAAAAAGAGCTTTTAGTATTTTTACAAACGAATATTTTCAAAACTTCATAAACACAATCCAATTTAGTTATAAGTTCAACACAAACAATGTTAACAACATAACATTTCAAAAACCTCAATGTCAGTTTCTTGAAACTTTTTACATTTCCTCTGTATATGCCCAATGCATTTCGAGCTGTGTACAGCTCTTCGTCGGGGGCCTGTAAAGATGAGATATAAGATACAATGCAATCACTTCAAATTATTCTAGTACATGGCATTAAATATGTATAGGCACTCAAAATGGTTTATAAAGAAAGCGGTAATGATAATACCAAATGAAACCATCACCAACACCTTAGTGCATGTGAAAATACAACACCACTATGAACTTACTAAATTCGCGCTCCTCAAGAGCTAAATCCTTCTGCAAAAACAAAACATACAAACAAACCAATCTAACTGGTCTTATGACGAAGATTAATTCTCACCCAAACATGAACCCACTGTGCTAAAAACTTTCTTACCTTGAACACCAACCAGTATTCAAACAACAATATCTTGTACCCAGCTGTTCGCTGTTCTGCCTGAAAATAACACAGAAACCATGCCTTGTCAACCGGGATAAATAACCCTGACAAAAAATATATGTACCTAGCGGCAACTATAAACACCGCTGCGGGCGCAGCACGCTCACCTAGTTCTTCCAAATCAGCGTCCACAACGACCGAAACTCTCTATTCTCTCACCCTCGTCACTCTATGGGAACAGTGGATGCGGGGCGTTGCACCACGCCAGGTTCTATACACGAAAAGCTGTCAATCTACATAGAAAACGGACTGGTAAATCTAACCTAATACTGCTAACCAGCGCCATCTTGTAATGGCAAAATCACAACAACAAAAAGTTAGTGAAAAGAAGAAATGTGAAAAGGATGCAGTGATAGTACCAAAGATAAAATAATGTGCTCTACACATACAATGTTTCAATGTAAGTTACAGGTATCATACTCAAATGCAGAAACAGAGTCAAGGGTAATCATAAAAAACATGAGAAGTCAACTTTTTCATTGAGACCCTTCGGTTCTTGTGACGCTAGAAATTTAATCCAGTGAATTTCTCTCTGGAGGAGGGATCTGGTAAGATCAACCCCCTCATGAGTTTTAACAACCTCTAGAATGGAGAACCTGATCTGAGCTATGCTGTGATTGTTGTCATTCCAATGTTTAGCTAAGTTACTTACATTGAAACATTGTATGTGTAGAGCACATTATTTTATCTTTGGTACTATCACTGCATCCTTTTCACATTTCTTCTTTTCACTAACTTTTTGTTGTTGTGATTTTGCCATTACAAGATGGCGCTGGTTAGCAGTATTAGGTTAGATTTACCAGTCCGTTTTCTATGTAGATTGACAGCTTTTCGTGTATAGAACCTGGCGTGGTGCAACGCCCCGCATCCACTGTTCCCATAGAGTGACGAGGGTGAGAGAATAGAGAGTTTCGGTCGTTGTGGACGCTGATTTGGAAGAACTAGGTGAGCGTGCTGCGCCCGCAGCGGTGTTTATAGTTGCCGCTAGGTACATATATTTTTTGTCAGGGTTATTTATCCCGGTTGACAAGGCATGGTTTCTGTGTTATTTTCAGGCAGAACAGCGAACAGCTGGGTACAAGATATTGTTGTTTGAATACTGGTTGGTGTTCAAGGTAAGAAAGTTTTTAGCACAGTGGGTTCATGTTTGGGTGAGAATTAATCTTCGTCATAAGACCAGTTAGATTGGTTTGTTTGTATGTTTTGTTTTTGCAGAAGGATTTAGCTCTTGAGGAGCGCGAATTTAGTAAGTTCATAGTGGTGTTGTATTTTCACATGCACTAAGGTGTTGGTGATGGTTTCATTTGGTATTATCATTACCGCTTTCTTTATAAACCATTTTGAGTGCCTATACATATTTAATGCCATGTACTAGAAGAATTTGAAGTGATTGCATTGTATCTTATATCTCATCTTTACAGGCCCCCGACGAAGAGCTGTACACAGCTCGAAATGCATTGGGCATATACAGAGGAAATGTAAAAAGTTTCAAGAAACTGACATTGAAGTTTTTGAAATGTTATGTTGTTAACATTGTTTGTGTTGAACTTATAACTAAATTGGATTGTGTTTATGAAGTTTTGAAAATATTCGTTTGTAAAAATACTAAAAGCTCTTTTTGAAAACGCAACTAAGAGTGTTTATATATTTTTAGCGGGTTCCGCTACACAGCAACAGTGCGCTAAGGTTAAGTGTTGCATACACTTAAGATAAGACAGCAGACACCATCCCACATGTATACATTTCACACAGCAGACACCATCCCACATGCATACATTTGATGCAGCAGACACCATCCCACATGCATACATTTGACACAGCAGACAACATCCCACATGTATACTTTTGACACAGCAGACACCATCCCACATGCATACATTTGACACAGCAGACACCATCCCAAATGCATACATTTAACACAGCAGACCCCATCCCAAATGCATACATTTAACACCGCACACACCATTCCACATGCATACATTTAACACAGCAGACACCATCCCAAATGCATACATTTAACACAGCAGACACCATTCCACATGCATACATTTGACGCAGCAGACACCATCCCACATGCATACATCTGACACAGCAGACACCATCCCACATGCATACATTTAACACAGCAGACACCATCCCAAATGCATACATTTAACACAGCAGACACCATTCCACATGCATACATTTGACGCAGCAGACACCATCCCACATGCATACATTTGACACAGCAGACACCATCCCACATGTATACATTTCACACAGCAGACACCATCCCACATGCATACATTTGACACAGCAGACAACATCCCACATGTATACTTTTGACACAGCAGACACCATCCCACATGCATACATTTGACACAGCAGACACCATCCCAAATGCATACATTTAACACAGCAGACCCCATCCCAAATGCATACATTTAACACAGCAGACACCATTCCACATGCATACATTTAACACAGCAGACACCATCCCACATGTATACATTTCACACAGCAGACACCATCCCGCATGCATACATTTAACACAGCAGACACCATCCCACATGCATACATTTGCTACGGTGGCACTTTCAGGGCTGGGACCCAAGGGCCCCCTTCTACTCTGTGGGTAGGGAGGGTTGTGCACATTTTTATCGTAGCCTCTCTTACACTCTTTTTTATACTATTTGAAAATAATGACATGCATATTCATATTCATAGTGATGCCAGAGGCCAGGACTTCATAGCACTTCAAATACATGTTCTTAATCTCCAATGCATCAACAAGGGTTCAATTCTGTGTCACCTGCAGTGATCACCTTCACAGCTGAGCTTCCACAGCCTAACAGTGCATTCCCATCTGTTCGTTTAACTTGCATTTATGTTCTTCATTAAATGCGTGTACATTTTATATGACATGCAGTTACCTGCAGGTAAAAGGCAAGCAGAATAGTTACAACATATTTAGTTTATAGCCGCGTCGCCGGCCCCCTCTCCATTGGGCTCGGGGTGGCCTCATATTCTTTCTTATGGCCCGCTGGTGAAAAGACGAGCTGCGTGAGCGAAGCTGCGCTTTGAACCACCCTGAAGCCTCCCTCCTGCCCACTGAACCCAACGCCTGTGAGCGCTCCCTTCACCCAGGGGCGAGCGGCTGCCAAGGAAAACAAGACACCAACCGACAAAACACCCATCACAGCTGCGCACGCGCAGGACCGCGCGACACAGCTGCGCACGAGCAGGACCGCGCGACACAGCACGAGCAGGACCGCGCGTCACAACTGCGCACGAGCAGGACCGCGCGACACAGCACGAGCAGGACCGCGCGTCACAACTGCGCACGAGCAGGACCACGCGTCACAGCTGCGCATGTGCGGAGCGAATAGACTACCTCCGATCGCCGAGCTAGGACCTTGCCCTGGACAGATCTCACTCAAACTGCGCAGAGGAAAGACACTTTCCCCTCGAATAGAGGAGCCAACCCGAGGCGCTTAAATATACCTCAGCGTGTGCTGTGTGTTGTCCTCAGCGCATGCGCAGTTAGTCTAAGGCCTCTTTACCCCGCGCTGTGGGAAGCGCTGTCTATCTCCAGCGCATGCGCAGTTCTTCATCCTCGGCCCTCTTTGAACCCGACCACAGCAGGGCCCACAGGACCCACATTAAACCCCAGGTGAGGGCATGAGGTACAAAGATTATCTGGTGCTGGAGGGTCTCGAGCCTGCTGTCCGGGATTCATTTTGTTGTTGTCTGCATCGATCGATGATTATTTGCATCAAAAATGCTCATTGACCCTCATTGGTGGAGTTGAGTCACTCTTTTTCCCGCCGGGTCTGGGCACCTCAAGGTCTGTACTGCATAGCAGCTATACTGGGTCTCCTTGTGTCTGCTGAGTTGGGTCACTCTTTTGAAGGCCTCAGCAAACGGTGACAAGTCAGTGTGATGAGAAGATCGACTTGAATTCCGTTTTTGGCTTTCACCGGAGTAAAGGGGGGCAGCCCCGTCAACTGAAAGTGAAAGAACACACTCCCAGGCAGCACCACCGACTGCGCCTCATTGCTACATAGTCCTGGGCCTGCACAGCTGATGTGTCTCAACCTCACTAGGCAGACCCCCCAGGATATAGCGGCATGGAGTAGCAAATTTAGCGGCACAAAAATGGAAATTTAGCGGCACAAAAATGGAAATTTAGCGGCAATTTTGCGGCATTTTATTTGGCCCTGGACCTTGATAAAGCGGCCTCCAGTGACCCCATCCGTCACCCGTCCTTCCTTACACTCTTTCTGCCTCACAATTCTCCCTCTCTTAGTTGTGTTTTGCCGCTTTTAGCTCCTCTATCTTCCTTCCTGTTACACTCTTTCCACTGTCCCATTCAGCTTTCTGTTTCTCATGCCCCTTCCTTTCTGTGCCTCATTCACTCATCCTCTCTCACACACATACATCTTTCTCTCTCTCCTTATCGATATCTCTCTCATCAGCCCAGTCTCTTATCCCCTGTCCCTCTCTCTTTCCATCTTCGGATCTCTCTAGCACCCTGCCTCTCTAGTTCTCTGTCTCCCTCTCTGCCTTCCTCGCCCTCTCTTCTCTCTATAACTCTCATACTTTCGTTCTTCCAGACACTGTCTTTCTTCCCCTTCCTCTCTCGCCCTCTTTCTCGCGCATTCACCCTCCCTCTTTCTCTCCTGCTCACTCCTCTCTACTTTTCTCCACCTTTCAGTTTCATTCGCCCAGTTTCTCTCACCCCCTACTACCCTTTCCTTCTTTCCCACCTCTATGACTTATTTGCTCACCCCCCCTCTCTTTCACCCCTTCTTTCTCGTCTCACCTGCCCCATACCCTCAGTTTTCATTCTTGCTCCCTCTCTTTACCTTTGCGCTCCACCTTTCACCTTTATCCTCCCATTTTCTTTTACCCCTGCCCTTTCCTTCTAAACGCCCCACTCTCCCTTGCTTTCACCCCTTTCCTCTCCTCACACATGTGCCCCCAGCCACTCTTCCTTTCTTTCACCCCTTTCTTCTCCTCACACGTACCTCCAACCCCTCTTTCTCTCTCCCTCCTGTTTGTGATCCTCCGTGCAGGAAGCGTTGGTAACTGTCGCTCGCATCCTCCGGAGAGAAACCCCGGGGTCTCGCAGTACTAGAGCAAGAAAGAAGAAAAACTGATTTTTTTTCTAATTTTGAAAAAAAATCTGCTCTCCCTCTCCGTTTAGCAGGAACAATAATCACAAGCGTTATCTGGTCATTTTTAATGCTGTCTGAAAACTTGACCCCCAAGGAACTCTGCCACAAGTATTCTTAACTCATAAGTTATTTCTAAATACAGCGCCCCTTCCCTGAGGTAAGCGCCCAGTGCGGTAGCACCAGTTGCACTGCCCTAAAGCTAGCCCTGACGAAATGTAATATCTAAGTGAAGAAGTTCTAACTTTCGACAGCTATAATTCAAGCATCATTAGCGCGAGACAGCACTATGTTTATATGCAAAAAACCTTGGGAGATTGTGCCCCTGAGTTTCCCTATATTTTCTGCCACTCAGTGCATTACACAATGCAACTTGAATAAAATGAGATTTAATCGTTTGTAATGACAGCTACACTTTTACATGCGCTGGGGTAGCAGGTGCTAAGTAACCAAAATCTCCCACTTGTCAGATAAAAACATCTGAATGTTCTGCAGGCTCTTGCGAGGCTGCAAATGACGAGAAGCTTGCACTTAAGTTGCTCATCTAGTCCAAAGAAAGACTCGATTGACTGAACCTGGGAAACTCCAGAGCTCAGCTGTGTCTAAGGAAAAGAATAAGCTTGCAGTGACAAAGCCTTAGCTGCGCCTTTTGTCTGCGTGTGAGAAGCGTGCAGAACTCTTGACCATTCTCCCTCTCATATGTGTAATGAACTTTACACATTTGCTGCTTGTTCTGTATTTGTACTGTCTGATGAAAGCTTGCACCACCGCAAGCCCCTGACACCTGCCAGAGCCGAGGATAACAGGCTGGGGCTTGAAAAACTAAGCCTCATTAACAAGTACAAGGTCTTTAAATGACCTGTGAAGTACTCGGGTGCGGCTGGCAGCTTTGAACTGCCAGCCGCACCGAGTACTTCACAGGTCATTTAAAGACCTTGCACTTGTTAATGAGGCTTAGTCTGACTGTCTGTGTGTGTCCCAGGAAGCTGCTGACACACACGAGTGGGGAGAGGGCGGCGCGCACAGCCAGGCCTTGTTTGTTTTGCTGTCTCACTTGTAAATATCGCGGCCAATATGGTTATTTTCGCGGCCATCGTGGTAATCTGCCGATTTCGCGATTTTTTCGTGAATCGCGAAATCGCGATAAACTGGAGGGTCTGACTAGGGCCTCAGTAACCAGGTAGCGGTCAACCAATGCCCATCAGGTAAACAAGCATGGGCATAGCCAGTAGGTCTCGCCTCTGGGACCTTATACGTGTTTAGTTATCCAGCACAATATCCTTGGGGCAACAACATCAACTGTTGCATGGCTAAACACTTATAAGGTCCCAACAGCGCAACCTATTGGCTATGCCAGTGCTTGTTTTCATTGGTTCCTGTTTGTGCCTTTCAGAGATGCAAATTCTGTTTCGTCCTCCTGTCAAACTACTTCCGTCTTTTGTTGATCTAGGTCACAGGTACTCACAAACATTTTCCCGGGGGCCGCAAAGTTTGGTCTATGGCAGAGTTCTTCAAACTGTGGGGCGCGCCCCCTCAGGGGGGCGCGACACCATCCCAGGGGGGGCGCGGACTCCACCCGAAAATCTTACATTTGTCATTCACTAGAGAACTCCGGTAGAGGGGAGGGAGGGGAAATCATCGGGCCGATCAGCCCATGCTTTTCTCTGTTAATCACCGTCCCAGGAGGGGGTTAATTGTTAGAGCTGCGGCGGGAGGCCCCTGTTAAACCGAAAGCAAAGGAAGACAGTTCTGTTCCTTTGCCTTTGGTTTCAGAGGAGACTCCTTGCCTCCCACCGCAGCTGAAGCATTTCAGTTCAAGCCCTTTCCGTTTCAAAATTTGTGATCAATCAAGCCTCATGTCTGCGCCGCCTCACAGGCTTTCCTTTCTTCATGTGCTGCGCAAGACATAGCTGCCAAGGTTTCAGATTGCTATGTGTGACATTTTTTTTATTTCATTGCAGTCATGAGTGGCATTTCAACCACTATAAGTGACAATTCCTCGCGAGCAAAACAAAGCAATGAAGTCCATGGGAATGGATAAATATTACGAATTATAACCTTTTGAGCTGTGAGAAACTCGAAAAAGATCTTTAAACTGCTGCAGAGTACTTCCTATTGATAAAAAAAACATCTGCTTTTCATAACTAGGTGCATTTTGTACTGTGGAAATTGTATGTGCATTCATTCTGCTAGGAAAAGAGAAAACTAGTAATCTCAGTATGCAAAGTGTTTAGGATTAACAAGTCACGTTTCACAGTGTTACAATTCACATGAAATACACAACAGGAAGCAGCTACGGATGGGCCACATTATCGTACTTGGTGTTAAGTGGCAAGATCTGTATTGTATTTTCTTGGCTCGCGCTGGGTTCATACAAAAAGCCGAGATTTTTCCCCTCATCGCTGCATACTTTGCAGTGTTCTGAAAGCTGCGAAGTTAAAGATAACTGTCTCTTAATAAAAGTAAATAAAGGCAAAGTCCATTGTAAAATGTATAGACTTTATGAAGACAATCTTTTTTGATAATTTTGTCATGCTTAAGCCTTAAATCGTCACGAACAAATGGCCAGTATGGCAGTATTTAGCAACCTTACCAGTGAGTGGGAAACGCTGAATGTGCAAGAATGGCTCCAGTGCTGCTTTCCGGGTTCTCTCAATTCAATGCTGCTGGCGTCCATAGCAAGGCAGGGGCACCGGAAGGGGCTCTTGCTCAGGGCACAAGGTAGTTGCAAGGCGACCAGCCTCAAGGCAGGCATTAGTTCAGTTATTATTGCTGTGTTGGCTGCCTGGTCCATTCGTTCACCACCCTCACCCATACCCTCTTCCCCCTCACCGTTTGGTTTACCCATATACTATTAGCCGGAGACAGACTGCGTGACTGCAGTCCTTACTAACAGAGGGCATGCAGGCACTGCAGCTCTGAGCTGCTCAGAACTGCCAAGCCTTTTGAGCATTAAATGAAAAGGATGCCACCTTGCTTTGGGCCATACCAACATACCTCAGTGCTGCACGTTTGACCTCTCACACACCTGCTTCTGGTGTGTCTTCCCTTAGTCTTGTAACTTCACCATGACGTGGCCCAAGACACTGTGCCTGCAGAGGTGCCAGTAAAATGCAGAGTGGAGAAAACCGGCGCTAGCAGATTTGACACTAGCAAGAGGCTTTGCTAGACAGTTAATGACACTGTGATGCATAGGCTTGGAATATTGGAGGTTACAGGTATGGGGCAACCATGAGCCTGCAGTATACTGAATACCGTTTAAGACTAGATGTGGAGCACAACCTGAGGATGGCAGTAGCAAATATCCTTCCACAGAGTGACCGTCTGTGGTAAAAAACATGCACACCCGTCACATTTATGTTGGTGGTGTTATTATTAATCTATGTCATGTGTGGAACAAAGCATCCTAGTAAAAACAATTTGCACAACTTTTTATCTTGGAAAATTGTGTTTTGAACTGTATAGTAAGCCTCTGTCATTTCACCACACCCACTCACAAACCTGTAGTTTACTAAACATTCTTGTTGTGTAGAACATTATTTGATGGATATGGCTCGTGATATGCGCGTGGCAGTCGATTATGTAGTGTCCCAGATTCCACACATTTTTGTCAGGTGGTGGGGGGGCCCAGCATCTAAAAAAATTCAGCTGGGGGGGCTCAACCTACAAAAGTTTGAAGACCTCTGGTCTATGGTGTGACCGAGGGCCGCACTGATGCCAGCGGGGGTGTTAACTCTGGGTAGGGGAAACAAAGCATGTTTATATAGTGGCTGCCTTTAAGAATGAAGGTGTTCCTGAAGTTAAGGGCCTAGTTACCTCCTTTTTAGGTCTCGTGGCGTTAACAGCGCGAAGCGCTGTCTCGCCAGAGACCTATTGTTAGCGACGCAGCTTTCCAGGATACAGGATCTGGCCGCGCGCATCTCCTCTGCCAGAAGGCGATTTGAGCGGGCCACGCGCACAAGAACACGCTCACTGTGGCCAGCTCCTGTCTCCTGGGAAGCTCCAACACACACGCATGTGCACACACAGAGGCACACACACATACAGAGACACCCCACGCCGCACACAGAGACACACACATGAGCGCACATACACGCACGTATACATACAGAGACACCCCCCCCACCGTTGCACACATACACACATGCGCGCACACATACACACACAAGCTTACCGACGCCCCCCCTGCCTCCCCCCGAAAAGTAAGGGCCACTTACCGCCACTCCGGACATCTCCAGCCTAGGCGGGGCTCTCCCTCGGGCATGGGAGCCCCGCGTCACCACTGCTACTCCAGGCACTCCGTGGGCGGGCTTCAGAAGACGGAAGTCCCTCCCCACGATAGGTTTCGTTTTTGTGAGTGCGCACGCACGTCTTGTTCATGGGAGTCAGGGAGCCACAGACTGCCATGTAGGGCTCATGACAACGAACAGTATGTATGAAACACTAGGGCATTCGTTTCTGTTCCTCACCAGAATACCTTAAAACGCCAAGAAGGTTTAGCTCAAGCTGGCTTCCAGCCATTGAGATAAACGTTGTCTGTGCGTGTATCGGTTCTCATTGATTTTGTATGATCATTGGCGGCAGTGCTGCAGTAAAATTGTTGACTCGCTCAGGGCAGTGATGGCTTGCTGCGGACTAACCTGAAATCCCCAGCTAACATACAATAGGTGCACCATTGACTAGCCTCCTTCCTATACAACAGGTAACCAACACTATTTGTGAGCGTTTTATGTCCTCTACACACAAGGTACAACATGGAGTTTTTTGGGGATCTTTATTAACTCCTGGAATCATTATTAACTCCTGGAATCATTTAACATCTACTTTCAACTTGTGGCCAACCTTAAAAGAACATTTGGCTACCTTACCGTATGTAAGCAGGTGACACACAAAATTAGGTTATGCTCGGACAGACATAACTTGCCAAAACCTTTCAGAGACTACTGTAGAAGTGTTGGGTTGTATGGCAGATAATTCTCTTGAGCTCAACTCCGACAAAGCAGAGGTTCTTGTGGCTGGAGTACAGGCCTCCCTCTCACTCATGGGATCCTACCTCTGGCTGGCGAGCACAGGGAATATTCCCTTTAGTTATAAAGGTTAACTTTTACATTGAAGCAAACATTTAACGGGACAAATACACAGAACACAGGCCTTGCTTTGCTACCACCTACTTTATTAAAAGTAACTTCCTTTGGTACCAGAGACAACAAATTAGGAACATATTAAATGCATCAGTTTGATCAAGGTTGGATTAAAGCCCCTCCTGCCCAGGTCATCCTATCTATCTTCTTCGCACGCTTCGGGTGGGGTAGAAGGTCGCTGCCCTTCAAATTTTATGTCTAACAAGAACATCCATCTTGCATTCTTAGGCTAAACTATACTGGCTTCCCTTCAAGAATGTTATCTGTAAGGCTTTATAGCTACATCAACATCCAGCAGTCACCAAATAAAGTCTAAATGTACTAGTCACAAGTCCTTGCATTCTAGACTGTCAGAAAGTCTAAGTTTCCCAATGTTTGAGAGTGAGATTAGGAGTAGTTGTGTCGCACGTAGCAATCTGCACAGTGGCGTGCAACGGTGTCACAATGTATCAGTTTGAAGATGCAAATGAGTCATTTGCTTTTGTGTCATCAATGAAACTTAGGGGGAAATTTGACAGGCTTTGTGTGAAAGTGAACTCAGTAGCAGAACTTTAGTACGTACACATACAGAAACACCCCCCCACCGTCGCACACATACACACACAAGCTTACCGACATCCCCCTGCCGCCCCCCCCCCCTTACAAGTAAGGCCCACTTACCGGCACTCCGGACATCTGCAGCCTACGCGGGGCTCTCCCTCGGGCATAGGAGCCCCGCGTCACCACTGCTTCTCCAGGCACGCTTTCACCAGTCACACACACACCACCAGCCGTCAGAGCACGCTTTCACAAGGCACACACACACACCACCAGCCGTCGGTGCACGCTTTCACCAGGCACACTCACACCACCAGCCGTCAGTGCACGCTTTCACCAGGCACACACACACCACCAGCCGTCAGTGCACGCTTTCACCACGCACATACAACACCAGCCATCAGTGCACACTTCCACCAGGCACACAGACACCACCTGACGTCAGTGCAGGCATCGGAGTGCTTTAAATCAGCATGCTTATAACAAGCAAGACTAGCACTCTATATTACTGCCAACTTTGCTTAGCATAAGCAACAGCTAACCATTCACAAACAATGTTTATATACCAATTGCAAATTAAAAAAATAAATAATGCAAAGCATTGTCAATTACAATGCCAGTAACTCTAACTTTAATGCTGAGAGACCTATTGCATTGTAAATGCTTGTTCTAACTGCAATTAACCTTTAAATAAGTGTTTGCTGTATATGTACGTTTCTTTTTCATGTTAGTTCTGAGTCAAGTAAACAGCAGCCCAGTGCTGCTACTGCCGAGGGTTCCGCATATAAAGACCTAGAGGGCCTTATGCGGCCCCTGGGCCGTGCTTTGAGTATCACTGATCTAGATCCTCCCGGCGACCGTCCCAGCTACATGTGTAGTTCCATGTTCTTCAAAAAGGGGTCAGGGTTGAGCCGGGGCCGCTGTATCTCCTTTGCTCTCGGTGGTCCCATGGGAGTAAAAGCTGCTCATTCTGCTAATCCTTCCCTAACTTTCCAGAAGTGTCTGAGCAGACAGGCTCACTGAGTCATTCTTGGTTACTGAGTGAGTCTGTTACATTTTTGCAACATTTATTCAGCGAGTCTCTTTATTCCTAATGTATGGTGACAAGATGCTCAGATCAGATTCTTCCTGTTTCTCTTGCTAAGCCATAGCGCGTCCATTGGGGGGAGTGGGAGTGGTAGAGCTGGGGCTGCCCTTCAAGATGCTCACACCCTGCACGGCTCAAGAAGCTGCCATGGCTTAACAAGAGAAACAGGAAGAATCAGAGAAACTAACACAGGTCAGACACACGGTACCAGAGAGTACTAACTGAGAACTTGATTGTTTGCACAGTCTCTTTAAGCCAGAGTATTTTGAATGATTGAATGTATCGCTTTTAAAATTACTCTGGATGCTTCTAAGACAATCGCATTTTAAATTTAAAGCTTTTTGAAACAAGGGTTTTTTTAAACTGAAATTGCATTGAATGCTCACTCACTGTGGGTAAGCCTGACTTACGTCGAATAGTAGAACGAGAACGGGAGCTGGGCTGGGCAGGACCAGTGACCACAGCTGGAGGACTCGCCCTCGTGGGGAGCGAGGGACAGGTCAGCGCTCTAGTAGTTAAGCAAAAGCCTACTTATGGTGCCCGCAGCATGGACGCGCAGCGGCACACTGTTGGCGCGCCTAAGGCTAGCCCGCTTGCGTCCGGACATGGTCTAGGGCAAGGAACCATGCCGGATTCGTCCCAGAAAACGGTAAGCTCATCGCATATGATAGAGCATTTTTATTCTCATTGAGATACTCGGGTAGAGCCCATTGTGAGATGATTCTAGCGCCAACAAGCTTGATAGGGAAGAAGATGTCATGCTCTATCTGCCGGACTAAGTTTAACTCAGGAAGATTGAAGGGCCACTACAACTAGATAGGCCCACAAGGAATGAGCAATAGCAAATGGGACTTATTAACAGTAGATCCATTGAGATACTGAAAACAGCAAACCGCAAGTACAAAAATGCAGAGTACAGGGGGCGCAAGCCCTAAACAAAACAAACAAAAGGTTTTAGAGGGGCAGGGTTTGCAAATTAGCATAGGCAGTGAGCCGTAATGTCACAGAGAGGGACATTGCAAGTCTATTATGCCTCTCTTTAATGGTAATGAACCGTGATTCACATAATATAAGCACGCACATGAGCAGTGTATACCCTCATGTACATAAATGAAGAAGGCTTAAATGTATTTTGGTACAACAATGTGGGAGAGTTTTAATGAAACATGAGGGAACATGTTAACATTAACTTTTATTGGGCAGAGCAAGTTTCCAGTGGGAGAAAGCTAAAATATTGTAACGCATGATATAGAATGAATATAGTCCTCTCTGAATCTGACTTGCATATCTATGTACTTTTTTTTACTGCATTGCACAGATATTCTATGCAGTAGTCTATTATTATTTTCCTTTTGCATGATAGCGTGCATTACAGTTAGCTTATAGATGCCACGTCTTTAGATATTTAATTCACTAATTGTGAGCATTTTTATTTTGGTGCTCATAAATTTTCTCTATCTAGCGATTCATTTGATATTTACTTAATACCAGGCAGTTGGGTTATACCTGCTACTTGCTACCAAATGGGTGTTTGGACACACAACAAACTGGAACAAGCATTTGCAATGCAATTGGTGTCGCATTTACGCAAGTTTGAGCTATTGGCATTGTAAATGACAATGCCTTTTATTTATGTTTTGGTTTTCAAAACATAAATAAAATGCTTTGTCATTTACAATTCCAATATGCTTGTTATCTTCCGTCTCATGGTCTTTCTTAGTAACATTAGAAAACTTAAATTTGAAGCTTTTGTGTGGGCCCTTATGGCCTAGGACGCCGTACACACAACCATAAATTTCTAATTTGTTGTCAACAAAGTTTGAATTTGAATGATTCTGCCCAGGTTTAACCAAAAGCTGTCTGTTACTGAAACATTTTGCATAGTGTATTTTCCTGTCAACAAATAAACATGTGTGTGGCATAAATGCCTCGGTGCCTGCTTACTTCCTTGAAGTACTATTGTCCTTATAGTAATGTCCCCAATTTAAATATATTCAAATGGCATTAGATTTATGGAATTCCCCCTTCCCACCCCATAACAGAACCAATGCTATGGATTACCTAGATACCTGTGTGTGTGGTTTGATTGCCACAGTTGTCCTTGAGGACTCCGGTTCTGGTGTGCATTACTGGGTGAAAGGTGAAGATAGACAGATACTGTTTGTAGAAGTTATTTCCAATGGTCCCTTTGGCAGCGGCTATAAACCGCTCACGCCTCTTTGTCCCATGCTCCACTGGCATCCCACGGATTTTTCATGGACGATTAAATCTGCCCCTGTAAGTGTATTCCGCCCCTGGGAAGCCCGTGGGATCTATTCAAAGCCAATCGCCTGTTACATTAAACCACGTGAGCTACAGGGGCAGAACCCACAGATGGCCGCCGCTGTACATGCGTCTGCGGCACGGCGCCCGTGCGCTTAGGGCTTCTACGTGCTTGGTTTCTTGGCTGTCAGGTGTAATATTACTGGAGCACCAAGGCCGCAGGCCACGGCTCTCATTCAGTCCATTTTTTTCTGTGAATTTATTGTTTGGGTGAGGGGTTAAGTTTCTCTTCATTTCCAACAGGAAGAAGACTTTTCTGCAGATGCGCCACTAAAAAATCTGTTAACGTTATTCATTGCATAGGAAATTATGTTGGTGGATGTGGTGGTGGTGGACGTGGTGGTGGTGGATGCAGTGGTGGTGGATATGGTGGTGGTGGTGGACGTGATGGTGGTGGTGGACATGGAGATGGTGGACGTGGTGGTGGTGGTGATAGACGTGGTGGTGGCCTTGTGGTGGACGTGGTGGTGGACATGGTGGTGGTGGACGTGGTAGTGGATGTGGTGGTGTTGGTGTTGGACATGGTGGTGGTGGACGTGGACGTGGTGGACGTGGTGATGGTGGTGGACATGGTGGTGGTTAACATGGTGGTGGTGGACGTGGTAGTGGTGGATGTGGTGGTAGTGGTGGACGTGGTGGTGGTGGACGTGGTGGTGGTGGACGTAGTGGTGGTGGACTTAGTGGTGGTGGATGTGGTGGTGGTGGATGTGCCGGTAGACGTGGTGGTGGACGTTGTGGTGGTGGGTCTGGTGGTGGACGTGGACATGGTGGTTGTGGACGTGGTAGTGGTGCAGGTGGGTGTGGTGGTGGTGTTGGACGTGGACGTGGTGGTGGTGGATGTGGTGGTGGACGTAGTGGTGGTGGACGTGGTGGTGGTGGTGGTGGTGGTGGACATGGTGGAGGATGTGGTGGTGGATATGGTGGTGGACATGGTAATGGTGGATGTGGTGGTGGATGACATGCACGTGGTGGTGGGTGTGGTGGTGGTGTACATGGTGTTGGACATGGTGGACGTGGTGGTTGTGGACGTGGTGGTGATGGACGTTGTGATGGACATGGTGGTGGTGGACGTGGTGGTGGTGGACATGGTGATGGTGGTAACCATGGTGGTGGATGTGGCGGACATGGTGGTGGTGGACGTGGTGGTAGTGGTGGTGAACGTGGTGGTGGTGGACGTGGTGGTGGTGGACGTGTTGGTGGATGTCGTGGTGGACATGGTGGTGGTGGACGTGGTGGTGGTGGGGGTGGTGGTGGATGTGGTGGTGGACGTGGTGACGGTGGATGTGGTGGTGGTGGTAGCGGAAGTGGTGGTGGATGTGGTGGTGGTGGTCGACGTGGTGTTGGTGGTGAACATTGTGGTGGATGGGGTGGTGGACGTGGTCGATGTGGACGTGGTGATGGACTTAGTGGTGGTGGTAGATGTGGTGGTGGACATGGTGGTGGACGTTGTGGTGGTGGGTGTGGTGGTGGACGTGGACATGGTTGTGGACATGGTGGTGATGGACATGGTGGTGGATGTGGTGATTGTGGTGGTGGATTTGGTGGTGGTGCTAGTGGTGGTGGACGTAGTGGTGGTGGTGGGTGTGGTGATGGTGGACGTGGTGGTGGTGGAGGTGGGTGTGGTGGTGGACGTGGTGGTGGTGGACATGCTGGTGGACGTAGTGGTGGTGGACAAGGTGGTGGTGGATGTAGTGGTTTATGGTTGTGGACATGGTGGACATGGTGGAGAATGTGGTGGTGTTGGTGGTGGACATGGTAGTGGTGGATGTGGTGGTGGAGGACATGGATGTGATGGTGGTGGACATGGAAGGTGGTGGACGTGGTGGTGGTGGTGGATGTGGTGGTGGGTGTGGTGGTGGTGGACGTGGTGGAGGTGGAGGGTGTTGGTGGGCGTGGTGGACATGGTGGTGGTGGACATGGTGGTGGTGGATGTAGTGTTGGAGGATGTGGTGGTAGACGTGGTGGTGGTGGTGGTGGACGTGGTGGTGGACGTGGTGGTTGTGGATGTGTTGGGGATGGACATGGTGGTGATGGACGTGTTGGACTTGGTGATGGTGGTGGACATGGTGGTGGATGTGGCGGACATTGTGGTGGACGTGGTGGTGGACGTGGTGGTGGTGGTAGTGGTGGTGGACGTGCTGGTGGTGGACGTGGTGGATGTGGTGGGGGACATGTTGGTGGTGGACGTGTTAGTGGTGGACGTTGTGAGGGTGGGGGTGGTGGTGGACGTGGTGGTGGTGGATGTGGTGGTGGATGTGGCGGACATGGTGGTGGTGGACGTGGACATGGTGGTGGATGTGGTGGTGGTGGTAGTGGTGATGGACGTGGTGGTGGTGGACGTGGTGGCGGTGGATGTGGTGGGGGACATGGTGGATGTGGCGGTGGTGGACGTGGTGATGGTGGTGGACATGGTGGTGGATGTGGCGGACATGGTGGTGGTGGACATGGTGGTGGTGGACGTGGACATGGTGGTGGATGTGGTGGTGGTGGTAGTGGTGATGGACGTGGTGGTGGTGGACGTGGTGGCGGTGGATGTGGTGGGGGACATGGTGGTTGAGGTGGTGGTGGACGTTGTGGGGGTGGTGGTAGACATGGTGGTTGTGGTGGTGGTGGATGTGGTGGTGGTGGATGTGGTGGTGGTGGTCGACGTGGTGTTGGTGGTCAACATGGTGGTGGTGGTGGTGGATGTGGTGGATATGCCAGTGGTGGACGTGGTGGTGGTGGACGTGGTGGTGGATGGGGTGGTGGATGTGGTGGACCTGGTGGTGGTTGTAGTGGTCGTACTGGTGGTGGTGGGTGTGGTGATGGTGGACGTGGAGATGGTGGTGGTGGATGTGGTGGTGGTGGACATGGTGGTGGTGGACGTTGTGGTGATGGACATGGTGGTGGTGGTGGTGGACGTGGTGGTGGTGGTGGACGTGCTAGTGGTGGACGTGGGGGTGATGGTGGACGTGGGGGTGGTGGTGGACGTGGTGGTGGATGTGGTGGTGGACGCGGCACGATTGGTGGATGTGGCACGATTGGCCGCATCACTTTGGCACTAGCAACAAGGGACAGAGGCTGGACCTGGCAGCTATTTTTCCTTTAAAAAAAGAGGGGAAAAGGGGATGGAAGTTTGGTTGCAGGGGACATTATTTCGCAATAAAATGACAGTTATTTCAAAATGCAAACACAAACTTTGCAAAGGCAAGGGAAACAAGGACATTGCAAGGTTTTCAAAGGGCAAGAATAAGGAGCTTTGTTTCATCCCACCAGTATAACCAATCCAAGCCACGAAAGCGAAAGTTAAAGTGATCGGACGGAGGCAGAGAGGAAAGCAATTTAATGACAAGTGACTGAGGAGACAGATGGCTTTTCCGCGTGTGCACGTGCACTTAAGCTTGTAGCCAGCCCACTTGCAAGATGCCCTTTACTATAAGTCGAGCAACGCTGTTCTAGGCTCGACCTAAAAATGAAATGTGATGAGTTTTCACTAGAATAATAAGGCTGATTGTTGGTGTCTCATCATTTTCATTTGTTTCAGTTGGTGACTTAGGTCTCGCCTAGGTAGCGCGCATGCGCTGTCTCTCCGAGACATCTAGTAATCTATATGCTTGGGGAAAGTCCACCTATTGCCGGATAATTTCCGAGACATTTTGTTAGGGCTTTTAAAAGTGCTGCCACATGGCTTTCAGCGCCCTGGCCTCTCCTTCTTTCGTGCGCACCACTTGCGTGTTTTTTTTTTACACGCACACAACTCCCGGGCTTGTTGCTCGCGCTTCTTGTTTTAATTATAATGTTGGTATGCGCTGTACTTAACATGCTTCCTGACGAGATCCCTGGCACTTAAGTTTAAAAAAAATTAATTAATGGGTGTAATATTGTTTCACAAGCCCTGTCACCACCCACTGCACGCGTGTACATGTAGCACAGAATTCCCGGGAGCTATAATTACATGCTGAAGTAAAAATCCTTGCTTTATATCGATTTTCGCGCCATGGGGAAGAAGGTAGCTGTATCATTATTGTCTGCTGCTTCTCGGTTTTTCCTTTCACTTGTATACTCTGGTGTTCCTCGCGCACCCTCTTCGCCTCCCACCTTTCTTGACTGTCTTTAAGGGAGATGCCTAAATTAACTCTGCCCGCTCTGGTAATCTAAATGCTGTCCCTGCCAGCCCTGGCAGCAGCCCACAGCCTTTTGTTTGCGCACTGCACCCAGGAAGGCAGAACCCGCTCCTAGTCAGTCTCTCACATTGATGCTGTTAATTGGCCACAAGTGTTACCGTGGCAGGCTGAGAACTGCAGCCAACCCTTTAAACATGGGATTCAGGTGCGTAACCTAGACCCTGCCATAGTCCAAGCCCCTCTACCCTCCCCGCCCTGTCACTCAAGGCAATTGTATTTTATTTATATAGCGCTTACTACCTCTCACGAGGCGCAGTAGTGCTTTTCAGCGAGTCCGAGATGATTTCCTTTCATTTTTTGCGGTCTTACACTATGACAAACAAGGCACACAGAGATTTTTATAGTATTTAGATGTGAGTTGCGCATTTTCAGACGATTCCTTGTTTTACTTTAAATACCTGATGTTTCTGAATAAAGAGTTGAACGCGCCTTGTGAAGAGGCTGCCATGAAATAAGCAGGGCTAGTGTCTCTAAACTTTGCAAACAGACTAAGAGGTTTTGCCAAAGCGGCTGAGAAGCAGGGCTGTGCGTAATGACCTTTTGAGATGCTTACAGAAGACAGCTGGCCGCCTTAGAAGGGAGTTCAGAGCCAACATCTCGCCAGCCTTTCTGCCATTCGCACTAGTCCATGGATTGCTGTAGCATTTATATGTCTGTTGAGTATGTTTGGGAAAAATTGGTGGGCATTAAAATACGTCTCTTACATAATACCAAAAGTTAGGATGCGCTTTCTACCCCTGACGATGCGCTAATATTTCACACAGATTTTACCATTTTTTTCTGACGTCAAATGTTGATCAAATCTTTTGATCTTTGCTTCATTTTTATTTTACTCAAGGGTAAGTCTCAGTAGAAAAAAGGGTTCTCGGCACGCTCTACTTGTTATCACAGCGCGTTTAATGTTAATTAGCATCTGTAGTGTGTAAAAATGCGGAAATAATTTCTTTTAGGTTTTTTGCAATGGCATTTTCTTTGTCTATGGTCTTTATTTAGGCATCAGCCATGCTAAGCAAATACAGGCATGCTCACCTTCAGCCGTCCATCCTACGTTACAACGAGTTCTTAGAAACCAGACTCTTAAGCCATTGGGACTTCCCCTGCTTGGATTATTGATTTCTCCAAGAACTCATTTATTATGCATGCACAACTATTCCTTAGGGGTTCATTCATGATGTTCCTCTGCCCGACTTTACGTCAATGCTAGCATTCCTAAGCACCTTCCAGGTATAAATATACGTTCACTTACCCTGGCAAAACATGGCTCGGCTACACAGCTCGATACGGCTCGCCACTGCAAGTTCGGAAGGAATTTGAGTCCCCACCTGACGCACTGACCAGACGCTGTCATCCTGCTCGCAGATAATCCAGCTTTCAGTGTTTCTGACTCCCTTCGTGGGTTGTTAGATATTGAGACCCGGAAAGAGATTCCAACCTCTCTCATTCTAAGGTATGGAGCATACTGGAACCTAGAGGGACTCTTAGCAATACAAAACTATAGCTAGCTATACTATATAAAACAGCACCTACTTCTTACCTCGTACTACACTTAGGTTAGGTACAATGGGGTAGAACTATTTAGAAGTACGAGACAAGCATTTTAACCTGTGTTATTTATGTATGTGTATAGGAATATATGTCATAGCTAAAAAACAATGTTATTGCAGTATTATTTCTTCTTACTGCTCATGCTGTACGTATTATATTTAGCATACCGTCTTACGATTGTAACAGATCATATCTCTTGCACGAGAAATAAGACTGTTCAATAGATTCTTTTATTGAAACACCCGTCTATCTATTTCTGTGTAACTCTGAAGAAATGGAGCTTGCACGATTCACTGAGTAAAATTGTTATCTATTATTTCCACGATTCTGAGAACTATTTAGATTCTAAGGGAAACAAATTTGTCATGTTTATGCGGTTGTCAGAAACTAATCCCTTCTCTTCATTCAAGAAGTTTCTAGTGATCTCTGAGTTAGCTGGCACTACAAGTAATTAAGTTTAATGTACTCGATAGAGGCATACTGACCTCAGTCCTATGCTAAAACTATAGTGTATACTATTCCAATGTGGGGAGCCTACGAGGGAAATATGAACTACACTACAAGGTGCTGTCATCTCTGTTAAGTAGACGCTATTTAAGTTATTAAAACCTGTTGCCACCCATTTAAGCTCTTACTCTGTGCTTTTAATACTCGAGGTGTCTGCATGTCACATTGCCTCTCCAAATGCATCCGCTTTGTTTAGGGGTGGATTATCTCAGATTCCCTCAGTCACCCTCCTACCATACCGCCATCCTTAACCCCTTCCTCTCTTTTGTTCCCTGAGCACCAGCCAGCACAGGACAAGCACATTCACTTAAAACATACTGCGCCTCGAATTGGGAGTCCCCCTTCTGGGGCCCCTCCCTTCCGGCCCTCACAACATCCCGACGCCACGCATAGCTTATCTCCCTCATCGGGGCATAAATCTTCACAGGCTGCCCATTTGCTTTTCTCTCACGTCGTCTCTCCCGTTGTCCGTGTGTTGCAAATGCTTGTTATTTAAAATGCAGAGAGTACGTTTTGATTTTTAATTTATCGGGGAGGATTCCTACAGTCCTTTTCATTTAAACCGACCCGCTCCATTTACCTTTTAAACTTAACTCTTCCCTCTCCCCCCTCTGCCCCATATAATGTTCCACTGCCCCCAGCCAATTAAAACAAGCGTTTCCAATACAATAGGTCTCGCATTTGTGAGAATTTGAGCCATTTGGCATTGTAAATGACAATGCCTTTTATTTACATATTGGTTTTGAAAACATAAATGAAAGGCATTGTCATTTACAATGCCTATATCTTAAACTCGTGCAAATGTGAGACCTATTGCATTGCAAATGCTTGTTATTATTTACAATTTCACGACTGCGGGCATACTTAAAGATACACGTCGACAAGTCACTAAGCGGTAAACAAAACTTAAAGACCTAGAACAACGATTTGACACTACCCAAGTCAAGGCCATACTGGGAGAGATTCTTACCGTAATCTCTTGAGTACCAAGAGTTTGCTGAACAAGAACTTAGATACGTCGCTAAACGTGGCGTGGCTTGATCTTATGGAGAAGGGGGTAGACCGGGAACAACATTAGCCCATAAAATTTGCACAGGGGGTACCACACATACTGTGATTAAATTGTAGATCGTCTAGATAATACACACTATGACACAGCGCATATTTTACAAACCTTCATGGACACTTACAGAGACCTCTATACTTCACGTAACGTAACTACATCACCGGACATATTACGATACCTTGACGATGTGGCCATAGCCTGGCTTTCAGATTCCCAACGGGAATACCTTTCACAAGCAGTTACAGTAGAAAAGATAACAGCAGTGATAAAAACACTACCTAATGGCAAAGCTCCGGGCCCAGATGGCTTCACCAACGGATTTTACAAGGCATATGTTGATTTAATAGCCCCACATATGGTTGAGATGTATGGCGATGCACAGGAGAAACCAATACTGCCCCCTACCTTAAGAGAAGCTGTGATCATTTCTCTGTTAAAGCCGGAAAAGGACCCATACCATTACGATTCCTACAGGCCATTATCACTGATTAGCACTGACACTAAAATGTTAGCTAAATTGATTGCTACCAGACTCCAGCACCTGATGCCTAACATCGTCTTCCCAGACCAATCTGGATTATACCCCACCGATCCACTGCCCATAACATTTGCACCCTGTTTGCCTTATCACACCAGCTTAACCCCGACTTACAAGCCGCTGCAGTCTTATTAGATGGTGCAATAGCGTTTGATTCAATTGAATGGACTTAGCTATTTACAGTATTACAAAAAATGGGATTACCCCCCATTTTTCTACAATGGATTAAAATACTATACACAAGACCGGTAGCTAGGATACGGGTCAATCAATATGTGAGGGACACGTTAAGCATTACACGGGGCACTCGACAGGGATGCCCATTATCCCAGCTTCTATTTGCCATAACATTGGAACCCCTGGCGTGGAAAATAAGGCAATGACACAAGACCACAGCCTTGCAATTTCCGCAACACCCCTTGAATATTTCACTATATGCTGATGATATGGTATTATATGTCCGAGATCCCGCATTTAACCTATCCCCGCTAATTAGGGAATATATTAAATTCGGAGAATATTCAGGACTCCAGATAAATTGGAGTAAATCAACAATCCTACCTTTAACTGACGCTACAAGGTCCTGTCCGACGGGATTCCCATTGGAATGGCAGACAGATTCCATTAAATATTTGGGGATCTGGCATCACCGGCACCTTGCGGTGGTTGTGTGTGAAAACTATGGTGCGGTTATTAGTAAGCTAGAGGATAAAGTAGAGAGGTGGATTACACTGCCCCTATCACTAGCAGACCGCATGGCTGTTGTTAAGATGGTTATACTGCCTAAACTTCTTTACCTCTTCAACAACATTCCCATCACACCGCCATCGTCTGTATTTCGTAGTTTGTCATCCATGATTACCCGACTCATATGGGCTGGTAAACCAGCGCATATCGACCTCTCTACACTAACTCTGCCCTACTCAGAGGGCGGCATCAAAGTTCCCGAATTTTTACTATACTACCTGTGCGCACATGCACACTATGCGCACTACTGGTACCATCCAATTAGGTATCTACCACACACGGCAGTTGAGGATGGTGTCGCATACCCCATACCACTACGTAATATTCTACCACACCTACGCACACCTGGGCAAACACGAGATAAACACAATCCGCACCACCAATCTGGCCTGGCAGAAGATGGGCAAATTAGCGAATAGATTGCCGCTATATGCACCAGCACTACCACTGCAACACCATCCAGAGTTATTGAACAGTGGCTTCGAGGCATGACATACTGTAGGGACACCTTACAGTCTTATGAGGAGGAACTACCTTCTTGCTCCAGGCCCAGAAACGTGTGGGTACCTCTATCTGATTACCTTCAAACTTATCATTGTGTAACTGCATTATCAAATGACTGAACTGTTCTACACCAATCGACCACACTGTGAATTGATGTGAAATGCTGTACTGTACAACATGAATCTGTATTTATGCCTGCACTCTATTGTTTTTGTAAGATTGTATGTATGCTTTGTACAAAAACAATAAAAAAAGAAAAACAGATTTACAATTAATTTTTTTGTTTGCTAGACTCTTATGCTAGTGTCCAACAGGAAGTTTTTGGCACATGAAGTAACAGTAGATGGTGTAGCACCCAGGATAATGTGCTGCATGGCTAAATACTTATAAGGTCCAACAAGCGAGACCTATTGGCTATGTCATAGCTTGTTTTCAGTAATTCCACAAGGTTCATTTAGTTACTTCTGCTCTTCCTTAGGAAAAGCATTTTTTGTCTTGCCAATAACTTTGGGACCGTTTTATGAATCTCCACTAAACTTTCCAAAAAGGTCCTCCTTTTTGACTAGTTTTTGCATAGAAAGTTGGGGGATGATTCATCAGGCGATGGCTGAGAAAAAACTGAGGGTCCCAAAATGCAAAATCCCCATGCTTTTTTCATAGACATCTATATAAACTGCTGAATGGAATTGCCTCAAGTTCGGCAGGAAGCTAGACCATGGTCCACAAATTGTGCTTTTTATGATTTGGTATAAATCTGTTCAGTAGTTTTTGTGAAATTATGGTTGAAAAATAATAGTATATATGGACTGTTGGGAGCAGCAATTTAAAAATGAAGTTTTCTGATTGGGCCAACAAACTTTTCCTTGGGCTATCTCACTCCCACGGGAGTCAGACTCCTGCAAGGGCGAGCACTATGATTGGTTACCAGCATCATGAGAAAAATGAAGAGGATGGAGAGTGGACGGCGGGATCATGAAATCGGGCAAGGTGAGGGTGATGAGTGGTGGATTGGGGGTTGACCGAAAAGGAAGGAGGTAGACACCCTGGACCGGTGAAAGCAGCGTGGAGGAGTGTATTTTGACATATTGCAGGCTGGCCTCCGACATCCGTGTAGTGGCAACTACAAAGGAAATGGTGAAGCCAAAAGGCCCTCTGACAACCCAAAGAAATAAAATGGATAAATACACTGCCGCAAAATCAGCAGATGTGGGAGCCCAGATGGCAGAAATGGTGGCAGCAGAACCATCACTAACAGCCATCATGGCAGCATTAGCGGACCTAAAAAGATCACTCGAGCCTAATATAGACACTGTCACAGTGGAAGTAAATCTCTTAAATATCCGAATAAGTAACAAATGCAGAAGGAAATATCACACAGTTGCAGAAAGTTACGCAGAGTCTTGAGGAACAATGCAACAACTCAAGCGTCAACAGGACGTGTTAGCAGCAAAACTCGAGAAGCATGAAGGGCAAGCGCGCCCAAACAACTTTCGAGTGGTGGGTGTTCCAGGAGGGACGGAGGGACCCAGTATGGAGCTCTTTCTGGGGGAACTCATGCTAAACCATCTGCGCCCAAAACGGATGTCAAGCTTTTTCATCATTGAACGGGCACACAGAACCCTGGACCCAAAAAGTAAAGATAAACCTCCTATAAAAAGGAGACTGTAGGAAATTAGCGTTTTCTGGATTTTTCATCTTTTGCTGTAATGCTATATTTTTACTTGCTTTAAATCTCTGTGCAATTTAACCCTGCCGACCAGTGGTAAAGTGTCTGTTTCCCCCTTTAAACATGGTCAAATTGGTATAGTCCTAAATTGATTATTTTCCTTGTCTATAAGTTGCTAAAAAAATAATTAAACAACTATTTTTAACAGCCATTAAAATTCAATCCAATGGTGAAGTTGGATTTTTAATTAATATTTATGAAAAGTAACTTTTAGTTTGAACTCTTTATTTTATTGTTATTAGAATGTTCAGTATACACACAGTTGCAGTTCTACATCGTAATGCATAGTTAACATTATAATGTTTGTATATTTCAAATACAGCTAGCACTGCTGTGACGTACAATCAGCATATTGCACCCCGAGTTTGTGAAACACTCCGTAGTCGTGAACATAACCCTTGGAGGTGGAACTTTCCCCCAGAATATTAAGCGATAACCCCCCTCCCTTCCCCCCAACTGGTAGGCATAGTTCTTACGTCTTTGATATATTGACGTGAAAGCAAGTACACCCGGTTAGCGTTCAAGTTCCCTCGGGAGAATCATCCGTTACTGTCAGGCGAGGGAGGCAGAGGTATTTCAGGCAGGTAATTTAATTGAATTCGGTGGACAACAGAGACAGAAGGGGCCTCCAAACCTCTTTAAATCCGGATATAGAGCCTGAAAGGGAGGCATGAATGCGCTCCATACCCAAAATGTACCACAGCCTATGGAGACATACTACATAGGTGGGGGTTGTGTGCGTACCCCAGTGTGTTAAAATGTTTTGAATCACCGCCCCTAGTGCTAAGCCCATCTGTTTTCCTTTGTGAGACTTCAGGGGGAATGTTAGAGGGTTGGGTAAGCCTAATATAACAGAGAACATGAATCTTGCGATCCGTGTCTCGAACTGCCCATCGATGTCATCCAAGATTTTGGGCCAATATTCGGACAGTACAGGGCAATCCCACAACAAGTGTAGCAAGGTCCCATCCTCCCCGCCAGCATGTGGGACTGCGGTCAGGGTTTCCTTTGTTTAGGCGCACAGGTGTCAGGTCCAGTAAGTAGCTATCTTGAAAGCTGTTTCCTTGCTGGCTGTGTTTCGCACAGTGTGCTTGGCCTTAGAATTAATGTCTCCCCATTCTTTCTTTGGGAGATCCCGCCAAAGCTCCGCCATCCGGCGTCTCTGACCGGGGCTAGGCTGTGTAGGTGCCGATAAGCGCAGCATTAGGTTTAGTTTCAGAAATCAACTTTTTATCCGATACCTTTGTGACCAACCATTTTTCAAATTCTGTTAACTTCCTATTAACTTTGGGGTGGATGTTGGGGTGTAGAAGTCAGTGTCTAAACTGCGTGCAATGAAACCTTTCCGTCTCTGGAAGTGTATAGTCCTGTCGTAGTTTTGTGGAAGGGAATAATCCTGTCTATATCAAACAGGTGGCACTACTGTACAGCTTGCCAGGCTGTGAAAGCCCCGACCTCCAACCTCGACTTTAAGTCCTTGTTCTCCTGTAAGGGCGTCATTGGCGAGGGGAATGTCGTGAGCTCCTTTTTCGTTGCCACCTCCTCCCATACAACCATCACCGCCCTAGTAATTGGTGACCCCTGTAGGCCCAGTGGCCTGTCAGCTTTTTTTAAAAATGGCACTTTCCACAATGTCCTGC
The DNA here is from genome assembly GCF_964263255.1 of Lissotriton vulgaris. NCBI lineage: Eukaryota > Metazoa > Chordata > Amphibia > Caudata > Salamandridae > Lissotriton > Lissotriton vulgaris. The sequence goes on from NC_141685.1 coordinate 140,581,954, forward strand.
GTGTAGGAGAGTAATGCGAGTATTGTGATGTGTGAGGGTGCACCTCTCTACACAAATCCACTAACCCATAGACTGGAGCCATTCTCTACGTACTTGTGAAATCGCTCCAGCCTGTGAGTATCTATTTTCTGACCGGTCCTTGGTTCCGTCCATAACCATGTTTAGGTCTCCTCCTATGATCGTCCTACGCTCATGTCTGTGCAGTATCTCGGATACAGCCGACCTCAGGACTTTCTCCTGCCCTGTGTTTGGTGCGTATGTGGATCCTATCACTAGGGTATGTCCACCTATCTTGAATACGAGGGCTAAAAGTCTTCCTTTGATTTCGGCCACCTTTTAACCCACTGTCCCCTTAAACCGTTTGGTTACTAAAATAGCCACCCGCCTTCTTTTCCAGGGTAGATGAAAGAACTGCTGGGGAAAGAGTCATGACCTCATTCTATGCCAATCTTTGGAGAGGAGCTGTGTCTCCTGGAGAAGGCACACATCTGCCTCCATGTTATCCAGGTAGGAAAGGATGGACCTCCTTTTATTGGGATTGTTGAGACCTCTCGCATTGAGAGTGAGAATTTTCAGTGTGGGCTGGGAAATAGCGTGCCATAGTGAGTGCACCAGCTTTGGCCTGTATTTGGGTCCCTGTGATGCCTCTTCCCCCTGAGCTCCCAACGTCTGCCTGGCCTCCATTGCCTTTTGATCCTTTCTTCAACGACTTTAAGCTGCATACCAGTTCTCCACCCTCCCATCCCTAACCCCAACTTAGAAACCCATTAACATCAAATTTTCCAGGGCCCACCATTCGTGTGTGCATGTCCTTGAAGTTGAAATAGTTGGGAACGCCTGTTGCCACTTCCCAGTGTCTCTATGCTCCCCATGTCTCTACATTCCCCATGTTTCTGCGCTCCCCGCAGACTTCTTCTCCAGCCACCCAGCCTTGCAACTGTCACTTATCTGTCCCTCAATCGTTCACGGTGTCATCATGGGGGAATGTCTCCTTCGACAATGTCTCCAGCACTGCTAGTCTTTCTTGTGCCATGGTCTTGGGGTCCGGTCTCGTCGCTCACTCTGTGTTACGCCCCCCATAGACCTTATGCCATCTTTCCCGATGATTTTTCGTCTGCGGGCCCTCAGTCTCCTCCTGGATTGGATTCTCAATGCCCAGCACCTGGCAAGTGTCCTGCATGGCTCTGAGCTGGAGGAGTTTGCCCTGACATATGAAAATCAGCCGGAAAGGGTGACCCAAAGAATACGGTATTCCTTGATTTCTAAGAAGCGTGGTTGCCACTCGGAACTCCCTACTCTTTTGAAGTGGTATTAGAGTCGGGTCTTGGTACAAAGCTATGGAGAGGTCCTGATAAGTGGTTGCTTGTCCCTGGCAGCACGTAGTATATACTCTTTTAGTTGAAAGTCTGGAATGTAAGCCAAAATATCCGGTTGGGGCGCCCAGTATGCTCCTGAAGAGACCCTGCAGGTATTGTGTGATGTCTGGCCCTTCTTCTTTAGGTGGAACTCCCTTAAAGCGGATGTTGTTTCGCCAAGACTGATTCTCCAGGTCTTCTGTGTGTGCCTGGAGATCGATCTGTTGAGCCTTGAGCCGTAGTATCTCTTGCTGTAGATGCTCCACCTCCTCTTCCTGGGATTGCTCCTGATCCTCGTTGGAGGCCACACGTTCCCCGACGGCATCAACGTCCTGCCTTATCATAAGGAAGACGTTGGTGTTGTTGGGGAACGTGTGGCCTCCATCGGTTATATCCTTCATCTCCCCCGCTATTTCACTTTTCAGCATCTGCAAGTCGCCTCGTAATGCACCGAATAGCGACTCTAAAAAGGCGTGGGTAATTAGGGCTTCAGAGGTGTCCGCATCTTGGCTGATTTGTGTCTAGGGGAGAGCCTCCCTTCTCCGCTGCTGGTCATCGGGAGCTTGGTCAGCATCTCTTTTAGATTCTGATCCTTATTGCTTCTCGCTGATTACATGGCTGCTATATCTCTTACCACATCACCAGACCAGCCTGCCTTGTTGTGGGGGCCTCAGCCCCAGTGGGTGGCTGTCATCGGGTTGTCCTCCCGCTGAGCTCCACTATGCTGTTGCAAGATTGTAGAGGGCCAGAGGTGTCACTCCCTTTCAGTCTCGTCCGGGCCTTGCTGCCTTTGACCGTCTGCTATATCCCTGCTGATTGTCTGCTGCTTGTTCTCAATACTCTAAGCACTTTGCGCACAAACCTGCCGCAAATCCCCCTGAAGGCCATCATGCCTATTTGAACCTGGACCACTGCGTCTAATTCCTGAACTATGTGCTTGCAGACCGTGGTTTCCTCTGACTTGGCAGTCAGCTCCAGAGAGACTAATCCATGCCCGGGCCCCTCATCCATTGGCACCTTATGATTCTTACAGCGTTACTGTTCATATCTCATTCCCTTTATTGGATTTTGTCATTTTAGTGTCATTTTGTCCAATACATTTTACTTTATTTTTCTATTTTTTTTTTTTTTTTACTGTTTTGCATTTTGACTTTTACTTTTTTGGTTTCTGCATAAATATTTGACATATTACCTTAAGTTAAGCCTGCCTGTTCCGTGCTTAGGTACCAGGGGGTTGATCCTAGGTTAATTGAATTGCTTTGAAAGTACATTCTGACAACATTTATGATTGTTCCTCATCTACCGCAAATATTAATTCAGTTTCTTACAGAAACTATCTGAAATTATCTGCAAAACAGGTAGTTGATAACCTTCCAGGGTTGAAGCACCCTGTGGACAAACTGGAATACGGGAATAGTATTGCGTGGCAATTGAACCTCTTAAAAAATTCAGCTTGGAGATCAACCTAGAATCACGCTTGAATGTCACAACTTTTTAAAACAAGGTAGTCAGGAAAGTGTGAGGAATATATTGCAGCTTTTTGCATTTTGGCAGCTCCAAGCAAATTTGAGAACAGAGTGGATGTATGTAGCAGAGACGAGTCTATTCACCCAATGTGAGTGGTGATATCTGCATTGCTGGTCTGCCTGAAGTTATGATGCTGCTGACAGTAGAGTGTCTGCTAATAGCGATGGCATGACTCGTGGAGTTAGGAAGCCAAATAAGAGAAAGTTATCTCCCGACACCACAGTCTTCGTGACTGAGACCAGTAACACTGAAGACTCTTGAGACTCACAGCAGTAATTTCTCTTTTGAGAGCATTATTGCTGCAGATGGAGTGACGCCTAGAAGTAAGCACATTACTAAGGTACCAACAACGTTTAATATTGTTCATTTATATTAACAGCTTCTCTTTTGCAGCATTTAGAAATGCATTTTCTAGTTTTGTTGCTTTTTGTTTAGTTTTTTTATTGTAGGCTGTTATCTTTGGTTTAAAGGGAAATATGTTGTAGTGTGTGACCTTAATGCTGAAGTTTGCATTTTATTACCATCATTTGCTTACCCTGGAGAATCTCCAGGGTGTAGGAGGTTTGCTGTTTCAGAGTTCTTTCTTCAGCTTCTGGGCAGTTGTCGCTCTGTGGCGATCTGTGGTCCTGTTTCTCTGCTCTTCTTGTAGAAGCTCCTATCATAGCTTCATCCTCCCGCCAACGATAATAAGATGCCAGGCATCACCCAGCACAAACCACAGCCTATGATGGGCTATGTCTATCTGCTCGGCGCAGTTAGAGCATGGATAAAGTTCTCCGGACCATCAGGCTGTGAATGTAACCTAAGGGATTAAGATGAAATGCGGAGCTTACCTCCTTCCTGAGTGGCTCCAGACTGTTGTGTGCAGACCCGATAGCTGGCAGCACCCTGGAGTATGTATGTATAAATCAGATTATGTTGGAAGTAACCTGCAATATACTGGCAGGCAGCACCCTGCCAACAAGTAGGATTTCTCATGGAATTTTATTTCCTGACACATTAATGGAGATTGTCTTTTAACAGGCAGAAGAACAACACTTGACCATACATTTTTCTGGGTTTGTCTTTAAAATGATGTACACATTAGGAATGGCATTTCGTTCTGCTGGAATAATAACACAAGTTATCTTGCACTCTATGTTGTTGCCTGGATTTTTGGCTGCAATGCATTCCATGTTTCATTCAAACGTGCTTTCTACAAGGCACATACATGATTTGTTGCTGTCGAGAAATAATGCTCTTATGTACTGTGGCAGACTGCAAAATATTGAAAAACTTCATGATTTCTCTTTCAGCACTTCATAGTAAAACCTTTCAATTTTTGACTCAATCATTTGGCAGAAACATAACTTAGTACCATTAAAATAGTTGTGATGGGGAACATTCATGTGGGGTTAGGTCTGGCTCAACCAGAGTGCTTGCTGACTTTCAGGAGTATGGAGTTGACCACCTTGCCTGGTCTGGTGTGGAACGAAACCAGCGATGCTTTGCTGCAGGCTCATTTGCCCTGATAGCTGGTCAACAGTTTGAGGAGGAGGAGGTGAAGAGCTGGCTAAGTGTGCCATGACGCTGGCAGTTGAGTACATCCCTGAGAAGTGAGCTTTGAGTCGATGTATTGTTCCTCTTATACCACGTGCAATTCACCTTCCAAAAACTGAAGAATTCCTGGGTGAAAAGGACGGCTGATTCTGATTGGGTGCCTGATAGTTTTCCAGAAACTCATGTTTTTGATTGTTCATGTTTGTCAGTAGTTAATGAAACACGCACAGGCGTTTTATCTTTTCAGTTGACAGAAGCTGCAATAAAAGTTTCTTTGTCGTTGCAAAAAAATATGAACGGCCAACGAGCCTCTGTAGGTCAAAGAATGGAAGGGCTGGGAACTGTCAGTCATCTCACTGCTAAGCAGAGCAGTGTCATGCTTCACCCTCACTCAGGCCTCTGATTTTGACCAACATCACGTAGAACACTGGGACTTTAGAGACCATCCTTTTAATGAGATAAACAAAACTAAAAGTCCCATAAGCAATAGTGGTGGAAGGTGTGACGCATGACCTGGGACAACATCCGATTCAGCACATCCAGTTCCATTTTTTGAGTATTTGACACAATACTGAATTTATAATCTTTGTTTTTTATGGTCATGAGTCACCAAAATACTAAAAATGTGTCTTTTATTTTCAAGGTCAATTAAGTAATGGTCACCAGTTTGGAAGCTCCGTTAATTCTTCAGTATTTGTCATTGATCTCCATGTGTGGCTGATTTGGGTCTGCCCCTGCATCATTCCTGATAACTCGCACAGGTAAGGAGTTTGTAGCAGCAACATGATAACCCCATTTTCATCTGTAAGAAGTGCGCTCCGAGGCAGGTATCGGATCATTTTTGTGAAACAAGCAAGCGCCAATATTTGCTATGTACATTTGTTAAAATAAAACACAATCAAATCACAGTATACTGTTCCGGAGGTTCAGTCCCAGAAACATTATCTGTAACTGAACGCAGTCACCCGAGGAAGCATTTGCTTTTAAGACAAGTTGCGTTCACTCACCTGAAGGTGACATGCTCCATCATTGGGCTATACACCTCACCAGGCCGGCGCTACAATGCCTGGTTGGCACCACAAGGGGGCACTTTGTCGGAGATGTTTTAATAAGTACGCCGGATGCGCATAGAAGGACAGAGGATGTTGTGTCATAAGATGTGTGATTGGTGAAAGTCTGAATATAAGATCAACTATTGACCATTTGCTACAATATAGTTAATGTGATCTTCCTGGTCCATGTTGAGATTAAAAACGGTGGCAGAGAAATTGAGGAACTAATGACCCCTATCACTGTGTGAAAGTATCGATCACCTATGGACCTGCTGGTAAGTTGGGGTCTATACTTCAGGTCAACCTTTTTCATGCCTTCTGTAGTCATGGAGCAATCTATTGGCATTTCATCAGGACCAAATGGGAAAATGGGTAAATGTGACCTAATCTTCTCCAACGCGTGAGGAGCTCTGTAACTCAAAGCCCTGCACTGTGCATAGGTGATAAGGTGCCTCTTAACATCTTACTACCAAAGGTGAGCACTCTCTAACAGAGTGCACTGGATACGGTAACCCCTCCTAAAATTCAGGACATACTGACTTATCCAATAGCGAGGACGCCGCATCAGAGGGCAACTGGTTTGAAAAGCACATGCTTCCTAGGGTGCCTGCGTTCAGTTAGAGATAATGTCTGTTGGACTGAACCTCCAGAACAGTATACTGTGAGTTGATTTATATGAAGAATGTGTATACTGGACTGTCATTTTCCTCAGCATCTCTTGTGCTATGTAAAATAATACACAACACACCTGGAGGCCAACAAATCTATCACACATTAAATGCAAAAATAGCCAAAAGGCCAAGCAAACTAACAAGTGACAATTGTCTTTGCAATGGACGAGAGCATCCACCCTAAAGCAAGTTGGAGTATACAATGTTAATGCTACACAATGTATTTTTATACACTTTTCTCCTAATACAAGTCAATGAAACATGAACACGTGATAGAAACAGTTACTTAAACAACACTAATGAGTAGGAGGCAGGATCTTCTCTCGAGAGCAATGTGAGGAGCCCGTGAGGTGCAGATAAAAGATACACAGAAAAGTTGCAGAATTCAATATTCAGTTTACTACAAGCAGACCCCCCAGGATATAGCGGCATGGATTGGCAAATTTAGTGGCACAAAAATGAAAATTTAGCGGCACAAAAATGGAAATTTAGCGGCATTTTATTTTCGGTTTTTTGCAACACCAAACACAGATATCTTACTGTTTGAGTTATTTGACAAAATCCTTGGGGGGGAATGGGAAAATGGGTGCGCATGGGGCTGGATTTAAGAAGGAAACGTCAAATTTCGCTGGCTTTTGCCCAAATATTGCAGCATTTCCACAGATTGCCCGATTTCGCAATTGTTTTGCAAATCGCAAAATCGCGATAAGCTGGAGGGTCTGTACAAGATGCAGGAAAGTGTGCAGATGGACATCACTAAATAAAATAGTTCTGGGCCCTAATAGAATCATATAACTTTGCAGGCATAATAAGGCGAACAGTCACATCAAATTAATATAAGAATATTGTAATTTGGTAATGTAATATATCAATGCACGTTGTGGCATTCATGTGTAACCAATTATCGGTATTAAGGAAACCAGTATATCCAGTTATGCTTTCTCAATTCCTTCTTCCTAGAGGCCGCTACTGCTGCTAGCCAGCCGTATTCAGCAGTACCTCCTGTGACCTGGAATCCTGCATTTAATCAATACCAAAGGTCGTCAATGCTTCTAACCAACTCCGGTCACTGGTGTCTTGCCAGTCACAAGGTAAGGTGACTCCTCCTTTCGGTGATAGTGCGCAAGGGCATCGACTCCATTGTTAGATTGTTTTTTACTCCAAACGGTTTTGGATGCATATTGCTGCGCTCCAACACCGCTCTTCGGGTTCCTCTCAGTGCTCAGTCCACTCTACCCTCAACTGTATTGTTTCAGTACGCGTTTCCGTGTTCTCCGCATTTCAAATCGATCGGCAAACTCCCCATTTTTGATAGAAACGCTCGTGGGCAACCGTCGAGCTTTGCTGCATAGGGCCAGCCATCTGCAAATGGAACGGACTCCATTCCATTTCTGTCCTGGATGCCAAGCCAAGTACCCTTGCACCGACCTACATCAAGTTTGTAACTTGTGCCTTTCTCCAGCGCACAAGGAGGAAGACTGCGTGTTTGTAAGTCGTTTCGGTCCAAGAGGACTCTACCCGATCATCAGGCTCGATGACGAGAGAGGCAGCTTCAAAGCATTCAACACACTCTGGATATCTTCGGGGAAGAATTTGACCAAGACGAGATAGAAGCGTCCGCCATAGAAGAAGAGATCCATCTCTATGCCAGAGCGCAATCGTTGGGGCATGCTGGGACAGCCATGTGATTGCAATTCTACGTCATGCTAGTATCATAGGCGACTGACCTAATGTATAGGTTATCTTACGCCCTTCTGGCATCTAAGGAGGCCTAATAAACAGCATTTGGGTGTCAGCGCAATACTTAGTTTTGTTGCATGCATTATTTCTTCGACAGCTAGTTGCCAAAAGGAGTGTATTTCATCGCAGGACCATGGTTCATGTAAGAAATTGGCCCCCACAGTGTTGCAGCGCAACCATATATCTGGGCAAGACCCGACCATTCGATGAGGGTCTTGTGGCGTTAAATAGGTTCTTCGCAGAAAATTATAATGTATCAGTCAAAAATGGGCATTACTAGAAACCATGCGTATTAGTTCACAGGCCCGCTGCCAGTCTTGATCTTCCATTGGAATGTTAAAGTCTAAATTACAGGCCTCTCGGGCCCGTGTGTACTGTCTACGGGAAACAACCATAACAATGCAAATTTTACCACGCACTACCATCACAACGCAACCATTACAACGCAGGTGCCATTACAACGCAGGTGCCATTACAAAGCAGGTGCTATTACAACGCATGCCATTACAACGTAAGTATAGGTAAGTATTTAATTTTATTAATATTAATTTAATTTTAATTTCTTTTAATTTAATAAAAATATTTTAATTTTTTTAAATATTTTAAAAATTAATGTAATTTTTTTGGTTTTAAGAAATAATTAAGTTAAAATAATTATAACATTTTAAATATATTTAATATTTTTTTAAATTACAATTTTAACCCCTACACTATCCAACACTTACCCTACTATTACACCCCCCTGGAGTAAGAATAGTAAATTAAAATATAATAATTAAATTAAAAATATTAATATAAATAAAATATTATTTTTATCAAAAATAATTTAAAAATAAATGAATAATATTGAAATTAAATACTTACCAAATACTTACGTTGTAATGGCATGCGTTGTAATAGCACCTACGTTGTAATCGCATGCGTTGTAATGGCACCTGTGTTGTAATGGTTGCGTTGTGATGGCATGCGTTGTAAATGCATGCATTGTAACGTCATACATCCACTGTATCTGATCATGTTGTTCTGTAAAGATGCATAGTTAGGTGTCTACACGCATCCCCCTCCCTCCATGCCTGGAAGGACATAATGAGTACCATCTGCCTGATAGGTTTTTATGTCCAGATTGGGAGCTCCCTATGGAATGGTGCGCACTTACGTTCTCTCACTACAAACCATTGCCATCCTCTACCATCTTTCGCACAATATATGGAGTATCTCTCGGTGTACCTGATTCCTCCATTAACAGCTCTGGAAGACAACCAGCATCCACCATTCCCGACAAGAGCCGCATTTCCCAACTAGGGCCTGTGTTGAGCCATCGAGCTGCGTGTTGCAATTGAACGGCATAATATTAGGGGTCCAAATGTGGGACCTCCAATCCCTCGCTGCATAATTCCTGGTCAGTGTTGCCAAAGCCACTCTGCTATGTGTAATGGCCGTGTTGAAAGGTTTAACAAGACCATGAAGGGCATGATTGGTGGACTTCCTGAAAAACTCAAAAGAAGATGGGATGTCTTACTGCCATGCCTGCTTTTTGCCTATTGGGAAGGGCCACAGAAAGGAGAGGGGTCCTCCTTATTTTAGCTTCTATTTGGGTTTCCTGTTGGGACCGCTGTGCCTTATGAAGGAGGGATTGGAGAAACCTCTTGTTGAACCTTAGCAGATATAGTGGACTAAGTGCTTGGCTTTTGCTCCAGGATGTATGAGTACATGGAAAAAGCAAGCAAAAACATTGAGGACAGCCTAGCTCAGGAAGCTCTGGTAATGCCAAAAGGCTGCAATTGTTGAGTTCCAGCCAGGGCAGATGGTGTGGGTTTTGGGTCCTGTGGCTCCTAGGACTCTGCTAGGTAAGTGGAGCGGACCCTACCCTATCCTAGAAAGAAAAGGGGCGGTCACCTACCTGGTAGACCCTGGCTCAGACAGGAATCATAAGAGGGTCGTCCATGTCAACCGCCTTACACCCTACTATGACATGGCAGATGTGACCTTGCTCATGGTTCCAGGATCAGGAAGCAAAGAGTGAACCTGGCCCTGACCTGTTCAACAATCCAAACGATGGGTCAGTGGAAGGTGCGGTCTTGTCAGACACCCTACCTGCCCATCAGGAGACTGATTGCAGGCAAGTCCTAAATCAGTTTGCTGCGCTCTTCTTTTTGACCTCTCGCTAGACTAGCTGGTGTATCCATGATGTAGATACTGATGAAAAAATACTTGTCGAGAATAAAACATAGAGGCCGACTGAACATGTGAAAGAGAGCATCAAAGCTGAAGTAAGCATGATGCTGAAATTGGGAGTTCTAAAGCCTTCTGAGAGCCCCTGGACCTGCCCAGTTGTCTTAATCCCCAAGCCTCATAGCCAGGATGGTCAGAAAGAAATGAGGTTTTGTGTGGACTATTGGGGCATGAATGATGTGACCAAAAGCGATGAATACCAAACTCCATGGGCAGATTAACTTATTGACAAGTTGGGAGCAGTCAAGTATCTGAGTATGTTCGATCTCACATCAGAGTACTGGCAGATAGGTCTGACTCCAGGAGCTAAATAAATATCTGCATTTTTAAGCCCAGATGGGTCTTATCAGTTCACTGTAATGCCCTTTTTAAAAAAAATGCATCTGCCACTTTTCAAAGGTTGGTGAACCCAGCTCTTTGCTGGATTGGAATCATTGAGTGCAGCATTTCTACACACTATTGCTGTCTTTAGCTCCACCTGGCAGGATCACCTGATCCACCTTAGGAAAGTACCAGAGGCTCTGAGAAGTGCAGGCCTCATTATCAAGGCATTCAAGTGTCAGATAGAGCAGGGAAAGGTTGCATACTTGGGTCACCTTGTTAGTGGAGGCCAGGTTCAACCCTTACATCCCAAGATCTGGCCCATTCTGGACTGGGTGGCTCCAACTACCCAGACTCAAGTGAGGGCCTTCCTTGGCTTCCCTGGTACTATAGGAGGTTTGTGAGGGATTATGGCACCATTGTGGCACCCCTCAAAGAACTGACATCAAAAAGAATGCCCACAAATAGTGAACTTGACTGTGAACTGTCTAAAGGCTTTTGACAAGCTGAAGGAAGCGATGTGCTCTGCAGCTATTCTGAAAGCTGCAGATTATGTCAAGCAATTCATTGTGCAGACTGATGCCTCTGAACATGGTATAGGAGCAGTGCTATCCCAAAAACATGAGCACAGTCAAGATCAGCCACTGGCTTTCATCAGTAGAAGACTAATCCCCAGGGAACAGCATTGAAGTGCCATTTAGATGGACGCCTTTGCTGTGGTTTGGTCCCTTGAGAAGTTTAGGTCAAACCTGTTTGGCTCTCACTCCCTAGTTCAAACCGACCACAGGCCTCTCCGAGGGTTAATGCAAATGAAAGGTGAAAATCCCAAACGGCTAAAGTACTCCATCTCCCTACAGGGAATAGACTTTGAGGTGAAACAGAGACCTGGGACTGCCAATGCAGATGGACTTTCCAGGTTGTCCCATTTAGACAATGTTAAATGCTATGTTATGTTAAAAATACTTATAAAGCGTGCGTATACCACAAGGTTTCAGGGCGCTGCGGACAAGGGAGTCCTGCCGCTAAGTGATTCATTCATAAGTCTGGTGAAAGAGCCATGTCTTTAATAGTTTCCAAAATTGAGGATATGATATCATCGATCTATTGTCCTGAGGGAGAAAGTTCCAAAATTGAGGGGCCAGGACTGCAAATCTTAGTCCCCCCAATTTCTAGCGTTTAAAGGAAGGAGTAGCTAGGGGATTCAAATGGGAAGACCTAAGATCCTGAATGTGGATATATCTCTGGACCCGAGTAGATACAGACACTGGGCAGTTGCCATGGAGAGCTTTAAAGAGGAGGCATCCCAACTTGAATGCACTGAGTTCGACTACCAGAAGCCAATGTAACTTTTTCATAAGAGGGGTGACATACTGCTTTCTTGGCTGGCAATAGATTAATCTAGCAGCCTGGTTTGGCACTAGTTGCAGTCTTTTAGATTGATATGTCGGAATGCCAAACTAAAGAGTTAGTGTAGTCAATGTGAAAGATGACTAAGGCTAAAGCAACTTGGGTAAGAGCTTCAGTAGTGAGAAATATGCTGTTCCCCAGTAATGGGGTATCTTTCATAGATTCACATGCTTGAATGATTCCCCGTCGTCGAAGTGGGAGTCCCACGGTACATAGAGTAGCAATAGCATAGCAAAAGCATAGATAAAAGAGCAATAGAAAAGTATTGTAATAGACGTTTACAGGAAAACACTTGTCACTTTAATAACTTGTCCAAGTCATTAGATATGGTCCAAACTCCAGCCAATCAGGCGACAGCACCCTCTGGAACCTTCTCCTCAGAGGCTCAGGCTCTCAGATTGTCTACCGCACGTCGTGTGAAGGTAGACTCCCTGAGCTCTGCTCAGTACCTCTACCTTTTCTCTTCAGAAACTCTTCAGAATGTCTTCACTGCTTTGTCTACTACAAAGAGGTCCCTCATCAAACACTATGAGTCTTGTGGGAAACTCCGGCTTCATTCCGTAAACCCCCATAAAAAGTGTATCTAAGTTCAAGTTCAAGTTTGGCATTTATATAGCGCACTACTCACCCATAGGGTCTCAAGGCGCTTGGGAAGGTGAGAAATTACTTATCAAAAATCCAGGTTTTGAGTTGTTTTCTGAAGGAGAGGCGGTTTTGAGTAAGGCGGAGGTGGGTGGGGAGGGAGTTCCAGGTTTTGGCCGCTAGGTAAGAGAAGGATCTTCCCCCCCATGGTGGACCTGTGGATTCGTGGTATTGCGGCGAGGGCTTGATTGGACGATCGAAGTTTGCGGGTGGGGGTGTAAAAGGAAAGGCGCGCGTTGAGGCATTCGGGTCCTAGATCGTATAGGGCTTTGTGCGCGTGGGTGAGGAGACGGAACGTTATCCTCTTGTTGACGGGAAGCCAGTGGAGGTCTTTCAGGTGATTTGAAATGTGATCTCTGCGGGGGACATCTAGAATGAGTCTGGCTGAGGCGTTTTGGATACGTTGGAGTTTTTTCTGTAGTTTGGCTGTGATTCCAGCATACAGGGTATTTCCGTAGTCCAGTCGGCTTGTGACCAGTGCGTGGGTGACCGTCTTTCTGGTTTCGGTGGGGATCCAACGGAAGATTTTTTTGAGCATACGTAGGACGTTGAAGCATGAGGAAGAGACGGCGTTGACTTGTTTGGTCATTGATAGGGAGGAGTCTAGGATGAAGCCCAGATTACGTGCGTGGTCCGTATGTGTGGGGGCGTTTCATAGGGCTGGAGGCCACCATGAGTTATCCCAAGCGGAGGGGGATGATCCTAATATGAGGACTTCCGTTTTATCCGAGTTGAGTTTTAGGCGGCTGTTCCTCATCCATTCGGCCACTTCTTTCATCCCTTCGTGTAGGTTGGTTTTGGCGGTGTTTGGGTCTTTGGTGAGGGAGAGGATCAGCTGGGTGTCGTCTGCATAGGAGATGATGTTGAGGTTGTGCTGTCGAGCAATTGATGCGAGGGGACTCGTATAGACATTGAAGAGGGTGGGACTGAGTGAAGAACCTTGTGGTACGCCGCAGATGACTTCGGTGGCCTCTGATTTGAAAGGAGGGAGGCGGACTCTTTGGGTTCTTTCGGCGAGGAACGAGATGATCCAGCCCAGTGCTTTTCCTTGTATTCCAATGTTGCTGAGACGATGTATAAGGGTGTTATGACAGACTGTGTCGAAAGCTGCGGAGAGGTCAAGAAGGAGGAGGGCAACTGTTTCTCCATTGTCCAGTAGTTTTCGGATGTCGTCTGTAGCTGCGATGAGGGCGGTCTCGGTGCTGTGTTTGGCTCGGAATCCGGATTGGGATGGGTGATTTGTTGGATTCGAGGAAGGCGGATAGTTGAATGTTGACAGCTTTCTCAATGACTTTGACAGGGAAAGGGAGGAGCGAAATAGGGCGGTAATTTTTGAGTTCTGTGGGGTCTGCTGTGGGTTTCTTCAAGAGGGCGCTGAGTTCGGCGTGTTTCCAGCTTTCCGGGAATGTTGCGGAGTTGAAGGAGCAGTTGATGACGTCTCGAAGGTGGGGAGCGATGATGGAGTCTGCTTTGTTGAAAATGTGGCGAGGACAATGGTCGGTTGGCGATCCTGAGTGGATGGAGTTCATCAGGCGGGTGGTGTCTTCCGTAGTGACTGGGTTCCAGTTGCTGAGGATGTTAGGAGGGGTATTAAGTTCGGAGGTGAGTGGGGTGGGCTGGTCACCGGACTGGTTTGCGAAGCTGTTGTGTATGTTGGCGATTTTGTTGTGGAAGAATGAGGCTAGGGAGTCGCAGAGGTCTTGGGAAGGAGTGATGTCGTTGGTGCCGGCTGAGGGGTTGGTGAATTCTTTAACGATGTTGAACAGTTCCTTGCTGCTGTGGGCGTTGTTGTCGAGTCGGTCCTTGAATGCTGATTTTTTAGTGGAGCGGATTAGTTGATGGTGTTTGCGGGTGGCGTTTTTGAATGTGGCTAGGTTTTCGGTTGTTGGGTTTCTTTTCCAGGTTTTCTCGAGGGATCGGCATGTCTTCTTGAAGCCCCCTGGTTCATCATTGAACCAGGGGGCTTTTTTGTGATCTTGCTTGGTAGGGTTGTTTTTCAGGGGTGCTAATTCGTCAGCGCTGCGGGTGATCCATTGTGCAAGGTTGGTGGCTGCTTGGTTTGGGTCTGATGATTGGGCAGGGGGGTGTTGGTGGAGCGATGTGAAGAGTCGGTCGGTGGTGATTTTGTTCCAGTTTCTGCGGGGAATTTGTTGTGGGAGTTTGTGTGTCGTAGTCTTTTTGTAGTTGAAGTGCACACAGCTGTGGTGTGATTGAAGGAGATGTATTTGCTTGATGTGAAGATTGGGTCGAGTGTGTGTCCAGCACAATGTGTGGGGATGTCACAAGTTGTTTGAGTCCGAGAGTGGCGAGGTTGCCCAGAAGGGTGGTGGTGTTGTTGTCGTTGTTCTTTTCCAGGTGGAAGTTGAGGTCGCTTAGTAGAATGTAGTCCTCAGAGGGGAGGGTGTGTGGGCTGATGAAGTCAGTGATGTCTTTGCTAAATTGTGTGCGTGGTCCTGGTGGTCTGTAGATGAGGGTGCCTCTGAGTGTGGTCTTGGGGTCGATGTAAATCTGGAAGTGGAGGTGTTCGGCGGTTGCGAGGTTGTCATCTGAGCTGGTCGTGATGCGGATGGTGTTCTTATGGACGATGGCAATGCCTCCTCTTATTTGGTTGGTGCGGTCCTTACGGATAATCTTGTAGCCGTCAGGGATGGCTATGGCGATGTCAGGCGTAGATGAGGCGTTCATCCAGGTTTCAGTGAGGAAGGCGTCATCTGGTGATGTGGTGTCGAGTAGATTCCAAAGTTGAATGGCGTGGCTGTGGACTGAGCGGGTGTACAGAAGGATGCATTTCAGTTGGTTGTTGTCGGGAGTCTGTTTGGTATTTGTGGTTTTGATGGTGGACTTGATGCAGCCATAATTGCTGGAATTGCAGGTGAATGGTCCATGGGTGTGTCCTGGGGCGGCTAGGACGCAGTTAGGGAGTCGGCCGGTGTTAAGTGCTGAGAGGGTAGCGACGTCGTATGTAATGCGGGAGGAGTGGGTTTTGCGGGGCCAGGGGGTCTGGCGCTGGGCGCGGTCCAGGCGCGGACGGGCGTAGACGGGCTTACCTTTGGCGCACCTTCGGCGCGGCCGCAGCGCGTGGACGCTGCACGTAGGTTCATCTGTCTTATATGGAGAGTGGAGGGGGGCGGAGCGTGGGAGGGGCAGCTGGGAGGCGGGAGCGGGGAGGAGACACGGGCCACGAGTGACCAAACAACAAAATGGACGGACAGAAAGCGAAACTGGGCACAGTTCCACGAACACGACTACAATGAATATAATAAAATAAACAAAGCAATGCAGCGCAATATGGAATAAGTATAAATACAATGAAATACAATGAAACGATACCAGGCGCTATGCTAGCTTCGAGGCGCTTTGGAAATGCAGGCGATGTCGGGGCGCGATCTCAGAGGCAGGTAATGGGCGCTACACAGCGTCGAGGCGCTCAGGAATAGCAGGCGAAGTCAGGAGCAATCACTGGGGCGGGCAGTGGGCAATGCGACCAAATTCAGCAGGAGGAGGGGAGCAGTCAACCAGGGAGTCGAGGTGGGGATCGTGGAGGAGCGACCGCTACGGAGCTAGTCCAGCTGGTTACTGCCTCCACCCTGAAAGTCAGGTGAGAGATTGTAAAATCTGCAGGACTTTTCTTCAAAAGACTTTAAGAGACAGAGAGGGACGTCTACCTCTGTGGTTACAGAAACCCAAGACCAAGGATAATCCCTTATCAGATGTGGAGAGTGATTCCGCTCTCAGGACAGTCATCTCTAAGAAGAGGGCTAGTGATGCGGAGATGGTATCTGCTAAGGTGCTCAAGAAAGACCACACCTCTACTCATGAAGGCCAGACTTCTTCCTCAAAAAGGGCTCCTGCTCCTTCTAAGGGACTACCTGTATCCTCTATGCCTCCGAGATCTGTCTCTAAGTCTCAGGCATCTAAGTCTCTTCCTGAGACAAATTTGCCTAAAAAAATGGGTCCCTTGTCGACGAAGACTTCCGTCGCCACTGCTACAACGACTACTTCCACCTTCTCTTCTCCTCAACCTACAATGATTATGTCATTAGAGTCCTCTCCATTGACGTTTGTTATGGTGTCAGTGAAGCCTCGAACGTCTGCCACCTCCCTCACTTCGTTGTCGATGAAAAAGAGGACTGTCTCTGGTTGATCGTCAACAGATGCCTCTTCGCCGGCGAGACGGTCGATGGCTCTCAAGGCTCTACCTGCTTCGTCGACGGATGCCTCGACGTCAACGGTTGCCTCGTCATTGACGGGTGCTTCGTCGACGATTGCTTCATCGGCGGTTGCCTTGTCGGCGCTTGCCTCGTCGACAGCACAGAAGACTTTCCTTACGGAACTTCAACCACGCTCTTCGTCGTCGGCGGCGGCATCCTTGGTTCCACCTTCAGCTTTGATGTGTCTAGTCCTCTTGAAATCTTCAGCAACACTTTTGCTGCCTTCAGGAACGACGGATGTTTCCCTACTTCAACGTAGGAACTCTTCTTTGGATCTATTGCCAACTCAACCATCACCAAATCTTCCTCTGGAGCTTTTGACTATGACGCTAATGAGGAGGATTCGGAAGAGGATGATCGGTTCCGTGCTGCTCGTACTCCTTCCGAGCTTCTCATCAAATGCAAAGATATTGATGATGACCAACATGGCTGGGTTTAGTGTTGCACATCTCTTCAGTGTAATGTGAGGAGCTAACAACGTCAGCTCATATCCTGTCAGACGAGCGCTAGTTAAGTGCTGCGTCTTTGTTTGATTCAAAAGAGCATCAACAGCATGGGGTACCAACACCAACAGATTATGTGATGAGACTATCCCCTCACTCTGGCGTATTGACACAGCTGTTGCTGCAACCGAGCGAAAATATCCAGGCAACGCTCGAGCAACTGGATCGAGTACTGCTGAAAAATATGCACAAGGGCGTTGCTTATCACTGTGTATCTGTACTAAAACTGACAATGCACATCCATCCCTCTCGTGTACATACAATGTAAAGAGCTTTGTGTAATCTGGAGTACCTAACACTGGTGCTGAACAAATAGCTTGTCGTAACTGCCGGAAAGCATTCTCACATTCATCTGTCCAAGGAAGGGGTATTTGAGTATCTTTTGTCAAAAGCGCTAACAAGGGTTTAACAATATATGAAAATCCTAATATTCATTGCCTACAAAAATAAGTAAGACCTAAAATGCTCGAACCTCTTTCTGTGTGGAAGGTACTGGTGTGTCTAAAATTGCCTGAATGCGATCTGATGTGAGTGCACGCCCCTACTTAGACAAAAGGTGACCTAAGTAGGTTACCTTTGGTCTAAAATACTGCAGTTTCTTTCTCGATACCTTGTGGTGATGTAAAGCAAGAAAAGAAAGCGAAGACAGAGTACACTTCTCACATTGTTCAGGGGTATCGGCTGCCAACAAAATATCATCAACATACTGTATGAGCGCATCACCCTCGGGTAGAACAAAATAATCAAGTTGTCTTTTCAATGCTTGGCTGTAAATACTAGGACTCTCAGTATAGCCTTGAGGAACTCTACAAAATCTATACGATCGATTATTCAAAGTGAAACCAAACAGATATCGGCTATCAGGATGAATAGGGATCGAAAATAAAGCGTTCTTCAAGTCTATAACTTAGAACGCAGTTGTAGTAGGTGGAACTAAAGTAAGAAGTGTTGTGATATCAGAAACCACTGGATTTTGCGGTACCACTATCATATTCACCTCCCGCAAATCAATGATAAATCGATAGATCCCGGTATTAGTGTCTTTCTTCAAAATCGGGAGGATCGGACTATTAAAAATGTTAAATGGAACTTCCTCAACAACCCCAACTTTAATAATATCTTGTACAATTCGTATGAGTGCTTCCTCACCCTCCTGTGAAATCCGATATTGAGGCAAGCATGGCAACACAGCTCCCTCCTTTACACTAATATGCACCGGTGGAATAACCATATGTCCCACATCAGTATCTGAAGTAGCCCACAAAGTTTTAGGAAGCGAGGCCAATGCAGTATCCTCTTGAACAATGCAAGCTCTGTCTGTTACTGGATAATTGTCATTCAAAATCACACGCACTCCTTCAGGGGAACATCTTATTGTGGCTCTGAAATACTTGAGCATATCAAGACCCACAATATTGTCTGGTGTATTTGGGGAAAGCAAAAACGGGCATGGAGCAGCAAACTTATCAACATGAAATGCAAGTGGTTGTGACAATGGGCTAAGGGAAGGTGTTCCATCGAACCCTATCGATGTAATCGTTAAGCCAGACAGGGGAGCCCTCGGAACCAATTGTTTAGACAAAGCACTACGAGTAGCTCCTGTATCAACCAGAAACTGATCTGTAGAACCCAAAACATGTGCTGTAACATCAGGACCCCTCTGATCCACTGGAACTTCAACTGATTCCTTACCCCATCCTACGCAATCCTTTGCATAAGCAGAATCATGCGAATCAGGCTGCACATAATCAGACATCTGGTATTGGTTGCGCCTATCAAAAGTGTTGAACCCATTTTGTACCCGCACATTAGAATTAAATCTAGCACGATCGTTCATAGCACCTCTGGGTCCTAAGTTTCCAGCGCGATTTCTCATAGATCCTCGGCCACGGACATAGCGCTGTGAGTGCAACAATGGACACTCATCTGCCCAATGGCCAAATTTCCTACAATACGCACATTGATCAACGGCCAAATTAGAACGAGTGGAAGAGAAACTATAAAATCCTCGACCGCCTCTATCATTACCTCGAAGAGGTGGACCATAAACCTGAGATAACATAACCTCTGTTTTTAATTCTTTAGACTTTTTATCCGCGCTACCCTTCGCTTCAAGTTCCTGACGCTCTTTATATTGAGCCATTGTCAGGAGGGATGCCAGAGAAGAGGTGGTCCAAGAGCTTTCGCTAGCTTTCAAGCGGCTAACCACTCCTGGTAATAAATTCGTAACATACTTATCTACAAACAAGTGTCGGCCCGTATCGTTCGTTAGCGACTGGTCACTAAAATCACAAAAAGTAATCTGAAACTGATTCATCTGTCTTTTGCTTACAAGATGCTAAAATAGTCCAATCAATCTTTTTAGGGGGAATGATCGTTTTTAACTTAGTTAATATTGCACCGGGAAGATCTAAAATCAACTGACATGGCTTTTTCGCTGGTTCCCTGGTCCGCGCATACACAAGAACCGGTTCATTCATTCATTCATTCATTCATTCATTCATTCATTCATTCATTCATTCATCTTCCTCTCTATCTCCTTCCATAATGCCCCGTACGCTGCGCGATCATCAACTTTGCGCACGGATCTCCTCATATCAGGCGGCAATATTAGCCCGAAAAATAAATTGATGTCATGGTACAAGAATTTAATGCTCCCTCAAATTCCTCATAGAAAGCGGCAGGATTTTTAAACGGATCAGGCAATGCAGCTTTAAGTGCCATAACATCTGCCGTATTCCAGGGAGTATATACACAATTATAAATAAAATAACCTTTAGCATCTACAGAAAATTTATCGTCACTTGTACCTGTTCCTTTAGGAGGAACATATAAAGGCACGGCCTCTTGCATAGGCTTTGCATGCACTATCGCGGTCTTATTTGTTTCAAAAATAGATGATTGTTTCCCGTCGACCAATCCCGTCCGTCCATCTGCTTTAGCTTTCCATTTCTCCTCCCGTAGACGAAGCGCCTCAGTTCAAAGTTTAAACAGCCGCCTGATCGTATCAGTCACTGGGGGGAGAGTAAAAAGACTTTTACGAGAATATCAGAAACTTTTCGGGACATGTCAACAACTTCTTCTGCAAAATGCTCAGTAAAATATATCTGCTCTCGATCTTGCCATCCCTTTAAAGTCTCTAAGATACCATAAACAGTAACAGGATCCTGAACTGCCTGTCGAGCAATCTTTCTAAGATCGGCCGCACGATCGGTCGACATCATAGAGCGGGTATCAGGTTTCGTTTTATCTGCCCCAGAATCCTCCTCTTCGCAAGATGGAACGGACGGAACGACATACGGAGGCGAAGGATGATCTAACAAAGAAAAATCATCTTGTGGTTTATTAAGGACAGGATAAAGAGGTTGTCGAACAGCATATTGGCCAGAAGAGATCTCCGACGAGGACCGGCACCACCTGGATGGTCAGATCGGAAAGAAAGGAAAAAACGCATTGGATGCCAAGACTTGGGTCTTCTCTGGCATGCAATCGCGTCCGCAGCGAGATTCCAATCCTTTGTTACGACCACTCCTTTGGGCACTACGAGTCGCCGATGAGCCCCACGTGTCGGGCGCCAATTTGTTGTAAGCTATGCCTACTTAGTGCAAGGGGTTGGCCCTTCTCTGCACGGAATCCTCAGACCATAGAAAGAAGTTGGCAATGAAACTGGAAAATACAAAAGTAAAGTTTATTAAACCTTCAAAGGTGGTACTTCAGTCTGCACAACACCCTTCAGTATTGTATAGAGTAGCACACCGAACTAAAGCACATGATTTGATTTGATTTATCATTTTGTAGAGCGCGCGAATGCCCAGACAGCCTGCCAGCAGGGCATAGTCTATGGGTGCCCTCGTAACTCAGTCCTGCACACACACGTTTGAGACTGGGGCCGCAATTCAAGTGAATAGGAGTTTGCCGCACTCGGTAATTAGCGAGTACACCCGGGCGCGATTAAGTTTACATCAATATGATACATTTGAGCAGTTAAGGCCTGCTGGATTTAAACTATTGACAATATCGAGCAATTATCAGGACACGCAGATTTTATCCCCCGTTTGGAAATTGAAAATCTGTGATGGATACCATTTATCCCGTGTTTAATTCCGAACCAAGAACTATCCGATTGTACAGTGCGCTCCGTTGCACCTCTCTTCCAGGGCATGGTAAGTACGGCGTTAGTATCTTTGCGCTGCGCTAGGATGGGAAGATGATGTACACTAGCAGGTTTCCAAAACAAGGCATGCCTCGAGGACATCCTCATCTCCATCTTTAGATAAAGAATCAGGTAGAACTTTCTCCTTTAGTAAGAAAAAAAAATACCAAGTCTACACATGTCCTTCACATTCCTCTAACTTTTGAACAGTACTAAGTGCACTAATGTTGGTAAAAATGGGTGCCACCTGCCAGGGGCACCGTGAACAGCTTCTCCTCCTGCACACAAGGTATATATTTCTGCTTATGCAGGTGTGCCCATGCTACTGCTATACTGTAATATACGTATATGTATTCTCTCGTACTCTGTTTATGATTTACTTATGGTTTACCATGCACAATTCTCGAATTACTGCTATCTACTCTGATTCAAGCATGTGAATCTATGAAAGATACCCCAATACAGGAGAAGAACATAAGTTACTTACCTGAAAACTGTGCGTCTCCAGTAAATGGTATCTTTCATAGATTCACATGCGATCCACCCTCATCCGCTCAGAGGCTCCCCTCTCCTCCTTGGCTCTTATGCCACACGTGTGCTCAAAAATCTGAGAGCCTGAGTCTCTGAGGAGAAGGCTCCAGAGGGTGCTGTCGCCTGATTGGCTGGAGTCTGGACCATATCTAATGACTTGGACAAGTTATTAAAGTGACAAGTTTTTTCCTATTAACTTCTATGTTACAATACTTCCTATTGCTCTTTTAGCTATGCTTTCGCTATGCTATTGCTGTATTGCTATTCTATGTACCCTGGGACTCCCACTTCAACGACGAGGAATGATTCAAGCATGTGAATCTATCAAAGATACCAATACTGGAGAACCACAATTTACAGGTAAATAACTTATGTTCATCTTCCTGATCTTCCGGAGCAAAAAAAAGCAGGTAGAGACCACCGTCCCAATCTGGGATTTCACAGACAGATCGCAGTCAATTGTGATGCCAAGGCTTTTAGTTGATCTAGATGGTAGGGGTGGGTCCCCACTCAGTCGGCCAAAAATTAAAGTTCCATGGCCCACCAATTAGGATCCTATCAGTTTTGTCTGGGCTAAAATTGAGGTGGTTACTGTTCATCCAGCTACCAATATGTCACATGGTAGCTGCAGACTAAGAGGACGATGAAGACTCTGTAGAGGAAGGTTAGTCTCATCCTCTTTCATTTGTGGGGGGAGGGTGTCATCAATACACGTGCCTCTTTTGGACATTGTTAGCCCCTACTTGTTGCCTGGAAAATATTGTGGGTTCGACTGGAAGTGCACAGAGTCCCTGCCAACCAGGCCTCCTGTGCGAGATCTCCTTCCTTAAACTGTACCCGTCATTTCCACAATTGGCACCCCTTTAGCTCACATATAAGTTCCTAGTAAAAAGTACCCCTGGTATCAAGTGCCTTGTGGTTAAAGAGGGTCCCTAGGGGCTGCAGCACAAATTATGCCACCCAAAGGGCTCTCTCACCTAGCACATGCACACTGGAACAGCAGCCTGAGTGTCTTGGTGCAGACAAAACTGAAGAACCGACCTGGCATACATCCCTGTGTTGAAAAGCAAAACAGGTATGTGGAGGGTCGGGGGGAATATTTATTGACCTTCCTGCTCGTTCCCCTATCCCAAGGTATACAATACACACAAGAGAGCAGGCAAGGTCTGACATTGGTGTGTAACTACAATGGCAATCGTGAGGCACTAAAGGGGAGTGCATGAGAAGAAGGGTGGCATGAGTTTAGGGACAATGTGTCACTAAAAGGACCAGAATAATTCCCATCAGACCACCCGTGTGGTGGAGTTACGTCACATGGGAATCAATGATCAGCCCAACCCGAATATGACCATGTAGTGTCAATCCGGGAAGGTTCGTCAAAGAGATATGGTCCTATTGTGACACCGGAAAGTGTTGTGAAAAGACAAAGTGCAGTGCTAAGGAGAGAGTGTGAAAATAAAATTGGCTACCTGGACACCACAAAGCATTGCAAAAAAAGGGGGGGTCTAGGTGTCAAAGATTAAAAGCACGCCAAGTAGTAAGACTACTCAAAGGCGCTATGTAGTGCGGTCGACATGTTTCAGCTGTTCGAGCAAATGGCTCAGCTTTCTTCAGGACCTTTAGACAGGTAAACAGCTACTGCAACTCCATATAATATGCATAGATGAAAGATAATGCACTCATCCATAGTTACATAAATACCAGGAACTAGTACGCTTTAAAAGTCCACTGGAGGGAAGGAGAAGTGTCTTCTTCCCAGCTTTGTGTGGGTGATGGCCTCACCTCAACCCGGCAACCGCTCGGGGGTATGAGGCCCCGCTCTATCCGTCGGTGCTCTCGTGGCAGACCCGAACGGAAGTGGAGGAATTATTCTGGTCCTTTTAGTGACACATTGTCCCTAAACTCATGCCACCCTTCTTCTCATGCACTCCCCTTTAGTGCCTCACGATTGCCATTGTAGTTACACACCAATGTCAGACCTTGCCTGCTCTCTTGTGTGTATTGTATACATCCCTGTGTGCCATACCCATGAACACTGCTTGAGGGGTGTCTTACCCATATATGAGGCAGTGAGTTAAATTTAAAGTTCGCAGATTTATATTGTGCGGCTCATCACCTGTGAGGGTTTACAGACGTCTATGGGAACCAGGAGATACAGTGATTTGCCCAGAATCACAGGATGTTGTGCTGAAGCAGAGACTTGAACCCGGATCCCCAGTTCCTGAGTCAGTAGCTCTGGCTGCTGCGCCACATTCTCTCCCCCCTGCGAGGGCATATCTGCATGAGATGCCCCTGCAATATCCTTGTCGATTCCTGGATATTGTAAGTGACCAGGGAAGTCATAGTAAGTACATAGGCTGGACACTCGTCACTATGAGTTCACAGCTCCATGATGGCTTCACTGAAATATGTGATGTTTGGCGTTGCTGCGATCACAGAAGAAAGGAAATTCAAGGAAACTCGTTATGATAACATTCAATTTACATTGTGTCTTTTTTTTTAAACTTTTTTATTTTAATATGGAAAACATTTCAAAGTGTCGTTTTAATTCTATTTATTTATTCGAGTGCTTGTGGATACACGATATTGTTTTGTTTTTCCATCTGGTGCGTACACGAATAAATCAGAAGGTTTTCCGACGCGTGAGCTGGCCACATACAGTTGTCCATGTGAGAAGCACGGATTCTCCAAATCTAGTCCACACACTTGCAGCGATTGTCCTTGTGCTTTGTTGATGATCATTGCAAAAGCGAGTCGCACCGGAAACTGTAAACGTTTGAATTCAAAGGGCATATCTGTTGGGATCATTGGAATACATGGTAACAGTACATCTTCCCCCTTGAATTTCCCATTCAAAATTGTAGCTTCGTTGACATTATTCATCATCTTTTTCACCGAAAGTCTTGTACCAATGCAAAGTCGTGGTGGATTGATGTTTCGGAGAAGAATGATCGGCACGCCAATTTTCAATGTTAAAATGTGCGGTGGCATACCTGACAAATCCAGTGAATTCAAGAATTACGTTGGGTAATTGACAACTTCGTCTTGATTCATCACAGTATCGATGAACTTATACGTTGTCGCTTCGCCTGGTATTCCGTAAATGGAAACATTCAGTATTCGAAGGGTTTATAAGGGCCCTGGGGGGCCGATATTTAAAAGTTTATGAGGGCCCTGGGGGGCCGATATTTAAAAATGTTTTATGCTCGAAACCTTCGCGGGAGTGCATTCAACAACTTCCCAAAGTTGCATGGCGATCGGATGAATGGTGTAGTAATGCATAAAGGACAAATGAGGGCCCTGGGTGGCCGATATTTAAAAGATTTTGAGGGCCCTGGTGGGTCGATATTTAAAGAAAAAATATGCCAGAAACCTTTGCTGGAGTGTACTCAACAACTTCCCAAAGTTTCATGGCGATCGGGTGAATGGTGTAGTAATGCATAAAGGACAAACAGACAGACAGACAGACATATTTTTGTTTTTATATACATAGATTGCACACAAAGTGCCCCTTAGGGGGTCCCCTGAAACTTACCAATCCTTAGTCTGGTCATTGACTGGCCCGAGCCAGCCTGTTACCACCAGAGTGTGTTCTGACCTCAGGGGAGAGTGCCTGCGCACTCTGAGACTGAGAACAATGCCTTTCCTAGGTGGAGGTGTTCATGTCTCCCCCTGGACAGAAAGAGCCATCGTGGTGGGGAGCTTCAAAGGTTTTGCCTCCTTTCTAATGCAACCCCAGCCTCTCCTGTTCGAAGGAGCTTGCCTCCATCTTGTCCTCACTCCCTTTTTCACGGCAGGACAGGTGGGAAACCTTTGATAGGAGAGGAGATGTGCCCCCCTCTGCCAACTCCACCCCTCGGGTGCTGGAGGCTAGGTTAAGTACACTTTTCAGTGCTCACCATCTTGAAGATGATGGGACTTATCCAGTTAGGGCTAGGACTGTATCCTCCTCTCACAGAAGGTGAGCATATTAGAGGGCACAGACACCCCAGGCAAAGGGCCCATTGGACACTAACTGTCACTCCCTTGTATCGCCCCTAAATCTATTTTTTAGGTGGCATCCCCAGTCCCTGAACTTCAATCCCTGAACTTCAGTTCCTGACGATCTAAGAAGAGCCGGGCACTACTGATCTGCACCAGCAGAGAACTACTGTACACAAGTGTTCCAGGACCTTTTGTCTAAAGTAAAATCTGGATCCCCTACGGACTACCGCCCACCACACGTCCTAAAAGAAGCCTTCACCGGCCTCCCGGGTCCAGCCCTCTCTCTTCTGAAGGAGTCCCTATTTTAGGGTTGTGTCCCTAAGGCCTTTAAAGAGGCAGTTGTGGTTCCCCTTCTGAAGACATCAGGGGCAGACTCCCAGATCCTGTTGAATTACTGCCCAATTTCCTTGCTCCCGTACCTGGTAAAGGTACTGGAGGCTCATGTGGTGAAGTGCCTGTCCAATTTTATTTAACAATCCAACTATCTCGACTCACACTAATCTGGGTTTCGGCCTGCCCACTCAACGGAGACCATAATACTGGCGGTATTGGACTCCCTGCGAGAGAAGGCTGTCATGGATACTCCTCAGGCTCTGGTGCTGTTGGATGTCTCGGTCGCTGTTGACATGGTTAATTAATTAATTAGCCGGTTCATTAATATCCGGGCTCCGGGTAGGGCTGTAGTCTAGGCATCCAGAGTAATTCAGGGGTCGAGGGGTCGAGGGGTGCTTCAAGAGGGTCAAAGTCTATTGTCACTTTCCCCTTTGCATAATTTCTCAGATTTTGTATTGCAGACTTATTACAGACTCCAATGGCTCAGCGACTTACGGACCGATCAACCTTAGCTACCCGCCACATACCTCTTGCCACTTGTCACTCACCACTCACTGTTCAATGCTTGTTCGTTGCTATTCATCGCTGACAAGAGTACAAGGGAGAATGCTGGCAATTGTTTAGGAGCAAGAGCAGGATCCAGAGCCAGTCCCACTACAGATGGCAAATGTAGGCACTTCCCTCAACTCCTCGGCTCAGCTCTGCTCTGCTCAATGCTTAGTAAATACGTCAAATCAGATGGCAGGCAAAGGCTCCTCTGTGCCCTCTGTGCTCCTCTGTTCTCCTCTGTGCCCTGCTGCAGCCGCCGCACCAGCAGCACCACAGGCCAAGGTTCCTTTGACCCCTGCCGCGGCCGCCGCACGAGCAGCACTAGCAGCGCCTTAGCACCGCGGCGCTGGCAGCGGCCATTCCTGCCCCCACAGCAGATCTGTAGAACTTAAAGCGCCCGTATAACAGGACGCGGGTGATGGGGAGAAACTTTCGAGAGCGGGAACTGGTCACAAAACAATCCCGGGCAGTCGTCCCAGGCTCCGCTTGCTCATCAACTCCTGCTCGGCTCGGCCCCTCAGCTCTACTCGGTACGCTCTGCACTCAATGCCGAATCACAGGCCGACAACGACTTTGAACACCAACAGAGGGAAGAATTGTGTGCTTCCCCCAGTTTGTAAAAACGACAGCATAAGTCTTGGCTGCTTCTGCTGCACCCAGAGTCTTATGCGTCTTTGCAATCTAATTTTTCTGTCTGGAAAAAAATTGTGCAGAAAAGCACCCAGTAAGTCCAGGTGCAGAAAAACCTAACAACTGATAATCAGGTGGAATAAAATGAACACATGAAAGTACGCCTTAATTTCATTGCCCTTGATTCATACTCTGGACCATAGTTGAGGGATTGGTCTAGGCATAGTCTCCGCTGCACACAATAGATTTGCTTGCGGCAGAGGCCAAAACTCAAGTCAGGATGCCAGATACAAGTAGGTGGTCACTCAGGGCAGGGGAAAACACCTGTTGTCGGTGGACGAGTAATTCCCGTCCCAGAAATCTACATTACAAATTAATTAATAGTATTCTTTCTTAAATATCTGCTTGGTGCCAGTCCATATGACTTTACTATCTGCCTTTGGGATTCAATGTTACAAGTCCATAGGGTACATGTATCCTTTGTGAGCTTAATAAAATGTTGAAAATTCTACACTCCTACATTCAAGTACTCTCATGCTACCATTCTACACTCTGCGGTGTCTGAAAAACAGCTCAACATTTTCAAAATTCTGCATTGATTTGGCTTGTAAATTATATTTTTGGAAATGTACATGTATTAACTATTTAATTTTAATACTATAGGTAATTGAAATTACGGACGAAGAAAGCAAGATTTAGCACTAAGCAACTGAATGTCAGTGCCATAAGAAGGATTATTTTGAAAAACTGAAGGAAATCCAGCGAGGAAAGTACAATACCTGTAAGTGAAGTCTCTAATTTTGTATTTCATTAACCCAGAGCAAAGCCATATCTGTGCACACAGCATCAGAAATAATGTAGAAAGACCACTTCAGCATCCTCATCTGAAATATTATCAGAAAGACAAATTGCCTCAGCATGACAGAATAACGTTCATCTAAAGCATCATGTAATTCCAGAGAGGAAGCACACACTGCATAAAAGAAAGTTATAACAAAAGTTATCTTCTGCATACCATCAAAGAAAAGACGCTGAAAGAAGACTCCGAAGCTGACACGTTAACAAGCTAAAGATTGGAAAATCACCTTTGTTCAACATCCGTTTTTAACCATTTACGCAAGTTTGAGACTATCTGCCTCGAGATATATCACCTCTACCCACTCTGCTCACTCTTGCGAAAACCTTAAAAATTCACCACTTTATTGTGTTCATGACCATCTCAGAATGTTTCCTTTTTATTGTGTACTGTTCTGTAATTCTATGTAAATCTCCTCAACATTATTTGTTGTGCATGAGTGATATGTAAAACTGTTAAATATAAAAATGGATTACATGAGCACCGTTGCACTATAGGTAATGTAAATAAATCCTCGTCTTCAGAACTACAAACCTTAACCTTACACCAAACATAGAAAGGGTAAAAGGAACTGATGTTCTGCGACTGGTGAGTCACAATAGTACTGTGCACATTCTAACTCTCTCAGTTACTGCCTTTACATCAGTGCAAAAAGGTACTTATGAGTTCAGTCATTAAATTTCAGACCAACACCTTATTACTGCATTGCAAAGAACCTATATAAATAGATTGGAGAAAAACTTCAGTCACAGAATAATTTGCTGCCAGAGAGGCTATTACCTAAAGACTATTATCTGCTAGAACAATTTCAACAGGTGTTTGCTCAATTCAAGTGTTAAAAAGATTACTCACAATTTCTTTTAGAGATAAATGCTGAACATTATCTAAACAAGCCTGACTCTAAAATCAGGTTCACTCTTACCGTGGTATATAAGCAAGAGAAAACTAAATGTAGAGATAATAACTCTAGGAATACACCTTATAAAAACACGGACTGAGAGCAAATTCAGTGTTCAAACCCGCCTCAATCGAGGCAAAATAACCGAAGTTGGGGAAAAAAGTTGCTTGTGCCAAAAAAGATACAGCCATAAATCGTATCTCACAGAATTTGACAGAATGCATACTGGGGGAAACCACTCTCAGTGCAATGTATGCCAAAAAAGTTTCAAGCGTAAATCTTATCTCACTGAACATATGAAAGTCCACTCTGGGGAAAAACCTTATCAGTGCTCTGAATGCCAGAAATGTTTCAGTCAAAAAAAACATCTCAATCATCATATAAGAACCCACACTGGGGAAAAACCTTATAAGTGCTCTGAATGCCAGATATGTTTCATTACAAAAAAAAGCCTCACTCAGCATATAAGAACCCACACTGGGGAAAAACCTTATCAGTGCTCTGAATGCCAGAAATCTTTCATTTGCAAAAACAATCTCACTGAGCATAGAAGAACCCACAATGGGGAAAAACCTTATCAGTGCTCTGAATGCCAGAAATCTTTCATTTACAAATACAATCTCACTCAGCATAGAAGAATCCACACTGGGGAAAAACCATATCAGTGCTCTGAATGCCAGGCAAGGTTTTGTTACAAAGACAGTCTTTCTCGACATGCAATAACCCACACTGGGGAAAAACCTTATCAGTGCTCTGAATGCCAGAAATGTTTCAGAGACAAACAAAGTCTTTCTCAACATGCAATGATCCACACTGGGGAAAAACCTTATCAGTGCTCTGAATGCCAGCAATGTTTCAGATACAAACAAAGTCTTTCTCAACATGCAATAATCCACACTGGGGAAAAACCTTATCAGTGCACTGAATGCCACAAATGTTTCAGTCTTAAAAACAGTCTCGATCATCATATAAGAACCCACACTGGGGAAAAACCTTACCAGTGCTCTGAATGCCAGATATGTTTCAGTCATAAAAACAGTCTCAATCATCATATAAGAACCCACACTGGAGAAAAAGCTTATCAGTGCTCTGAATGCCAGATATGTTTCATTCATAAAACAGGTCTCATTCAGCATATAAGAACCCACACTGGAGAAAAACCTTACCAGTGCTCTGAATGCCAGAAATCTTTCATTTACAAAAAGAGTCTCACTCATCATATAAGAACCCACACTGGGGAAAAACCATATCAGTGCTCTGAATGCCAGAAATGTTTCAGAAACAAACAAAGTCTTTCTCGACATGCAATAACCCACACTGGGGAAAAACCTTATCAGTGCACTGAATGCGAAAAATGTTTCAGTAAAAAAGACTATCTCACTTCGCATATAAGAACCCACACTGGGGAAAAACCTTATCAGTGCTCTGAATGCCACAAATGTTTCAGTCACAAAGGCAATCTGACTCAGCATATAAGAAGCCACTCTGGGGATAAACTTTATAAGTGCTCTGAATGCCACAAATGTTTCATTAAAAAAAGGAGTCTCACTCAGCATATAAGAACCCACACTGGGGATAAACCTTATAAGTGCTCTGAATGCCACAAATGTTTCATTGAAAAAAGGAATCTCACTCAGCATATAAGAACCCACACTGGGGAAAAACCTTATCAGTGCTCTGAATGCCAGAAATCTTTCAGTTTCCAACACAGTCTCACTCATCATATAAGAACCCACACTGGGGAAAAACCTTATCAGTGCTCCGAATGCCAAAAATGTTTCACCATTAAATCTCATCTCACTAGACATGTGAGAATCCACACTGGAGAAAACAAATTATCAGTGCTCTAAATGTCAGAAAAGATTCAGAGGTAGAGATGGTTACAAGCGCCATAAAAAACACACCATCAAAATAATTTTGTTCTCCAAATGCCAGAAAAGCATCAATTTTAAACTCAAGTCTCACTCTACATGAGCAGACACACACAGGGAAAACCATTACCAATGCTGTGAATGCCAGAAATTCCAGTTTGATAGGCACAGCCTCACTAACCATAAGCGACTCCATACTGATGAAAACCCTATGAGTGCTCTGAATGCCAGAAAAGCTGCAGAAAAAAACGCTATCTCACCAAGAGAAACTCCACACTGGAGAAAATCCTTATGCCATAAAAGCTTGAATCTGAAAGACAGTGTTATGGTTCATGAGAGGTCCCACTCTGGTTAAAAACCTTATGAGTGCTCGAAATGCAAACAAAGTTTTGGTTACAAATTACTTCTCACTTATCATGAGCGAACTCACATGGGAGAAAAAAGCCTAATGTGTGTTGTGAATGTCAGATAATGTTTAGTCTTGAATACAATGTCACTTCACAAGAGAGAATTCACACTGGACTAAAGCCTTATACAGGAGGGGAAAGCCAGAAACGTTTTACTCAGAAAGGAGATCTCACTAAACATGAGAAATGCATCAACATGAGGTGAAAAGTAAGTCGTATCTTGAGTTGCAGAAAAGCTTCTAACAACCTGACTTTACATAAGAGAGTACATATTTTAGTTGCAATACGATTCATCAAGTAACTCTTGCAGGATAACTTAGGCTGCCCACATGCAACCTCCAAAGAAATTTCAGGCCAGGAAATATTTTTAATTGCAACAGAATCCACAATTTGAGTATCTGAAAGTTGCAAAACTCTCAAGGTCTTTACTTTACACAGAGAAGTGTTAGTGCTTGCAAAAATCAAATAATTGCCAAAAAAATCACAATAATAATGTCTTAAATTTTACTCCACCCAAAAGGTTTCTACTCACCCTTGTTTCTTAACATATGACTGTAATCTATATTTTCATGATAAGATTAAGCCTATGCGGAGTTCCTCAATGAGGAACTACGCACAGTGACAAAAATACTCTGGCGGTCTACACGGAGTTCCGCGAGCAGCGGAGTGCGTAAGAGTCATGCCGTTTGTGGTGATTTTGATCTCCTGGTGTTTGTCCCGCCCTGTAAAAATAATCGCGAATGGCACCATGTGCAGCGCAAGAGGGTGCAGCTGCTTCTACTCGGGCGGCAGCTTTGTCAATGCGAAGGAAGTGTTCTCAACGCGAGTGGTTGTGACCTGCCGCGACCACTCGCATTCAGAAATCCGACGACCCGTTTTGAGAAATCGCCCCAGGAGGATGATTTTGTTCGCCAACTAGACTATGGCGAGCACCGAAAATCTCATTAGGAGTTGGATTTTCCCCGCCCCGGCAAATGACATTGAAGAGTGCAAGCGTAGAAAAAAACCTCACTACGCTCCATGGAGCTGAGTTTTTTGGAACTATGCGAGCTCCGCGGAGTACGGAAAACGGCGCGAGCAGAGTTCACCACCCATAATGAGATAATATACGACAGCAGGAAAACATAACAAACCAGTTACTTGCCTTCGATAACGCTCTTTCTGGTGGATACTCCTTTACCTGCAGATTCCTTACCGTGTGAATATTCCCCACACGCCACACTGGATCCTCAGACTTTAAAGCAGTCCTGCTGCACGCATAGGAGACATGATGCAGCTCAGTGCCGACCTCCTTCTGCTCCAGAAGTAACAAGCGTAGACGCATAGAAGCACTTCCGATGCGCACTGTGAACCACTACAGAGGTCTATGAGTTCATTATCTCACTGGTCTGTTTCCCATATGCAGGCCCTGGTCAGATATTAATTCACCATTTTTATCATGATTAGAATTCAGATGAGACCTTTTCATTTCCAAAAATTTTAATTGTATTCTCAGCAGCAAGGGTATATATAAATCATTGAGTGATGACTGTGCGGTGCTCAAGATGAAAGTGATATGATGATAAAACAATCCGATCCACATTTTGTTCACAAAAACAGGGCTGTATATTGCTTTTGTACAATACAAGTTAAGCAAAGGTGATTCTTAAAAGACATAATTTATATGAAATAGTCCTTGTTTAGTCAATGTTTCAACCATTCCAGCTAGTTACCGTGGACATATGCTTCTCACACTATATTCAATTCAACACAGTAAGGATTGTTCTGTATCTCGGAGAAGCGTACCCGGGAGCCAGTGAATCATCGGCTCGCTGTCAAACACGTTTGTGTGACATTTCCTGATGAGACCACTGTCATTGACTGCCTTGTTTGTGAGAAGCTGCACCCGCCCTCCTTGGATGGTGAGCAGAAAGATCTTCACCGCCAAGTGAAATGCTCGCAACTCCAACAGCTTGATGTGGAGTTGGGTCTCTGCTGGTGATGAGGATTCCCTAATCTCTGTCTTCCGTATGTCCTTCCCATCCCAGACGTGATACATCCGTCCCCACTGTTAAATCTGGGTGGAATAGGGAGATGGGTCTGCCACTGGCATAATCTAATTCACTGGAGAATATGTTGGATACTGCCTATAATAGGGTAAGTAAATATCTGGCAGGACACAAACAGGTTTTGCAGCTGCACCAGTTGTAGAGGCAGGTCACGCAGTGGCATGATGTCCTGGACGTTGCCTTTGTGTGCCATGGCCATGAAAGAACTGGGAGACCTGCTGGGTTTGCAGCAGGGTCAGGCGCTGCAAGTGTTGAAAAACCCAACTGTAGCCAAAAGGGGACGATATTTGTGATGAAATTGCGTCGCGGAGGCAGACAGACCCAATGAATCTGTCTAGGGCCTAGTCCGCTTTCTTGCTTAAAAGGTGAGAGCCATCGAATAACTTGTCCATTAACGATACTCGGGTATCTTTAGAGAAGCATATAGACCTAATCCAGGCAATGCACCGAAGTTCTACACTCATGTCAATAGCTTGACCAAAGCAATTGGCTGTGTCCATATTACAAACATTGCTGCAACACATCTATCCTGAATAGCTTGTGTTCACCTGCAGAGTTTAGACCACTGTTTTCCACAGGGCATGATTATATTTGGGAGCATTGTCATTCAGACCCTCCAGGATATAGCGATGTGCAAAAAAAATCGCCAGTTTTGTAACAAGCCTGCACTTTTCATAAAAATGCCAGTGAATGCTACCTCGTCCTTGCATTGATCCAGCGCTCGCCAATGGGCCAATAAATGGAGGAGTCTCAGCTGCAGGCAAATGATGTGTTCTTTGTTTATTTACTCCTTACCGGCCTGCCTGCTGTTTTGCATTCATCTGAAGGGCTTCGGACTCCACCACCTGCCTCCTGACCGGAGGACCTTCCTGGCTGCAGCCTGGACTCTTTTGCAGCCAGAGGAGAGAACAGAATGTACATCGGAGAACGGGGCACCAAAAAGAAGATCAGGTAGGTTATACTGGCATGCTGCAGCAGTGTGCATCTGTCTCCTCCACTCCTACAGCTTGCCGGTTTTCCTTATCCTTGCCCAGGGCTGTGGGTGCCCTAGGCAAGGAAATGGAAGGGGGCATGGGCAAACCAGCATTGTGGCCCCTGAGTGGGGGCAGTATATTAATGCAGGGGTCCACCTCCCATGGGGGATGTGGTGGGACCTGGGACAAGGCAAGATTTAAATGTAGTGGAACACCGGGCCCAGTGGGCCAATATTTTTCTAAAGGGGCCCACCAAACGCGCCAGTGCCCCGTCCACTGCTTTAACAAAAACAACTGGTTGAGCCCTCTGGCCTTTCTTTGGTGGCTCCCACTCACCCCTTCTCATCCAGCTTTCCCTCACTAGTGTTTTGGTGCTGGGGGTCCAGTGTTTTCAGGGTACAATGTTGAGGGTAGTGTTTGGCAATAGGGACAATGGTAGGGTAGGGGTCAGTTTGGGTGGGGGTGGCAGGATACGGGGCAGTGTTATGGCAGAAGAAGACAGTGTAGCCTTGTAGTGTTTTGAGGGTAGGTTGCAGTGTTGGGAGAGTAGCTTTAGGGCAAGCAGAAAAGGCCAGTGTTTTGTGGGAACGGATGATGGCAGTGTTTTGGGGAAAGAGGCTATGGTTTTCTAGGCTATTGTGGTGGGTTGGTGGCAGCGCTGTGGGGTAGGGTGACATGGAAAAGGGCTAGGCTATTCTAACTTCTTTTGTTCTTGTGTGGAGTCTTGGAGGGTAGATTCTGCTTGTTCTAGAGCTCTTGGGCTGCCTGGTAACTACAATATACTCTTGCTGCTTCAAGGCTCCGGTCGGTCTGGGGTTCAGTACACTTCTGGGAAACTCAGAACCTTGTGTGCTGGATCCATATTTTTGAACTCCCACTTGAAAAGGGTGGAGGTAACATGTGTGCCCATCTCCCTTTCACAATTTGCATCATGCCTGTCCTATCTATCCTAGACAATTATTGCAAGTGTAAAAACGAGCCCCCTTTCACAGGACTGGCCAAACGGAAACTCTTTGTTTTGTAGCACATTCCTGGTTTTTTTTTTTTTTTGCATTTTTCAAATTATTTGATTTTGGGGATATTAAGTGTTTACAACAGGGGCCTTCAACCTTTTCTGAAGTGATAGCTACTTCTGATCAGTGAAAATCTTGAGCTACTTAAGGCTAATCATCTTGCACATTGTTACCAGACAGTTTGTCAAGTAGAGCCTTTTAGATTGAAGACTAACGATCTGTCTGCGCCTTCCGCGCCATGGTACTCCTATGATCTCAAGAAATGTAAAAGAAAATGTAGGCACCAATAGCAAATTTGGAGGAAGAGTTACATTCTGTTGTTCAACACAGTTAAATCACTTTCATCCTTTGGTTATAAAAATGTAGCAACTCCCAGACGAAAAGCTGTGATGAACTAACCAAATTCTTTTTTCCAAAGCACATAAAATATTCCTGAATTTTAAGATAACACCAGATAATCTTTAGGGACAGATACAGTGGAGTAATGTACGGTGAATAAACTAACTTACCATTTCCTAGTAATGTGTACATTCCTCCCACTTTCTGAAGAGAAAGTCTCTAATCTTATCAACACTATGAAATTTGGACCCTGCAGATTCTTGCCCTCCATTCAGTTTCATCTACCATTTCTGCTCATCTCATTTTGTTATTACAGTGGTGCTCAAGTCCGTCTTTTTTCCAGATGCTTGGAAAAAGGCATCTATTTTGCCACTTCTAAAGACTCTTTCCCTCGATCCCTCAGATGTAAAGAACTACAGATCCAAATTAGTCCTTCCACTTCCTGCTAACATTTCTGAAAAGGCCATGAATCAGGAGATCACCACCTTCTTTGAAAATACGGACTGTCTGGATCCTGCTCAACATGGGTTTAGACCCTACAACGGTACAGAGTCGACCGTATCGGCAGTAACTGAAGAGATCAGATCCATTGTGGATAGAGGAGATTAATGTGGCCTTGAGCCTATTAGTTCTAACAGAACTCCACCAAGCATACCAAGTAGGAGATGTCATCTGGTGCCATGCTTTACAAATCTCCCTCCTAGCCAGCAAAATTAAGTAAAACACCAGTTTTTGCTGGGGCCCTATCGGGTCTGAAGCTCCCCCCAGTGCAGGAGTAAAACCAAATAGTATAAGAGTTGGGCTTACCTCCACGATGCGACCCAGGGCTCTAGAGATAGTCTTACCCACATTTGTCCAAAATTCTTGTATCTTGAAACAGGACGCAGATACATGGACATCATCTGCATTCTGAAGGCCGCATCTCATAAAGCTGGTTTCTCCACCTCCCTTTATCGTGGATAACTTAAGGGGAGACCAATAGATTCTATGGAGTGTAAAAAAGGGTTTTTTTCTCAGTGCAGCAGATTTAATCAGGGGGTAAAGCGTATCTAGAGATACTTGCCATAAAGTTTTCCAACTCATCGCTCGGCAAGTAGTTCTCCCAGATTTTGTATGGTTAATCCATCTTTCTGTAGCTGCCAAAAGATGTTTATACCATTGCTAGATCCTGTAGTACGCTTTCCATACTGCTATCCTGTATAAGTTGCCAGCTTTGCTTCCTACAGCAGGAAGAGAGCTGATAAAACTTGAACCTGGAAAAGTACAGTTAGTAATATGGTTCCAGTATTTCCAGGAATGTCATTTGTCACCCAGTACAATGTCCTTCCAATATACTCCTGCCTCTTTTAGTGGGTAAGCAAGAGAGTCCAAAAGACACTCCGGTGTACCAGGAGAATCCCAAACTGGCGCCCAATCACTATAATAGGATAGTCCTAAACAATTTTGGCAGTCCCATCACAACCTAGCCGCCAAACGCAGAGTCTTTAAACACATTTTTAAAAAGAATTTATGAGAGACGAACTTGTACATGAACCCTAGCTCCTCTTCCCCTACTAACATGGCTTTAAACATGCAGCCTATCAGCGAACTGTCCGGAGAGAGCAATAGCATTCTACAGTTCTTTAGTTGATAAGCCCAACAGTTCAGCTGGAAGTCTGGTAGGGCCACCCTCCTCGCTGGAGTTTGCGCCTTAATTTCTTCCAGGATAACCAAGTCGCTATACTTGCCCAGATAAAGGAAGATATCTTGCCCTGGATTTTAAGAATATCAGATTTTCCAAATTCTAAAGGAATTTTGTTAAAAAGATAAGCATATTTTGGCAGGACACACATCTTGATGAGATTAACTCGCCCATACAATAAAAAAGTGGGATGCGCTGCCATCTTTTTATTAGGACATTGACCTCTTTTGAAAGTCTATCTAGATTAATCTTGGGGATTAGGGCGGGATATTATAACTCCTAAGTATCTAAGTTCTTTAGCAAAATTCCCCTCCTGATCCGTTATGTTCCAGGCCATAATCTCGGTTTTCTCATTGTTTATCTCATAACCTGACAGGCTTCCATAAGTTTGGGTTTCAGCTTTAAGCTCTGAAAGTGTAGTGCTGACATTGGATGATAGCAGAATCAGGTCATCAGCATACAGAGCTAACTTTCGTACAAACCCGTTTATTTAAAAAGGGACAATCTTCTGATTCAGCCTTATGCTCTGAGCTAGCGGCTCTGTATATACATCAAATAAGATCGGGGAAAGCGGGCAGCCCTGCCTAGTTCCATACCCTATCTTAACTACCGGGAAAATATTGCCATTAACCAGAATCTGGGCCCGAGGGGATTTATATATTTCTTTCAACACTTCCCTAAAACTATCAGGGAAACCAAAGACCTTAAGAACCCTATCCAGAAGGTGCCAGTTCACGCGGTCAAAGGCATTGGCTGCATCAACAGTAATGATTGATACAGGGAGACCCTGCGACGAAGCCAAGTCAATCGACCCAATTAAGGTATGTATTAAATTGGACATCTGCCGGCCTGGCAAGAAACCCTTTTGATCTGTGTGAATTATTGACCCAACAACTTTGCTAAGCCGGGCATTCAGAATTCCAGCAAAGACTTTATAGTCAACATTTGGCAAAGAAATTGGGCGGTATGACTGACATTGAGTTGGGTTCTTCCCTGGCTTTAAAATCAGTGCAATAACTGCATCACTCCAAGAATCAGGCAGGCGAGATGTACCTTCTAAGATCCCATTAAACAGTTTTAGCCAGACCCGGATAATCTCCTCCCTCAAAATCATCCAAAACATTATCACTAATTAGGAAGATAACAACAAGTGGTCCCGTGATGCTTGCTGGAATGAGAAGTGTTGAATCAGAAAGTGGATTGAATTAAAGTTTAGGTGACAATTTTGCAAAAACGTGTGGATTTTGTATATGTCTATAAAATTGTTGATCTGCAAAAAGGCCCAACTCAATAAATTGAAATGAAATTTAAGTTTATCATTTGAATCCTATTGTTGCAAAAGTTATGATTTTGAACCCTATGAGGCAGTTCCTTTCCAGAAAGCATTTTGGGTTGTAATCATGAGTCAAATAATGCTGAGGAGGTTAAAATATTCAAATTGAATTCTAATTGCACATGAAATGTTCATTGTTCAATATTTTTCTCTTAGTATTTTAATTAGCGGACTTTATTGCTTAAGGTAAATAATAGTATTTGTTTTTCTATATGTAGGAAGCATTACATTAATGAAATCACTGTATCC
Organism: Lissotriton vulgaris; assembly: GCF_964263255.1. Taxonomy (NCBI): domain Eukaryota; kingdom Metazoa; phylum Chordata; class Amphibia; order Caudata; family Salamandridae; genus Lissotriton; species Lissotriton vulgaris. Next base: position 140,621,003 of record NC_141685.1, read on the forward strand.
CACCTTCTTTCTTTCCTTTTCTGTTCTTTATGAACTTTTCTGTTGTTGAACTTTAAAGATTGCCCGAAATTAGGCATTTTGCTCTACATAACTTTGCTGTGTTACAGTATGTTGATTTTTATGTACTACTTTTGTCTCTTATGTGTATGGCAACTGATGTTATGTTTTGCTTTAATAATCAGCTTATGTTTATTAGGTTTTATTATTCAATAAAATGTTTCAAACACAACAAATGGTAGTTGATATGTATTGTATGTATTTACAACTGCAGCATTTTTATTGTATGGGCGCTTTCAAAGGGGCCAGAAATATGGTCTGCGGGATGACGGAGGACCACATTGGCATCAGCAGGGAGAGGTCTGGGCAGGTGATTGGGGGTATATGTAAGGTTGGAAGTAGGGGGAACAAAGCATGTACATTGTGCGGACTGTGACTCCTGGAGTTATTGTGAGGGATACCATGCTACCCTGTAAACGAATCCACTAGTGATTATTATATTTATTCGGTTTTATAAAAGAAAACCATAAAAGTCATAAATAAAATGATAAAACATCTTCCAAGTTACAGATTGACAAATATAATATGTCCAAGTTAATTAGAACACAAGATAAAAATTCATGAATTACAGTACAGAAGTTAATCGCAGTTTGACCTGAGTCTAACAGTGACCCATTAAAAGTTAGAGCGCATGCAAAACAGTGTCATTAGAGAGCAGTTGTAAAAGGATAAGAGCTGGTCTCACCCACCTAAAATCTGCTCTTTTGAGAATGGAAATAATAAATAACTTTCTAGGGACAGCATAAATACTACAAAACATTATAACGTGCATCATGTTCTGAGGAGACTCACCGTTGCAGCCACGGGGCATGAGGCACTGGCCTCTGTGGAAGCCGCAAGGGTGTGCCATGACGTAATGGAAGAGGTTGAGCCGAAACCGGGTAAATAGAAAACAATCATGGATGCTTTTAAGCCCTAGATGATAAGGTTTGGTGGTTTGTACAGTTTTTAACACAATGCACTTACGCACACTGGGCTTACACAGCTCATTTCCCTCTCTATCACAGCAGGTCATTCTTTAAAAATACACTCTTTGACCAGAGAACGGTCCCTCTTACATATGTGCTCAGGGTTAGCAAATAGTTCCTACCTACCCCGGAGAGGCCAACTCTTGTATACTGGAGCCATCGGATGCTTGAGACATGGTCAAGTGAAAGGCATTCCCATAGGACATTTTTGCTAAGTGTATTTTCTTAATTAGCCCAAATATTAAGCCACACAGCCAGGGGACTGAAAGCCAGTACATCTGAGAGGAAAGGCATCCCCAACTCTTCGTGCACAACATGACCCGGGGTGCTTTGTGGGACAGATTGGGCCCATCACAGGAGTTTTCAGCACTTTGCACTGCCCCTACCCCAATGTGGCCCCATATCTCACTCCCTTAACTAACTTTTGAGATATATTTGTCTTCATATGTCTTCAAAAGAGCCCCTATTGGCTTCCCTCCCACTCTGCTGGCAAAGTTAAAAACAGCTGCAAAACCTTTCACTACATCCCCTTTCTTCCAAGTAAGCAAAGGGCACCAACTCAAGGAATCATCAAACACAACTCCCAACGCTTTGTTCGAAGTCTGGGACGGGGGATTTGACGGGACCGACCAGGACCGCAGTGAGGGTGTAGCATGCAGCGACGAGCGCGATGGGCTGAAAGGACCGATTGATCCTGGCGACCCCGTTGTTTGATTCAGATACACTTGGCAGCTTGCGGAAAACTAAGGGGTTTGAGAAATGGGACCTCATTGGTATAAGTAGGGTAGGCGATCTCTGGACCAAGGGTCAGGTGAAGTCCTTTGAGGCGTTGAAAACTGAATATGATTTGGGCGATACGGAGTACTTCCGATACATGCAGATTCGCCTTGCCTTGACGTCGTTCTTTTCGGTCGGTGAAGATATCCCCGAGTCGTTCCTGTTGGAGGATAGGTTGTGGGATGGCCATGTGCCCGACAGCACTGTCTCATTGGCTTATAAGAAATTGATTAATGATAGGTCTGACCTCCTGCAGCGATTACGTGAGCTATGGACCAGTGACGGCCTTGAGCTAGATGACGAGGATTGGCAGTCGGCGATCTCCTCTCCTAGGGAGGTCGCTATTCCGGCTCATCTCCGATTGGTGCAGTTAAAAATTCCCCACAGAATTTACGTTACAGGTCCCCGTTTGGTTCGCATGGGCTTTGCTGAGGAAGGTCTTTGTACGCGTGGGTGTGGGCTACTGGGTACTTTCATGCATATTCAATGGGAATGTTGGGAAATTGCTAATTTCTGGAGGGAAGTACATGAGTTGATGAGTGAGGTAACTGGGGTGGTCCTCTTACCGGAGGACAGGTGCTGTTTATTGAACGTATGGGAACCAACGGATTACGATCCAGCCCAGACTCAGTGGGCTACCCTGGGGTGTATGATCGCCAAGCGAGACATTGCGCAGCTATGGGGGTCCCAGAGGACCCCGACTGTTGAAACATGGAAGGAAAACATGGATTGGTGCATGTTTAGAGAGAAAACTGTGTACTTGGCTCGGGGTCGCCCCCGTAAATGGCATGAAGTATGGGGGCCTTGGAACGGATATCGTGGAGATATATGTACACCACCTGCTGTAGATATTTTAGAAGTTCCTCTCACTCCCTGACCCCGCATTCGGACCGCATTCCCGCATATGTATAGATTGCTTTTGGTTCCCTTCTTCCCCACTTTCCTCAAGTAGGAATATCGATTTTTCTCTTTGATTTGTCTCCTTCCTCATGTGGGCCAGCACCGTGTGCAAAAATATCGTTGGTTTAGCCTTTAGCCTTGTTTTTTCTTTTCTTTGGTTTTATTTAATATTAACTAACCATATTGCAATTAATAGTTGCACTTTCGGGGGGCGGGGGGGAACGTTAAAATAAGACCGTAATTTATTCGTGGCCAGAAAATATCGATCAGATGTACTGCTCTGACAATGTGCCGCCGGACCCTCAGGTTGTCGGCTGAATGGCTGTGTCACACTTAATCTGATGCATAAGGTCTGTGTGTTACTGCGGCTGGCCCTTCGGGGTTGTAGGCCTGTGGCTGTGTAATCTTGTGAGGTATAATAAAGGTCTTTTAAAAAAATAAATAACAACACAACTCCCAAATAGGAGAAAACTTTGGTCTTCGGTATTGACGAAAGTCTGAATTTAAAAGTGAACTGCTTAGCTTTACGAGAAGTTGTAGGCCCCTAGCTGTCCTCGCCAAGAGGACTGCGTCGTCTGCGTATAGAAGGAGTGGTAGGCTACGCTTGCCTGCCTGGGGACAATCTGCATGTGTGGCCAAAAGGGCCTTCTCTAAGAAATTAATATAAAAGTTAAAAAGAAAGGGTGCTAAAATGGACCCCTGACACACCCCTCTCTTGATGTCAAGCTAACTGGGCACTTTCAGGCCCTTTGAATAGCGGGCAACCACGGTTGAGGAGGAGTGTGGCTCAATGGTTAGAGTGGCAGACCCTGATGCAGAGCTCTGGTCCGGGACCAGGGTTCAATTCCCTCCTCGGCGGGTCTTGGGCTCAATTTCCTCGGACCTGACAATTCTCACCTCAGTGCCTATACAAATCATGGGCCCCATGCTGCAACTCTGGGTAATAGCTTGCTTAACCACCACACCGGCCCCAACAGCACTAGGATGCCTGGCTTCACCCTGGGGGTGCCCAGGAGTGGACACTTCACAGGGATACCTTGTGTTGGACCAGCGATGGGCAAGCCCAGCACAAAGGGGGGGTAGCTTGGCTCGGGCGACAAGGCAGGTGAAGGCTGTAGTGTTAAGCCGGTTCTGACCCAATAATAACCCTCTGCACACCACATAAAAAGAAGGACACCACACCACTGTTGTAGAAAAATATGTTTCCTTTATATAAAAGTTCTCTGGGTTAAATGAGGTTCACTGGGAAATGCACATTCACATTTGTTAGCTGTAAGTCTTTAGGGAATCAGTTACTGCAATGAATAGGATCAATATCTCTTCAGGAATAAATACAGAAATAAATATCACCAATAAATAGAATAAATATCAGGAATAAATATCGCCAATAAATAGAATAAATATCAGGAATAAATATCGCCAATAAATAGAATAAATATCAGGAATAAATATAGCCAATAAATAGAATAAATATCAGGAATAAATATCACCAATAAATAGAATAAATATCAGGAATAAATATTGCCAATAAATAGAATAAATATCAGGAATAAATATCACCAATAAATAGAATAAATATCAGGAATAAATATAGCCAATAAATAGAATAAATATCAGGAATAAATATCACCAATAAATAGAATAAATATCAGGAATAAATATCGCCAATAAATAGAATAAATATCAGGAATAAATATCGCCAATAAATAGAATAAATATCAGGAATAAATATAGCCAATAAATAGAATAAATATCAGGAATAAATATCACCAATAAATAGAATAAATATCAGGAATAAATATAGCCAATAAATAGAATAAATATCAGGAATAAATATCACCAATAAATAGAATAAATATCAGGAATAAATATCGCCAATAAATAGAATAAATATCAGGAATAAATATCACTTTTGCATAGCAGAATAAATACTGGTTCACTAAGGTAAATAACCTCAGGTTCATTCTGGTATCGCTGCCACCAATTAAACACTTTTAGAGAGAACACATTTGCAATACGATTCAATGTGGAAAGTACGCTCTTACAGTTACGTTGGTTTCAATGGGTCGGGCTTTCTGGGCACAACTTAACATTAGACTCTCTAGGTTTCAGTCAGTGCACACTGCGCCTGTATCTAGGAAGCAAGGAAACACAATGAATACAGCATTTGTACTCCGCTGCCACCAGGGTTGGTAATCCCGCTTGCCTGTGGAGTCTATGCGCGCCTACAGGCTTTGACAGGCCAATCCGACGGCGGCTCCAGTTCAAAGTCTTTGGACTGGCGAACGGGCTGCCGGAGGGGTCACACAACCTTCGCGCACAGTCAAAATAAATGCCGCATCACAGTTTCGGAATAACGCTGCACTTCTCTTGAAGAAATGGGCCCACCTCACTTCGGCTGCAATCGGTAAGCGATTCAGTCGGGCACAGCACTTCTCACACCAGCGACAGGGTTTTTAGGGGCTCCACGGTCCTCCCTCCGACTTCCTCATACGTGGGTGGATCCCGCCCACAGCTACAGCTCCCGGCTCACTGGGGAAGGGCAGAGACGCTAGTCTCGTCCAATGAAGGCCGGCCTTTCCCCGCCCCGGCGCAGTACCTCACCTTCAGTCCACGCAGGCAGCGCTTCTACGGCGGTGGGTTCGGAGACGTCCGAACGCCTGCCAGGAGACGCTTTACATGAAGGGGCACTTCTGGTGATCGCGGTCGCGGCGAACTTGCTCTCCGCCTCGCGACCCGCGATATCTCTCATGATTTCACCACCGGGGGGGACGGGGAGGCACTATAACAAGGCCAAAGTCTTTAGGGGCAATGAGGCACTTGCTGGGCAGACACTGTAGGTGCAGGGTCACCGCTCACGCATCTGACTGGAACGCCAGTCAGGGACAATGCCAGCAACCTTGCTACTCTTCTGCCTTCGCTCTCAGCCACCTCAGGGGGGGTGGGGGGGGTCAACATGGCAGGTGTCAATCTGGTGTCAAGTCTGGAATCTCCTTCATCTCATCTAAAATGGCCGCCAGGGTCGGAGCCTTTTATAGCCAGTGCCCTGGGGTGCTGGCACGAGCCAGAAGGTTCTAGAACCTTCCATGGCTGTGACAATGACTTGGCACTTTTGAGGTGTCTATTGGTCACTAGAAGCCACCGTACTGGGGTTCTAGGGCAGCCATTTTGTGTACCTGTGGAAACTGAGGGGATTTCTGTCAGAAATGTGTGTTACACGAAAGGCGCCAAAACCTCAAAAAGGGTCAGAGGTCAATGAGGCTCCAATGGGAGTCACTCACATGAGAGGCAAGGGTGTCCACCATTTTAGGGCCACTAGATCAGGGTGACAACTCCAGTTTGTAATGCCACAGGTTCCGCCAGGCGCCTTGTACATAGGTGCCAAGAACCTTGTGAGCAACTGGGGGTCAAGGAACATCTAGCCCCATGAAACAACACACAAAAAGGTCCTGGTAGACAAAGAAAAAGCGACAAATTTTGGGAGGCACGGGGGAACAAAAGAAATCATAGTGTGAGGGGACTCTCAGAAGCAGACAGGTCTAACACCCACCATCTGCAATCTCTGTAGTAATGTGGAGTGGGAGATGGTGTCAAAGGCTTCTGATAGATCTAATGTCCACCTCCCCACCCCCATATATAATGTCACTAATATCCCATGTGGCTTTAGCTCTTTTGGACTTTTTGGTGAGCTGCTTGTTCACCGTGGCCTCAGTTACTTTGGTGAATATCAGGAACAGAGAGACTGGCCAATCCTTCGAGTTAGAACTGCTGTGACTTCTGGAGCAGACATCTGGAAGTAATGTTGTCTAAAAAAACTCTGATTTGCTGCATGCTAGGGTGCAACGGAGGGCAAGAACAAGAAGGTTGGGCTTGGATGTGTCCTAGAGAATTTACCAGTGGCAGAGATGAACTCAACCATTCCACCCAGATGTAGGTCCCTTGCTCGCTGCAATACTGGAATTAAGCCGTACCCTACAGTCAAGGCCCAGATAGGCCTCTCCTCCTCTGCCCCCTGGACAGGTCCCTCCTTCTCTGCACTCCTGGACAGACCTAATCTCCTCTGCACCCGTGGACAGGCCCCACCTCCTCTGCACCCTCTTGGACAGGCCTCCCCTCCTCTGAAGCCCTGGACAGGCCTCTCCTCCTCTGCCCCTCCTCTGGACAGGCCTCTCCTCCTCTGCCCCATGGACAGGCCTCTCTTCCTCTGCCCCTCCTCTGGACAGGCCTCTCCTCCTCTGCCCCTCCCCTGGCCAGGCTTCTCCTCCTCTGCAACTCTGGACAGGCCTCTCCTCCTCTGCCCCTCCTCTGGACAGGCCTCTCTTTCTCTGCCCCTCCTCTGGAAAGGCCTCTCCTCCTCTGCCCCTCCTCTGGACAGGCCTCTCCTCCTCTGTACGCCTGGACAGGCCTCACCTCCTCTTCCCGCTGGCCTCTCCTCCTCTGCCCCCTGGACAGGTCCCTCCTTCTCTGCACTCCTGGACAGACCTAATCTCCTCTGCACCCGTGGACAGGCCCCACCTCCTCTGCACCCTCTTGGACAGGCCTCCCCTCCTCCGAAGCCCTGGACAGGCCTCTCCTCCTCTGCCCCTCCTCTGGACAGGCCTCTCCTTCTCTGCCCCATGGACAGGCCTCTCCTCCTCTGCCCCTCCTCTGGACAGGCCTCTCCTCTTCTGCCCCTCCCCTGGCCAGGCTTCTCCTCCTCTGCAACTCTGGACAGGCCTCTCCTCCTCTGCCCCTCCTCTGGACAGGCCTCTCTTTCTCTGCCCCTCCTCTGGAAAGGCCTCTCCTCCTCTGCCCCTCCTCTGGACAGGCCTCTCCTCCTCTGTACGCCTGGACAGGCCTACCCTCCTCTTCCCGCTGGACAGACCTCTCTTCCTCTGCCACTTTTCTGGACAGGCCTCTCTTCCTATGCACCCCTGGACAGGCCTCTCCTCCTCTGCCCCTCCTCTGGACAGGCCTCTCTTCCTCTGCCCCTCCTCTGGACAGGCCGCTCCTCCTCTGGACAGGCCTCTCCTCCTCTGCCCCTCCTCTGGACAGGCCTCCCCTCCTCTGGATATGTTTTTATTTGCTCACAATTGTCCCTTTTGCCTCTTTTCTTGTGCCATGTCTCCCCTGTGCCTCCTGTGCCCACGGTGCCCGCTCTGGCGCCTTCGGGTGAAGTCTGTGCTGTTTAACGGGGCGAGGGAGGGGGCGCTGGGCAATCCGACCGGAAGTCCCCAACAGAGCGCAAGTATTGCAGGCACTTTTATTTATTTATTTCTGTATGTTTGTTTCTTTGTTTATTTATTTATTTATTGAATGCATTTTTATAAAGCGCGGACTTTACCCGAAGGTGTTGTAGTGTAGTTCCTAGTTTCCCACTAGGCCCTGCGCATTGGAATAACATAAACAGTAGTATCGACGTGGAACTGCGGATATTCCAGGCCTCCACTGACTATGCTAAACTTAATTGGGTTGTGTTACCAACTAGCTCAGAGGTCACTGGAAACTTTCTTCTCTGCATAGGAAGTGATCAGCTTCCTTGGCACAGACAAGAAGGGATTCAGCTTTCCAACAACCGTGCAACATGACAACTTTGCTCCTCAGATCAAGAGTCAATCTCTAGGGTCGTGTGAAACAATAGACATGTATTTCACTCAGTCAGTCTAGTGCAGTTTACTTTCACGAGATGTAGAGAATAGAGAGACGGGCGTTTGTCAATAAAGGGTTAACATTTATTGAACAGTCTTTCTTCTCGTACAAGAGAAATGTATTGCCACAATTGCAATAATTGTTATTATAAAAAGTACGTACAGTAAGATAAGTATTGCGAAATAGAACTGTAAAAGCATTGATATGGTTTCTTAGCCATACAATGGTTTAAAAGTAATAAAACATATATACAGTCATATATACATTAGGCTAACATACTCAACTGGTGCTTCTAACTAAGCCTACCCCAGTGTGCCTGACCTAAGCCTAACACGTGAAAGGGGAGTAAGTAAGTAGCTTTAAGTTAAGTTGGTTTTGCCAAGGTTTGTTTCAAGAATTCTCGTCTAAGGGTTTAGTCAACACCACACCTCTGAATAGAATGATGGAGGATTGGTATCTCCTTCAGGGGTCTCTCTCGATATCCCAGTCACCCGCGAGGGTAAACCGGAAACGCCGTGGCTGGATTTCTCTGCACGAGAAAGGCAGCGGGTCTCTTCAGCGCGTCGAGGAAGGAGGGGGGACAGCGTCCGCGGGCAGCTGGAATCTGCTGGATGTCTTCGCAGAGGGACGGCTGTTCAGCTCCTTAAGCGTACTGCACCATAGGTCGCGCTTTAGCGGCGATAATGGTATCAGCAGCTTCACCACCACAGGATAGCAGGCTGCAGCGACAGAGTGCTAGATTTACCAACACGGGGTCGTGCAGGCAGCTGGCTTCAGTAGCTCGTACAACAGGCATTGCTTAAGGCAACGTTGGTAATATTTATACCTGACAGGTGCTGGGTTTGACGCAAGTTTGCTGGACATAAGACGTCAATTAAAGATGTCACTAGGAAGTGATAGTTATCAGTTGCTCATTAGAGTTCCATTACTAATCAAAACATAGCAAGCGGGGATTTCCAGGTTTGCTGAGTTTTTATCTTGTTGAAGAACTCTGAGTGTTATCTAGGAATATCAGATAGTGACTACTGCTCTGTCATTGCACTAATTGGTCGCAAAGGAAGTGGCAGAGGGAACTATGCTGGAATGTGGCTCTGTTCGTGTGAGGCCAGAGATGACTTTTCAGAAAATCGCACTTGAACGGTTATGCCAATATAGGGAATAAATGGATTTATAGCCGAATAGGGGCATAAGGTCACAGTATCGATCAGGAACCTAGATAAACACGCAACACCCACTCCACGGGTTAATGTCCATCAAAATTACTAAAACTAAAGCAATTAGATGCATGTGTAACATTGCCCACCCCAAAATACATAAATGCATTCGAAATAGGCGTACTTGTAATACATGGAATTTAGGTACTGTACGTTTTTTAAAGCATAGAAATCATTCAAAAAAGTATTGCATATGAAATCATTGAACGATTATGCATAAAGAATTACACATGAAATATCTCTGACAGAAGAAAGGCGAGATAAATCATCACATAAAAATGCATTGTAATAACACGTGTGCTAGAGGCTGGTGTAATGTTGTTATGTCTCTAGATGTGTTTAGAAATAGAAGTGTGAAGCTTCTGTTCTCTAAGAATAGTTTTTACGTTAAGCAAAGAATTGTTCGTGCCAAAAAAGGGTCAATATTAAAAAAATTGTCCAATTCAAAGAAAATAGATTTCCAAAGCTCTTGGCAGTTTTTGTTGATCAAAACTGAAGGCCGAATTCAGAGTTCATGGGAACGCTGTGTGTCGGAAAGCTTCTCAAAAAGTTATTGTTTCTCTATGGGTGAGAACATCGTATCAGACAGGCTCTCAAAGAATTGGTCTACAAATTCAGGTGATAGTTCAACCAAATTAGATAGCGCTGTGACTTGGCAGGTGTGAGAATGATTGCTGTCATCGAAGGCAGGACCAGCAATGCTCACAGAACGTTGTACCTGGATGATGTTGCTTTTGTCACTCGCTCCACTGTTACCACTTGGCTGTAGTACAGGAGTCTCCACGAATGCCGTCATCAGGATTGGTAGCCGCTGGGGACAACACAATGCGTGAGCCGTTATTGGACTGAGCAAAGTATCGACGTCCATTGGTACTGCTGATGGAAGTGAAAGACAGATGTCCAACACGCATTCATCGCCGCAAAGCATACACCGTAGCACAGGTAAAATGCAATTTTGCCATATCGGTCTGAATGAAAGGAACCAGGTCATGTTTAGATCTCTCAGCCTGGCCAATCCAAGGACGTTAGTTATCCTGTCCCGGTAGCGCATTGCTAGGATTGTCTCTTCCATTCCCATGGGAGCTATGTCTGAGCCGAGGCTTGCCATAACGTAGCAGGAGGGTCAAAAATAGAACCCCTGCGACGAGTCCCAAAAATAATGGTATGCCGCCAAAAATGGAGTGCACAAAATTAGGAAAGATTCCCAAAATTGCCTGGAAGGGTGTTAGCAGTCCCGTAAAGACTGTCTTAAATATGCCTGGGATGCTTGTTGCACTAGACATGTTAAGGAGTTGGCTGAACATTTCTACGAAATGCACGGGGCAATTTGTTGATAAAAGGTCATGAATTTCAGTAGCTGTCCTTGCAACTAGAAGATCATACGTCTCTTTAGATGACGTTATAGGCACTGTTGTCTGTAAAAGTGCAGATTTCATTTTGCTTAATGTATCAATTCGTATAGAATAGAGATTCAGACGAGGCCAGATGGGAGTCACTATGTCTGGAGGCCCACTCGGAAACAATGCTTGCATACAACATTTGACCATGGACGTTACTTGTATTAGATAACTTTTCCCTGGCGTGAGGCCACAACATCTGTGATCCGTTCTAAGAACGTAACTCCCGTTTGCGAGTTGCATAAAGAAGGGCTCTATCTGAGTTGCAGGTGTGACTAGCTGGTGGCATGAAAGGTTGTTAGAATTTCCATCACATGCTCCGTGTAAATTAATACCCTGACACAAAAGTATACCGCTTAGTGAATGTTTACAATTTTCACCACTAAGAAATACATTTTTGTCACTGTCACTATAGCAAGAATGAGTGTATGGTAATTTCCATTCGGATTTTATATATCCTTTACCCAATTGTTCATATTGGCCAGCAGGTATGTACTCAAGGCACTTTTTAAATCGGAAAGTTGTTATCGGAATTGTGATAATTCCGTGTATTATCCATTCAATGACAGGACTCTCTGACATTGTCAATGGTAATCTCTCGAGTTTTTCGATGCTCAGGATTGTATAGTCTGCTCCTTTCTGTGCCAAACTGATCTGTTTATCAGTAAGGTTAAAACTGGAAAATAATGACGTTGTGTTGATTAAACGCCAAGGCACATAGCCTGAACGAAGATTTTGCAGCGTCCAGCCTAATTCTATAATAGAGCGTAATTGAGACTGGCCATGTTGTAACATAAGCAAATCTCTGTCTATCACATCAAAGGCAGAGGATACAATATTGTCCAACGAATATATTCTGGAAGACAGAGTCATTAACCCATTGTCTACCACAGAAAGTGATTTCTCCAAATTAATACGATCAATTTCTCGTATTTTTTCAGCAGTTTCAATTTGCTTTACTTTCCAAGCCTCGTTGTAAGCAGCATAGATACTGGTCGCTATGGAACGCTTTTGACGCTGTTTGCGTGGTCCAAGAATGAAATCGCGCAAATCAGCACCCTCTTTTAGTAAAGACAAGTGTTGCTTAATTTCAGCCAGTGTGGATGAAGTTAGCCATTCTAGGCAGAGTTTCCCTACACTGTATGTTGTTATAATCCCTGGATGTTGTCTCTGGGAGTATCTAGGGTCTAATCTGGTCATTTTTAAACCCTGTGTTTTATTCAGGAATCTATCTTGACAGCTATTTGTGTCTGTAGGCCAGATTAACCACTTTTTCCAATCAGCATTTGTTCTGTTGAAATGTAAAATTTGTGACACGTCTAACTCAATATCTGCGGTTGCATTTTCAGGTATTGGCTTCGGTATAGACTGTGTTTTAAGGTCTTTGATCTTAGCTAGGCCAAGACAAGATGTTTGGTGTATTGTGTCATTTAAAAATAACATTTGTTCTGGTATCACGCAGGTTCTAAATAGTGCTTCTATGCCTTGCACCTGCCAATCTTTTGTACCCCAAATTGTTTTCGTTTCAATATTATTTTTCCAATAATCAAAACCAAATGTCATCATTTTGTCATAAAATGCTTCTGAATATATCAATTTAGAATTTGTCAGCATTGTTTTCATTCCTGTTTTATCTAACAGTTTGTAATAAAACGTTTCTTCATCACTGGTGTTAAACCCTGAGAAGTATTTGAATTTCTCAAAAAATGCTTTAGAACTGCTTTTAGGTGGTGTAGAACAATGTTCCCATTGATTATACATAAAAACATTTCTAGGCTGTGCAGATTTATGCAAGTAATGATCCCCATCGTGGGTGTAACAGAATAATTGCTCATAACTAGATGAACCTTGTAAATAATCATGATCTGTGAATCTAGCTGACATTACTAAATCAGACATCATGTCATTAATACTGTTAAAGTCCCAATCATCAGAGAATGTACTAGGTGTCACAAAGTCACTTAAGGAAACCTTTAGTTGATGAGGATACTTCAGGATTTCGACCGGACCATAGATCTCATAGTCTGTTTTCTCCCATACTACCCCACCAGGTATTGGAATTGCTGTGACATTTACTGTTGACAGTTCTCTTTTCTTCACGTGGGATGATCTGTGTGGTTTCAGGACTAGGTTGATGTTCTGACTTGCTGTGTCCATTGTAATATATTTTCCTTCAATGAATTTTCCCAAACACAGTACCATGCTGAGCCAAAGCAGGAGGAAAAATACACCTAGACCGAACCAGAACTCTAGCCAAGGGGAAATTAGGTAGATTTCCTTCAGTTGATGAAAGAGTTCTGTTGCTTTATCTTTAAAAGTCTTTTTTGTTTCTGGCATCACTTCGGGGTCATTTAAATCTTCAGAGAAGTTGTCGAAGTTGATGAAATAACCAGAGGCAGTTCTGTCAATTGATGGGATTGTTCTTTCAATCTGTCTCTCGGTAGCACTTTCTGATGCCACATCATTGTAGACTGGTGTTGTTTCTTGGCGAACTGTTTCAATCTGTGTTTCAAGAGGCACGAGTTCCATGGCATTATTGCATAGTCCTTCATTGTGCACTGCAGGCTGATCGAATGTGATGAGTCTTTCAGTTTGAACCTCTTGGATTGTTGCAAGTTTGGGTATTCTGTTGTTTCTTGGGAGTCCACTGGGCCTACTGTTGATTATAGGCCACATGCTTTTGGTTTTACCAGATCGATAGACACGACTCTGTTCTCCTTTTTACCAGCAAGGGGCGGTAGCACAACTGATCTTGTTCCGGTGACTGCTAAGACAGGTACTGCTTTTCTGTAAGAAGGCCCAAATTCCTTCTTAACCGCGATCTTTTCTCTGACTAGATCCCCAATCTTTGGAATCCAGACAGGCCTTGCTGGGGCTGTTGCGGGTGGTGCCTCGTCAGTGGTACTTGGCTGTTGCTTTAACTTTATGTTGCTTAATGATTTTCTTGTTTCATTCAGTTCCTGTAAAACAGCCAAACGATCTTTTACATCAAAGTGCGTTGTTTCTTCTTGTACCACTGACATCTGACTATCGAGGTCCAGAACTCGCATTCTAATTCCGAACAATAGTTCGTATGGGCTGAAACCTTTTAGAGAATTTATTGGCATGTTGTTAAGACTAGTCTGGACACTTATTAAATGTTTGACCCACCCAGCGCCTGAACCTAATACCTTCGCTGTTATAGATTGCTTTATGTCATGGTTTTTTCTTTCTACCACACTATTCCCTTCCGGGGTATGACGGACAAGAATACCGCAACCCAATTCCCATGCCAGCCATGGCCGCCTTATAAGCTCGAGAGCTGAAAGCAGGACCCTGGTCAGAATGGAACGTGGTAATTGCGTATATGCCGATATGGACTCGCAAATCTTTTATAACCGTTCTAGTGTCAGCGGAGCGCTGGGGGCCTCATTTTTTAAGTGCTTTTCGTCTTAACGGTGTACACTGGGACGCGCTTCTCTTCTTTGATTGCGCAGATAGACCGCCTTATGCTGTCTAGAAGGGATCCTGAAACTACACTGGCCTGTTCATTTCTGCGATCTCGGTTGCAGTTTTCACAATTTTGAGCAAAACATTGAATATCTATACTCATTCCTGGCCACCAGTACTCTGATTGTAATTCTTTCAGAGAGGCTTTGATTGTTTGGTGTCTCAGACCCAACCCCATGTGTGCTTCCAGTAAGAGGAAGCCCCTCCTGCTCCTGTTTGGAATTACTCTGTCCCCCACTCCAGGGATTCGAGCAAAAGGAACGGAGTTTGCATCGATTATGTATGCATAATTGAGTGGATAGTTTACGGGTAGTGCTGCACAGTCGCCTTTTACGGTCGTTTTTACTGCCAGCATGGTTTCCCCGTCTATGTACTTATCTGTACGCTTTTTTGTGGCTACGGAAGCCGGTTTAGTTGCTTCCGCTTTGGCTGTATTAGCCAATGAATTCCCTGCAACGTGAACGCCATCACGTTGAAGACTCTGTGCGTGAATCACGTGAGTCTTTTGTAGTTCTTTGTGTAAAAGAGCTACCTCGTTCCAGAGCAATTTATGCTTTATTGTGGCACCTGTGTCATCTTTGTAGTCGTTTTCGATCCAACTCTGCAGTTTATTGTTGTAAGAGTTGACGCAGAAATGAGAATCGCACACTATAAGTGTCGGGAATTCACGTTCTGCATTTTCGAGCGCCATCTTTAAAGATCTGATTTCAGTTCTCTGAACCGAACAGTTTCTTACAGATTCAGTTTGTGTTACTTTCGGTCTGAGTTTACCGCACAGCCAACGACCTTTAATGATCGCACATGCTGCATCGTAGGTTTTTCTCTCTACGTTGAAATGCTGTACAAAGCTATCTGTATAGATTATACAGGCGTATTGTGGGAGAGGCAGAATTTTGATTGGCAGAGGATATTCTTCTTCATATTCTAAATCATTCAGTTCTTCAAATTGCGGGGCGAAATAGTATTTCACATCTTCCGCTCCTAGAGAATCTATGCACTGTATCCACTTCGGATCCAGTGACACTGTAGGCAGGTTTACTGGGCTGAATAGCGCCTCGAAGGCGGATTCCGCTGTAAGGATATTATTCCGTTTGCCGTGTGCTAGTTCTCGTTCATTTGCTAATGCGATTTGCACTGCTTTCACAGTTCTTTCTGTGGGACTGAATGTTTTTTCTGCTTGTGTGTACAAGTGAGATTTAATTGAAATAGGTACCTTTTCTCCCTCATTAGAGGTTAGGTATGTGAATCCGCATCTTCCTGGGATGACTCGGATTGCAAGATCACGTGTGTTGTCACGTGTATCTAATTTAGTTTTTGCTAACATGTCTGTTTGCAGCGATCTCAACATTTCTGTGTGTTTTTGAGTCCATTTGATTTGTTTAAAAACAGGTTTAATTAGTTCGTAGAGTGGTTTAACCCTCTCTGCGTAATTTAGTATGTAAGTTCTTCCGAAATTCAGAAAACCTAGTATGGATTGTAAATTCTTCAGCGTTTTTGGAGCTTGGAGTACAGCGCACTTCTCTAAGAAGTTGTCCGCTAGGCTTTTCCCTTCACTTGATAATTCGTACCCTAAAAATAGTACTGTCAGATGGGCAATTCGAGACTTTTTAAAGTTAAATTTGTAACCCTCTGCTGCGAACCCAAGTATAATGGTGTTCACTCTTTTCAAGTGAGTATCCAAGTCGTCGTCTGTGAGATAAATATCATCTACGTAAGACAATGCTTCATCATCATAGATCTGTAGTAACTCTGTTACCCTAGCTGAGAATAGTCCTGGGCTGTTCTTGAACCCCTGTGGGAGTCGACAGAATTTTTTCTGCGACCCAAATGCAGAGAAAGCGGTCAAATATCTGCTTTCCGGTGCAATGTTTTGACAAAAGAAACCATTAGAAATGTCTCATGTCGTTTTATATTTTTTCCTAACTATGTTATTCATTAGGGCTGCACTATGCGAGTTTTGTACTGCAAAAGTTTTGCAACATTTATTAAGGTGTCTGTAGTCCAAAACTAGACGATATGAATGTCTGGCTTGGAGACAGGAAACAAAGGATTGTTCATTTGAGAGGTGCATGTTTCAATCACCCCCTGGTATTCAAGTTGATCTAAGATCTCCCTGACCTGTTTTTTAGCTTCTTGCTTTATGGGATACTGCCGTTGGGCAGTTGGTTCATTTTTCAATTGGATTTTGTGAGGAGGTGAATCCTCATCCCATCCTACATGATTTTTATACAATGCAGGTGCCTGGGCCACTGCCCATTTCCTTGCATATGTATATTTTTTGTGAATCGGAATGTGATTCGAGAAGGCAGGCATAATCACTTCTTCGCCACGAGGGCACTCCCTGACAAACTCTGGGGGCCAATCTTTTTCAGCTAACAGAATATCATAGCCTTTTGAGAGCTTATCCCAAAATAGACCCTTAATTTTCCTAGTCTTATCACCCTCTATACGCAATGTTATTTCGTATATTTTATGGGGCTCGCTAAGTCTGGCGTCGGCGGTTTCAACTTGAATGTATTCATTCGTGTCCACTATCTCCAGATGACTCATCAAGATCTTGCGCGCTATACTGATTTCTGCTGCACTGTCCAACATTGTCAATGCCCACTCCCCATTTTTCAACTGTGTCCTCAGTATTCTCGGCATGGTTGATTACTCTAATACTGGCTACCTTCTTTTTCTGAAATTGAGATTTTTTACTCTGAGCAGGTTCCTTGTCTTTGGACTTGGTGTGCTCTCCTGGGTCTGACCGTCCTTTTCTTTCCGAATTCTGTGGAAGAGATTGAGAGGGACGTGTATCAATACTTTGATATCTATCAGGTTTTTTTAGATTATCCCTATTTCTAAGGTTATATCTTTTCTCAGAGGGCTCCCTCTGGGGAGACTGGCGTTCTCGAGTCAGAGTTCTTTCCCTCCGTCGAGGAGACTTTCCTCTGGACTGGAAAACTTTTTCCTTGGGAGTGGATTGTTTATTTCCATCCCAGCTCTTTTTAGGAGTGTTTAAATTATTTTTAATAAATAATTTTTCAGGATTTTCGAGCAGTTGGGGCTTAACTGGTTTTCCACCCAAGCTGTCTCTACCTAATTCTTCATAGCATTTTTCTATGATTTTTGCAAGCTCAACAGGATCTTTTATATCTGTTTCCTTCAACTTCTGGCGGATCGCCACAGATGCTGCTTCTCCTCTTATGTTGGCTAATAATATAGCCGTGACCTGCTTGAAGTCTTTCAGTAATTTCATACCTAGATTTAAAGCGGGCTCTGGACCGAATTCATTTTGAATCTGTTTTAGCACTTCTGGTATTACCGCCATAGACGGAACACCGTGTGTTTTTGTGTAAATGGAAGCAAAGACTGTACCCCAAGTGTCGCAGTCCTCCACGTGTGGTGCGATTCCCATAGGAAGGCAGATGGTCAAGATTCTGTGTTTCTCAATAGGGGTAGTATCAGGAAATACTGCCTCTATTTGAGTGATTTTCTGGGCTAACCAGAAAGGAATTTGTTCCCGTTTTACGGGTGTTTTACCAAGACATGACTGTATGTTCTGTGGTGTAATTTTATTTGTGTTCCCCTGATGAGGGGTCAGCTGTGGTGTATTAACAGCTGGCTGGACTGTTGCAGTCCGCATTACATATTGGACTAATTGCCTATGTATTTTTATTAATGTGTTTAGCTGTACTAACAGCTCTTCTCTAGACATTTTTATAATGTCAGGATGTGGTGTGTAGCTGGCTAGAACCGGCCACGTGGCTCCTGGTCTACCTAGTGGACCGAGCCTAGTTATGTGATCAGTGTGTTTTAGGGCGCCATTAAACCAGAGTAGGTGCTCTTGAAATTTAAGTGGAATTTCAATCTCCTCGAAAGGAGCGTACTCTTCCGGAGGTTTCTCTATTTTGTAATAGTGAAACTCTTTTGTTATAGCGTTTACCGCTGGAAAGTTTATCCATGAATAGAATACCTCTGTCTGCCGATACTCGTGAGCCTCTATCACGAAAATTACTGTACCACCTTGAAGTGTCAGTCCGTTTTCTATAAGTTTTAAAGTTATAGATCTTCTTAAGTGTGCCGGGATGATAATAGCATCCGGGTCTGTGTATTCGGGACCTTGCTGAGTCGCATCTGCTGCGGCCCCAGAGGTTCCGTTTTCTGGCATTGTAAAAATGCGAGGTTTGCAGAGTAGGTCTCCAAGGAGACAAAGATTAGGTGCACAATATTTTGGAACACTGTATCCTTCAACGTTGAATAAACCAGAGCTTTACATAGGAATCTCTTCCTACTAAGGTCGGGCGGATTTTAACCTTTCACCCACTCCAGACGTCTATTGGAGTATTTACGGGAGAAAGGGGTGTGAAATATGCACGACTGAGTTACTCTAAAAGTCTTGCGTTAGTTTATCGCCTTACCAAACGTTTGGGCGCCATGTAGTGTAGTTCCTAGTTTCCCACTAGGCCCTGCGCATTGGAATAACATAAACAGTAGTATCGACGTGGAACTGCGGATATTCCAGGCCTCCACTGACTATGCTAAACTTAATTGGGTTGTGTTACCAACTAGCTCAGAGGTCACTGGAAACTTTCTTCTCTGCATAGGAAGTGATCAGCTTCCTTGGCACAGACAAGAAGGGATTCAGCTTTCCAACAACCGTGCAACATGACAACTTTGCTCCTCAGATCAAGAGTCAATCTCTAGGGTCGTGTGAAACAATAGACATGTATTTCACTCAGTCAGTCTAGTGCAGTTTACTTTCACGAGATGTAGAGAATAGAGAGACGGGCGTTTGTCAATAAAGGGTTAACATTTATTGAACAGTCTTTCTTCTCGTACAAGAGAAATGTATTGCCACAATTGCAATAATTGTTATTATAAAAAGTACGTACAGTAAGATAAGTATTGCGAAATAGAACTGTAAAAGCATTGATATGGTTTCTTAGCCATACAATGGTTTAAAAGTAATAAAACATATATACAGTCATATATACATTAGGCTAACATACTCAACTGGTGCTTCTAACTAAGCCTACCCCAGTGTGCCTGACCTAAGCCTAACACG
This sequence comes from Lissotriton vulgaris, assembly GCF_964263255.1. Taxonomy (NCBI): domain Eukaryota; kingdom Metazoa; phylum Chordata; class Amphibia; order Caudata; family Salamandridae; genus Lissotriton; species Lissotriton vulgaris. The sequence goes on from NC_141685.1 coordinate 140,640,483, forward strand.
TGAAAGGGGAGTAAGTAAGTAGCTTTAAGTTAAGTTGGTTTTGCCAAGGTTTGTTTCAAGAATTCTCGTCTAAGGGTTTAGTCAACACCATACCTCTGAATAGAATGATGGAGGATTGGTATCTCCTTCAGGGGTCTCTCTCGATATCCCAGTCACCCGCGAGGGTAAACCGGAAACGCCGTGGCTGGATTTCTCTGCACGAGAAAGGCAGCGGGTCTCTTCAGCGCGTCGAGGAAGGAGGGGGGACAGCGTCCGCGGGCAGCTGGAATCTGCTGGATGTCTTCGCAGAGGGACGGCTGTTCAGCTCCTTAAGCGTACTGCACCATAGGTCGCGCTTTAGCGGCGATAATGGTATCAGCAGCTTCACCACCACAGGATAGCAGGCTGCAGCGACAGAGTGCTAGATTTACCAACACGGGGTCGTGCAGGCAGCTGGCTTCAGTAGCTCGTACAACAGGCATTGCTTAAGGCAACGTTGGTAATATTTATACCTGACAGGTGCCGGGTTTGACGCAAGTTTGCTGGACATAAGGCGTCAATTAAAGATGTCACTAGGAAGTGATAGTTATCAGTTGCTCATTAGAGTTCTATTACTAATCAAAACATAGCAAGCGGGGATTTCCAGGTTTGCTGAGTTTCTATCTTGTTGAAGAACTCGGAGTGTTATCTAGGAATATCAGATAGTGACTACTGCTCTGTCATTGCACTAATTGGTAGCAAAGGAAGTGGCAGAGGGAACTATGCTGGAATGTGGCTCTGTTCGTGTGAGGCCAGAGATGACTTTTCAGAAAATCGCACTTGAACGGTTATGCCAATATAGGGAATAAATGGATTTATAGCCGAATAGGGGCATAAGGTCACAGTATCGATCAGGAACCTAGATAAACACGCAACAGTGTCAATAGAACCGGTTACCTTACATGAGAGAACTGTTGCAGGAACAGAACACAACAACAACAGCGGCCATGGAGCCGAAGCGACGCAGGCGAAAGGGACACAAGGACAAACGCAGCAAGCACCGGATGTACAAGAAAAAATAGGAATAAATATGACAAGGCATCGGGCTACCTCCGAATGACACCCACTGGGCCTTATCTCTATCCATCCCCCACCTCCCCCCCAGCCCGGCTTCCCCCCCCCAGCCCGGCTCCCGCAGCCCGGCTCCTCCCCCTTCACCTGCTATCCGACCCATTTGGTTTAAAAAATAAAGTACGCCACTTCAAGGCACTAAGTATGGGTCGGATAGCAGGTGAAGGGGGGAGGAGCCGGGCTGGGGGGAGGGGGGATGGATATAGTGCCCACACCGCCACGCGCTCCCCTCATGCACAACTGCCCACTTACACATCCCTCCAAAGAAACTCAGGACCAAATTTGTGGGAAAGAACTGCTGCAGGTTTATTTCATACAACACGGGTATGACGTTATGATGGGTCATCTTACGGGCGATCCAAAGCAGGCAGCCCCTCGCTGTCCCGCATGCCTACGGAGCCATCTTGCACGGCGAGTCGATGCTCTGACGGTGCAGCACATTCACCTTTTGTTATACTCCCGTCCCCCCTGTCAGGGCGGAGCGTTGTGGCACACCCCCGGTCAGTTCAGGCCCCCCGACCACCCGAAGGACTAACGGGGCGCCGTCGCGGTTTCCGGAACCTCCTTCGGCTCCAGGTCCTTGGCTCAGGCACCCTTACTGTGCCAGGCAAAGGTACCCCTACTGTCCGTCTGCTTCCAGATCGCCCTGTGACTCCGCCTGCAACACAAAACAGATCGTTATAATATTCAAAACTGTGCTCCGCCGCTCTGCTGCTGGGTCAGGGTTCAGGGTGGGAACAGCGCAGAACCTGCGGGAGAATCCAGGGGCAAGAGAGGCCGAGCAACTGTTGCTGCGGCCCTAAGTAGAGGAGGCGCCTCTCCCCTCCAGGTAAGCCCTCCCCTTGGGTAGAGGTCGAGAGGGGACTACCAGATTTAGGCGCAGGTAAGCCCTCCCCCTATGTTGCTGGAGAGGGGACTCCGTGATCGGTCCGCTAGCCGTGTGGGACTAGGGCTCTGCCCCGCCCATGCTCCCCTGCGGTCGCGGCATAGTGCCCACACCGCCACGCGCTCCCCTCATGCACAACTGCCCACTTACACTTCCCTCCAAAGAAACTCGGGACTCAAATTTCTGGGAAAGAACTGCTGCAGGTTTATTTCATACAACACGGGTATGACGTTATGATGGGTCATCTTACGGGCGATCCAAAGCAGGCAGCCCCTCGCTGTCCCGCATGCCTACGGAGCCATCTTGCACGGCGAGTCGATTCTCCGATGGTGCAGCACATTCACCTTTGGTTATTCACCCCCCCCCCCCCCCCCCCCTGTCAGGGCGGAGCGTTGTGGCACACCCCCGGTCGGTTCAGGCCCCCGACCGCCCGAAGGACAAACGGGGCGCCGTCGCGGTTTCCGGAACCTCCTTCGGCTCCAGGTCCTTGGCTCAGGCACCCTTACTGTGCCAGCAGAGGTACCCCTACTGTCCGTCTGCTTCCAGATCGCCCTGTACTCCGCCACAGCTCTGGAGGAGGCCCCCGTCGATGACAGAGCCCCCCACCCATCATGCTACTTACAACCTGCCGTTATCAAAGCCTCTTGTAGGTCTAGGAGGAAAACGTCCATTCCTAACCCCGATAAGTGCACCCCATCGTTCTCATAATACCCTTCGATCCTCTCTTGTATGAGTGCATGCCTGATGAACCCCAGGCCCCTCTTTTCCATGAACTTCTGCATGGACCTGTTCACCCTCCTCCTGGAATGCTCAATTGCTACCATTGACCGAGCGCCCCTCCACACTTTACGAGGGACAATTTCTGACCAAAATAGTTTGGTTGCTCCCAGTCTGTTGGATCCCTCAGCCATATCCCTCTGCATTGCTTGAATCAGGGCCCTCCTCCCCCACGTGACTAGATCATTTCCTCCCAAATGGATAATGAGAATATTGGGAGGGCCGCCCTGCTCAACCAGGCATTGTTCCAACCTGTGCTTGAGGTGCCCCCATTTCATCCCCGGAACACCCAACCACAGAACCTGTGTTTTCGCAAAGGCTAAGTTCCATTTCTTGGATGTCGCCCATCGTTCCAGCCTGGGAACATAAGAATGGCCCATCACCCACACGCAACAGTCAGCTGCAAAGAAACAAAACGATGCTTAATCCACAACTAAAAGGAGGGAGGGGACTAGACACTGTCACGTTAAAACGTTGTTTATTGGTGAACACTGCAAACCTCACTGCAAGACGTGATGCGACATACATTGTAAGTGACACTGCAAATCCACTCGAAAGGCGGGACATAAACATTCAGAAACACTGCAAACCTCACTGCAAGACGTGATGCGACATACACTGTAAGTGACACTGCAAATCCACTCGAAAGGCGGGACATAAACATTCAGAAACACTGCAAACCTCACTGCAAGACGTGATGCTACATAGCTCGAGTGACACCCCCAAAAGCGCAACATACCTGAAACTATTACAGATTACAATTTGCTTCAACATTCGCGGCATCCGGGCGATACTCAAGGGCGGATGTAGCGCTGGTAGCAAGAAGACGACCACCTTCCTACCCGTTTGACTCCTTCCTCCCCCAGCCCGGCCTTGAACGCTGCTGTCGCTGCCCCAATCCTAAATGAGTGGCTGGAGAGTTTCTTCCCCGCCCCAGACAGACCTGCTCCGGCCAAGGCTGCGCCCATCACATGCTCCAGCTGAAACTTTGTTAGAGGTGTGCCATCAGCATGAATGAGGAAGTTACCCCCCAACAATGGCCTGATCCTTAAGTATGCCCTAACCATGACCACCGGGCAATATCTGGGGTCCTCCATTGCCCGCAATGTGAATGTCACTCCCTTACCGGCCTGGTCCGTCTTTGATTTCCGGACCCTCAGTAACAGTGAATCCTTGGCACAAACATCTATCATATCCAGTGCTCTCCCTGATCTATCGGACTTTGAACTGGCCACTAACTCGCTGACTCTAAAGGCGCCGAAAAACGCCAAGCAGAAAGCTGTTGAAAGCAGCTGGGCTTCGAATGCTGAATTGGTCACCCATGGTAAAATGTCCATCATGCGCCGCAATGCGGGGAATTCGATCCCTACCCTCTTGTCGGCAGACCTGACCTCCTCGCGGGCCCATCCCTTGAGCGCAGCCCTAATCCTAAATGCGCCCGTGGGATCGTCGGCTCCACTGAGCTTGGTGTCATGCTTGATCGCTGCCAGGTGGTTGCACACCCATGAATGGCTCTTGCCCGTCTCCTTAGCCCACACCACAAAAGTCTTCACCTTGTCTACAGGACTTAACGCCGATGCCCCTTGCAACAGTATTACTGCCCGGAAGGTGGTCAGCTGGGCCGCATATCTTCTCCGGGTGGCCTGTGCCAAAGAACGCTGCCCCATCATCTTCAAACGCTCCCCCACTGAAGGAGTCACCAGAGCGGCGCCGGGAATGGTGTTCTCACCTCTCTCGCCTGTGGCCACGCCTCTCGGAATCAGGACTCCTGAAAGCCAGAGAGAGCGTCAGCGGTCACATTCTTAACACCTTCGATATGCCTTGCCCTGAACTCAGTGTTACTCCGCAAACCCGCCCTGACCAACTCCCTGAGCAAACATAAGACCATTGGGCAGCTGGCGGACATCCCATTGATGGCCTGGACCACAGCCATATTATCAGACCAAAAGACTACTTTCTTGTTGCCCAGTCCACCCGGCCATAAGTGCAGTGCCACCACAATCGGGAAGAGTTCCAGAACTGTTATGTTTGCAGTTACCCCTTTCTTGCGCCAGGCATTTGGCCAACGCATGGCCCACCATTCCACACCAAAAATCACCCGAAACCTTCCCTGCCAGATGCATCGGAAAACAAACAAAGTTCCTGGCTGCTCTCCCAAGGTGCCCTCCAGATGACAGTGCCATTAAAATCCCTCAAAAATTCATCCAAGATCAGGAGGTCTGCTCTCAACCCAGGACCCAGGCGCACTAGGTGGTGTTTCTTTCCAATGTTAGCCGTAGCCTTCGCTAGCCTGCGAGAGAACACCTTGCCCGCTGGTATAACTCGCGCTGCAAAATTCAACTTGCCCAACAGACTCTGTACCTCCTCAAGTGTCGCCTTGCTCCTGCCTATCAGCGACTTAATGTCCTGCCTCAAACCGCTAACCTTGTCAGTCGGGAGCCTAGATTCCCCTTTAATGGTATCCAGTTTGATGCCCAGAAAAGTGAGTATTTGCGCAGGCCCTCCTGTTTTGCCCTGGGCTAAGGGAACACCCAAATGATCCGCCATTACTTCGAAGGCCCGCAAAGCTTCAGTGCATTCCTGAGAACCCTCCCTGCCAAAGAATAGGAAATCATCCAGGTAGTGTGTGACTTGGGAAATGCCTTGCTTGCTGGTGAGGACCCACTGGAGAAAGGAGCTAAACGCCTCAAAATAGGCGCATGAGACAGCGCAACCCATAGGCATGCAGCGATCAAAAAAGAATTCGCCCTCCCACTTGAAGCCCAACAAGTGTTGACTCGCTGGATGCACAGGCAGGAGGCGAAACGCCGATTCGATATCAGCCTTGGCCAGCCATGCCCCCTTGCCCGTTCTCCTCACCATATCTATGGCCATATCCAATGAACAATAGGACACTGAACATGCCTCTTCCTCCAACCAGTGGTTGACAGAATTGCCCTCAGGGTAAGATAAGTGTTGAATCATGCGGTATGCCCCTGGTTGCTTTTTTGGCACAATTCCCAATGGTGACACTAAAAAAATTCTCAAGAGGGGGGGGGGGAAGAAATGGGCCAGCCACCCCCCCAGATCCACTTCCTTAATCTTATTGCTGACAACCTGAGGAAGATCCCTGGCAGATTTGAGGTTCAAAGCGTCCCTGCAACCCAAAGGCCCTTTGTAAGGAATCCTGAAACCATCCACAAAACCCTCAGCCAGTAACGCCTGCTCCTTCACAAATGGGTACAATCTGATTAAAGGGAGAACATTCTGCAACACTATGGGAGAGGGGCCCTTGCTTCCCACTGCCCTACTGACGTGCTCCCTCCGCTCCCTGCACTGGGGCGGGGGGGGGGGTGTTGTTCTGGCCATTGGTGCAAGCGATTGCTGCGTGCTGGGCACCACACTTACTACAATTGTGGGCAAACTTACAAGCTCTACCCCAGGTGCATGTTCCCCCATTGAACAATCTACAAGTTCCAGAGTTCAAACGTCTCGGTCCGGACCCTTGTCCCCTCCCTCTACCCCCAATAAAGGGCTGTTGGAATGAACTCCTCGGGGACGGCTCCCACTTCCTATTGTCTGGCTCGCCCTGTGCTTTGTACATTGTGTCTCTCTGTCCTGTACCTGTCCTGCACATGTGCTTGATCCAGAGCTGGATATCCTTGTGGTCCCACCCTAACTCAGGGCAGCTAGCCATTCTCTTCCTAAATTCCTGATCATACCAGAACCAACCCATCCACCCGGATTCCCTTGCTCCCTGTTGAATGGTGTTGGCGTACTCCATCAAGGCCTCACTCTGAGTTGGATCCTTCTGCACTATTACCACCGCTAAGATGTTAAACGCCTCGGTCCAATTTTCTATTGTCTTCTCTGGCCAACGCTGGTACCTAACCTTCTTCTCATCCTCTTTGCCACCCATTCTCCTAGTGTCTGCCCCTGCATTGTCATGCATCAACAAAGTCAAAATATCAATATACTCCCTCCTCCATATCCCTTCCTTGGCAGCCTGTGGCACCTGCCGCGCCAGGGAGCAACGACCGGATGCCCGCGGGGCAAGGGTAGCATTTGGCTTGCCTGGCCCCACACCTGCTGGTTGTACCGCCTCTACTGGTGCCAGGGCGCCCCCCCCAGGCCGCTAATCGTACTCGTTGCCACACTCCCCACTGCACTCACTGGGGCGGGGGCCGACCCTGTAACGGACACCTGACCGGCACTCTGTGAGGTGGCATAGTGACCGGCTGCGCAGCCGGTAGTGGCACCGCAACATGGGGAACCTGCAATCCCGATACTGTGGACCCATGTCCGTGCGAGCCTGTAGTTGTTCCCTGGTGAGCCCATACTTGCATAACTGGATCAGAGGTTGTAAGCGCGGGGGGTGGTGAGCGACCCCTGTCTGCGGCCCCGCCACTCCATCTAAACGTTTTTGAAAGAGTACCATTAGTACCACCATTTCGTCCATGGCCTTACCTATTTGGGCCAAGCTCGTTATCCCCGCAGCTGTCTCCTGCACCACAGCAGGTATCACTGGCAATTCCACGGGCCTCGCTGCAGGGGGAGGTGGTGTCAACCGTTGTTCCTTTCGCGCTGGCGTGGCCGGGGATCCCTTTCGTGTGTTCTTTCGCTTCCGGGTGGACCGTCGCGTTGGTCCACTTGACGTGCCCGCCGCGTCCTCGGGTGGGGGACTTGTTTGCCCAGCGTCCTCTTGCCTACGCGCCTCGATGAAGCCCTGAGCCCATGCTGGCCCTTTTGCCTGTGCGACCGCCAGAAATTTCGCCCACAGCCCGTCCTGCGGTAGCGCGGTTCCGCGTTCGCTCATCACGATGGCTTCTGCCCTTGCGGGTTCCTACGGGGAGAAAATACGCGAGGATGTGCTACTCTTAGCCGGACTCATTGCTGCATCACTCGTAACCGGAACCGCCCTGCTGACTCGTGGTGCATGCTCTGGCACTCTGTGAGGTGGCAATAGTGACCGGCTGCGCAGCCGGTAGTGGCACCGCAACATGGGGAACCTGCAATTCCGATACTGTGGACCCATGTCCGTGCGAGCCTGTAGTTGTTCCCTGGTGAGCCCATACTTGCATAACTGGATCAGAGGTTGTAAGCGCGGGGGGGGGAGGGGGGGGGGGAGAGCGACCCCTGTCTGCGGCCCCGCCACTCCTTCTAAACGTTTTTGAAAGAGTCCCATTAGTACCACCATTTCGTCCATGGCCTTACCCATTTGGGCCAAGCTCGTTATCCCCGCAGCGGTCTCATGCACCACAGCAGGTATCACTGGCAATTCCACGGGCCTCGCTGTAGGGGGAGGTGGTGTCAACGGTTGTTCCTTTCTCGCTGGTGTGGCCGGGGATCCCTTTCGTGTGTTCTTTCGCTTCCGGGTGGACCGTCGCGTTGGTCCACTTGACGTGCCCGCCGTGTCCTCGGGTGGGGGACTCGTTCGCCCAGCGTCCTCTTGCCTACGCGCCTCGATGAAGCCCTGAGCCCATGCTGGCCCTTTTGCCTGTGCGACCGCCAGAAATTCCGCCCACAGCCCGTCCTGCGGTAGCGCAGTTCCGCGAGCGCTCATCACGATGGCTTTTGCCCTTGCGGGTTCCTACGGGGAGAAAATACGTGAGGATGTGCTACTCTTAGCCGGACTCATTTCTGCGTCACTCGTAACCAGAACCGCCCTGCTGACTCGTGCATGCTCCGATATACTCAAACCATTCACTGCGGCACTTGCCCTTTGTAATTACCTGCTGATCTCCTTGTTGCTCTTTTTAGGGCCGCCGATCCTCCGCTGCGTGCCTGTGCGCAACCTGTAAGACAATACCGAATTACTTCCTGTGCACCCTGACATTGTGCCTCTACCTGCTCATACCGCTCACCCGGGCACCATGTGCGAATTGGGACGGTACTTGTGGGAAATTCGAGCGGATGTGCAATCCACCTGAGATTATTGGCAATAAAACGTGCAACTGCTCTGCTCACCGCCGGGTGTCCCTGACAGATAAGCAGCTGTACCACTGCTGTCACCTATATTGCTCAAACTCATTTGCCATAGTACGCACAACCCGTGTAATTACCTGCTGATCTATTTGTTCACTCCAGATGCGTTTCCCGGTTGCGACTTGAAAAAACAACACTGAATTATTTTGCGTTACTTGGAACTGTGCTTCAATCTCTCCCCATTGCCATATCTATAATAAACAGCCCTAGTTTGATGCCGATCGAATGACGCGTTGCGTTTCCTGAATTATCAAAATTATAAAAACCATGGCGTGCTAATGCTTCAAGTGCCTCAAACACGTCCCAGGTAGAGCCTTTGAAGTTCAATGTAAACAAGTGTAAATAATCACCATTAATCAACACGCTAATACAGAGCACCACACCATGCCTAATGGTATGCCTGCTGCGTTAATTATCTAATGCAATTCCATCCCGGCGCGTCATGGCAATCACAACCACCAGTCCGAACCGGACTTGCGCAGGTGCGTGCACCTTGAAATCAGGACCGGCCTAGACTCTTCCTGGAAAGATAAACGCACCATGCGACCCTGCACTCACAAATGTTTGCTCTACATTTCGTTTGCTATTTCTTCTTATTTTAATTAGGGGATTTATATATCGCCAACTTGAACCAAATTAGGCTATCAGAGTGCTTCACATCGCACCAGTTACGTTACCTGCGGACACACATTCATTTCTGTTAGGCACGGGGAGATTGAGTGATTTGCCCCAAATCACAGGATGTTTAGCGACATTACCGAGACTTGAACCCAATTCCCCCAGGTCCAGGGTTGACGCCACGGGTCAGTCAGCGATGTATCCCGCCAGATAAATAGTTAACTGAAGGCCGGGACAGGGCCCACAACGTGTCTTTCGTAAACCATGGCCCCGTGTAACAGGCGGGGCGGTGGCGCAGAAGTGCAAGCAATTGTTACACTCACCGTCGGTCCCAGGAATAAGTACGCAACTGGGTGGGTATGGGCACACCATATGTCCCACGCACGCCTGCATCGTTGTAAATTAATGTTTAATTAAACTTTTCTCGTTTATATTCCTTAACTCATCTCTTTTGAATTTGCGGAGGCTGGAGCACAAAAACGGCCATTACAGAACCGCATCTAGAAACTCATTCCGCCCGGTCTCGAACCGGGGACCTTTCGCGTGTTAGGCGAACGAGCTAACCACTATACTGCTAAACATTACGCTACAGAAATAAGGCAGTGATGTAGCTAATGGCCAGAAAGTATTGCTGCTTACACCTAAATTAACAATTGCTTAAAACTTGGAACCTGAGGGAATGTTAATTAACCCTAGCCCGATAGCTTTGCACGGGGTCGGTGGCGCTGCCGGAATCCGAACATGAGGCCATGGCGCGTGCGGCTGCAGGAACTCGCACAATAGTATGGAGTGCTTTTGTGGCACCAGGATTGCGGTACCCCATCCAGGCCCAATCATACCTCCGACCCCGGGAGAGATAACTAACATTGCTTCTAGCTTGTGTCCTGCCCAGCACCAATCGTTTGCGTCAAATATATCTATTAACGCCGGAAGCGAGACAGTAATTGCCTACTTATTTCTTTTTTTTTTTAAAGTGCTAACTCGACCCGTAGGTACCCGAGCGCTTTACCTTCACCCAGTACACCGCAGGAGGACATTACAATTACGTTGAAGGCCTGCAGGACGCATTCACCTAGCCCCTGCGTGTCTGACGCTACCCCCCCTGTTGGGGAAGGGGCGTGCAGGAAGCCGAGGCCGCCTCGCTGCCTGGGGGAGGGGGTATTTTTGCCACCGTTTGTCGGTCGACCATAACATTCCTGGCACATGCACAATTGTATTGCCTTACTGAAGCACTGCCACTACGGGCTTCAAAAGCGCTGTAACCAATGCCTCCCCCCGCAAAAAGGGCCGCTGGTACATGTATAATCCGGTTAACTACGAGATCTAAACTTGTGACCCCATGCTACCTTACGGGCCTTAAGGTGCCAAGCACGATGTGTGGACCCCCAGCGACGGCCTCGTCATAGGTTAGTCGTTAGAGATGAGACCGTAAACAGTAATATTTAACAAGGCGCCGCTAAAAGCCACTGCAAACCCTCCCATGCGGGCTTTCAAGCGCTGTAGAAATGCCTAACCTACCAGCACGCCCCGGGCATAGGCTCATCCGACTGGCCCCTGGGAAATAAAACCAAACGCGCCTCTGGCGCCATTAGCACGTTCTCTTCCTGGGCTACCTAAAGGCGAATGAACTGACTAGTTTATCAACGCCGCTCCTTATTCCTCCCAAACGCAGCCCTGCCGAATCTCATTTGAAGCTCTGGGGTTGCTCAACTAATTAGTCTAAAACAACATGGTGATGTGCCTTTTTGTTTCTGTTTTCACGTCTGTGGCTCGCCCGCAACGAAGACGTAATGTCGCGGGCATACAGCGCAATGCATGCTCCGGGCATAATTAGCGGGGGCATTTTACTAAGAGATGCCACCATTGTCTACATATGTTGTAACTGTAGCGTGCTGTTCGGGAAATTAATTTGATGACCAATCCATCCATTCAAGGCTGCCTGCATTGTGCTGTGCGGCGGGTCCTTGAAGAGCGGCACTTCCGCCCATTGTACTCACTTCCGCCCTGCCATTTGCATCGCAGGTGAGCGGGCTAGTCTTCGGAACTGACAGGCTTTCCTGAGGCTATTTTTAGGCTCTCTGGGGACCAGTACTCGAGAAGATCGAGGCAGTGAAGGCTGCCTGCATTGTGCTATGTTTCTGGGGGTGCTGTTTATTTTACTTTCATTAATCGTTTTTGTGTTTTTAAACACCACTGTCTGGCGCAACGCTTACCTGGGCTCATTTCCATCCCACGCTCAGGACACCGATCCGCCACGGCTTCTGCGCCGCTAGTTGCGGCGGGTCCTTGAAGAGCGGCACTTCCGCCCATTGTACTCACTTCCGCCCTGCCATTTGCATCGCAGGTGAGCGGGCTAGTCTTCGGAATTGACAGGCTTTCCTGAGGCTATTTTTAGGCGCTCTGGGGACCAGTACTCGAGAAGATCGAGGCAGTGAAGGCTGCCTGCATTGTGTTGTGTTTCTGGGGGCACTGTTTATTTTACTTTCATTAATCGTTTTTGTGTTTTTAAACGCCACTGTCTGGCGCAACACTTACCTGGGCTCATTTCCATCCCCCGCTCAGGACACCGATCCGCCACTGCTTCTGTGCCGCTAGTTGCGGCGGTCCTTGAAGAGCGGCACTTCCGCCCATTGTACCCACTTCCGCCCTGCCATTTGCATCGCAGGTGAGCGGGCTAGTCTTCTTCTACGTTAGGGCTATTTAGCATGGGTGTGTGGCGGAAGCGCAGCGGACGAGCGCAGCGGGCGCGCCGACTTCGCGCCGACTTCGCGCCGAAGTTGCGCCTAAGTTAAGCCCGTCTGCGCTCGTCCGCGACCAGACGGGACCAGGGGCCACCCCCCCCCCCCTGCTTCAGAACACCTCACTGCCAGACTCACTTATTCTCGCGTTTCCTTGTGGAGTCTGCGGCCCTTGCCCTGTACTCACTGTCCCCTCTTCCGTTGTCAGGATGCCCCTTTGAGCTGCCCTGAGTGCGCTCTTTCTCTCAGTTCCACTCCCTCTGAGTTGTGCATTACATCTTCATCTTTTTGGAATACCACTCCACCCCGAGTTACTGTGTCACCATCGGATTCTTCTTCTGAACTCTGTTTTGTTAGCTTAAATTGTAGGTCTCTGCCGAAACACAAGAGAGACATTTTTGACCTACTGATGTCTGTGAGCCCTGCTGCTTTGTTTCTTACAGAGACTTGGCTTAACGATAGTTCTGGCCCTGACATTGCCACTGCTCTCCCTGATGATTACACTTTTGTGGGGAGAAATAGAGCTCTCAAAGAGGGTGGTGGCATCGCCATTGTCTATAAAAGGGTCTATTCCTGCAAGTGGGAAGATCTTGACATCCCTAATTGTGAAGCAGGTTTGTTTAAGCTACTATTGTCTCCTAATTTCACACTATCTGGTGCTCTTCTCTATCGTCCTCCTGGTGCCGCTGGTGCTTGGGCTGATGCCCTCCCCGAGCTTATTGCACCTTTTTTGTTGGAGTCTACCAATTTTCTGTTATTGGGCGATCTTAATATACACTTCAATAACACTTTGTGCCCTGTTAGTACACATCTTTTACAGGACCTGGCAGCCCTCAATCTATGTCTTCTTAACTCTGGCCCCACTCATAAAGCTGGTAACTTACTGGACCCAGTCTTCTCTAACCTTAACACTCTTACTTGCTCACCGCCCAGACCTATCACCTGGTCGGATCACTTCATCGTTGATTTTCGCATAAATATAGCTGGTCCCCTGAACCCTTCTGGTAATTTACATCTTCCTAGGACCAGTAGAAATTGGAAAAGACTAAATTCCGTGCAATTTAACATCTGTTTAGAGAAGACCATGCCATCTCTTCCTAATATCACCACTAAAGATGAGGCTGCTATTGGTTCCTGGCTTATTTCTGCAATTGACTCCTGTCTTCCTGCACTGAGGAGCAAGCATAATATTCTTCACCCTCCAGCTCCTTGGTTCAATGAACAACTTAAACAGGAGAAGTCACGTTTTAAAAGATTAGAACGTATTTGGAGGGCTAACTACTCTTCTGCTGACAAAGAAAAATATAAATCTGCCCTTCACAAATACCATTCTTTATGTGACACTGCCAGGGCTAACCATGTTAATGCTACTATATTGAAAGCCCAAAATCGACCCAAAGCTTTATTTAAAGTAGTGCAGGAATTATCTGGTATGTCTTGTGTGCCAAAAGCCCCTTGTCTCGACAGTGCACAATGTAATTCCCTGGCTGATTTCTTCACGGAGAAGAAGATACCATCTATGCTGGTTTTGGAGCTCCTTCGCCTGTTTCATCCAGCCCCTCCATGCAGGAACAGGATTTATTGTCTGTCCAGGAAGAATCTGTACCGTCCTCCTTTCCCCAATTAAATGCGTGGGACCTGATCTCTCTACCTTCTTTTCGTAACTTACTCGCGGGTATTAAATCTGGTTCCCCCCTGGATCCCATGCCTCCCCAAATTCTTCGTGTTCTGGATACTCCCACACTCCAGCTGATTCTGGCTCTTTTGAATGCTTCTCTTAATGAAGCAACTGTCCCAAGTTCATGGAAGCATGCAATGGTAGTTCCGCTTTTAAAAAAAGCCAATGCCGACCCTAATAATCCAGCTAACTTTCGGCCCATTTCACTGCTCCCTTGTTTCTCGAAAGTATTGGAGAAGCATATCAATAGTCACTTAACTACCCACATTGAATCTTCGAACATTCTTCACCCGTCCCAGTCTGGCTTTAGGGCGGGTTTCTCTACGGAGACTACCCTCCTCGGAGTCATGGAGACCATCAGACGCCAGGTTGATAGAGGGGAGATGGTGGCACTCATCCTTTTGGATTTGAGTGCCGCTTTTGACACCGTCTCCCATGCCATCCTTCTGTCTTCTCTGAAATCTGTTGGTGTCTGTGGCTCTGCTCTTGCATGGATTAACAGCTTCCTTTCAGACCGCACTTTTCAGGTCTTTTCCCCCTCCTCTGTGTCCACAATTCATAGTTCCACTCACGGTGTTTACCAAGGTTCTATTCTTAGTCCTTTGTTTTTCAATCTTTACGTTAGACCCCTTGCTTTTCCTGCTGAACAATCTGGGCTTTCCATCTACTCTTACGCAGATGATACTCAAATCATCTTCTCTCTTTCATCTAATCAACATCTTCCCTCATCTTCCCTCAAATCTGGTCTTAATAAAATCGCCAACTGGCTGCTTGACAATAAACTGAAGCTGAACGGTGATAAAACGGAGTTGCTTCTGTTTGGGCCGAATTCAGCTCTCTGGGGCCCCCAACATTGGCCTCAGCAAATGGGACCCCCGCCAGTTCCCTTCACGACAGCACGCAATCTTGGTAACCTCTTTGATAACCAGCTATCTATGAGGCAACATGTGATCAAAGTCTCAGCCACCTGTACTACCATCATTAGGTGGCTGAGGAAGATCACATGGATGCTTCCTTCAGACACCCAGAAAAAAGTAGTCCAGGCCTTAATCACATCCCGGCTGGACTACGGGAACATACTTCTTCTGTGTGCCTGCAAAGAGGTTACCCGTAGGCTCCAAGTAGTCTAGAATATGGCAGTCCAATTACTTTGTAATCTTTCCAATACTTCCTCAGTCTCCTCTTCCTTGCGCAGCCTGCACTGGCTGCGTATAGAATGCCGGTCCAAATTTAAAGCCCTTTGCTTTTTGCATCGCATCAAATCTGGGAAATCCCCTCACTACTTAACCACTTTTGTCCAACACTATTGTCCCTCTCGTACCCTCAGATCCTCCACTCAATGCAGATTTCATGTCCCTCGCTTCAAGCGAGCTAGAGTCGGCGGGCGCTCGTTCTCTTATTTGATGCCCACAATCTGGAACACGCTGCCCATCCCTCTGTGGTACGAAGTGTGTTATCTTAAGTTCCGCAAAGGAGTGAAGACCTGGTTGTTCAACCTCTAATCCCGGTTCCTTTGCACATTCTGTTTCTTCTCTGCCTCTGTTCTTCTGTGAGCGCCGGGAAATCCCCGGGTAGCTGTGCGCTGAATAAATACAAATATAATAATAATAATAATACTAATAATAATAATAATAATGGCCGCCTGGGCGCCATTAACCCTCGGCACTGGTCACGCGTGTCCCTCAAAATGGCCGTTTCTCAGTAGCCATCCCCACGCGATGGCCAAATAAAACAAACCCAAACAGAACAACCGCTACGGCCAGTTGCATTTCTACATAAAACACACCCGTACGCTTGCAACCACACGAGGGTGTAACTTACACTCAGTGGTATTGACGACTTTTTCACAAACAGGGCCCATGCTTTCCCGACTGAGAAAACAACCCGGGGCTAAGCTGCAATCCCGCCCCATACCCCTCGCTTCTCCTGCCTACCCTGATCCCTCTATGGAATCATTTGCATCTAAGGCCAATAGCCCACCGTCGTCCGTTGCCACCACTAACCCCCCCAGTGGCCGATACCATTGGGCCCCATCAACCTGGACATGCCCAGGGACGGGGCCGGGAGGAGGCAAGTTGGGGCACATACCTCGCATTAAGATTTGTCCGCCGACGCGATGCGACGCGATCCGGAACAGCGCAGAGCCTGCGGGAGAATCCAGGGGCAAGAGAGGCTGAGCAACTGTTGCTGCAGCCCTAAGTAGAGGAGACGCCCCTCCCCTCCAGGTTAGCCCTCCCCTTGGGTAGAGGTCGAGAGGGAACTACCAGATTTAGGCGCAGGTAAGCCCTCCCCCTATGTTGCTGGAGAGGGGACTCCGTGATCGGTCCGCTAGCCGTGTGGGACTAGGGCACTGCCCCGCCCATGCTCCCCTGCGGGTCGCGCGGTCAGCGGCAGAGATAAGGCCCAGTGGGTCCATTCGGAGGTAGCCCGATGCCTTGTCATATTTATTCGTATTTTTGCTTATTCATCCTGTGCTTGCTGCGTTTGTCCTTGTGTCCCTTTCGCCTGCGTCGCTTCGGCTCCATGGCCGCTGTTCTTGTGTGCTCTGTTCCTGCAACAGGCCTCTCTATGCGGGACACACGCTGCAGGGCCAGTGAGGCGTCTTATCTGCCCGGCCCTCCTGCCCCTTCGCCGGCCCGTCATGAGTGGTAAGTGTTGAGGTGAAATCGCCTCTTCTTTGGCAATCACCCACCTGCGCGGGGCTTTAATGACTGCCCGATCCGAGGTGCAAACCGAGCCAAGGGCTTTATAAACGCCCCACTGTACTCGACAAGAGCCCCCCCCCCAGTCCGGCCCATTCAAGTCCCCACTCTTACTGCACATTGCACCCCCGCACTCACGCCACGCGTCCCCCCGCACTCACGCATGAACCTTCTCGCACACTTGCTATGGCGGAGTCTGCACTCCCCCCCCCCGGCCCTGCGGCCTGGGGGCCCCGCACCGGTGTTTGTCTGCTGGACGCTGTGCAGGGACAGGGGTCCCCCCCACTCTTACCATTTGCGGAGTCCTTGCCCCACTGCCACATCCCGTCCGCCTACTATTCCTGCATCAAGACGACCCCCCCTCCGTGCGCCCCCTCCCGAACCCAAAGCCCATCAAATCCCGCCCGCTCTGTCATTTACCACCCAGACTCCCCCAACCCCCCCCCCTCACCTCGCACTCTGTCGCCACCGTACCTCTCCTGACACAATTCCACGGAGAAAGAGGGCCCGGTGCCCGCCTTTACAGTAAGGGTTGGAGCCCATTACTGGCATGTGACACGTGTCACTCTGTCATGTGGCATATGCCACATCTGATGTGACATATGCCACAGATTTTTTACATGCTCTTTCATGATTATCAATTGATGATTTCCAAGGGACTATCTTTCACTCTTCTAAAATAAATAAATTGTTTAAAAAAATAAAAATAATATAAAAAAATAATTTCCCGAGGTGGGGTTTGAACCCTTGTCAAAAAGCGCTCACAGCCCCTGTGAACTGCCAGTGAGCCATCTATTTTGCTGGAATTTGCCTTCTGCCAAAGGAGTATTTGACATGGAAAAATGATGTTGCTCCCTCCTCTATTTCCATGATGTTTGGACTTTAGCTGCTACAAAACCTTGTTCTATTTATATGCTTTAAATAAAAATATCCTTCCTTTTTTAAAGGCTGCCACTAGCCCCATGCATTCCTTATTGTTACACAATCATCCCCAAATTCTCATTCCACTAAATAAGTGATTTCTTTCATAGCAAACCTGTCCCCTCTTCCACATGCCACACTGCATGCCATCAATGCCTGACATGCACTATCAATAAGGAGGCCATAGTTCTCCCAGACACTGCTAGGGGGTTATTTACAAAGGTACAGCTTTCATTTGTGGAATTTATAAAACAAATTTAAAAAAAAAAAAGATCTCTCCCAGCTGGGGTTTGAACCCAGGTCAAAAAGCACTCGCTGCCCCTTTGTACTACCAGTGAGCCATCTCGTTTTGCTAGAAATCATAGCCAAAAGCGTTTTTGGCAATGAAAAATTGATGCAGGTCCCTCCTCTATTTCCATGGTGTTTGGAGTTCACATGCCAGAAATCATCCCTCGTTTCACATTCTTTAAATACAAATATCCCTTCCTATTTTACAGTCTGCCACTAGCCCCATGCATTTCCAATTGTTACACAATCATCCCCAAATTCTCATTCCACTAAATAAGTGATTTCTTTCATAGCAAACCTGTCCCCCTCTTACACATGCCACACTGCATGCCATCAATGCCTGACATGCACTATCAATAAGGAGGCCATAGTTCTCCCAGACACTGCTAGGGGGCTATTTACAAAGGCACCGCTTTCATTTGTGGAATTTATAAAACAAATTAAAAAAAAAAAAAAAAGATCTCTCCCAGCTGGGGTTTGAACCCAGGTCAAAAAGCACTCACTGCCCCTGTGCACTACCAGTGAGCCATCTCGTTTTGCTAGAAGGTGCATAGCCAAAAGCGTTTTTGGCAATGAAAAATTGATGCAGGTCCCTCCTCTATTTCCATGGTGTTTGGAGTTCACATGCCAGAAATCATCCCTCGTTTCACATTCTTTAAATACAAATATCCCTTCCTATTTTACAGTCTGCCACTAGCCCAATGCATTTCCAATTGTTACACAATCATCCCCAAATTCTCATTCCACTGAATAAGTGATTTCTTTCATAGCAAACCTGTCCCCCTCTTACACATGCCACACAGCATGCCATCAATGCCTGACATGCACTATCAATAAGGAGGCCATAGTTCTCCCAGACACTGCTTGGGGGTTATTTACAAAGGCACAGCTTTCATTTGTGGAATTTACAAAACAAATAAAAAAATAAAATAAAAACGATCTTACCCAGTTGGGGTTTGAACCCAGGTCAAAAAGCACTCACTGCCCCTGTGCACTACCAGTGAGCCATCTCGTTTTGCTGCTAGTTACATAGCCAAAAGCGTATTTGTCATCCAAAAATGATGCCGCTCGCTCCTCTATTTCCATGGTGTTTGGAGTTCACATGCCAGAAATCCTCCCTCGTATTACATTCTTTAAATACAAATAGCCCTTCCTTTTTACAGTATTTACAAAGGCACAGCTTTCATTTGTGGAATTTAGAAAACAAATAAAAAAATAATAAAATCGATTTATGCTTCTCACAAACTCTTTCTTTATAACTTCTGCCAAAATTGTACATGTATGTTAAATGCCTCAAGGACAATTGCCTTTCCTCTACTCCTTTTCACTGTGCCACCAGTCCCCACCTTTTCAGTCTTAATATCTTTTTGCTTTTACTTTTTAAAGTCTTTGATCTGCAAAATTGTTCTCTATGCAGTCTATACAATTTGGTTTCTAAACATTTTCAATTATGTTTCATAATCTCATATGCAACATTCCAATGGTCAGTCTTGAACCCTGTATGACCATCAATCAGCTTTTCAGTTCCTGTATTTAGTCAACAGTATTCTGCATGCAGTAACATGACTGTAGTCCCTTTTCTATTTTCAAGTAGCAGTGAAATTCATTGATAGGCCCTCCTCTAAACCATGTGACCCCACTTTTTAGGCTCCAGTTCATTTTAAGTTTGTTTTCCAATATATTGCCATACAGTTGTATAATCTCCCTTACTAACTATCCACTTCTACCAGGTTAACCATTGAAATTTGCAGTTTTTAGGTCGAAGGCCTAAAGGCTGCGCTTGCGCAGTCTTAATCCGGATATTTAATGGTTTTTCGTAGTGCTGTAGGTCCCGCCTTCCTCCCCTGTCTCTCCTCCATTGGCTACCTTCCTAAACGGAGGCCAGCCATTGGAGGAGAGAAGTGTCACTCCGATTTAGCCCCGTCTTTTGAGGATTTGGGGGCGTAAGTTTTGCTGTTCTTTAGACAGTGACGTTGTCTGTCATTCAAAACAGCAAAACCACGCCCCCAAATCCCAAAAATCTCGGAGCTTGTGTCGGCCATTTTGTATCCTTCGCAATGAAGGTAAGCCGTTCCTCGCTCGCTGTCCTCTTGTTTTTCTTTCCCCGGTTGTTGTGCCTCCACTTGCCATCTGCCCCCCACCTTCCCTTCACTTCCTACTTCCTTGTCTCCCACCACATCCTCCCACTTCGTCGCCGCTCTCCTGGAATTTGCTCACATGCCCCTGTATGCCTGCTACAATACCGGCACTGTCCTCTTGTTTTTCTTTCCCCGGTTGTTGTGCCTCCACTTGCCATCTGCCCCCCCCTTCCCTTCACTTCCTACTTCCTCGTCTCCCACCACATCCTCCCACTTCGCCGCCGCTCTCCTGGAATTTGCTCGCATGCCCGTGTATGCCTGCTACAATACCGGCACTGTCCTCTTGTTTTTCTTTCCCCAGTTGTTGTTCCTCCACTTGCCATCTGCCCCCCCTTCCCTTCACTTCCTACTTCCTCGTCTCCCACCACATCCTCCCACTTCGCCGCCGCTCTCCTGGAATTTGCTTGCATGCCCGTGTATGCCTGCTACAATACCGGCACAATGGCAGCACAGGCGGTCTCAACAATGACACATTCCACCACCCCGCCGCCTGCGTCACAGTGGCCAACAGCCCATACATGGGGTGCCACACAGCTAGAAGGCAGGATCGGCCCAGCGGAGGCCTCAGTCCCTCTCAGCCGCCCGCCGGCTTACCTGCTCGCAGCGGCGGGTGAACAACCTCCGATGTCCTCTGCTGGCGGGGGTCCACAGGTCACAGCCGCGAGGGCAACGTCAAAGCATGCAGATAGAACGGCGCCAACGCCCGCAGCTCGCCTCTGCGTGGCCTGGCAACCAACAGCTGATCCTAAAACTCTGTTCATTGCAGGCAGGTAAGCAACACGGCGAGACCTCCGACCACGTCTCTCCGCCCGTCAGCAAGTGTTTATTTAGGCGGCGGCAGAGCGGACATCCACAGCTGGGATCCATCAGGTGCTCACTGTCACGCCATCTTTACGGCCTGGGGGTTGAGCCAATCCCCGGGCTAGCTTAGTCCATGTCTGCCACAGGGGTCACACACCAGACGGCCCACCCAGGCAAAAGCCTGAGGACCGAGCCCCGGGCAGGCAGGCAGAACATAGCAAGGGGGCTCGGGCGGTGTTCCTAATTAGATTGTGCCCAGCAAGAGCCCTCCTGGGTGCCTACATGCAGAGAGCAGGGCCTGTTCAGGTCCACCTCCGGTGGAGCTCTATCCGAACACGTCTTCCCCCATTTTAGTTGTAGCCACGCCCCCATGAACAACCTATCCATGGTGAAGAGAGCCATAGTTGCAGATTGATGATTATTCTGCCTGGCAGTACATGTGTGTTTGCCCTGGTGTCAAGGTCCTCACATTTAGCCCACTATTCAATGAGGCATACATAATATGTAGCCTGCTTACAGATCCTTTTGCACATTGTCAGGGAAATGGCATGCTCTACTAACCCCACCACTACAATTAGCACTATCAATAGGGTGGCTCAGTTGTAGTGAGATGGTGCAACTGTAAAGAACGTTATGCAGCTTGGCACCAAGCTATTCTGCAAAAACACTCTTCACAAATGTATGAATGCCTGCTCCTTTCACCAAAAATATGTAAAGTCATAGTGAACAATTTGGCCAACTTTGTATGAATGGATACAAAGGTTGGTTTTGGGAAGGTGGTCTCCCTGTGTGTATCTTTATATGGTCTTTCTACAACCAAATTAAAATAGTAGCACACACTATAATTATCTTCTACTTAGAGAGACACACACAAGCTACCCTTAGAAATAAGGTTTTAATTTAAAATCTGCTTCCTCCAATACAAACTCATCCATGAGAAAATCTTCAATATCATCCAATCCCCTTACTACCTCAGTTGAACAACACGGTCTGAGGAACAAAGCTCCAATGTAGCTACAGTAATCAACACATCTAGCCCAGCAACCAGCATTCGAAACCCTCTGCCCTCACACCCTAACAGCTCAACTGCCCCTCTCAACCTACAGGAAACTGTCAATAACACATCCTTTGCATCTATATTTAGGCGGCGACCATAACCCTAAGAAGATCACAAATGTGCTTAGACGTTTAACCTTCCTCTTGCTCAGCTGTAAATAATGGCTGCAATTATTTGAATATAAATATATCAAAGGTATTTGTAGAGCATGAGTCTATCTAGAACAAAATGTTTATGATTTAACGTCACAGTAAGGCAAGGTGTTTGTGGATAGTGAATCCTCTTGTCTGTAAAGGTCATGTAATGGTGGGTCGTCAGCTCGTTCCTGATTCTGAATAGCAGAAAGTTTGGACGGTTCTGCTGAAGATGTCACTATTGTGTCAGAAAAAGAGCAAAGTAGGGAGCTCCCTCCTTGCTTCTCTACATGTATATAAGAAAGAAGATTTCAACAGTAATGGCCAATTGAGGGCCTTCATGACAGGAAGGATGTGCCTTGACTACTGGGTTCAGTGTGGAGACAGGATGCCAGTGAGGAGGTGTTGCCACCATCTAGGAGAGGTGAGCACAGCTCTTTTGTGAAACATCAAATAGGCTAAAACTTCCAGTTTTTTAGGTCGATGGCCTAAAGGCTGTGCTCTCTCCACAGCCTCTCCCTGCACCGTCCCTTCACTGCTGCATTCTCTGCTCAGCCTCTCCCGGCACCGTCCATTCACTGATGCACTCTCTGCTCAGCCTCCCATTGCATCGTCCCTTCACTGCTGCACTCTCTTCATCCTCTCCCTGCACTGTCCTTTCACTCATGCACTCTCTGCTCAGCCCCCCAATTGCATCGTCCCTTCACTGGTGCACTCTCCTCAGCCTCTCCCTGCACCGTCCCTTCACTGATGCACTCTCCTCAGTCTCTCACTGCACCAAACCTTCACTGCTGCACTCTCTCCTCAGCCTCTCCCTGCACCATCCCTTCACTGATGCACTCTCTCCTCAGCCTGTCCCTGCACCGGCCCTTTATTGCTGCACTCTCTCCTTAGCCTCTCCTTGCACAGTCCCTTCACTGCTGCACTCTCCTCAGCCTCTCACTGCACCGTCACTTCACTGCTGCACTCACTCCTCATCCTCACTGCACCGTCCCTTCACTGCTGCACTCTCCTCAGCCTCTCACTGCATTATCCCTTCACTGCTACACTCTCTCCTCAGTCCCACTTCACCGTCCCTTCACTGCTGCACTCTCTGCTCAGCCCCCCACTGCACCGTCCTTTTACTGCTGCACTCTCTGCTCAGCCCACCCCCCATCCAGGCTGCAGCCCTCACTCCTCCACTGCACCATCACTCACTGCTGCACTCTCTCCTCAGCCTCTTACGGTACCGTCCCTTCACTGATGCACTCTCCTGAGCCTCTCACTGCACCATCCCTTCACTCTCTCCTCAGCTCCACTATACCGTCCCTTCGAACTCTCTCTCTCTCACTACCTCACTCTCTCTCGCAATACCTCACTCTCTCTTTCACTAACTCACTATCTCTTTCACTACCTCACTATCTCTCACACTACTACACTATCTCTCATTCACTCTCTCTCTACCTCAATCTCTACCTCACTACTCAACTCTCTCTTTCTCACAGCATCACAATATCACTATCACAGTAACTATCTCTCTAACACACTACTTCACAACTTCACTCTCTCTATCTCACTACCTCACTCTCTGTATCTCACTACCTCACACTCTCTATATACTACCTCACACTATTTCTATCTCACTATCTCTCTCTCACTGTCACAACACACTCTCTCTAAAGTTCACTACATCACTCTCTCACTACCCCACAACTTCACTCTCTCTCTAACTCACTACTTCACTCACTCTCTATCTCACTACCGCACTCTGCATCAGGCAACCGCCGCGACCTCCCAGGCTCCGCCCACCGAAGTAGGCCACGCCCCCTCCCTATATCTAGGCGCGCCCTGTGACCAGCGCTGCCTAGACAGAGCTCTTGAGGCGGAAAGCCGAGAGCCAGGAGTTACCTTGCCATTTTAAACAAAGCTGTTTTTTAAAAACTGTATAAAGTGATTTTACTTGTGTAATTGTGGAAACTTACACTTTGCTCACCTTGGTTGGTTAAATTGCCGCTCAGCCGAGTTAAGCGCTGAAGCAAGCACCAGGCAACCGCCGCGACCTCCCAGGCTCCGCCCACCGAAGTAGGCCACGCCCCCTCCCTATATCTAGGCGCGCCCTGTGACCAGCGCTGCCTAGACAGAGCTCTTGAGGCGGAAAGCCGAGAGCCAGGAGTTACCTTGCCATTTTAAACAAAGCTGTTTTTTAAAAACTGTATAAAGTGATTTTACTTGTGTAATTGTGGAAACTTACACTTTGCTCACCTTGGTTGGTTAAATTGCCGCTCAGCCGAGTTAAGCGCTGAAGCAAGCACCAGGCAACCGCCGCGACCTCCCAGGCTCCGCCCACCGAAGTAGGCCACGCCCCCTCCCTATATCTAGGCGCGCCCTGTGACCAGCGCTGCCTAGACAGAGCTCTTGAGGCGGAAAGCCGAGAGCCAGGAGTTACCTTGCCATTTTAAACAAAGCTGTTTTTTAAAAACTGTATAAAGTGATTTTACTTGTGTAATTGTGGAAACTTACACTTTGCTCACCTTGGTTGGTTAAATTGCCGCTCAGCCGAGTTAAGCGCTGAAGCAAGCACCAGGCAACCGCCGCGACCTCCCAGGCTCCGCCCACCGAAGTAGGACACGCCCTTCTTTTTGAATTTTAAGAATGTGCTGTTTCAGGAGGCGCAGCGGACGGGCGCAGCGGGCGCGCCGGCGGGGCGCCGAAGGCGCGCCAAAGGCAAGCCCGTCTGCGCCCGTCCGCGACCAGACGGGACCAGGGGCCACAACCCCTGCCTCCCCTACTCCCCAGGGCAGGAATTACAGCGCGAGGGCCCTACACAGTATAGGAAGAACCGTCGCTGGCCGGTGCATACATATATATGCCCCCATAGAGCTTCCCCTTCGTTGTCCAGACTGTAATCATTCCTTCCGGAATACTCCGCTGGCCTCAGCTCAGAAATACAGCATGTATGCACTAAACTGCCGTTCACTACCTAAGCACTGCACACAAATTGCAATGCTGCTTGGGGAGCACAAACCAGACGTGCTCTTTTTAACAGAAACGTGGCTCACGGCTCACTCGGAGCCTGATATAGTTGCAGCCTTATTAACTGGCTATCATATTTCCAGACTCGACAGACCGGAAGGGAGAGGGGGTGGTCTGGCCATTATTACAAAGGACCAGTACCACTGCCGCACTACAACAGATACCATCCCTGGCTGTGAGAGTCTGGAATTCTGCATTGAGCTCAACGCTAATAATTCCTTCTCAGGTACCTTGATTTATCGCCCCCCCCGAGTCTGCTAAATCATTTCTTAGAGCTCTCCCAGAGATCTTAGCAAAAAGAATTTTATTGACGGCCAATCACACGGTGTTGGGAGACTTCAACCTGCATTTTAACTCGCCATCAGATTATACCGCCACGGAGTTACTAGACGATCTTGGAGCCCTCCAACTGATCCAGCTGGTTACTGGCCCGACTCACGAAAAAGGCAACCTCTTGGACCCTATCTTTAGCAACTGTTTGGATTTAATTACGGATCAACCCATTCCCCTTCCATGGTCAGACCATTTTCTGGTCCCGTTCACCTGGGTCACCTCTAAAGCCCCCCAGCCAACCCCTCAAACTACTATGAGGAGAAACTGGTCAAAACTCCCTGTGGAACCATGGAGACGTGAGTTAGACTCCACTCGCCCGTTACCCTGTCCAGACCCCAATGTGGCGTACGATAACTATGTAAGCTGGATCACAAAATCCTTGGATCCACTTCTGCCTCTCCGTAGGTCATCCTCAAAGCGACTGCAGAAATCAGCCCCCTGGTTTTCCGACTCGCTAAGAGAGTTGAAACGCATCTGCAGACAACGAGAGAGAGCTTGGCGCGTAGACTTCCTCCCGGAAAAAAAGGCTTCCTATAGAGAGGCGATCAGAATTTATAAAGAAGGGGTCAGGACAGCCCAGGCACTCTACTATTCCGACAAAATCCTGGAATCCAAATCTAAGCCCAAAGAAATTTTTAATATAATAAAGCAATGTACCAATGTCGCCACTGCCCCCCCTCTGATCAAGACCCAGGAGCAATGTAATGAACTGGCGGAATTTTTCTACAATAAGGTATCAAACATATACTCCACCTTTCCAGCCACGGCCTCAAATCATGAGGCGACTGAGTCATTCCTCCCGGAAAATTCCCCCCCCCCAGACCAGCCGACTCCTGAGCCTATGCTCGATCACTTCCCCCTCATGGACCTGGACACTTTGAACAAAGTGGCTCGCCAAGTAAAGTCGGGCTCCCCCCGCGACCCAGCCCCTCCAGGAATCCTGATGCAGGCAGGTGAAGTCACCCTCCCTGTTATCCTGGAACTACTAAATCTGTCCTTATCCACATGTACAGTCCCCATTGCTTGGAAGCAAGCCATGGTTCGGGCACTTCTAAAAAAACCTAGCCTAGACCCTGTTGACCACTCCAATTACCGCCCCATCTCACTTCTTCCGTGGGCTGGCAAGGTATTGGAGAAATACATAAACGCCCGGCTGGGCCAGTTCCTGGAGAATCATTCCCTACTTCACACGTCCCAGACAGGCTTCAGACCAAATCATGGGACTGAGACTGCCTTGTTAGCAGTCGCCGAAGAATCTCGAAGGATACTGGATCAGGGAGGATCAGTGGCAGTGATCCTCCTTGATCTAAGTGCTGCCTTCGATACGGTCAGCCATGCCACTCTGCTGAACCGGCTCCAGACCATCGGAATCTCGGGAGATGCACTAAGGTGGTTCAGTTCCTTTCTAGCTGACAGATCTTTTCAGATCTTTGATGGCGACACAACATCTACCAGCAGGCCGCTTAGCTGTGGAGTACCGCAGGGCTCGTCTTTGAGCCCTGTATTATTTAATGTTTACATGAAGCCTCTGGCTGGGGTAGTCGAACCGTACGGCATTAAGATCGTGTCGTACGCCGACGATACCCAGTTAGTGGTTTCATTGGCCCAAGAGAACAACAGACATCCCTCGGCTGGCCTGCTGAACTGTTTGGAGAACGTGAGGGAATGGATGACCAACTCCTCCCTCAAACTGAATGGAGGAAAAACAGAGCTCATGCTCCTAGGTCCAGCTTCACCAGTACCTTTTACCTCCTTGTGGCCCGATGGTCTAGGCACACCGCCTATCCCCAAGGATAGTGTGAAGAGCCTGGGAGTATGGCTTGACAACAAGCTCTCTTTCTCCACTCAGGCCACCAGGCTGTCTGCCACCTGTTTTGGCGTACTTAGATCACTAAGGAAGGTTCTTCCACTTCTGCCCCTTGATGCCAAGAAGGTGGCAGTACAAGGCCTCATTCAGTCCCGTCTGGACTCAAATAATGCTCTTTACCTAGGGGCACCCGAGATGACTCTTCGGAAGCTTCAGGTGGTACAAAATTGCGCGGCACGTACCATACTCCAGATTCCACGATCCCAGTCGGCCAGACATGGCCTGAAAAGCTTACACTGGTTGCCAGTAAGGCAGAGAGTGGCCTTCAAGGCACTGTGCATTACGCACCGGGCCTTTTGGAAGACCGGTTCAGCAATTAACAACAGTCTGGTCACCCCCTACCACCCTAACAGGAATCTGCGGTCCACGGGTGCCTTTCTGGCAGTTGTTCCTAGAGTGAAGAGAGCTAGGTCGGGGGGCAGGCTGTTCTCGCTGAACGCCGCCAAGCTCTGGAATGCCCTCCCCCTCACTCTTCGATCTACACCCGACCTGCTCTCATTCCGTAAGAAGCTGAAAACAGCCTTATTTGACAAATCCCTCTAAGTTCCTGCACCCTCGGCCCTGTCAGATCTCTGTTTAATCTCAGCGCTTGGACGCCTCTGGGCAGCAATCGCGCTCAACAAATTGATAATAATAATAATAACTCTCTCTCTCTCAAATACACTAACTCACTTTCACTCTCTCATACACTACCTCACTCTCTCTAGCTCACTACTTCACAACATCGCTCTGTTTCTATCTCAATACAGCACAAAAACTCTCACCCTCACTACCTCATTCTTTCACTACCTCACTCTCTCTATCTCTCACTACCTCACTCTATATCTACTTCACTCTCCCACAAAACAAAAGTAACTACATCACTACTCAAATTATATCTATAACACTATCTCACTCTCTCTCTCACTAACTCTCTCCATAACATCACTCTATTTCGATATCACTCTCACTACCTAACTATAACACAAGTCACTCACTCAAAAAATAACTACAGCACTCTCTCGCTGACTCACTCTCTATCTCACTAGCTCACAAGTTCACTCTCTTTCTCCAACTCACTACGTCACTCTCTATCTCACTAACTCACTCTCTCTCTATCTCACTATGTCACATCACTCATTGTTTCTATATCACTACCACCAAAAATCACTCTCCATCACTAACTCACCCTTTCACTACCTCACTCTCTCTGTCTCACTACCTCACTCTATCTACCTCACTCTCTCTCTCACTACCTCACTCTCTCTCTTTCTATCTCACTAAGTCACTTTCACTCTCTTTCACTACCTCACTCTCTCTATCTCACTACCTCACAAACTCACTCACTGTTTCTATCTCACTACCTTAGAACATCCCTCTACCTCACTCTTTCACTACCTCACTTTCTGTCTCTCACTACCTCACTCTCTATCTACCTATCTCTCACTAAATAACTCTCTACCTCACTACTCCACTCTATCTCACTACCTCACTATCTCACAACTTCTCTCTCTCAAAACATCACTACCTCACTCTCTCACTAACTCACTCTCTAGCTTACAACCTCACAACTTCACTCTCTTTCTCTAACTCACTACCTCAATCACTCTCTATCTCACTACCTCACTCTTTCTATCTCACTAACTCACTTTCACTCTCTCTTTCACTACCTCTTTCTCTATCTCACTACATCACAACATCACTCTATGCTTATATCTCACTACCTCACAACATCCCTCTCCCTCACTACCTCACTCTTTACTACTTCACTCTCTATCTCACTACCTCACTCTCTATCTACCTCACTCTCTCTCACTACCTCACTCTCTCTCTATTTCAATACCTCACTCGCTCTCTCTATCTCACTACCTTTCTCTCTCTCTGCTAATGCAATAGGTATCACATATGCAAAAAACAAAGCTAATGCCAATACAAATGACAATGCCATTTATTTAGGGATACAAAAAAGATGAAAAAAGAATGAGCAATATTGCCGAGACCATTGCATTGTAAATGCTTGTTGTCACTCATCCTGGGAGAACTGCTGACACAAACTTGATTTTGACTGAGCCACTCCACTTTTTTCCATTAAGATAAGGTAAGCAGAAGCATGGGCCTTGATCAGGGGCTGTTTGGGTCTTAAAGATTACTGTCCAAAACCTTCCAAATCATCAAGTACTTTCTGTGTAATATGTAATGTCCTAAATGTAATTCTATCATAGATTGGTTGTAAAACTGAAACTGAAACTGAAATTTACTGATCAGTGCTTCATCTAACTTTATGGCATGAGGTGGTGCATAAAGCCACTTTCCTTTAGGTTAAAGGGAAACTATTTTTACTTGGGCTTTGACCAAGGAAGAAATGTGAAAATCCAAGGAATGAATACAAACACAGGATATAGTTGGAAAGAGAGAAAGCAAAAATCAAAAAGTTGTTTATTTCAGATGTATTGTCATGATACATGGTGATGGATAGATAATCATAGGTAATCATTAGGAGAGCAGTAGCAGCAGTGCATAATTTGTAAAATACTGAGAGCTGGTAACCGCCACTCTTATATGAGAAGCCCATGCAACATCCAATTAAAAGTTTGCGCGCTGAATACTAAATCTGATAGTCTTAACACTCATGATACATCTTTATTTCACTGACAGATATATCTGCCCATTTCTTTTACTCTTGCCTCTCCTGCGTTTCCCCTTTGTGATTTTCCCATCTTTCTCTTTATCCATCTTTACCCCTTTTTTCCCTAACTGGTAGGAGGATAGTCTTCCTTTAGGTATTACACAACTATCATGGGGCAATGAATGATTGATGAAAAGCAGCTCGCCAAAAGCAAGAGGTCTGTAATATACTGCCCATACGTATAACTTTATGGAATATTACATTTTAATGTTGACACACAACAGAAGTTAGGCAGGTTTAGTATCTTATGTTGACACACTTTGTACTGCATGTACACAGATTTGCTAATTATTCACATTCATGATAAAGTGTTCTTTGTTTAGAGTTGAAATACAATCAATATAAAAAATACACTGAATTTGAGCTGAAATTCACAGGCGACAGGGGTATTAAGAAAGTGTTGGAAATGGGGTATGTAGTGTGCATTGGTTTGCACCTGTCCAAGTACAGACCATCACTCTAGTCAGGGAAGGGGGATTACACTGCTAACATAACCCCTACCTCCTTGGTAGTTTGGTGCGAGCAGTCACACTTATATTAGAGGCAATGTGTAAAGCATGTGTACATACAAACACAGTAACACAGTGAAAACACTACAAAAGGACTCCACACCAGTTTACAAAAATAACCAATATTTATCTGAATAAAGGCACCTAAAATCCTGCATATAAATTAAAGATATCACTTTTAAAAGGTTCTAAATCTTTCACTCCATAGGAAACAGGAACTTTAAGCACAAAGTACCTGTGATGGGCTAAAATCAATGCCGAAAACAGGCTCAGCTGAGGTGGAGCGCAGTAAAAGCAAAGGATTGCATTGCTTCCTTACTACCAGGGAAGGTAGTGCCTCAGTTCCTTACTGCCAGGGGATGTGATGTGTCAGTTTCTAACTGCAGTCCAGGGGAGATAATGCATTTGTTCCTCACCGTCCGGGAAGGTGATGTGTCTGTCCCTTACTGTCAGGTGAGGCGACGTGTCGAACACTTGATACACGGACTCGGTTCCTTACTGCTGTGCCATGTGGATGAAGAACTTGGCTCAGACAGACGATGCAATCAAAATCAATACCCGCTGTGTCAATGTGGAGGATCAGGCATTGCATCTATATAACAGCTGCGAAATGTGGAGGATCAGGCATTGCATCTATATAACAGCTGCGAAGTATGTGATGCGTTGATTTCTATAGCCGCGCATTAGGGCCAGATTTAGAGCTTGCACCTCGGGCATCTGTTATTTATTTATTTTGTTAAATATCTTTATTACATTTTATCATTTCTGTTACATTAATCATTAAGTATTGATACATACTGTTTTGGCAACATCATCCCTTGTTCCTTAACTAGGTGCATATAAATCAAAGTATTTCTTTCTCACAGTTTCAGTGTCATCCATGTCTGCAATGTAAGGTTGCTCAAGCATTTATAAGTCGGCTTGGGCTGACATAAGTCCGCACATTCTGTCATCTCGGACTGATTGTCAAAGTGAAGGTGTTTAGTATTTTTCTGCATGACAGTGAACAATGCGTTTTGAAAACATCAATTTGTACAGACAATGGCTAATCATATTGGGACTCCGCTCTTGGAGTACTTCACATAATGTTTCAAAAGCAATTGGGTCAATACATATGTAAATGTTGAGTCCGTACATTAGATATTATTTTTGTATAATAAGTCAACCATATTTAGCAACAGTACATAATAAATCAATCAAAACAAAACAAAAGAGACGTTAAATAACTGAGGATGTATGTATCCAGCCTCTAGTGTGCTATCTGGGTGCGGTCACGGCTAGTCTAGCATGTTAGTCTGGCATGTGGGCTGCTGCTTCTGTTTTCCATGCGGTTGCATGGTCAATAAAGCATCGCCTTGCAGTATCTACTACCATATAATGTCTTTTAATTAATGTGAGGTCGTTGCCTAGCCTAACATCTGCCGTGGCGGTGACACACAGAGGCAACGCATCGCTAGTGTCGAAGTAACGTATCGGGTGTTAGGTCCCGCCCGTTGCGCAGGATGTGTTTGCAGTGTCACATGTAGATTGTATGGGATTCCTGAGCATATTCTCCCAGGCCTCTGCAATGGTATACTTGCGCATCACCGCCGCTTACCCTGTTTAGGGATTGTACTCTATGCCTGTGTCCAGACCCCAAAGGACTTTTCCCAGTGTTATACCTCTTGAGGGTCCCTGTGCTTCCATCTTTTAGTGATGAGTCGCTTCGCTGTTATGATGCCCAGGTCTAGAAACCTTGAGTTCACCTTGTTGGCCTTGGTTCTCCTATAAAACCCCAGGATGCAGACTTTCCATGTAGTAGGTAATTCTGTGTTAGTAACGTTGGTAAGTGTTTCTGAGATCACTGCCAATAATGTAAAAGCAGGGGACAAGACCACAACATGTGTAACAGGCCAGCGCCTAGGTGACAGCACCTTGGGCATTCGGAAGTATTGATGTTAAAGTATTGATTGATCTTATCTGTTGGGAGATACGCACTGTGTAATATGTAGGTTTGTATGAGTTTGAATTTTGAATTTTGCAGTATGTTCTTGGCACTCGCTAAAACGCGTTCCCACTCTTTATCATTCCAGGGACGGCCTCTGTCTTCAGTCCAATATGTGCAAAGTCTCTGCAGAGGCTTCAATACATGAACGAGCAGGGCCTCGACCACCCAGTGTATCACATGCAATCCCTCCCCCATCACATGCATGTATTGCAATAACTGTTGTGTCGGCGGCTTGTTGGTCATGTCGCCCCATGCTAGCGTAAATGTTCGTGTAATGGTTCTGTGTAGAATGAACTGTCCCGCTGTAAATCCAGTATCTGCTTTTAGTGTAGCAAAAGGCAGTAAAGTGCCGTCGGCGTGCAGGTCTCTGAGAGTCTCCCGTTCCGCTTCAAACCAGGGTGCTAATGCCATGTACGTTATGGGGTCTCTGGCTCTGGGCTTTCTGAGCAGTGGTAATACCTGGGCATAGGGAATTGTGTCTTTTTGTCTTTGTCTTTCCTCTGTTTTGTGTTTTTCTTTTCTTGACCCTTTTTGGTTTTCTTTACTGTTGTGCTGTTCAATAAAAAATAGATTACTGGAAAAAGGAATAGATTAACAGTCTAGGTGGGCATGGGAGTAAATAACATCTAGTAATTTATTACAAGAATTACAAATATCTCACTATGGTGCCAGCCGTTGCCACAGAAATTGCAATTTGATAGTGTGACTGCTTCTGAGAATCTGTGTTTCTTTCTTAAATATTTACTTCTTTTGCTCTCACATCCTTGATTTCCAGTGATCCCAAGCTCCCGATCTACAATGTTTCACCACTATCAGAAATGCAACTCAAACTGATTTCCTATCTTGTTTTTGTTAATGCTTTCTTTGTGCAAAGTATAAAGTCACAAATATTTTGTCTTTGTGTTCATTTACAATTTTTGACTCCATTTCTACAGGGGACAGAAGCATGAACAGAAAAAAGAAGGTTTAAATTTAGTGAAATACAACTAACAGGATTATTTCAAGGAAAGTTTAAACATTCTCGAGCTCTAGAGAAGAAACACATTCTATGTGCCAGAAATGGTGAGGATGTTGGAGCGGAAGAAACTGGTGAACGTGAAAGTTGTCAAATCCCTAAAGGAAAATGATCACAAATGTTTACCAAGTGTCAGTAACTGAGATTTAGGAAAAACATTGGCCACAACTGATACCCACACAGTGCACTTGAGAAAACTCAGTGTTGTAAATTCTGTTTGATGGTTTATGAGAAATGCTTTGGAGAACCAAACCCTCCCCAACAGATCAGCATCCGTCGACGTGTTGTGATGTGACTGCACCATCAAAAAGACTAATATCCCCGATTTACAAGCGGAGAGAAAAGATTGTTTGAAATAAACAAATTGTAAATGCTTTTTCTCAGATGAAGTTTTGGCAAAGATGCTGGATTATCATTTCCAATATAGGGAGATTTTCCCTCACCAACTCTGTCTCATGGGTTGATCTGAGTAGTTTCAAAGTGTTCTGTAACTTCCAATGTTGATCATGTGCCTGTCTTAGCCACTGAGCAAAAAAACCATATACTGGCACAGAAAGTATAAAAGGGGCCAGTGTTACGCTATTGATAATTCATAAACCACCCTGACATGCCCTCATCATCTGTCTTTACTTGTATGAACAAACATACCTACCAAGCAAACACTAAAGCCCAAAGACCTAATCAGTGCTTTTAGAACTCCTAAATCAAATGTGATAAACTAGAATCACTAAATGAGACTAATAAAACTTTAGCGAATTCACCCGGGCATAACTTGGAGAAAATGAATTCATGAGGGTCCTCTTAATCAATACAAGGGGCTCCTCAATGAAAGTTAATATGACAAGTTAGATTGGTGCCTTTAAAGGTAGAAAATTGATGTCCAGGAAAAAAACAATAATTAGTTAAATACATATGTTAAGAAGAGCATCTGAAATTTATTTTAGATGGTCATGCTGTGTTGCAACAAACAAGTACATGATCAGAAATCAAGTTCAGTCTTAAGATGACTTGTATCCAGGAACAAACCCAACTTGGAGAAAAAAATATCTCGAATA
Source organism: Lissotriton vulgaris (assembly GCF_964263255.1). Lineage (NCBI taxonomy): Eukaryota > Metazoa > Chordata > Amphibia > Caudata > Salamandridae > Lissotriton > Lissotriton vulgaris. Next base: position 140,674,717 of record NC_141685.1, read on the forward strand.
AGAGCAATGACTGTGAAAACAGCTTTAGTTATCAATCCCACCACACTAAACATGAGAAAACTAGCGCTGGACAAAAACCCTATCAGTGTCCTGAATGCCAGAAAGGCTTCAGTCGCAAATCCAGCCTTATGGTACATGAAAGAACCCACACTGGGCTTAAACCGTATCAGTGCTCTGAAGGCTGTAAAAGCTTCAGTAACAAATCCAATCTCACTTTACATGAAAGAAACCACACCGGGCAAAAACCATATCAGTGCTCCACGTGCCAGAAAAGCTTCAGTTTTAGTGGCAGTCTGATTCAACATCAGCGAACTCACACTGAACAAAAACCTTATCAGTGCTCTGAATGCTGTAAAAGCTTCAGTCAGAAATACAGCCTTACTGTACATGAAAGAACTCACACTGGGCATAAACCTTATCAATGCAAAGAATGCCTGAAAAGATTCAGTCAGAGATCCGGTTTAATTGAACATGAGAGAACTCACACTGGACAAAAACCTTATCAGTGCTCTGAATGCTGGAAAAGGTTCAGTAATATATCCAGGCTTACTGTACATGAAAGGACTCACACTGGACAAAAACCTTATCAGTGCTCTGAATGCTGTAAAAGCTTCAGCCGCGAATCCTATCTCACTTTGCATGAAAGAACCCACACTGGACAAAAACCTTATCAGTGCTCTGAATGCTGGAAAAGGTTCAGTAATATATCCAGGCTTACTGTACATGAAAGGACTCACACTGGACAAAAACCTTATCAGTGCTCTGAATGCTGTAAAAGCTTCAGCCGCGAATCCTATCTCACTTTGCATGAAAGAACCCACACTGGGCAAAAACCGTATCAGTGCTCTGAACGCTGTAAAAGCTTCAGCCGCGAATCCTATCTCACTTTGCATGAAAGAACTCACACTGGGCATAAACCGTTTCAGTGCTCGGAATCCTGGAAAAGATTCAGTCGGAAATCCAACCTTACTGTACATGAAAGAACTCACACTGGGCATAAACCGTATCAGTGCTCTGAATGCCAAAAAAGTTTCTATGACAAGCCTAGTTTAACTGTACATCAGAGAATCCATACTGGGCTTAAACCATATCAGTGTTCTGAATGCCGGAAAAGATTTTGTGACAAATCCAGTTTAACTCAACATCAGAGAATCCATACTGGGCTCAAACCCTATCAGTGTTCAGAATGCCAGAAAAGCTTCAGCCATAAAATAACTCTCACTAGACTTGAGAGAACACACAAAGGGCACAAACCTTATCAATGCAATGAATGCCAGAAAAGTTTCAGTCATGAAATAAATCTCACTAGACATGAGAGAACTCACACTGGGCACAAACCTTATTAGCTCTCTGAATGCTGGAAAAGTTTCAGTCGGAAATCTGGTCTCACTCAACCTGTGATAACTTACCTGGAAAAAACCTTGTAATTGTTCTAATTGCCAGGGAAGGGTCTGCTGGAGATTCAATTTAATTCAACAAGAGAGAACCCACAACGTGAAAGAAAATGACCCGTGCTCTCAATGTGACAAAAACTTCAGTTGTAAATGTAACCTTTCCACATAAGAGAGACAATGTGGGAGAATAAAAGGTGCTCACTGTCAACCCTGAGGAGGAGCTTTCAACATTGCAAAACCTTTACATGAAGCAGCCAAAAAGACTTCACTCCATTGATTGTTCTACAAACTCTACTGAGAAAAGCACACAGCGAGGGATGGAAATGCTTGAATTAACCTCATTCTTTTGTTACTATTTGTGGCCTCATTCCATTCAGTGTGTTTTGCTCCCTGAATGTTTATAAGCAGTGGCTCTAACCCACAAACGCCATTCGATCCTGAACTTTGAGGCCACGGTGCTAGGATCAGGAATGCATGAAACCTCGAACTGTTTCCAGCCTGAATGAGCCTCACCAAGTGGCTGCAGCACAAGTCCCTTTGTCAAAGCTCTCAATAGGACCAACATCTGGTCTATGCCACGTAGGACTGATCATTGAGAAAAACTAAAGGTGATGGATGGACTGGTCGTTAATCTCTGCAACATCCCGCCACATAATTCTCCAGTCTCTGTGCCACTAAAGCCAAGGCAAACCCTATACAAACCATTCTTGCCCCCACCCTAAATAGTTCTAATGATTTCTGTTCCAATGGACACGGCTTCGTATTACAAAGTTCCACTTTAGCAGCCTCTTTCCATGTTCTTTTTGCTACAAATGGAACCTGCTTCTCCTCTGATGAGGACAGTTTCACAATCTTTACAATCACATCAGATACATCCAAGAAGGTCTCACAGATAATCAGGCCTATTCATAAACTACTATAGGACGACTACAATACAAGAAAATGCGATTCACAAACTATGTGCAGTCGTTGTGCCTCTCCTATCTTTTTCTTTGTGTTGTTGTCTGCCTCGACTGCAGAGTTTCCGCACAAGTTAGTATAGTTTTAGTACTAAATGTGGGAGTGATAGAGGGAAGTGGCTGTAAAATGTGAAATACTAAAGGGGAGGGGTAAGGCAGGAGTAAAGAGGAGTATAGGGAGGGGGTTAGGAGTAGGCCCATTTCTATTTATGAACCATACTTTTAAAGTCAATACAGCCATAATGTACCTAAAAGAGTCGTAAATGTACTCCTGCTCAGAGCCGGAGTAAGTCTAACATCACACATGGCCATCCACTTGAACTGCAACTAGTTAAAAATAAAAAATAAAAAATTCAATGGCAAAAAATATCTCAAAAGAAAACTTTTGATTATTGTAATAAAAATGTGTTTTCTAATTTAAACCCTGATATAACATTCATTTTTAGTAAGGTATAATTACATTTGTTACAATTAATTCTCTCCCTCACAATGAATAATTATGAATACATAATAAAAATGTTACTTATCTTTTAATTTAGGCTTTAGAAAAAGTATAATTATATATATATTCAACTTGGGTGTAGCTCTCCCTGTGTAAAACATTTAGGGAACATTTGACAAGTTTATCAAACTTTAAAAAAATAAAATATTTGTATGTTTATTATGAATGTAAATTTACTTTATAACAAATAAAAATTATGCAACACTATTAACTTGAAATTTAATTCATTTTAAACATGGTTTTTCAAAGGTTTGTATGAAAAATCCCACCTGAAGTAAAATCATTATTTTTTTTGTTATGTACTCGTAATTAACATATTGTATCATGTAATAATTATTTTTAAAATATAGGAAATTTTGAACATTCTTTTGAATGTATTTGCAGTTTTAGAAGAAATTACCAGTGGTCGGTTATGTGTGGTGCAGCAGTTTCTAATGCTCCAATTAAGCTTCAGTAAGTTACATTTGTACATTTTGCTCCACATCTATTTAAGGGTGTGCAGGTGTGCAAGTCCACACTTTTGAGTAACATTATCGTAATAGTGAATAGCTAAAAGTAGCATAGTTACTCTACGAGCATCTTTGCATGTACAGATTACTCACAGGTGTAAGGTACCTTTGTGAATAGCTTCGGGGTGACCAACTCGGCCTGGGTGTTTCATTTTTGTAGTAACTCTAAAGTGGACGCGGGTACTTGGGCTGTTATTAGAGCGAATGGGATGATCCTGCGCGAACACCAGAGCACTCGTTCGATGTGTCTGTTTGAATGGGGAGCGGCAACAAATATCTTGAAGTAATTTTCCTGGATTCGCTACATCACTCGGCTTCCTGAAGGCATCTTGTAGCAGCGATTTATCATTACCGTAATAGAATCAGGTAATTTCTCAGTGTTGTTAGCCATGTTATCATGATTTGCTTTTGTATTTTTCCTCCTCCTCTTCCTTTTACCTAATTTTGTTGGTTTTACCACAACAAATGTACTTTGCTGTTAATTGGTTCTGAGGTATTATCCTTTGTGTACATTTTTATACGATGAACAGTTTTTACCTTCGCTGTACGCCTACAACGGAAAGCATTGCTTAAGGTGCTTAATCCACAGAGAGCCCAAACCCTGAGATTCCTGCACCTTCATCTGCCTTTATTGGTATTCTACCTTTCCACTTGAATGAGTGAGATATAGGTTTGAATCGCTGAACAACCTTTGAACCTGCTGTGATACACCTTGACGGTTACAAGTTTCATGTCTGAACCGCCAGCATGAACTCCAGTACGCTGCTTGTCTCACTCCACACGCCATACCTTGGCTTGTTTCATAGATTTAGATTGCTGTGAATTCAGGTTCAACTTGATGACCAAACTCTACTCAGTGGAAATTTTGCACTTCAAGCCACTTCGGTGCAGCTCATCACCTTCTGAGACTGATTCAGCCAAAAACCTAGCATCAAATTCAAGTGTTGATCATCACCAGAGACTAAACTTACCTTTGTCCCCTCGGGCATAGCTAGCGAAGTCAGCTACAAATTTGTATGTGACTTCCTAATTGACTCAGTGGATCAGTTTTAAAAAAAAATAATTGACCTTTTTTTTTGGTTTTGACAGTTGTTTTTGCTAATTAATAATCCTTAAATCACAACCCTCCTTTAGATTTTTCTTCTGAATAATTATTAAATATTATTTTTGATCTAAAGTTGGTTTGAATCTTAAAGTTCCTTGTCTATTTTTAAAAAACTGTATTGAAATTTGTGTCTTTCAATGTTTTGCTTTACCTTTGAGCGTGCCTTAGGCCATACTGCTCAGGCCACGTTTCCAAAAGCGAGCTAAGAACACTTGAGTAGAAGACACATTTACCTTTGCTGACCAAAGTTTGGGAAAAGCAAAGCAGGCTGACTCCAGGAAGCACACTACCTAGCTGGAAAGGTTACTCTCTTAGGTGGCATCTGCACCAACTGTAGATGCAAAAAGCAAAGATTATGAGGGAAGCTGTTGGTATCTGTGCCCCCAGAATTTGAGACTGCCACCCTCTCTCACACAGTTGAAAGACCTAAAGACGGACCAGTCAGACATGCATGTCTCAGCAACTAAGACAGCTTGTTCCTGTCACACTCACACTGTTACCTGAATCACACTCCCTTTGCAATGTACAAACTTTTACATAAACAACTTGTGTTGTGCTTTGTGAACAGGCTATCACCCCCCCTTTGTATGCAAATTAGTTTCTGTGATCAGACATACCAGGCTCCCATTCTATCTAGTGCGGATGATAATGTGAGAACTGTAAAAAGATCACAAACAAAAGCTGTATTGAGAAATAATCGACTTCCAAGTCACACAGGAGTTTGTAGTTCTTTATTAGTCTTTTAAATGTACATCCCCCATCCGGTTCCAAGGTAGAGTATAGGTTGCGAAGCACGACTCTCTTGTGGCCCGCTCCACAGATTAAGTCCATAAGAACAGAAACTGAGTCCAATTTCCTGAAGAAGCGCAGAGGCAGATAAACTAGAGGGGTCGAGAAGCAGTATAAATGTATTAACAGCATTTTTGCAACTGCCACTCTACCCATGGGTCGATAGTGGCTACGAGCCCCAAAACGACAGGGAGCTGCAAACATTGGACATCACCTAAGTTGCCCTCTATAACATCTTCTTCAGTGTGGTAAGTTCACCGCTAAATATCTGAAGATGTCAGGGTGCAGCCCCAGTGCTAATTGGGGCAGCACTTCCTGTTTTAAGTTATGAGTTATGAGTTTGCGCATGGGATATAAGCTGGATTTGGTCCAATTTAGCCTCAGTCCGGAAGTCCTACCAAAGTCATCTAGAAACTCCATCACCTGAGCTAGATACCAATGCACAATCCTGAGGTACACAAATGCATCATCAGCATACAGTGATATGGCCTCTCAATTTGGCTCACTCGGTATACAGATTGCTGGGTCCTGCGAACGAAACAGGCCATGGCTAGGGCGAAAGTAATTAACAGCGGGCATCTTTGCCGCATGCTTCAAAAGAAACTGAGATCTCTGCCTGTCCGGATGCGGCCAGCGGGTTGGTGTAGAGAAGATTTATCCAGTGTAATATTTCTGGGACTAGTTTCAGGCACATCAGCACTTTCGCTAGGTAAAACTACCCCAGGCTGTCGAAGGCCTTCTCTCTATCTAGTGAGAGTGCTGTGTATGGAGGCAATTCATGAAGATTCTCTTCCATCAGCCGCAAGAGGCGTCATAGGTTTAGACACATTTTCCTCCCAGGTACAAAATTATTCTGGTCTTGGTGCCAAGGTAGAGAGGCAGGGTAACAACCTGTTTGCAAAGACCTTCCTGCAAATCTTGTGGTCGGTGTACCGTGGCCAGTAGGAGCGTAGCTCCAGGGGTCCCTGTTGGGCTTAGGCAGGACCAATATCATAGCCTCCCATCGGGATCCCGGCAATGTGCCCTCTTGCCGGGCCTGTTGGTACATTTGGAGTAGCTTTGGAGAGAGGGTTGCTCTGTAGATGAAGTAAAAGTCTACCGGGAACCCGTCTATCCCAGGAGTTTTGTTGCACGCGATCTAGTCAATCATGAAGCCAATTTCCTCAGTGGTTAGGGTTTCGTCTGGTGTATGTCCCTGAAGGCGGTTAAGTCTGGGAATAAACAGTCTATTCTAATACTCATCTAATTGGGGTGCTTGCACTCCCTCCTCGGCCTGGTAGACAGATGTGTGGTACTACAGGAAACCCTGGTTATATCTGCTTGCATATCTCTCCCACCGGGGATCTACTGACGTTTCTTGGGGTCTTTGGGGTCAACGACCATTGGAGCCTTGCTACTATTTGATAGTGTAGTGTTCCTAGTCTGACCATCGCCTCTCTTTACTCCTTTCAGAGAGGGGTGATTATGTTCTTGTTTCATGCAGCTACCCCATATATATTTCTGCTGTTCATATCGTTTGTTCATGGGAGAGGTTCTGGGCTCACAAGGCATGTTTTACACTGTGCTATATCTTAATGCACAGGCCTTATGTGACACCCTTAATGGTATCCCACTCTATCACTGCCGTAGAGGCAGTCCCTTTGTTCTCCTCAAAGATGGCGATATGTGTACTTACAGTATCACAGAAGACTCTGTCCTGTAGGGCTGGGGCATACAGCCTCCTTGTAGGTGCTGGTGCATGTCTTCTGCTCCACTGAATCATCGTTTTGAGGTGGCTGTTATCCAAAAGTGTGCGGCCTAGATATTCAAGTCGTAAGACCAAGGATGCCAAAGAGGGATTGCATAGGAGCAAGTCGATTCTGATGTGCAGCTAGTGTACTGTGAGAACTACAAGTACTCTTGTGTATAAGGATGTGTTAGATCTGGGGATCTCTGGTTGGCAATGGTATTCACCTTTGTCCAAATTGGGACCCTTACTACTAAGTCAGGATAAGGGGATTACACTCCTTAATAACCCCTGCTCATCCCCTTGGTAGCTTGGCACGAGCAGAAAGGCTTATCTCAGAGGCAGTGTGTTAAGCATTTATGAATATACACAGTAATACAGTGAAAACACTACAGATAGACACAACACATGTTTTAAACACAAGAACACAAACGACAAAATCCACAATACTACACTTAAGTTTACTTAAAAGATGATGCAAGTTGTTTATTTCAAGTTGTTGGTAAATGCAACAAAGTTCTCAACAAAGTACCTGGATGCGATACGCAAAGTAAACAAAAGTCTCGCAAAGGGGGAGTTGCGTTGGTTCCGTGATCCGGGGGAATGGTTGCGTCCTGCCTCAATGCTTGCGCAGAGTAGGGGACTCGTCATGAGCCTTACCGGAACAAAGGTGATGCGTAGATTCTCGGCTTGCGGGCCCGTTGCGGTGCGCAAGATGGCCCCTTGATGCAATGCGATCCGGTTGCGATGCGAGAAGATGGCGCCCTTGATGCGGCGATGGGATGACGATGTGATGACGCCCTGGCAGCCTTGCGCCGACTCTGTACTTTGGAGCTGCGACAGGCCCTGCAACACTCTTCTCCGGTGATGCGATGGCGACTCTCTCGAAGGCGTCACGCTTCTCCGGTGATGCAACAGCAGGCAGCTTCGATGAGCAAACGGTTTCAGGGAGATGCGACAAAGTCTCGCTTTTCCGGCGTAGCGATTATTTCAGCTGCGGCGGCGACACGGTTCTTCTCGATGCATCGCGCTTCCAGCTCCCAGCGGCACGCAAGTGACTGGAGTCAGAATTCCCAGCAAGGAAATTCAGGAGGGAGCTGGAGGTGAAGTCTTTTGTCCCTGAGACTTCAGCAGGAGGCAAGCACAGTTCAAGACCTTGGAGAATATTCTGTAGATGAAAGTTCTTACAAAGTTCCTTCTCCTTTCCCTCTGCAATGAAGCAACCACTGCAGGCAAACCCAGCAAACAGCACATTGGCAGAGGGGCAGTCCAACTCCTGCAGCTTCCTTGGTTCTTCTCCTAGGCAGAAAGATTTCTTGTTCCAGAAGTGATCTAATTTCTTGGGATCAGGGTCCCAATATTTATACCCCAAAATCCTTTGTTATCTGAAACCAAACTAGTTCCTAAGCACTTTGTTTACATGACTCTCTTCTTCCTTTCACTGTGCAGGGCAGAGACATCAGCTGCCCCACAGAAGATACAGCTCTGGAGCACTCTGTTGACATGATCCCTCCTCTCCTTTCACAGTGCAGGACAGAGATATCAGACATGCCACAGGAGGTGGAGCCAGCATTGTAGAGGGAAGGCCCAGCCCTATTCAGGTCCCAGGTGCAACTCCTCCCGCCATCTAGATGCAGATCTCTCTATTCACCAGCCTGTCTCCTGGAATTCCCCAGCCCTGTCACTCACAAACCTAGACAAGGAATACACAACCCAGCAGAGGCAGGCTCAAATGGTTAGGCAAGCAAATACCTACTTTCTAAAAGTGGTATTTGCAAACACAGAATATTAAAATAAACTTTACTAAAATATGTATTTTATTATTCTGAGTTCAGGCATACTAAATTCGAATTTCTACCGTGTTCCCTGAGTGTGTACTGAGTGTAATAATCTAGCTGCTCATTCTGGCCTATGAGAACAAGAAGCCTTCAATAGTGAAAAACGAAAATGGCTGTAATTCACTTTTTTTTTTTTTTAAATGTTTTATTGCGAGTTGATCAGGTTTACAAGCAAATAATGTTCACAGCACGAAAAGAAGATAAAAACATAATAATAATTAAAGAAGAACAATAATAAAAAAAAAATCCTTCAAATATACAACAGAGATTATATGTACAGTACACAACACTGTTAATTAATAACATTGGTAATCTGGCCTACTTAACCAGATCCTCCCTCCATCCATTGCTCTATCGGTTCCCAAATTTTGATTCCCATTTTCCTCCTTTTGCTGCCTTTTGTCCTATATATTGCTCGCTCCATAATATATCTTGCCAACAAGCGAGCTTGCCAGGAAACAAAAGAGGGTGGGTCTGAGCTTATCCAGTCTTGCGTTACACAGGAGCGAAAGATCCCAACAGAAATAAATAACAGTTTTTTATGATCATCTGTCATAGCTATATCAGAAATTCCTATCAGTACAAGTTCAGACGTAAGTATTACAGGTATTCCAAATATCAAAGAAAGAAAATGTTGCATTTCTAATAAGATTCGACTTAAATGTGGGCAAGAAAAAAACATATGTACAGAGTCTGCTGCATGTAAGCCACATCTACTACAAGCGGCACCCACTGAGGAACCCCATTTAGAAATTTTGGCTGGTGAGTAATAAACATCATATAACACCATATAGTGTTGAGTTCTACTCCTACCCGAAAGCAAGATGGAATTAGACAAATAGATAGATTCTTCCATTTTAATTGAGTTTAAACCTAGTTTCTCCACCCATAAGTTTTGCCTAAACACAATATCATCTGGTTGTTTTGATATCAACTGATTATAAAAATAACCAATTTTCCTTCTTTGATACAAGGAGTCAATCAAAAAAATTTGTTGTAGTGACGTTCGTTCCCGTTCTGATAGTGTATAAAAGTAACTATGCCATTGTAAATATTTGAAATAATCAGCATTGGTAAGTTTATATTTTGTTTGAAGTTCGGTAAATGACTTAAGTTTATTATTCTGTAAGAGATCCCCAAGCTGGGTAATGCCAAGGTTATGCCATCTTCTCCCAGTACTATCTATACCCACAAATGGGAAAATATGAGAGGAGGTCAAGGGGGTGTATCTCGTGATTCTGGGAATGTCAAAGACTCGCTTGATGGATTTCCATGCCCTAAAAGCAGCTTTAACAATTTTAAATTTTGTTTTTTTGTAATAGCTGGGCTCGACAAATTTTAATAAGCAGCCCCTGGCCTCTGTCCCTAGAACCAATTCGTAAATAGATGGAGAGTGAGAATCTAAAATCGGAGCCTTTTCACTGACAATTAAGGGAGCGATGAACTGCAGTACTGATGATAGGTAATAATAAAAAAAATATGGTGTACCCCAGCCCCCCCTATCTTTTGAGATTATCATTTTTTGATAGGCTCTACGAGGTCGTTTATACCCCCATAGGAATCTTCCTGTCATTTTCTCCAGCTGTTTAAAAATAAGCGTAGAGAATTCTAAAGGAATACAACGAAATAGATATAAAAACTTAGGGAGAATCATCATCTTCAAAACATTATTTCTGCCATATAAAGAAAGATGTAAATGATTAATGCGCTCTAGTAGAGTGTTAGATTCCTTTATCATGGGTAAGATATTTATTTCTGGGATCTGTGAAACTGGCGATGTGATTTTAATACCCAGATATGTTGCAACGGAGACTATGTTGTTATGTGCTGAGGGATTTAAACCTGTACATAAGATTTGTGTCTTAGCCATATTTAATTTATAACCCGAAAAGGCGCCAAAGCGACTAGCCAGGTCTTCTATCCTTGGGATAGCTTTACTTATATCTGTAGTAAGGACCACCACATCATCAGCATATGCGAGTGCCCTATAATGTATGTCTGCTGCTACTACAGGTGTAATATATTCTTGATTCAATTTGTTTAAAAAAACATTGATGTAGATTGCAAAAAGCAAAGGAGAAGCAGGACACCCCTGCCTTGTACCCCGGCAAATTGGAAAGGTGGTCGACTTATTTATTCCAATTTTGATGGATGATATAGGAGTATTATACAGAGCTTTCAATGCTCTAATCATACTTGGACCAAACCCCTTAAATGCAAGTAATTCCCATAGATAGGGCCAGGCCACTCGATCAAACGCCTTCTCAGCATCTAAGAGAATTACTCCCATTGATGTGTTTGTACCTTCAGCCCGATCAAGCAAGGAGATTACTCTCCGAACATGATCAGTGGTATCCCTTTTGGGTATAAACCCATGTTGCCACCGTGATACTATAGTTGGAATTATCACAGATATCCGACTTGCTAGGATTTTTGAAAAAACCTTGCTATCGGCATTTATAAGTGAAATTGGCCTATATGAAGCCGGATCTAAGGGAGGTTTATCCTTCTTTATAAATGCCATAATAGTCGATTCGGCCCAGGAAGGTGGGGTTTCTCCTTTCTGTGCTGTCATGAATGTTGTTAGTAAATCTTGTTTTATCAGATTTCTAAACATCCGATAAAATTCTAATGGAATTCCATCTGGACCCATGGCTTTTCCACTAGCAAGAGATAGAAGCACAGAATTTATCTCTTCCCAGGTAATATCCTGTTCTAAAAACTGAAACTGTTCCATAGAAAGTTTAGACACATTGTCATTTTGAATGAAATTTAGCATTGTTTCGCTAGTATGGTCTAAGAAATCTTGGGTGTATAACTTGAGGTAAAATTGTCGAAAGACCTCTAGGATTTCGTCAGTTTTAGTGTGTGTTAGGCCAAGCTCATCTTTAATTGCGCCAATAAAGGTTGATGCCATCTTTTGTCTGGTTCTTTTTGCCAAGATTTTGCCAGATTGTTCTCCGAACTCAAATATCTGTGCTCTCATGACTGCAGATTCTTCTGCTAGTTTAACTGCAAACACTTCATAAAGTTTTGCTTTATGAATAGCTAATGAGGATTTAATAGGTTCAATATTTTGACTGTTCTTTATAGCATTTATTAATTTCTGTTCCCAATCGCTAACTAGCTTGTATAACCGATCCATTTTGTCCCGGATACTTTTTTGTTTATTTATCGAATATGAAAGAGTCTCTCCTCTCACACCCGCTTTAAATGTATCCCATACAATTTTCGGGGGGGCAGTACCCCTATTAAATTCAAAAAATTCCGTAATCCAGTTACCCATATGTTCTATATATTTTGTATCCGCCAATAACTTTCGATCAAAAGACCACTGCCTTACATTGATGGTAGAATATGATGTTAGTTCTATCATGATTGGGTTATGGTCCGATATTACTTGGGGGAATATCTCAAATGTGACATTGTCGATGAGGGAGGCTTCAATAAAGAAATAATCTAGCCTCACCATCTTCTGATGAGGAGCAGAAAAAAAAGTATAATCTGGTGAGAGAGGATTCTTGGCAGATGCTACATCCAACAGACCATATTCTACTATTAAGCCTTTTAAAGCTTTATAAGTCTTTTTCTTCAAACCTGTATAGCCAGCACTGCCATAGAGATCCAGGCCCTTGTGTAGATGGATATTAAGATCACCACAGAATATCAGAGGAGATGGCCATTGAGCTACCTCTAAACTTAAAAAATTCAGACTTTCGGGATCATCTATATTAGGCGCATATATTGAGCAGATGGTATAGATTTTATTATGGATATTAATTTCTAGAATAATCCATCTGCCACATGGATCAGCCTTACTACGCTTAAGAGAACCCAAACCTCTTCTCATAAGTATAGCTACACCCTTTGTAGTGGTTCCTTGACGTGTACAATCCAGTAGATGCATGCCTAAATCACTAAAGCAGTGCCGGTCCTTCCAGGTCAAGTGTGATTCTTGTATACATAGCAGGTCTATTCGCATAGCCTGTATCATCTGTGCACAAATCCCCCTCTTCCTTTTGTTATTTAGCCCACACAGATTCCATGAGCAAATCCTCAATTTACCCAGCATATCCTTTCAAGAAGATAAAACCATAAGACAGAAAAAACAGAAAAAGCTATAATGCACATATTGCTTTCTTGACACTTCCAAAAGCATTTAAAGTTAAGACTCAACTTCAAAACAATTATCACATCAAACGTTGTAGTCTCTTCTTCCTTTTTAAGAGATTTGCTCTTCACCTGATCAAACTCGCACCCTTTCCCTCCCATTCCCCCCCTCTTGACCCCACCCCTCCCCCGTCCCCACCCCCACCCATGTAGAGGCAGAGGGACTACATAGTCCCTCATCATGATGATAATGTGAGATGCAACTTTATGGATCTCACTCACAGCAGACCATCAGAGTATACAAGATCCCCACTATCTAATAAAGAAAAAAAAACAAAGAAGGGAAAAACATTAGAAAATATACTAGAGAGCCTAGAAGCCTAAAAGTCTAAAAAAAAAGGAAAAAAATAGCCATGGGCGATCTTACCAAATGACTAATATCGCTATCTATGGCACTCTATACTGGTTGAATATTTCATGAGGGAGAGCTAAATTTGATCATGTTAAATCATATTAAATCATATTGATGCCAATAGCTCTTTAGCTGCTCCCTCTGTAGTTAAGAAATGTGTTTTCTCCTTAAAAATAACCTTTAATTTAGCAGGATTAAGAAGAAAAGCCTGTGCTCCCTTTGCTTGAAATGTTGGAATTAGTTGTCGCAGTTGCCATCTAAGTTGTACAGTAGAATGGCAATAGTCGGGGCGGACGAAGAACTCATGACCCTTCCCCCTGCGCTTTCTATCCGGTCTAGCTAAATCATAAATGGCTTCTCTTGCCAAAAAACTATTTAGACAAATAAGGATAGCCCTGGGTTTAGAATTAGAGCCACTTCTAGCATGTTTTTGAAAGGGGAATCGATGCGCCCTTTGAAGTTCTATATCCCACTTCCATTGTGTGAGCTCCGGAAAGGCTTCAGTAAACAATTCTACTACAAATTTTCTGATATCATTCCCCTCGCTAGCCTCAGGAATACCTAAAATTTGCAGGTTATTCCTGCGTGATCTATTGTCCAGGTCAACAAGCTTCCAATTGATGGCTGTAATTCACTATTAGAACATGCTACACCTATTCGAGCATTCCTACCTTATACTTACAATGCACCCTGCCCTTGGGCCTACCATAGGGGTGTCTAATATGAAGCAAAGGGAAGGTTTAGAGACTGGCAAGTGGGTGCACTTGGCTAAGTCGACATGGCAGTGCTAGACTGCACACAGGCCTTGCAATGGCAGGCCTGAGACACACTTTACAAGCTGCTTGTGTGGGTGGCACAACTTACAAGCCCTGGGCACACATGGTGCACTGTACTAGGGGCTGACAGATAAATCAATTACCCAATCATGTAATAACCAATTAGTACATCAATTTAACATAGGGAGCACTTGCACTGTGGCACTGATTAGCAGTGGCACAGTGCCCAAAGCATAAATCCAGCAAAAACATATGAATACAGAGGAGGCAATCAGAAAAAAATGGAAGGGAGACTCACACCAATGATGCCAGGTCTAACAATTTACCTCTGAAGCCCTGATGAGGAATAAATGATGCTCATTTCCATCATCATTCAATTAAATCGGAGGAGACAAAGAAGTTTAAACATTTTAGTTATTAACAGGTTTCTGAAATCTTGACGGCTAGGTACAAATTGAATCTTGAACAGTAAAGAAATCCAGCGCTTAGAAGCTAGAATGCAGAACTACTGACTCTCTGCTTTACAGTTCTGGTTCCTTGGCCTAGAACAGAAATCTGGATTCAGAAGGGAAGGAGCATGAATGATATTTATTCCTGACACAAATAATATTCTGGGTTAATGTTTATGAGCAAAACGGAACCCTCATTTTACATAAACCCTGCTGGTGTACGCTGCCCTTGCACTGTGGCACTGATTAGCAGTGGCACAGTGCCCAAAGTCTATAACCAGGAAAAACATATCAAAAAGGCAATCAGAAAAAATGGAAGGGAGACTCACGCCAATGATGCCAGGTCTAACACGTGTCCCCTCCAGCTGAAATGTGGAGAAAACTACCCTTCCCCTTGGGAGTACTCTTCCCTAAGGCGGAAAAATCTGGACAGACCATCAGTGTTGGTGTGTTCTGTACCAGGGCGTTGTTCCACCATAAAGTCCATACCCTGTAGGGAAATGGACCACCTCAACAACTTTGGGTTCTCACCCCTCATCTGCCTCAGCCATCTGAGGAGCCTGTGGTCAGTCTGAACCCAGAAGTGAGTCCCAAACAGGTATGGTCTCAACTTCTTCAGTGCCCAGACCACAGCAAATGCCTCACGCTCAATTGCACTCCACCTCTGTTCCCGTGGGAGTAACCTCGTACTGATGAAGGCTACAGGTTTGTCTAGGCACTCTTCATTAATCTGTGTTAGAATAGCCCCCACACCATGCCCTAAAGCGTCTGTTCGAACAATGAATTATTTTGAGAAGTTGGGCGCCTGAAGCACAGGTGCTGTGCACATGGCAGTCTTCAGAGCTTCAAAAACCTTCTGACAGGTTTCAGTCCAGTTCACTTTCTTGGGCTGCTTCCTGGAGGTCAGCTCAGTCAAGGGTGCAACAATGTTGCCATACCCCATTGACAAACCTTCTGTAGTACCCCGTGAGTCCTAAAAAGGCTCTCACATGTAGCTGAGTCTTTGGGGGTCCCCATGCCAGGATAGTATCAATCTTGGGTTATAGGGGCGCCACCTGGCCGCTTTCTACCTGGTGACCCAAGTACACAACGGAACCCTGCCCGATCTGGCACTTACTTGCCTTGATCGTGAGGCCTGCCTTGCACAGTGCCATCAACACTTCCCAGAGGTGCTGCAAGTGTTCTTCCCAACTGGCGCTGAACACAGCAATGTCATCCATGTAGGCGGCACTGAAATCCTCCAGCCCAGCCAACACCTGGTTGACCAACCTCTGAAAGGTGGCAGGGGCATTCTTCATCCCAAAGGGCATAACCCGGAATTGGTAGTGACCATCTGGTGTGGAGAAGGCTGACCTCTCTTTTGCCCCATCGGTCAAGGCGATCTGCCAGTACCCAGACGTCAAATCAAACGTGCTGAGGTACCGTGCAGCCCCTAACCAATCAATGAGCTCATCAGCTCTGGGGATGGGGTGTGCATCAGTCCTGGTGACTGAATTGAGCCCTCTGTAGTCCATACAGAACCGGAGTTCGGGTGTGGCACCCAGCGAGGCAGCCTTTGGGACCAAGACCACTGGGCTGGCCCAAGGACTGTTTGAGGACTCAATGACCCCTAAAGCAAACATCTTGGAGATTAATGTAAGCCCTAACCCCTTGTCAGTCACACTGTAAGCCTTGTGCTTGACAGGAAGACTGCCGCCGGTGTCCACATCATGGACGCACCACTCTGTGACACAAGGAACCAAAGAAAATAGATCAGAGAATTGCCCCAACAGCTGGCGACAATCTTGCTGCTGATCAGGGGTCAGTGTGGCAGAGAGGCTGACACCATCGACTGACCCATCTTGCTCTGTTGCAGACAGGAGGTCAGGCTCGGTTTCCTCCTCCATTCCACCATCTGTCACTAGGAGCATGCCCACTTCAGACCTTTCTAAGTGGGGGTTTAGGCAGTTAACATGCAGGACCTGCAAGGGGTTCCTGGGAGACTGCAAGTTCACCAGATAGGTGACATCACTCTTGCTCTCCCCCACCTCATATTGACCGGTCCACCTGTCCTGGAGTGCACAAAGTTCCCCAGGGGCCATGACCCAAACTGTCTTACAAGGCTGAAGCTCAATCAGAGTGGCATTCTGATCATACCACCGCTTTATTCCCTCCTGGCAGGCTTCCAGATTCGCCTGAGCGAGATCTCTGAAACGCCGAGTCTGGTTCCTGAAGGCCAGCATGTAGAAATCGAATCCTGACCCGGAAGGACTGTAAAGACGAAGCCATCCCAGACATCAGACAGAATAAGGTTTTCAGAAATAAAACTCCTGTTAACAAGAAGAGTTCTTTTTATCTGGTTCAGCCATTAATACCCAACAACTTTTTAAAGGTAATAATATAAACTCTAAAAAGGAACTTGGCCATTGAAGACGCTAAGGGAAATTGCACATTGAAAACTCTCCTACCAGACAGAAGCAGCTAACGTGATCTTATTAAGGGGACCACCTACACATATCCAGAGCGCCAACGCCAGTAACATAGGAAAGGCCACATCGGATTCGTGAAGGATAGATACGTATAAACAGTTAAAGAACACGCTGCAGAAACAAAACTTGTCCCATGGTACCTTGACACCAACTTTAATAAGTGAATCTTGAGAAAACCACAAAGTCCAAATAATTAAGCCACGGGCATGACATTAAAGATCAGAGCAGAATTCCTGACGAAGGCGACCGCCGAAACGCGTAGAAGGAATTAACTCTGCGTTGATATGATATTTTGAACAGGAATGATGTTTTTTATATAATTCGGATTTTATGTGAAACTACTTAAATGTTTTGTATATGTAAATGTCTTTTTGTAAACAAAATAACCAAAATAGATAAAAAAGATAAAATAAGGAGATAGAAAAAGAGATACGTAAGGAAAAAAGAACATCAAAGATTCGTAAAAAATAAATAACATCAAATAAGACCTTTTTGAGTGGAAAATGAATCATTCCTTTCATGTCTAATATACTCAGAAGCAATTAGTACACAGAACCCGGTGTGTTCTAGTCTTTTCAAAATACAGCATGTAGATATATACATCCTGGGGAGGTTTCCTGGGAAATTGCTCCCAGCCTTCCTTGACCAACTCTAAGGTCCTCTTACCGGGTGACCATACAAAGGCTCAAAGGCACCTCTCGGTAGGCAAACAGAAGGCATGGCAAGAGGACATCCCACTTACACCTCATTGGTTCCTCAAGACCCATGATCATGCCTTAAGGGTCCAGTTGAATCTTTCAACCAGCCCATTACCTTGTGGATGGTAAGGAGTGGTGAACTTGTAGGTAACACCACACTCCTTCTACAGAGACTTCATATAATTAGAAATGAAGTTTGTAACTCGGTGAAACACAACCTCTCTGGGGAACACCACACGGGAGGAGATCCCCATCAGTGCACGTCACACCACGGGGGCCGTCACTGTCCTGAGTGAAATGGCTTCCGGGTACCCAGGTACCGGGTAGCATGGTCCACCAAGACCACGATAAACCTGTTGCCCATGGCTGTCTCGGGATCCAGTGGCACCACAATGTCAATCCCCACCTGTTCAAAGGGGGTACTGACTATAGGAAAAGGTTAGAGAGGGGCCTTGTGCCTCCTCCCACTCTTCCCACTTGCCTAGCAAGTTTGACAGGTCCTACAATGAGTTATGTTATGTTATGGGATCTTATATAGCGCATGGCTACCCCAGCGACGGGGCGTCCCAGCGCTTGCAGACATGTCAGATCCAGGAAGGTACAGGAGGTGCTAGATGGATGCAAACAACCAAGTTTTTATAAGTTTTCGAAATTGCAGATGATTTAGAGTAGCCCGAGCTTTAGGGGGGATAGAATTCCAGAGCTTAGGGGCCAGATACCTGAAGGAGCGGCCACCAGCTCTGCTCCTCCGAATTCTGACAGTACAGGCCAGTGAGAGGTCCGCTGAGCGGAGTGCACGCGTGGGAGTATAGAAAGAGCACAGTCCTTGCAGAGTATGGGGGCCAACATTGTACAGGATTTTATGGGTAAGGCAGAGGGTTTTAAAGTGAATGCGCTGTTGTATAGGGAGCCAGTGTAGTCGACGAAGAAGGGGGGACGTGTGGCAGGTTTTAGGTAGAGCAAATAGAACGCGGGCGGCAGCGTTCTGTGCTCTTTGCAACCTATTTATTGCAGTCTTGTTAGATCCTAGCATGAGGGCATTGCAATAGTCCAGGTGAGATAAAACTAAAGCCTGGACTATGATCTGGCGAGTGGTAGGCTCAAAAAAACCCAGAATGGGTTTAAGAGAGCGAAGACGCCCAAAGCAGGTGCCTGCCACTTTTTGAGCATGAGACTCCAAGTTGAGTGTATTGTCCAATAACACCCCCAAGTTTTTTACTGACTCCTTGGGTATAGGAGCAGGTCCCAGCGCCAGAGGCCACCAGTGCTCTTCCCAAGTCTGCGTGCCATTGCCAAACAGGAGAACCTCTGTTTTGGAGGCATTAAGCTGAAGGCAGTTGTTAGATAGCCACCTTGAGATCGCCAGAATGTCTTCCTGGAATTTAATTTGGTCCTCCACATTGTTGTTGGAGAAGTTGAAAATAAGTTGCGTGTCGTCCGCATAAGATGTTAGTAAGATCTTACGTTCCCGGGCCAACAAGGCCAGGGGGCGGACGTACACATTAAACAATGTGGGACTGAGCGCAGACCCCTGAGGCACTCCACATTCAAGAGGGAGCTTGCTGGATGAGTACGGCGGGGCGTGCACCTGGAAGGAGCGATCAGATAAAAAAGACGCAAACCAATCCAGGGCCGTTTCCCTGACTCCGATCTCCCATAGTCTCTCAAGTAGTATCTTGTGGGAGACCGTGTCGAAGGCCGCACTCAAGTCCAGCAGAACCAAGATAGAGGTTGCGCCCGTATCCAGGGAGGCCCTTAGATGTTCTGTAACTGTTAACAGGGCAGACTCCGTACTATGATTAGCACGGAAGCCATGCTGGGACTCATCAAGGATCCCATTGGACTCTAAGTAGGCAGTCAGAATGGAATTGATATGTGCTTCCGCTACTTTCGCAAGATAGGGAAGCAGCGAGATAGGTCGAAAACTGTCTGGCCTTGAGGGATCCAAAGTAGGTTTTTTTAAGAGGGGTAGTACTTTGGCATGTTTCCAGGATTTGGGAACCTCGGCTTGCTGTAAAGATCGATTAATCAGCTCCCGCCCTTCCTGCAGAACAGAATCATGAAGTGCTCTGAACAGATCCGGCTTAATGGGATCATCCGGAGAGCCTGATTTTACTCTTAAGGCTAGGTGTTCCATCCCTGACTGATCTATAGATGGGAAACTCAGGAGGGAGTAAGGAGGGTCAGAAATGACTTTGCCAGGATTAGAGGACCCCAGCGGGCTGTCCAGTTGTAAAGAGTCATATATCCCTTTAACTTTGTTTATAAAGAAGCCAGAAAGTTCTTCGCACTGTGCGTCAGACACTATCAGATTACCTGTGCCTCCCGGGGCTTTAGTCATGTATTTTACCAGGGAAAAAATCGTTTTGGAGCGATTTGTGCTTGAAATGATTAGGTCAGTATAGTAACTGGCTTTAGTTTTCTTTATAAGCTTATGATAAGCTTTAGTGGCCATTCTGAATTTAGTTTTAGCTAGGGGATCATACGATCGTCTCCAGGTACGTTCTAGGAGCTTACAGTGTTTTTTAGTTTCCGTAAGAGTCTCCGAGTACCAGGGGTGGGTCTGAACTCGCCTAGGTCTGGAGTATTTCATGGGGATAAAATGGTCTAGAGAGTTATTTATCCACTCTCTGTAAGCATAATCTGCTTCATCCATGTTACCTGACCACACAGGACGGGTCTGGTTAAGCCTAGCTTCAAACTGAACTTTATCTAGGTTGTTCCAGGGACGCCTCCGAAAAGAGGGAGGAGGGATCTCCCTACCACTGACTGGAATCCTAACTGAAACGGACACCAAAAAGTGGTCAGTCCAGCTAAGAGGGCTAGGGGATTCTGCTGTAACTTCCTCAATATTAGTAAAAACTGGATCAAGGAGATGGCCTGCCTGATGAGAGGGTCCTACAATCAGTTGGCGAAGCTGACAAGCTTCTAGGTCGCCAAGAAACTTTGATATATTGGGGGAGTCTTGACGCTCGAGGTGAAGATTGAAATCACCAAAGATACTAAAGTTAGCTGATTGAAGCGCCAGTGACGAAGAAGTTGCTAATAGCGACTCTTGAAATGCACTTGCTGATCCTGGGGGATGGTATACAAGGAGCCCTGTAAGAGTGAAAGTATCAGAGACTTTTATCTTAAATAGTGCGCATTCGCTATTAGATAAGCTAATGGCCTTAAGGGTGCAAGTGTATTTAGACTTGTAAATCACCCCTAGTCCGCCACCCCTACCGATAGGTCTGTTTTGAACACATATATGATATTCAGGGGGGAGGGCTAGAGCTAGGGTAGCCGTAGAATCCTCAGAAAGCCATGTTTCTGTCAAAAACAGAACATCAGGCCTTTCATCTAGGAGGAGCTCATGAACGTCCTCATGGTGCTTTACCAAAGACCTGCAATTAAGACTTAGTATATGAAGCTTGGAAAAGCTGGTGGGCGCTAGGGTTGAACAAGATAGTGGAGAGCAAGCCTCAGAAGCCTTAAATCCGCAATGAATGCAGTTTATGGTAGAGGACCCAGGGTGGCAAGCATGCGCCAGACACTTAATCTGAGGTCTAAGAGCAAGCAGCTCATCCCTGGCATAGGGCGCCATCAAAAATCGACAATCAGGGATCTGGGCGACAGGCGACGGACCAGCGCGGACGGGCGCAGACGGGCTCGCCTTTGGCGAGCCTTCGGCGACCTGCCGCGCGAGTCCGCTGCGCGTGAGGTAGAGTCTCCGCCTAAATAGGCACCGGTCCCGCCTCTGGCGATAGAGTTACACCCTCGGGGGCCGTGCAGCAAGGTCAGGTACGCCCTCCACACAATCGGCACAAGCCGTGGTGGAACGGGGCGGCGACCTGGAGGAAACAGAAGTAAGTGCGAGTATGATTATCTCGGGAAGCGCTAATGAGGAGTTTTAAAACACATAACAATTTGCCAAACACATTTAAAAACAAAGGAGCAGAGTATCTGAACTCTTCCGCATCTGGGGCCAATAAAAGTAGGAGACAAGCCTTTCATAGATCTTGTTCTGCCCCAAATGACCAGCTAAAGGAACATCATGAGTCAAACCCAGTAGGAAGGCTCTGAAGCGCTGGGGTACCACCAGCACACGGGCTGACCCAGGCTCAGCAACCTTAGGCTCGCTATACAGGAGACCACCATGTAATAAAGTTTCATCTGAATGGATTATTAACACAATCCTACCCAACGAAAGAATATAAACTAAGCAGATCCTGGAATAAAATAAACCCAGAGTCCTTTGCGGCCAATTACACTCCGCCTTCTCTCTTCGAAACAACAAAAGTCAACCAGGCTGCCAAAAAATTTGACCTCGCAATTAGTACATCCCTGGACATTAGTGCCCCAAAGAAAACAACTAAATGCCTGAAGAAACTATCCCCTTGGTACACCCCTGGCCTAAAAAGTGAAAAACTCATCGTAAGGAAGGCAGAACGCAAATGGAGACATACAAAAGAAAATATGGATAGACACCACTATAAAACCTTACACCACCACTACATGGAAAGCATAGCGAAAACCAAAAGAACATATTTAGGAAACCGCATTAACCAAGCAGCAAACTCCCATAAGGACCTATGTAAGATCGTGAAGAAATTCACTAATCCCCCTTCCAGTTTGCCATCCCAAACCGCCTCCCAGGAATGGGTTGACTCACTCTCAGATTTCTTTATCACTAAAAAACATGATATACGTAATGCTTTCCCTCCAACAAACAACACTCTACCACAGGATAAACCAGTAACATCTCTCCCTAGCCCTGTTAACTGCTTAAAAAATGTCAAGGCAATAACAGAGGAAAACACCTCGGCAACACTTAGAAAGATACAATCCGGTTCACCAGCGGATCCAGGGTCCCCACAAATCCTATCTAAAATTGAAAAAAGTCTCATCCCTAACCTAACCAAAATCCTAAACCTATCACTAGTGCAGTCCACAGTTCCTTCTCACTGGAAGGAAGCCGTGGTTAGGCCAATCATGAAAAAACCATCTGCTGACCCCAAACAACTATCGAACTACAGGCCTATCTCACTGCTCCCCCTGTTTGGGAAAGTAATAGAGTCAATGATCAATAAGCAATTATCAAATCATTTAGAAAACAACAAAATCCTCGACCCGTCGCAATCAGGCTTCCGATCCCATCACAGCACGGAAACGGCCCTAGTTTAGATTGCCGGCAGTCATTGGGAGGGTCACACGCCGGTAGAGCCTACCTCCTGTTTGCCGAGGCTCCACTGAGGCGTGCAATGTGCTCATCTTGACCGAGGGGCGGCCGGGCTTTGCTCCGCCGCTACAGCGCTCCACCCTGTACTTCCGGCTGGCCGGGCTTGGCTCTGCCGGTCGGGAGCCTGTGCAACTACAGCCCCCAGCAGCCCTGTGGACAGGACGCCTCCCCCATCGTCAGCGCACAGCGCCAGGAGGCGCATAAAGCAGATACCACTATCGAGGATCAGGTGGCAGTCATTGGGAGGGTCACACGCCGGTAAAGCCTACCTCCTGTTTGCCGAGGCTCCACTGAGGCGTGCAACGTGCTCATCTTGACCGAGGGGCGGCCGGGCTTTGCTCCGCCGCTACAGCGCTCCACCCTGTACTTCCGGCTGGCCGGGCTTGGCTCCGCCGGTCGGGAGCCTGTGCAACTACAGCCCCCAGCAGCCCTGTGGACAGGACGCCTCCCCCATCGTCAGCGCACAGCGCCAGGAGGGGCATAAAGCAGATACCACTTCCTCGTCCCGCGAGGACGCGCGCGGGACGCGCCGGGCTAAGCCCGGGCAAAGGGCGCGCCCTCTGAGACCTAAAGAGACTGGGCTGGGCCTCCCCCCTTGATTTTTTCCCCTTGGCCATTAAGGTAACTCTCTTGTACGTTTGACTGTTAAGAGTAGCAGCTGGTAATAGTCCTGATGGAGGGTAAAAGTAAAAGTAGAGTGGTGGTAAAAAAAACTCCCATGCATACACGTTCGGTTACAAGAAAACAAACATTGGTACCATCCCCTTTACCCACCCTAACTGCTATTGATAGAATGCTACAGCAAACTATTGGGGTTGTGGTTAATGCCATTGAGAACACGGAGAGAAGACTCTCACTGCCAGCTAGCATGTGTTTAATAACTCAATCGCCAAAAGTGGTTAGCACATTAGTTGATATTACAAATGAAACATCATTATCTCATGATTCCCTTTTGTTACAATCTTTTGCAGGTCTACCTAGGAATGACCAAAATCAATTTGTTGTACCTCAACATTTAGAACCATCTATTACCTGTGTCAGGGATAACAGACTGTCATTAACACCTGACTTGACAATAAGTGTCATACCGCAGCCTACAATCCAGAATGACGCGTCTAATGACCTGGGGGATTTAGATGGTTGTGTTATCAATGGCATTACCCCCACTGTTGAAACGAGTGATATCAGTTTGGTAAGCAGCGAAACTGATTGTGGGTCTGTTCAGCCTAAAAGGAAATCCACTTTTGGTAGGAAGAGGCTGATAATCAGTAAGCAGGGTAAGGCATTTAGATGCAAAAAGAAGAGAGCGGTACAAACTCATGTAGACCGTGAGAGGGAGGGTGAGAAACATCAAAACAGTGGAAACATGTACCCAGAGGAAGCACTAATTCCAACTAGTGTTGAGGGACTGATGCAATTTTTGGAAAAAACGATAATAACCCACATTGCACCAGTGACAGAAACCCTAGAAATCCTTATTAAAAAAGTTGAGAACTTAGAAAAATTGGGTATAGCCAACCTGGATGTCTTAGAACAACTGGGTACACAGTTTAGGCCCCCCACAATTAATGTGCCACGCGGAAAATTGACCAAAAATACACCAAGTATAGTAAACAGAACCTCTACTGTGACTGCCCCGGCGGTGAACTCTGCAGCTACTATAAGTGGCAGCAAGAGGCCAGTGACACAACAAATGGGCTGAAAGACGCAGGTGGTCAGAAGAATATAGGCGATCATGTTTATAATAATAAGAATCCGCCAGTACCCAGGCGTCACAATAATAATATCATTCCGACCACAATTAATTTACCACCGGAATGTAGACCATACGTGTCGATCCTTGCTAATGTACCCAAATTACAGCCTACCCAATTTGAAAATCAGGAAACCTTAAAAAATAAAACCCTGCACTGGTTGGTGAAAAACTGTGGCTTCCCAATACGTGGGGCCAGTGAGATCATTTCTACTCAGAAGATAGGATGGGTGGGACCAAATAAAAAGGAGATAAATGGGGATTGCATAGTTATAAATTACAGGACTACAGAATGGGCGAGAGATTCGATATTACACGCACCCATGCCATCTAATCAGGAATATAACACCACCTTATTCCCGCTTGATTACTTTTATAGGGATCAGTCAGGAAGGCAAATTACCCCGCACCCATTTCAGCACCCAAGAGCTGTACATATTAACCATCCAAATGTTCCCCCCATTCCGGCCCCACTGCTCAATATATATGATAATTTTGCAGTCCCAACTTACAACAGATTCCAGGTGTTCAACTCATTAGAGGAGAATGATTGACTGAATGCATCATCTATGGTCGCACAACCTGAGATCATTGTATTTGGTGACACAGTAACTTTGGCAAAAGAGTTGGGGGGCCAATGTTGTGTAAGAGCTGAAGCGGAGCAAAATTTAAACGTGACCAGCAACGAATTAAACAATGATAATGATGTAACTCTGACGACTGTCAATGCTTTACAAATCACCAATACGAAACCAAGTATCGAAACATCATTATTATTTAATCACTCTGAAGACACAAGAGACAATCATGTTGATTCCCTTGTAATTACCACCTGGAATATAGCAGGAATTGCTGCTAAACTAAATACACCGTTCTGGGACAACTTTATTAAACAAGGTTATGACATAATCTGTTTACAAGAGACGTGGCACAGAGAACAAATACAAGTTGATGGTTACACCTCTTACAGCGTGACAGCAGTAGCCTCTAAGGCTGGCAGAGCAAAGGGGGGTCTACTGACATTGGTTTCTACAAAACTAACGGAATTCAATGATGGAGGATATATGGTGGTGGGTGAGCACGCCTCAGTTTTGCGCCTAATACACAGCAAAGGCAGGGATTTAATTATTGTGAACTTTATAACAATATTGTGGGCCCTAATCGGGATAAGATCGTCCTTGATGTTGAGTGTGCAATAGAAGCAGCAATTGCGCACTCAAATAATAGAACTGTGATACTATGGGCAGGAGATTTTAACATCAAAGCATGTAGTCAAGCAAGAAAGGGGATCTGTGGACATCGTGAAGAGTATCCGGGTGGTGATAATATCTTCTTTAACCATTTCCCACACAGTAACTATGGTAGTGCACTGAACAATCTGGTAGCTAAATTAAATCCGGAGCTACTAGAATGTATAAAGAATAAAGAAAACGAAAAGTGTCCCACGTTTAGAGGGAGGGACGCCCACTTTAATATCGATCATATTTTGGTGACTAATGGCACTGTTTACTCCAACGTCTGGGTAATAGAGCAGCCCGTGAGTGACCATAATAGTATCTCAGTGGAACTAATGGGCTGGGGCCCAAAAACAACAGTATATGGCAGGCCCGTCCAAGGGATCACGGCCGAGAGACCAAACGGCATGAGGATCAAATGGACCAAGATAGACCCCAATAAACTGACGAAGGATATTATTTGTAAATGTAATATAGAGATTGAATATTGCTTAGCACCAACTGTGACCGCGCCCACCTTACTCTCCAATTTTTTAAAAATAACAAGTACCGTTGAGAATTCTTTGGCCCTAAGAAATAGAAAGCCTAAAAGAATTAAAACTGTGTGGTTTGATAAACATTGTGCCCAGGCTTTAAAAAATCTAAAAATAGCGCTGGATGATAAACCAAGAGACAAAGAAAGAGTTAGAGAAGAACAAATTAATTATAAATCAGCTTTGGTATCTAGGAAAAAAGAGTTGCAAAACGAAGCTTGGTATAAACTAGATAGGGATGCTGAAACTAAAGATCATAAACTATTTTGGGAAATTATTAATGGTCCCTTTTTAAAGAATGATAATATTCCCGAAGTTAGTTCTCATGTTAGCTGCCACGCCTGGATTGCTCACTTTTCAGAGATTTTTAACTCTGATCTTAATCTAGATGGGTTCGCTTTTTAATGCAGATACATTATTATGCCTTAAATGGCAGAAAATGCATCTATTTTTAACCTTGGAGGAAGTTACAGAGGCAATCAAAAATAGTAAGGGGGGTAAAGCACCTGGGCCTGATAGGGTACCCATGGACTTTTACAAACATGAAATAATCCTATGGGCCCCAAT
This sequence comes from Lissotriton vulgaris, assembly GCF_964263255.1. Classification (NCBI taxonomy): domain Eukaryota; kingdom Metazoa; phylum Chordata; class Amphibia; order Caudata; family Salamandridae; genus Lissotriton; species Lissotriton vulgaris. The sequence goes on from NC_141685.1 coordinate 140,701,761, forward strand.
TTTAACACGTTATTTTAATGCTGCAGTGGAAGATACTTTGCCACTGACATGGGATCAGTCAATTATTGTACCCCTCCATAAAAAAGGATCTAGGTCCGAGGCCTGAAACTATCCACCCATCTCACTTTTGGACTCAACAGTTAAAATCCTTAGTCCAGTCCTATTAGTGAGATTGGAAGCCTGGGCTGAGGAAAAAAACATCTTATCCCCAATCCAGTATGGGTTTCGTAGGGGGATGGGTACAATGGAGCAGTTCGTGAACCTGGAACTCATAGTCGGCAAGTACACTAAAGCCAAAGCTGGTAACCTTTACCTGTGCTTTGCCGACTTGAGTACAGCATTTGATCTGGTGGAACATGCACTGCTCTGGCCTACTTTACTGGAGATGGGCGCCCCCACTGAAGTTATCCATCTGCTTGCCCGGCTGTATAACAATCTGTCAAGCAAAGTGAGATTCGGAATAGATGGTGAATGTACCCCGTTTTTTAAGATCAAGAGAGGTATTCGGCAAGGATGCGTACTTGCCCCCCTACTGTTTTCGCTTTTTATTAATCAGGTCGATCACATTTTAAGACAGACTAATGCAGATGCACCCACCATTAATGGTAACCCAATCCCAATCCTTTTATGTGCGGATGACGCGGTCCTCCTTTCTAGGACACATAATGGACTGCAACATCTAATTAATCAATTCCATCTTTTCATTGAAAATAGGAAGTTGAAAGTTAATAAAGGGAAGACGGTTACAATGGTATGTGGTAAGAAACTGAGAAAATGTAAGCCCTTCTTTTTAGAAGGGGAGAGATTAGAATCTGTCAGTAGTTTCTGTTATTTGGGTATCACCTTTTCAGGAGATGGGAGATGGGTTAATGAACAAAAAAGTGTCCTATTTAAAATGGTTAGGAATACAAGTTGTATTTTTAGATTTGCTGCACAATTAGGGGGACGTAGAATTCATGAAATGTTATCTATATTTAATGCAAGATGTATATCTTCAGCCATATATGGAGCCGGAGTATGGGGATATGATGCCCAGAGTGCCAAACTGATTCAACGGGAGGAAAATGTGTTTTTAAAACGTTTAATTAGTGCACCAGCTAAGGCTTCAACTGAACTAAACAAAAAAAAAAGAACGTCACAAATGCCAGTACTAGACATCACTTAAACTTATTAAAGCCGACCTTTACGAAAATGAAACATATAGGTCCGTCTGTTGATTTATGTCACTAGTTTTTTCATTAATTTACTCACTAGTGGAATAATATTTTTGTCAACACTTCTGTTTTTTTTGGGTTTGCATATGTACAAATATAATACATTTAGACAAGATGGATACAAAACACAATATACAAATATACAAATTTACATCACATCCAACTCCCACACTCATACATCCACAGTCATACAAAAAATGTGCACTTAAAACCTAATGTCAATGATAAATTCTCTATACATGTAAATGACAACGGTTTTTTCAATTGTTTTTACAAATCTCAACAGTTCTTTTCTCAGAAGTTATCAACAGTTTCCGTAACTTAGACTAAGTATTTACAATTGACAAAAGGGTAACAAAAACCGGTCGACGCGTTTCGAACCCCCCTAATGCGGGGTTCTCCTCAGGACCAACACGTTCTATAAAATAAACAGAAATTCCTGTCAGTATAGTATCTCAATATCCAAAGTATTAACTTCAATTCTACCACCTGGCAGAACCTACATCCTACCTGAATCACTTGGGAGACAATCAGATTCCAAATGAATTGAATGAGAAACAAGGTGCTCTAGACAAAGAGAGACAACAACACTGTCTTAACATACAGCCTCAAGTGCAAGTTATGGTTTGAACAAAAGGGGTTTGTTTTGACTAAGAGAAGGCTCACCTTAGTTAGTAGAGCTGCGGTGAAATCTGGGGGGAGAGAGTTTTCGTAAAGGTCGGCTTTAATAAGTTTAAGTGATGTCCAGTACTGGCATTTGTGACGTTCTTTTGATTGATTAGGCTTAGCCTTGCTGGTTTCTCAGCCACGACCCTGTGTCGTTTTGTTGTTCAACTGAACTAACACACAGGGAACTTAATATGAATCATGTTAATGATTTCATTGTTTTACGTCCTCTGTCCCTTTGGCGCTCAATTTGGGCAAAAGAGGAGACAAAGTTCACCCAGGATGTAATTAATGACTGTATTAAACTTGATCGTCGATCAACTATTCCCTGGTTAAGTCATATACAACATTGGTACAAGTCACTTTATGGCCTAAACATTTTCAAAGATCCTGTAACTAATTTTGTACCATCGAAGCGGGAGCTTAAAATCTTATTCCTTAAACATACAGCTGGGATTAGAGCGGAAAAATATGCAAAACAAAGTACGTTCAATCTATCTGGAATATAATATTAATGAAGGCTTCCAAATTTATCTTAGTATTGTTAGTACTAACTCTCACCGTTTTGTATTGACCCGTCTCCGTTTGGGAATTGTGCACCACCTTGTGGCCTTTCCCGTGGTTAAGAAACCCGCCACCTGTCTGTGTCCTTGTGACGGTAAATCCAAACAGAACATTTGTCATTTTATGTTATCCTGTAACTTTTATACCTTTTATAGAAAATTTTATTTGAAACCCATCTTTTTAAAATATAATACGCGTGGTATACAAAAAGCGATGCAACTGATGTTCAATCTAGGGACCCCAGATGTATGTTTCCATGTGGCCACTTATATTTTAAAATGTATTTCTGCAAGAAAGTCAATTATTATATGAATTTATTCAATAATGCTTTATCATTTTTAAGTACTTGAAATCAGTGCTGCTAAACGTATTGTGTATTTTTGGTTGGATGTTATTGACACCATGCACTTTATCATGCTAATTTGCACATATATGAATATTGTATAATCGCTGCTATCGTTTCTGTTGAGCACTGAAAGAAGGCCATAGCACTTGCACTTTATTATGACGTTGCTTAGACCTTTTAAGCCTGTGGTATTGTGCTGCTAAATGCACATTGCACTTTAGGAACGATGGAATTAACACTTGCACTTTATCAGGCTACTTTGAACATATATTAATATCAGATGAGTGCTGCTATATTGTAGTGTACGTAGAAATAACTTTATAATTATTTGTGTTTTACTTTTAATAAAATTTTGTACATATTTTAGCAGAAACATGTTTCTAAAAACCTGATATATATGTATGTTGTTTTGTTACTATGTCTGTTGCTATATGGTTGTATTTTTACATACCGAATAAATCATCTTTTGACTTGACTTGACTTGACTTGAGATTGCCGATAACATCAGGCTCTCTCTAGAGGCTAGACAGTCCGCCATCCTAATCCTGTCAGATCTATCGGCGGCCTTCGACACCATATCTCTTACCATCCCTCTGGAGCGCCTTAGGGAATGTGGTGTTGAGGGCCCCGCTTTACAGTGGATTAAAAGCTATCTCTCAGACCGTTCTTTCAAGGTTAAAATTGATGGATTCTCTTCCAAAAGTCAGACTATCGACAAGGGCGTCCCCCAGGGATCAATCTTAAGCCCTACCCTTTTTAACCTATATATGTCACCTTTGGCTAAAATAATCAGAGCACATGGTTTCGATACATACTGTGTCTTACGCCAACGACATACAGCTATTGATTACTCTGGGCCCGATCATATCAATACTCAGCACAGCTTTATACAGTGCATGATAACCATAAATGACTGGATGTCCAAAAATCATCTCCTGCTCAATGCGAGCAAGACAGAGATCCTGCTCTTTGGTGATGCCCAAAACATTTGGTCTCATAACTGGTGGCCACCCTCATTTGGATCATGCCCCTCACCCAAGTTAGCTGTCTGCAACCTAGGAGTTATAATGGACTAAGCCTTGTGGTTTACCTCAAAAACTCCAAGAAAACCTGCTGCACCCTCAAGAAAGCCTGGCGCCACGACCAGACAGCAGAACACATGATCGCCCTCAAGAACGCCACCCGCAAACACCATCAGCTGATCCGCACCACCAAGAAGACAACATTCAAAGAACGACTGGACAACAACACCCACAGCAGCAAGGAACTCTTCAGCATCATTAAAGAGCTCTCCAACCCCAGCGCCTGCAACAACGACCTCACACCCTCGCAAGACCTCTGCGACTCACTCGCCTCGTTCTTCCATCGCAAGATCACCGACATAAACAACATCTTCGGCGCGCTGACCACGCACCCAGCCACCGAACCAGCGCACCCCACCACCACCCTCTGCACCTGGACCCCTGTCAGGACCGAAGACACCACCCGCCTGATGAACACCATCCACTCCGGCTCCCCTACCGACCCTTGCCCACACCACATCTTCAACAAAGCCGACTCCATCATCGCACCCCAACTCCAGAACATCAATCAACAGCTCCTTCGCATCCGCCACCTTCCCGGAGAGCTGGAAACATGCAGAGATCAGCGCCCTCCTGAAGAAACCCACCACGGACCCCACAGACCTGAAGAACTTCCGCCCCATCTCGCTCCTCCCCTTTTCACTCAAAGTCATAGAGAAGACATCAATAGACAACTCTCCGCCTTCCTCGAGACCAACGGATCCCTCGACCCCTCTCAGTCTGGTTTCTGAGCAAACCACAGCACCGAGACCGCCCTCATCGCAGCCACTGACAACATCAGGTCCCTGCTCGACAACGGGGAAACAGCTGCCCTCATCCTCCGGGACCTCTCAGCAGCCTTCGACACCCTATGCCACCGCACCCTGATACAGCACCTCAGCAACACCAGAATCCAAGGAGCGGCCCTGGAGTGGATCATCTTGTTCCTCGACGGAAGAACCCAGAGAGTCCGTTTCCCCTGTTCCGATCCGCGGCCACCGAAGTCATCTGCGGCGTACCGCAAGGATCCTCACTCAGCCCCACCCTCTTCAACGTCTACATGAGCCCTCTTGCAGCCATCGCACGCCAACACAACCTCAACATCATCTCCTATGCCGACGACACCCAGCTGATCCTCTCCCTCACCAGCGACCCCGCCACCGCCAAAGCCAACCTCCAGGAAGGAATGAAAGACGCCGCAGAATGGATGAAGATCAGCCATCTGAAACTGAACTCAGACAAGACGGACGTCCTCATCCTCGGACCATCCCCCTCCGCCTGGGACGACTCCTGGTGGCCCCCTGCTCTGGACACCGTACCCAAGCCAACGGACCACGCACGCAACCTGGGCTTCATCCTGGACTCCTCCCTCACGATGACCAAGCAAGTCAACGCCGTCTCGTCATCCTGCTTCAACACCCTACGCATGCTCCGCAAGATCTTCCGATGGATCCCCACTAAAACCAGGAAGACGGTCACTCAGGCCCTCGTCACCAGCCATCTGGACTACGGGAACACCCTCTACGCTGGAACCACAGCCAAACTCCAGAAAAGACTCCAGCGCATTCAGAACGCCTCAGCACGACTCGTCCTGGACATCCCTCGCCACAGCCACATCTCTGCCCACCTGAAAGACCTGCACTTTGCTCCCCGTCAACAAGAGGATCACGTTCAGACTCCTCACCCACGCACACAAGGCTCTCCATGACACGGGTCCGAAGTACCTCAACAGCCACCTCACATTCTACACACCCACCCGCCAGCTCCCATCCACCAGCCTTGCCCTCGCCTCCGGCCCACGAATCCGCAGATCCACCGTCGGAGGAAGATCCTTCTCCTACCTGGCAGCCAAGACCTGGAACTCCCTCCCCACTCACCTACGGCTGACCCGGGACCATCTCTCCTTCAGGAAACACCTCAAGACATGGCTGTTTGAGCAGTAACGACCCCCCCCCCCCTCAGCGCCTTGAGACCCTACGGGTGAGTAGCGCGCTATACAAATTCTGATGATTGATTGACAACAAACTCTCAATGGCCGACTGTTGGACTTGGCCCTTCTGGCAGGTTCACCCCTAAACTTTTTGCTTTTAATAGTGACCTGGTGATGGTGATTTTTGGGTTCTGCGCACTTTCACTGTGTCCCAGTGGAAAGTGCGTGCGCACTTTGAGTGCATGTGGCGAGATAGGCCTGCCCTCCCATAGGAATGCATGGGAATGTCTGTGTCCCTGGTAGTTCCTGATGCGTGGGGTGTACAGGCTCGAGTCTGGTATGCGCGGACTCGTGTGATTGAATGCTGCGAAATGATGTATGCGGCATGAATGTGTCTAGTGTGGAAGTGCCACTTCTAGACATGGCTGTGTGTGTGCTGTGAAGGTGCTGGCGTGTGATTGGCTGGAGCTGACTGGGATGCCAGGCTCTATGAGTCATGATGGGTCTGCCCGGTGGTGAGTGTGGAGATTAGCATGCTGATGGCTGGGGAGGAGTGCACCGGTGTCCTGAATGGGGCTGGGCTTTCCCCACACAATGCTGGCTCCGCCCCCTGTGGTGTGTCTAACGACCCTAGCCTCCCTAGTGAATGAAAAGGGTGGTTGAGCCCATCAAGGGTGCTCCAAAACCAGCTGCGACTGGTTTCTCCCCCACCCTGCACCTACAGACAAAGGGTTTTTCAGTATAAGAAGGGGCTGTGTCCCCATGAATGTTGTTCTCTTCCAGGATCCTGAGGGGGCTGCTGCTGTGGCTGGGCAGTAGGACCGCCACTTGGACTGCCTCCCTGACTGGAGGCCCAGTGAGCTGGCTCTGGGCCCAGCCTTGCCCCCTGCCCACCTGAAGAACTTTGCTGGAGCCCTATTTTGCTTTATTTTCCTCTAAAGCGCCTGGGAGCACTTTATTTTCCTTACACGGCTGCCCACGCAGCATTCTGCCGTGTGCCAGCCTCGTACTTTTGCGGAAGACCACCGCGCCGCCATTCCCCAGCGCGTCCTGGAGTCAGGGGGCCTGTTCCCAGGACCGCGCTGCCATTGGTGGCCACTAGGAGGAATCGCCGCTCTGTGATTGGTCCCTGGCCGGAGGGACTCCCTTGCATCATCCTTGGGCCGCGCAGGGATTGGCCAAGCCCCGAGGGCTTCCCCGCGCTCACCCAGGAAACCGGACTACCCCGCAGAGAAGTGAGGGAGGCGTGCGCAGGGCTCTCGGAAGTCCGACGAGAGCCCCGCGGCCCCAGAAAAGAGCTGCAGAGCCGAGGAGCCTCACCGGGAGCAAAGAGGAGTGCTGCGGAGAGAGCCCCGAGGAGCGGGAGCTCTTTTGTAGCCCCCGCCAGCCGAGCCCGGTGAGTGTTGTCAGGTGGGGGGGGAAAACTCCGGACCTTGCCACAGTGCCACCGAGCAGCCCCACCTGGTCAGCAGGGCTGCTCCAACGAGACCCCCAGCGAGGCTCCACCTTGGAGGGGGCATTTGTTTAGCCGGAAAGGCTCTACCTTGTAAAGGGCCATTGTCGTTTTGAGTCCCCAGGAGGGGGACTCCAGCAAAGCGGGGGCATTCTTTCTCCGAGATAAAGGGGGGGACTCCTCCGATTTCCCCGCCTCTTTGTGCCTGAGCCCCGAGATGCTCTAGGCACCCCATTTGGTCTAAGCCACGAGAGCTCAGGGGGCACATTTGTGATTTAGAGCCCACGGGAGGCTCTGGGCTCACTTTGTTGTGTCAAGTCCACGAGGGACTCAGAGAGCCATAATTGTTTTGTGAGCCCTGAGAGGCTCTGGAGTGCCATTCTGCTTATGAAGAGCCAGGCGAGGCTCCAGGGGGAAACAAGTGCTTTGTGCAGAGCCTGAGAGGCTCCAACGTTGTCCCCACCAACATTGCTTCACAGCTGCCCAGCACTTCGTGGGCAGCTGCCACGTTTAGGCCCCTGACACTGGGACACAGGGCGTCCTAGCCCTAGAGAGGCCAGTTGGCCTAGGGACTGCCACAGGCGGTGGCTTATGTGATGTTTGCGCAATTGTGTGCTCCTGCACCTATGAATGTGTTTTAATGCGTCATGTGCCATGTTCTTACACCGCTGAATGTTTTTAGGCATCATGTGTTTTCCTTCCCTGCACCTCTGAATGTGTTGTTAATGCGTTGTGTGCCTTGTTCCTTACACCTCTGAATGTGTTGTGATGCATCATGTGTAATATGCCTATACCCCTACATGTATTGTGATACTTAGGTGGTTGTTCTTGCTAGTACAGGTGGTGCTAGTGAGGTCCTGGTTCCCTGCGTGACCTGTTCCTAAGGTGGTTAGCGTTGCATAGGTGGTACTTACCTGTTACCAGTAGTTACTGGTTGTGTGCTTTATGTTCTATTTTGTGCTACAGGGATTTATATTCCATGTTCTAAGTGCTAATTCTACCAAGTGCTAAGTTCTAAAAGTGCTGATTCCTGACAGTGGTCCAGGTGGCCCTGTCTTGTACATATCCCCTGTAAATTCTGCCCGTGCCTGTTGGCACATTGTAAAGTGTGTGTTTTTATCTAATGTGTTTTGGTGTAATACAAAGGCTATTTTTATATATAACCTTGTGTGGAGTTTCCTTTGTGGTGGGCCTTGGGTGTTGTTGCTGGGGTGCGTGCGCAAATACTTAACTCACATCGCCTCCAAGTTTAGCCTTGCTGCTCGTGCCACGTTACCCAGAGGGTCAGGAGCAGGGGTTATCTTGGTGTGTAACTCCCTTGCCCTGACTTAGGAGTGGTGGTCTCTGACTGACTTTGGCGCAAGCCCTGGCCAGCCAGGGATCCCATTTCTAACATTGGCAGCAGCGGGAGGATAAGGATTTGTGTTTGCGTTGTACCACAGTGGTAACTGGCCGCACTACAAAACTCTGCATTTTAGATGACCACATTTTGGGGATTATTGTTTTTGAAGTTCCATATTTTCTTCTCCTAAAGGTATCATTGTGTAATTGTGTCAAGTACATTTGTTCCCCGCCCTGCGCCTAGAGTTTGGTACCTGTGTCACGTGTGGTCAGGTTGAGGAATCAGGGGTGGTAGAAACTGCCTTACCAGTCCGAGGGGAGGGTTGTCTGTGGATGAATGGTGTGTGGCACTAGACAAGTGAGTGTGAGTTCTCTGGGGTAGAGAGCTTGCTGAATCCTTTGTGAATTGTGTACTCCTGTGTTAAGCTCAGACCCCTAGGTTCCCTGTGTAATCTTGTCTCTAGAACGTCCTGCCAAGATGGAGCCTGTTTTTGATCTCAGTGATCTTGTTTGGTACAATATGCAGGAGTTGGAAAGGTTCTGTAGAGAGAGAGACATAGGGGTGGATGGGTCAGATACTAAGTACGAACTTAGGAACTACCTGGTCCAATGGTGTAAGGAACAAAGGGATCTTGAGCGCAGTGAGGAATTGCCCGGGCCTCACACCATGAGGGAGGTGGGTCTGAGCCCTGAAGATTCAGAAGAGGAGGAAGAAGATGACAGTACCTGGGCACCAGTAGAGAGTAGAGACCCCATAGGTAGGGAGTCCCTTGCTGGGTCCAGTGTAGGAGGCAGCGCCTCATCCCTTTCCCTGTCCCCAGAGGAGTGGGAAGATAGGAGGAGAGAAAGGGAGCACCAGCTGGCTTTAGAAAAGCTCAGGTTAGAGCATGCCCAGGCTATGGCACAGCTGGGCATTAGAAAGCAACAGCTAGAGACTCAGAGGGTCTTAGCGCAGGAAAGGATAGAGGAGGCTGAGAGGGCCTTCATCAGAGAGCTAGGCTGGTATTAAATCTTCATCCACGCTCACCATCAGCTCCCAGCCTAAAGACTCTTCACTGGCTCCCTATCAAAAAAGAGGATTCATTTCAAGATATGCTGTCTAGTACACAAATCAGTCAACAGCAATGGCCCAACCTCTCTGGCAAAGAAACTGATTAAACATCAACCAGTAAGGTCTTTCTCCAGAACTGTGCCAGAGCTGGGGAATGCATTGCCTCTGCAGCTCTGTCTTGAAACAAACCACAAGGCAATTTGTAAAGCCCTAAAAACGTGGTTTTTTCAAACACTCTATTTTGACCTGGCTTTCAGCAAGCGCTATGAGACCTAAGGGTGAGATAGGCGCATAATAAAAACCAATACATACATACATTCTCCCAGTAGATCCAATGTGATCCAGACTGATCACCTGCTGCCTGGTTTGTGGCCTATTGCCTCAAACCCACAAGAGAAGGGAACTTCTGCTGCTCTTCAAAAAATTCCTCCCTGGAGGGACCCCCTTCTTGCTGCCAATGGGTCAGCTCAGGAAGATTCCCCAGTTCAGAAATTTGCTCCCCCGTCAGTCCCAGGGCATCCCCCTCAACGTCTGCCTCCTCCTGGACCATGTGAAAAATGGGGGCTGGTTTCCCGCGCCCCCATCTCTTCTCTTTAAGGCAGGTCCCTGGTCCATATTTTCAGGCTCCAGGGTCTCTTGAACACCCTTAGCTGCCATAGATCGAGTGGTCACACATGCCCACTCAGGCAGACCCAACATCTCTAAATGTGCCTTTCTCTCCACCTTAGCCCAAGGGGAGCTTTCTAAATCATTGCCTAACAGACAGTCAACAGGCATGGATGGCCTCCCAGCTACTTGAAGAGTACCAGAGACGCCCCCCACTCAAAGGGAACTTGAGCCACCTTGCAATGGCTCTCTGTGTTGTCAGCGGCAACAACTGGAAGAATGCATTGGGGACTACTTGCTCTTCAGAGACCAAGTGACACTTGACAGATGTCACACTTGCTCCTGTGTCTCTGAGAACCTCCACTCTATGGCCATTGATGGTCACCCATTGCCTGCATTTTTTAGTGTTAGCAGTCAGCTGAGTTTTAGGGACCATCTCAAAGTCTCCTAATGAGACAAGGGACACTTCTGCGGGACCCCACTCAACTTGGGTACCCATCTCCTCCTCACCCAGGGCTACACTGGCCATATTATGGGGTGGTGCACGGGGTGGCACATATTGTCCTTTCTGAGGACACTGGGGATCATACCAATGGTGTCCCACCTGCTTACACTGAAAGCAGGTAACAGACCCCCTATGAACAGGTTTACCTGTCGGGGGTCCTGACTTCTTTTCAGGGGGAGGCTGGGAACCCTTAACCTGGTTCCCTAGGGAATTACTTTAGGGACCTTTTTGGAACTCCCTCTGTTTACCCTTGTCCCCCCCCCCACTCTTCTGCTGGGGACCCTGCCCACCTTTGGCGGAGTCTCCCACAAGACCCTTGTGGATCATGGCACTGATCCAGTGGTCCGCCTCTTCAGCAAGCTTTCTAGGGTTAGTCAACTTGCTATCAATAAGGTGCTGGCGTAGCTCTGGAAAACAATTAGCAGACAAGTGCTCCTAAGCAATCAAATCATAGAGCGCTTGAAAATTTTCAACATTGCTACCCCTCACCCAACCATCCTTAGCTCTGCAAAAGAAAGACACATATTCTACCCAAGTGGTTCCCTCCAGTTTCTTACAATTCCTGAACCTCTGTCTATAGAGCTCTAGAGTTAACCCAAACCTTGTCATCAGTGCTTCCTTCATGTGGGCATAAGACATCCTATGAGTACTGGGCAGGTCTAACAAAGTATCCCTGCCTTCAGTTAAAAAGCGACCCCACAACCCCGCTCTCCAATCCTTCTCAGGGACCTGGTGGGCCAACATTGCTATCTCATAGGCTGCAAACCACTGCCCAATATCTTCACCTTTGTGGAAATCTTTGATGACATCCTTGGGGATATATACCCTGCCTTCTGAAGGCACAGATGGTGCGCTGCCACCAGAGGAACTGAGTTCTAAGCCCTTGGCCTTGATTTCTAACTCCCTCAACATTCTCTCATGCTCCATTCTCATTCTCTCTCTTTCCAAAGACAACCTGTTATTCTCTGTTTCCCTCTGACTCTCCATCTTAAGCTTAGCCAACTCCATCTTTAGTGCCCTATTTCTCTCCCTGTCTTCCAACTGTCTGGGGGACAGGTCTTTGCAAGAGATGCTGCTGCCAGGTAGGGACGGCACCCCTCCCCTGGCTGGAAACTCTGGCCCATCAATTTGCCCATTTTCATCCCCAACTGGCTCCACCACAAGATCAGGGGCAATTCTTGCTTCTACCCAGGCCCTCAGCGCCTTCTGGTAGTCTTCCTTTTTAGAAATGCCTGGTGTAGCAACTTTCAATTTCCTGCAGAGATACTTGAGCTGTTTCACAGTGTAGATTTCCAACCTCTCTTCCTCAAATTCAAGATCCATATAGGCAACAGATGCTGGTTTACTCATGGTACAGTATCAAAAAGTGTGGACGCGGCAGCAAACAAAACATTTCATTCAAATATAGTAGCACAAAACACAACACAAATTTAAATGTGGTCTAAGTCCACTTCCGTGACTTTATATGTTCCAGGATATCTGATGCAATTCAATTCAAAGCATTTACAGATAGAAGCCGTACAATTGCTCATTAAAACAAATGTGCAATATTTTACAGTGCTCTGGGTGAGGTAGGAAAAAGGAATGCTACTATAATTGCATGAAAAGTTTGGTTTGCTGCAGCGACCACACTTTTTGATACTGTACTCATTGACCAAGGTCAGGTAGTATATATGGGTTACCCCCTTTATATAGAACACGGTTTACTCATGGTAGTACAAATTGGGAGTTTTCAGGAAAAACTAACAGTCCAAGGAAAAGGATTCTAAACAAAGTATGTGGTCGCATTTGGTCTGCACTCACTAGTAGTGTACACCAGACTACTCCTCCCGACCTGAACTACCTTCCCTGCCTTAAGGACCAGCCTTGGTAATACTTTTCTCCTCAAATGTCACAGCGCCGTTTACACAAAATTGCTCACTGTAAAGACATTTGTCCCGCCTTAAGGGTTAGCCTTGGTAATACCTCTCTCCTCAAATGTCACTGCGCCGTTTACACAAAATTACTCACTGTGTAGACAATTGTGTACCTGGTATTGGTAAGGATCAGCCTTGATAATATCCTTCATATGTCACCGCGCCAGTTAAACAAAACTGCTCACGGTATAGACAACTCTGTACCCAACATTGTTTAGTCTTCACTAATGACCAGCCACTCTTGACCCTCTCACTTCTATTCTGGATACTGTCTCGCACTGCGCCATATGTAACACATTTTTTAATCGTCCTTTCTCTGAACTGGTTCCCCTATTGTTCCATTTTTGAACTCTTTTTAATTCCAACACCATTTTGCACTGCGCCGTCATTTCTCTTTCTATTTTCGCCGCCTGCGCCTAGCGCACTTCACTACCCTAAACCAATCACTGCACGGATGTTTAAGTGCACAGTATGACATTGTTGCTCTAGCACTAAGCATGCCAAAACGGTATTTGAGGTGTGAACAGTAAACTGTACCACTGTGTGTAATTTTGTTGTTTTTGTTCTAATTTAACATGCATGGCCACGTATTTACATTGTTTTTCCCTTCTCTCCCTTCCTTTTTCCCCACAAATGTCATTTGTATGTAGCATGAAAGGCAACTGTTTATAATTCCAAGACAAACATGATTTATATATTTGTCCTAAAGATGATGCCATGTATCTTCTTTTTCTGCATCAAAACGTAGTCGACATAATAGGATCATATGTACTGAATATGCTTGTGAATGCTATGTACAATGGTCACTCAAACTACAATCAAGTCTGTTCACTGATTATGAGTATACAGACCGATTTGCTCGCTCTTGCCTATACTTGTTGTTTTGTCTTGTTCACTGTAGGTCACGGGCAGTGCCCCCTTGACATTCCTTTCTGATTTAGTGCATCGCCAAATAAATTCCTGTCCGGCTGGACAAAGGACATAAATACTGTTCAAGTTTATGTCTATTTTTATCTTGATCCTCCAAACTACTAGGTTAATGTAATTACAGCAGATTTGTGTGCCCACCCGAACTACATGCGTACATACATTCGAAAATATGAATGAACAATGAGCTCCCAGCAGCAACATAACCTCCAGTCTTCAATTAAGTTTCCACTCTGTGAAAAAGCAAATTAAGTTTTAAAGCCATTCTTGAATGCTAGCTACGGGTTCACACTCAGTGAGATCAGAGAAATAATGGTCAAGATTGATTAAACCATATTGATCCATAATAATTAAATTAAGATTTTTCGGGTGAGAATGTAGGACAGAATTCGTTTTTGTCAGTCTAGCAAAAAGAATGACCCACCTGTGTTCTCAGCTGATTGGACTCCTGAAGTTTTTGCTTCATATAACCCTAAACTGATGTCATATTCTACTTGATCGGAAGATGTGTATGTGTTTTGGCTCATGCATATGTAGAGAAAGATCTGAGTGAATTTGTTTGGGAAGATATTGATGGTGTGTTAAAACCTGCAAAATTTCTAAAGCATCTACCCACAAAACTTACACGTACATGTACTTGCAAAACCTGTGCTACAAAAAAGATTTCCCTGTCGATATGCTCTTCTCACAAGTACAACATTCTACAAATGTACCACGAGCGATTGCTGAAACAAATAAATAAAGTGAACTATGAAAATCTGTCTAAAACATGAGTGATGCACATTTTTTTTCATATTCAGACCATAAACATTGCTTGGTGTATACATAAACAGATTTAAAAAAAACAATGTTATGTTTAATTTCTGTATATGTCTCTTCTTCCTCTAAAATAGATGTCATATTGGAAAATGGCAGAAGGGTTGCTCTGAGGAGTTATTTTCTATCTCTATAAGACTACTTGCCCCCCAAAACCTATGTTTTGACATCAAAATGAAGTATATAGGTCTCATGGTTCCTGAAATATTATATCAACACTGTAACACATACACCATTTTTAAAAAAATATTTTTTTTTATTAAATATCATGACAATTACATATATAGTACCGTTCATTGCCTACATCCATATATCTATTACATCATACAATGTCTGGGAGCAGAATACCATTATTACATACTGATACATTTCTGTCACCACTTCTTCGCATTTCCAGTTCCACCGAAGGGGATACACACAGATTTCCTCGATATTCATTCCATTTCTTGTCCCACTTCTTTGGACACCCACGTGTCATAAAAACTTCCTTCTCCCCTATCATACACTTGTCTAATTCTGTAGCCCATATCTGCCTAGATGTTAAGTTCGGTGCCCCCCATTTTCGTGCTATTTCACGTTTTACTAGCGTAAATTCTAGTGTAGCCAGTTGCTGTTCGATTTCTGTGAGGTCTGTAGCCGTCCATATATTAAGTATGCCTAGCTGTGGTGTGAGAGCTAATTCCTTTCCAAGAGCTGCCTGGACGTAGTTTGTAGCCCCCTGCCATAGATGCTGTGTCTCAGGGCAGTCCCAGATCATATGGTATAAGGTAGCCGCTTGTCGACACCGCTTTAGGCACCGTACATCTGCTCTGGCGCCTATTTTGGCCAAAGTGACCCCTATCAAATATGACCTATGCAGAATCCTGAGTTGTATCAATCGGAAGCGGAGGGCAATTGCTGCCTCTTTAGGGGACATTAAGGCCAATTGCCAGTCTTCATCATCTATAGGGCCCAGGTCTCTCTCAGTGTCTGAAAGGTATCAGGCAGATTATTACATATTTTCTTTTAGGTTAATGATACAGCTTTCGAGTGTAGCGGCCCATCTAGCAGTCTATCTCAGGTATATCTTTGGGTTGTGGAAAAGCTGTAACAATGGCATGTCTGATTTGTAGGTGTCGAAAGAATTCTCCCTGGGCCATTTGATATTGGTCCCAAAGTTCCTCGAAGCTCATGATAGACCCCTTTTTGATCAGGTCTCCAACTACTGAGATCCCGACCATAACCCATCTGTCAAAGCCTGGTTGGTGACATAATAAACCTAGCTCATGGGTATACCACAACAGTATTGATTCTGTAAGGGTTTTAGCCCAGCCCACGCGTGAATTCGCCTGATGCGAGATCTCTTTGGTGTGTGCAGTTGGCCCAATGTATCTATTTTTCTTAGGCTTGGAATACAGTGCTCCTAATTATCCAGCACGTCCAGTTTGGTATTTGTCCAATAGATGTGGTGGATCATCAGGAGGTAATGGTATACCCAGTGGTTTACCACTACTAATTGCGAGGCCCAATAATACATTTTAAGGTCTGGGAGGGCTATGCCTCCATCGTACCATCCTTTTGTTAGCTTCTTCATCGCAACACGGGGGGTCTTTTCATCCCACAACAACATTCGGACTTCACTTTCCACTGCTGTGAAATATGTATCAGGGACACGGTGTGGGCAATTCTGAAGAATATATAGGAACCGCGGGAGCACTAGCATCTTAAAAAGGGCAGCACAGCCCACCAGGGAAATAAGTAGAGACCTCCAGTGTTTCACGTCTGCTAGCAGCCGAGCCAATGGGGGGGTTAAATTATGATTGTGGGAAAGGGTCGGGTCAGATGTCACAAAGATTCCCAGATAGCGGAAGCCATCCTTCGCCACTTCGATCTTACAGTTAACTGGGAGACGAGGGACCGGACCCCAGACGATGAACAATACCGACTTGCTCCAGATTATCGCATATCCTAAATACTAACCATTTTTTGTCCAGAAAAATTCTGCCCGCATCAGCAATGTCTACCCAAGCTAAATTACTTCTCTAATGATCCAAAAAACACAAATCAAAAATGAAAATCTCTGAACAACAATTGTTTTACAGAGGTATATCATGGGACCGGGATCAAGTGGTCCTGTTGTCGATCTTTAGCATCCATTTTCTCCCCAGCACCATCCAAGGGTAAACCCAGCTCTCCCGCATTTCAATTTTCAGCACAAAGGACAACCAGGACAACTCTGCACCGTGGCCTCTTGAGCCAGCTATTATTGAACTCACTGTTGTGGCTTGGTCCTGACACCCGCATCACCTTCACTCCCCCTGGATTCCGAGTAACACGACCTGAAAATGACCGATTGTCACTGGTGCTTTTTCCCATTGACCGTAGTGATAATGTTTTACAGAAGTGAATTGCAGTGATTTATATTTTTCTTCTAAAATCCATATCTCTGGTTATATGCATCCAGCATTCAATGACCACCGAATCATAGTAATGGTTTATAATTTTTGATGGCTAACTGTGTTTTCAAACAGGCGTATTACAGTGGCTTAGTTGAAGCACATTAGCCAATTTTCAAATTGTAAAATGAAACCTTTTGGATGAAGCATTTTTTTTCTTCTTTACGTCACCCTGCACATGAGCACCTCTATGATCACTTTTTCTATGTACCTATTTGGAGCAACTGTGATGTGATTTTCTTAAACATATGTATTCATTCATTAGGGAATTTTTGGAAATGAAAAATATAAATAGAATTGAGTTGAATATTCCTTGTATGGTCTTTTTTTATTTCACTCGCGCCATGACTACATTAAGTTATACAATATTGTACACTATCTTGTACATAATTTGCCAGTGGACCATATTGTTGCATGTGCCATACGTTACCCAGGTCCTGTGGCTTACCTTGGGTTACTCCATTAAATTATTATGGCTTAGGCTGTCTAAAGCCTACCCTGGGATTACATATTTATTAAAAAGGAAGGTTTGGGCCTGTCAAAAGGTTAATTTTGCCAGGTTGACATGACAGTGTAAAACTGCACACACAAGCTCAACAATGGGAGGCCTGAGACACCTTTATGGATCAATTCTGTTTATTGTTTATAGCAAAAGTAAATCAGTCAAGTACACGACTGTCTGACTACAACCCTGGGGCTAGCAGAGTCATCAAGGCACAATCAGAATCATAACTCAGAAAACATCCCACAGAACTTCCATCCCCAATGCTGCTTCCAGAGGTACCCATAGTGGCCTACACCTTTGATACAATTGATCGTTATAAGGACCTGAGTAGATGTGTGTTGTTGTATAGTCCTCAAAAGCGGTGCTGTTCCCTCCGACGTCTGCACCGAGGGGAACAGGAGCAACAGTTTGGTGCCAACAGGGCAGGGTTGGAGCCATGTTTCGATTCTATGTTTAAGGATTGCTTTTCCATACCCAAAATGTACCTTAGTTTACGCAACCAGGCTGTGTAGTCGGGGACCCTGTCAGAACCGCATGTGAAAGGTATGACCTGGTGAGCGACAACTAAGGCCAGGGCCATCTGTCACCCGCTCAATGAGTGCGGAGTGTATGTGGCAGGGTTGGGAAGCGTCAGAATGGTTTACGCCGGGAACCCCGGGATCGTTGTATTGAAGAAAACTATTTCTCAAAGGGCGTAAGGGGGCACTCTGCATAGGGTTAGATAGACAGTTGCATCACCCAGTGTTGTATTTGTAAGCACTGGATGCGGTCTGCCTCCACCAGGCCATAATCTGTCTGTAATCCATGAAATGGGATTATCCCCTGGGTGTCTAACAACCTATGCGCTTACATCCTCCCTCCCGCCATCGCCAAAACCTCTCCTAGTGCATCCCGGGCAAAAAGTCGAGGTTAGCTAACATAGGAGTCATAGGAGAGTGAAAGGAGGTCAGCACAGCCCGGATCACCACAGTGTGGAGCCGGTCACTGGGGATAACTAGAGACCCCACGCTCTGTCTGTGGAACCGGTCACGGCCTTTAGAAATATATTTTAAAAGGTGATTGCACGATCTACTGGAACCTTGTGTAAATTGCAGGATTGTTCTGGAAGTTGATGCAAATATTTTTCAGTGATCCGCCCACTGGGTAAACTTTCTTCAAAACACAGTGGATCACACACTATAGTAGCACGTGTTTTCCAGAACAGTACTTAATTAAAGCCACTTTTAGTGATCAACACACTATATTTATTTATTTATTTATTTATTTATTGCGACTTGTATAGCGCACTATAACCCAGGGGTCTCTAAGCGCTTTGTTAGGATCAGCTAGACAATAAAAGATGCATCAGAATTACATTTAGCGGCCACCCCACGCTTGCTGGAAAAGCACAGTTTTTAGTTGTTTGCGGAAAGGCATTAGTTTCTTTTCATTGCGGAGTTTCAGCGGTAATTTATTCCACATGGCTGGCAAAGTATGTGAAAAAGCGCGTCCACCCACAGTAGTCAGTCTACAGCGTGGCTGAACCAGGTAAATAGAGTCAGCAGATCTAAGCGCCCTCCCTGGTTTGTAAAGGGACAGACGAGATTTCAAATAGGTGGGTGCTCTGCCATGAAGCGCCTTGTGTACAATGCAGAGCCCCTTGAACATTAGTCTCTGCCTCACTGGCAGCCAATCGAGTTCCCGCAGGAGGGGGGATGCCTGGGTACTCCTTGGTTTCTTGAAAATGAGCCTAGCAGCGTCATTCATGACCGTCTGCATTCTATTTAAGAGGCCCTGTGGGAGTCCTATATACAATGAATTGCCATAATCCAGCCTGGCCAAAATCATTGCAGAAACCGCGCTCCTTAAGGTGGAAAAAGAGAGCAACGGGGAAACTTTCCTGAGTTGGCGAAGGAGGCCGACGCAACAGCCCACCATAGCTGAGACTTGCTTTTTCATGGACAGCTTACTGTCCACCTGAATGCCCAGACTCTTAACCATCTCCGCCGGTTCTGGAGGCGTGCCCAACTCCCCAGGCCAGAAACGATCACACCAAGGGTTGCCAGCGATGGTAATCGGCAACACCTCGGTTTTGTCCGGGTTGATTTTTAGGGAGTTGCCGGACATCCAGTTAGCTGTGCTTCTCAAAATGTTTTGCAGTCTGGTAAAGGCATTCTGGCTATCCTCCAGCTGGATGATGATCTGGGTGTCGTCTGCGTAGTTATATACCTGACAGTCCATTTGGTTAAGCATTCGAATCAAAGGCTGTAGGTATATATTGAATAAAAGGGGTGACAGAGCAGACCCTTGCGGGACTCCGCAGGTGATCGAGGTTGCGGTAGACAGCATGTCACCTAATTGCACCTTCTGCGTCCTCCCTTGAAGGAAGGATGTGAACCATGCCAGTGCTATGCCCTGAATGCCGATATCCGTCATCCGCGACAGTAGTTGTTCATGACACACAGTATCAAATGCCGCGGAGAGGTCCAACAGCACCAGGGCCCCCGGGATTTTCTTGTCTGCTCTGTTCCTAAGTTCATCTACGATTGACAACATCACCAGCTCCGTGCTGTGGTTCGTACGGAAGCCTGCTTGGTTCGGTTCTAGTAGCATGTTACTTTCCAGATGTTCAGAGAGGGTGATAAGGACATGCTGCTCCAGAACCTTCGCCAGGAATGGTAGCTGGGAAATTGGTCTGAAGTTCTTCAGACATTTTGCGTCTGCCCCTGGTTTTTTTAACAAGGGAATCAGACGAGCTTCCTTGAAGGCAGATGGCACTTGGCCAGTTTGTAAAGAGAGGTTCAGGAGACTCAGCACGTCATCTTCAATGCCCGGGAGTGCGAGTTTAAACACTTCAGGTGGGCATGGATCCGACCTAGAGCCGGACTTAACCCGTCCCGTGAGGGAGACTAAACTATCCTTAGTGATCAAGGGTAGATTAGAAAGCGGGATTGTAACTGGCAGTCTGGCTGGGACATCCACCGGTGGACAGTCAATTTGCGAGGTTGCCGCAATTTCAGTGACCAAATCAATGACTTTGTTGGTGAAAAAGTCCTGGAACTTCTGACAATCCTCCTGACTAAAGTCCGGGGACTGTTCCTTGTTCTTCCTGAGCTCCGTAAGGACTCGGAAGACTTCTTTCTGAGGGTTCGTGGCCGAAGAGATCCTCTCCTCATAGAACTCGGACTTCCTGGCTATAATCGCTTGCTTATAATCAGCAAGAGCCCGTAAATAGTTACTGCGAGAGTCAGGACTGTAGTTTTTCCGCCAGGATCTTTCCAGTTTACGTAGCCCTCGTTTCTGAGCTCTGAGTGACTCATTGTACCACGGGGCCCCTCGTTTCCTATCCGAACGGTTCACCCTACAGATTGGAGCAACTTTGTCTGTGGCAATCTGAAGTTTATCCATGAGTGCCCCACAGAGGGCCTCTGGGTTGAGGGGGCAATCGTTAGCAAGGGGGTTGGTGCGAAGTAAATTTATCATTTTTTCCCCATCGATCTTATTCCACTTCCTAACTGCCTTCCAACCTCCTTTAGTTGTAATTTTCTGTCTGTTCGCCAAAACCTTGCCTCTCACCAAGTAGTGGTCAGACCATACGCATGGCTGAGCCGCAACCATGTCCTGAACAGGAACTGTCGTCCACACCAAGTCTAGGGTGTGTCCCTTGGCATGTGTTGGACCTCTTACTTGTTGAACCAAGTCTAATGAGGTTAGCGCCTCATCGATCTGTAACGCCTGACCATCTTTTGGGACCTTCTCCCAATGATAGTTAAAATCCCCCATTATCATTACCTTGTCATATCTTGAGCGAATGTCCTGTGCCAGTCTTATGAACAAGTCAGGGAAGTCAGGCGTGGTCCACGGAGGGCGATAGACTAGCATAATCAGCAAACAATCCGTTCCTGATTGCAGCTTAACACCCATCACTTCCGCACCTGCTAAGTTTTCCATCAGGACCCTTTCGACCAATAGGCGCGAGTTGTACAGGAGGGCAACACCTCCCCCCCTCTTGGCTCCGGATCTATTATGGAAAAGTGCCGAGAAGTCGGGTGGTAGGGAGGCAACGAGATCCGGCATAGAGGAATCCTCTAACCATGTCTCGGTGAGTCCCAGGAGATCTAGTTCTCCTCCTTCTAAAAGGGTGAACACCTCTAAATTGTGTCTTTGCAGGGAGCGAGTGTTAAGTAGGCCAAAGCGTAAGCCTCGGACCTGACTTATCACCTTCCGACCCGACTGGGGTGTAGGGGCAGACAGGAGTCTCTCGCGCTCAAGAATGGCAACACAATCTGGGCTGATATCAAGATTGCAGGAGTTCAAAGACTCCAACTCACCTCTGGTGTAAACCAAGCGCGAACCAGGGGTCCTGGCCCCGGGTCCCGTCTGGTCCCTAATCGTTTCATTCCACCTTTTGGTGTCTTCATCTGATTACAGTGGAGCACACAGTAAGGAACATAACTCACACACTATAGCTCTAGTGACTCGAAGTGGACACCTCATTAAGAATTGTAAAGTACTTAAATGTGCTTATTGTCACATGTAACAACCTACGGTACGAACCCATACATTTCTTCCTGTGGCTCTTTACTTGTTTATCATTACTCACAATGCAAAACATCACACCACCTCCATTCTATATCAACATGCCCGGCGAACCCCCAATATTATGGAATAAATGGAAAACAGTGTTTGATAATTATCTCACTGTATGTGGTCCAAATGTGAATATTGACAGGAAAATAACTTTATTGGCACGCTGCCTTGGAGTGGAGGGGCAGGAGGTTGTATGAATACGTATCAGATATGAGCATGAGGCAGATGTTTAACATGCTTATGAAATATCTGTAGAACACTGGAAAACATTCTTTACCAAGAATAAGCACCATCCTGGATAGATATCATTTTGGTAAAAGAAGTCAGAAAGAGGGGGAGAGTATAGAAGAATTTGTTTCTGATCTAAGACTAGCAGTGATGTATATGATTTGGTGTTTCATTAGATGAACGAATCTGTGACCAGTTTTTGTTCAATTGTAACATAGCTAGGATACATGAAGAATTACGGCTCAAGGATGACCCCCCTTTATCGAAGTGTTAATGGTTTCAAAGCAAGTAGAATACATGTTGTCCACCGTAAAAGCAAAAGCTGAGAACAAAAGCAGTTCACTTGAAAATAAGAGGGAGGTAAATGTTGTGAAAGAGAAGAAGGAAATAATTAAAACGAATGACCAGAGCTTCAAAGGGCAGTGCTTCAGGTGTGGTATAAGTGGCCCTTTGGCTAACTGGAGAGAATGCCCAGAATGGAAAGCTGTGTCTGAGGGTTGTGGCAGGAAGGGGCATTTTGTTCCATGTTGAAGGTACAAGAAAAATAAGAAAAGGTATAAAAGTCCCAAAGTATCTGAAATATGTGATTAAATAGTCTTGCAAATGAATGCGTCAGGTGAAGGTAGTCCGGAGGATATTGTAGATGCAATGTTTGATTCTTGCTCCAGACTAACCATTATTTCTGACCAGTATTCAGATACAAGTTCAAAGATAGAGCCCAGTTGAGTAACATGGACATGCAATCTGGTGGGTGTGGGGGCCAACACATCATGAAAGGCTACTTTTTGGGGAATATTCAGGACTGTTGGAAGAAAACCCTAAGCACACTTGTCTGAGAAAGGTGACAACATTTTAGGATGGCCAGTCTAGAAAATCTTAGGTGTAGTTATTGACCCTAATGCCTCACTACAAATCCAAGTTCAAGTGATCAAGAAAAACTGTTTTGCACACATGTTCAGAAGTATTTAACAGAAAATTAGGATGCCTAAAATCAAACATCCACAAAATTAAGTTAAAACGTAATGCAACCCCTGTTGTATCCAAGGACTGTAGACTACCAGTGAACATAAAATGATTTGGTGAGAAGAGTAATTGGAGAAATTATGTGATCAGAATGTCATTGAGCCAGTCGAAGCCACAGAGTGGTTAGCTCCCATTGTGGGAGCACGAAAGCTGACAGCAAGGTGAGATTGTGCGTATACTTAAAAGCACTGAACAAGGAAGTAGTGTTTAAAGATTTCCCCTACCCACGATTTATGAAATGTTCACAGCCTTAATGGGAGCAGGCGGTTTTTCAACACTCAATTTGGCATCAGCCTATTACCAAATAAGGTTGCACCCTGAATCACAAGACCTCACTGCCTTAATCACACCCACAAGCACTTACAGGTTCAAACGTATGCCTTTTGGGCTGGTAGTTGCAGCATCAGTGTTCCAGAGAGCAATGTCATCAATGCTCAAAGACATTACAAGAGTATCTTTTACGAGGAAGATGTATTGGTACGTGGGTCAACCAAAACAGAACACGATGGGAGGGCTGTGAAAATACTAGAGAAATGTGAAAGTTTTGGACTCACAGTAAAAGCAGCCAAGTGCAAATTTGCATGTAAATAAATAACGTATGTGGGGCACAAGATCTCCAGGAAAGGCACTGAACCAACAAAAATTAACTACGGCCAATCCTTGGCATGGTAGACTTTTACAATAAATTCCTAAGAAATTTCACAAACACAACATTCCAAATGAGGTAGCTAATCAAACCAACTCACCTTGCCCAACAATTACCAAATCTACCCTGTCTCTCATGTTTACAGTGTTTATTTATTATGGATTTCAGTGGCGTTTCTCAGGGTTTTCCAAAACTACATTTTTCCAGTGTTTACAAAACATGCTATAAGGCACATATTTGATTTAAAGGAAAAATAATACAGGGTATGTGAAGTCTTTCCATTTTGCAGTGTATTCAATGGATCTATGTATGACTCTTAAGGATAGAAAGTCTGTGTATTGCGCGGTTACTCACAGGCACATCTCATTACCCCTCACACGCACTCAGGGCCTGATTACGATCTTGGCAGATGGGTTACTCCGTCACAAACGTGAAGGATATCCCATTCGCCAAATGACAATTCCATTATATCCCATGGAATTGTAATTTGGCGGACTGGATGTCTGTCCAGTTGTGACAGAGTAACCTTGTCTGCCAAGATAGTAATAAGGCCCTCAGTCTGGGTTATAGGACTGCTTATGGATTAAGAAAGAAAGAGTGTTATAATCAAATGTTTTGATAAACAACTTTATGGACACAGTTAAGGGGCCACTCACCTACTCCTTACTATTATGACACTTCTGGAGTCGAACAACATTGGCACAGGGCTG
The DNA here is from genome assembly GCF_964263255.1 of Lissotriton vulgaris. Taxonomy (NCBI): domain Eukaryota; kingdom Metazoa; phylum Chordata; class Amphibia; order Caudata; family Salamandridae; genus Lissotriton; species Lissotriton vulgaris. The sequence goes on from NC_141685.1 coordinate 140,726,273, forward strand.
CACGGTACCACCTACAGGCACGCAGGGGTACTGCTGAAGATTTAACAGATCTTCTCTGATGCTGGGGAATATTCAAAAGGTCAGAAACCTGCAGCTAAAAGTGTCAGTAGTTCAACCTTTGAGGGTTCACTAATAGATACTCAGAATTTATAACCTTCAGGAATTGCTCCGACAATGGCTAAATTAGGCCAGGGATCCACAGCTCTTGAGGGTTCACCCATGTATTCTCAAAATTAACAGCGTTCTATTCAAGAAGGTGGATGTAGTTCATCAGTTTCTTATGTAGTTCATTCATTAATTCACCTAAATACCTTTTTGTTCCGAAATACAACTTGATTCATGTAGGTCCAATAATGAGTGCAGGTGAACATTAACTCAAAGACGAGAAAGGTTTTTGTTCAACGCACATCTTGATCTCATATTTCAAGATGCTCTCATATATTATATTAAAGGAAAAGAAGGCAAAGTGAAATAGAAGAATGGCAGAGGATCACATGATTTTGTCAAGTGGGGTAGCTTGTAATGAACCCAAGTTTTCTCGTTTGACATTGTGCTAATCAGCCACTAAATCTATTTCTCTCCAATTTTACATCGAACATTTCTTTGTCTTTAATTGTTAGTGAACAAGGCGTGACTCTAGGTGGCAGGTAGAAGACATACAAAAGCTTGGCTTGTTTTGTGCTCAAGGATACAAAAACCCTTATGCTGAGCCAGAGCCACGCATACAATTCAAGCCTTCTGCGGCTTGTCCACCTCTATCACATTTAGGCAATTAAATGGACAAAAACATAGAACGCACATGGTTTGACCATGATCAAGCAATGTGGTGAAGTAGGAGTCCTAACTCCACAGCACAAGTCTCCTTGTTTCTCAGTCAATAATATTCTCACAACATCATATTTCAGTGAGTGCACTCTGAGACGGGATGTCCCTTCCCTGCGTGTAAAATTAATTGGATTGTTGAGTTACAGTCCTGTTTTTCCATCACATACTTGCTTAAAGTGTTTAGTTTGATTTGTTATTCCAAATATTGTTAAACAAAGACGAGATAGATCTTGAGAAAACAATTTACCACAAGGGGAGGCTGGGAATTATGAAAAACAAGTCTCCTGGTTTAATATATTCCATCTTGTTTGTTTCATACCTTATCACATCTGGTGGAATGAACAGACTTCTCTTCTGGAGAAACCTGGTATGAGAAGGTTTTAAATAGGATTATCAACGTTCCATTATTTTTAATGCATTTTCTTAGAACATAGTGTTTTCCCTACATCACAATATTATAAGCAGTGTGCTGTGCTTAAACTACAAGGATGGGGTAAGAATTTAGGTGCCAAATGTATGTGCCTAGAATCTTACGATTCTAAAATAGCGATTTTTACCGAATCGCTATTTTACAATCGCATATTATTTCGCCATTCCTTATTAATACCTAATAGCGATTCGGTAAATAAATCACTAGTAGGTAATATGACTCCATTCATTCTAATGGTCCTACAGGCCCATAGGAATGAATGGTATTGCATTTTCTAATTTGCAATTATCAAATTGGTAACTGCAAATTAGCGAATGAAACTCCAAGGGTGCCCGGAGCCCTAAGGCCCCCCTGAATATATTAGTTTGGCAAAGTGAATGCAGAGATGCCGTAGTGCTGTCCCTATTAAGCCACCTTCTCTGTATTTTCAGCAAATCTTAGATAGTCATAAAAAGCAACCTACCTACCCCACCATTTAGCAGGTGCTTTTGCAACCTCCTGAAATATGAGCTCTTTGTATATAGGTCTCGCTGAAAAGTGCTAACCTGTATGCAATCCAGCTGGTGTGCAACTTGCACATGCTGGTTTGAAAATGATTATTAATACATCAGACCCCTATTGGCTGCTTTTTCAATATTAATTTATGTTTATTTGTTTTATAAAGGGTAAAGAGTATTTATCAGCCCACTAGGCACGATGTCACTAACATATAACATAAACCAATGTGTAAGGCTGCTACTCAATTTCCAAATTAAATACGAGGAAAGAGCCAGGTCTAAAGTCGCTCCCTCAACCTCATTAGATTAGATTAATTGTGAGCGTGTCTGGGAGCATCTTCCAGTTTTGGGCAGCTATGACTGAGAAGGCCCTATTACCAATTGTCTAGCGTACAAATTTAGGGATTACATGTTTCAGGTAAAAAGCTGGCTTCAAAGTATGGGTAAGGTAAGACAACTTGAAAAGAGGCCTGAGAGGGGAATGTAAGCGAACCACTTTATGTACCAAGTAGAATGATTTAAACACAATTCTCTCCTTAAATGGCAGCCAATGCAATCTGGACAAAACTGGGGAAATGGGAAAACTACATTGAATACCAGTTGCTAGCCTTGCAGCAGGAGTTTGGACGCGATGCAGATTGTTGATAAGTAGCACTGGTAATCCTCGGTAAATGAAATTACAATAATCCAGATGTGAAGAGATGAAGGCATTTAAGACTGTAATATTTTCTAATGGTGTAATTAGATAGCATGCTCGCTGAAGGGAGTGTAGTTGAAAGGGAAAGTGTAGATAGACCATCTGCCCAGACATGGTATTAGTCGTGTACTGAAGGATCTTGTCTTCTAACATAGGCACTGACGACTGCATACTGTTTTAACCGCTTGAACAAGTATGTGCTCATCTTTTCATAATTTTGAGATGTGTACTTTAAAATGACCTTCCATCAAACCTAATTTCCCTACTTGTCTGTGGTCATTGCTAAGAATTTCTTGGAGTTACTATGGACACCACTTCGACCAGACACGGGGCCAGCGCCAGTGCTGGGCACAACTTGTTCTGCTAAGTGGCTTCTCGCATGTAGAGTAAACTCTGTTTAAATCTAAATCTGCTGTGGAATTTAGAGTTCTGAACGCATAAGAACTCTATGAAACAAAGCCCCAATTGGAATCAAAAGTCTTCAAATGACGTTGAGCAAAGACAGTTTGAAAACAGCATGGCCAGTTGCAAGAAAAGAAAAATCTGAAACCTTCTCAAGCAAAGTTACATGGAGTTTAAAAACATACAGGAAGGTAGAAGAAGTTGAAGTTAAAACATTTATAAAGCACTCGTATACCAAGCGGTTTCTTGGCGCTGGGGGACGGACATACCGAAGAAAGCAGAGAGGAAGGCCATCTATTGAGAAAAAGCGCGTGAAAAGAGCTGGGTCTTGAGAGCCCTGCGAAAGATCGAATAGGAAGCAGCTGTTCTGATGCTCAAAGGAAGAGCATTCCAAAAGATCGGAGCCAGGGTAGAGAACCTCATACCACCATATTTGTTCTTCTTAAATCGGGGAACACACAAAAGGAGCTTGGAGGAGGACCGCAGGTCCTTATTCGGAACATAGACTGTGATTTTAGAAGCTAGAAATGCTTGCCCACTGCCTGCTAACTCCTGAAAGATCAAGCAATCCCATTTTAAAAAAAGAGCGTTCAGATAGCGGGAGCCAGTGTAGGGATTTTAGGAGAGGAGTGACATGATGATGTTTTGGCAGTTTAAAAATTAGACGAGTGGCTTGATTCTGAATCAGTTGGAGAGGTCTCAGCTCTTATGCGGGAGCCCCGGCATATAGCGCATTGCCGTAGTCTAGGCGCGAGACAATCATAGCAAGTAGAATGATTTTCAAAGCTGCAGTTGAGAAAAAGCAGGAAATCATTTGTATAATGCGGAGCTTGAGGAAACAGGATGACACCACAGCACTTATTTGAGAATGCATAGAGAGGTCAGCACTGACTCTTATCCAAAGCGTTTTAACAGAGGTAGAGGGAGGGGGAGAGGGGCCCAAAGAGGGGGGCTAGAATGTAGAGGACCAGGGACTGGAGATACCACCTGTGAGCACTAGCTTAGTCTTATTGGGGTTCAATTTAAGGTGATTGGAGTGCATCCAGTCCCTGATAAAAAATCATTTTAGATTGAAAGTTAAGAGCGGGAGAGGAGGAGAGATTGAAAATGAGTTGGAGGTCATCGGCGTAGTTAAACACCATGACATCCAAAGTCTGAAGGGCAGAGATAAGAGGAAAGATGTAAACATTAAAGAGTAGGGGAGAAAGAGACGATCCCTGGGGGACACCACAGGAGACCGAACGGGAGGGAGCAGAGAAACCCGCCAACTGACACGATCGAGCAGGTTGGTATGGTCGACCGTGTCGAAGGCAGCGGACAGATCCAGGAGAACCAGGGCCTGAGGGGAATTGATTTCAGCACCACCTCTAAGCTCGTCCAATAGAGAAAACAACAGACTCTGTAGAAGTCCTTTACAGTACGAAGGCACACTTGTTTGGCCCCTCTAGGCAAGTTTGAGTTGTCCTGTGTGGGGTGTGGTGCAGTCACTGGACTGGTATGCAAATACATTTTCTGTTATTTGACATAGTCCAAAGAAGGGAAAAAAGCATCGCAATTGTTGCACAAAAACATTAGAAAATTAAGGGAAATGGCAATTTCAAAGTGCACTAATGTTTGCTCTTAAGAACTTGCAATTAAAGAAAATAACATGAAAACTCTTTGAAACGAAATGCAATGGAAAATGAAAGTCCTCAAATTGAGTTGAGCAAACACAGTGTAAAAACAGCACGTTCAGTTGCAAAAAGAAAACTTGAAATTTTTCCATGTGGAGTTGCACACATGGAGTTAAATTAAATTTTTTATTTGGTTTTATTTAGCTCTTTAACATACATGTCCAAATCAAACTCATACAATTTGTTCAACAGAGTTTCACAATTGCAGACAGGTGTCTAAAAATATCTAGCAAATCTGTACTATCCTTTGTCCGATAATATATTTCTTTCTTTTATCACAAGGTCACAATACAGAATTCTTTAAATTTGAGTTTACCAAACTATTTTTTAAACAAAGATAAAAGTGTCAGATATCAATATTTTTGAAAAACAAAACAAAAGCTAAAAGAAATTAAGTTATTTCTTATTGGTGGCAAGTTGTTTATTATATGAACCCCAGTACGTTGACTTTAGAAAGTGACATTAATCGTTCATTTTTTATTTTAGCTGGCAAATGACTGAAACAGCTATACTACCTGAGGTGCACCTGAGCACACTGTGGCAACTAGACCACAAAATGAATAGCATCAATTCTCTGTCTCAGCTGTTATTAACTCAATTAAAAACTCAAATATGCTTACAATGGATGTAAACAGGTGTTATTGTGTAAATTATGTATTATGGAAACTCATGAGATTTCTGGAAGCATCAGTAAAAACAGTGCACACAGCATATGAAAGGTACATAATGTTTAACAAGCAATGTAAAATGAGAACATTAAAAAAGCTGCAAGAACTTTTGCTTGAAATACAAATATTTGCTTGCACAGAGCACAACTGCAGGCCGTGTCCATTTACGCTTGAACATGAGAAGTTGACGGAAGTACATTTTTATTTTTATTGCTGGGGTACAATCTCTTTTTAAAACCTCTTACCGCACTCCAAGAGCTTCCCACGGAGATTACAACAGCGGACACCATGACATTCACACAATATGAGGGCCACCACAACAACCAGCAGCGCACTTCTTTCAAAATGCAAATTTGCTCGTCCCCTCCTGTAGTCAAAACCGTGTATATTAGGAAGACAAGTGTAATGAGCAACTACATTCTTAGTTATTTCTGTATCTCATTTCCCAAAAAAGTGCTGCTTTTTCTTAAAATAATATTTGCCATTGATTGGACGTTAATGATTTTTTTAACACTGCGGTGAAGCCAGAGATGACCATTTTCATTCTGTAAAACTTGAGACACAAAACTTTCTCCCCCATGATGTATTATATAAAACTTAACATTTTTGTGATATAGCTGATGTACTAAAATAAAATTCCAAAGATGAACTGGTATAAGGTTTTCCATTCCTTTATATTGCCCAGTAGCTGGCAGGCCCAGGAGCTGTTTTAAAAATCTATGCACCACCAATTTACACAATTTTTTCATATCAGCCAGAAAATGAAGGTTAATTGTCGAGTTAAAATACATACAGGACGGCAGACTTCCACTGCAGTTAGATGCACACATGTTTTTTGATCCCTCAAAGCAAGTTTGAGTAGTCTGTGGGCGCAGAGGGGTAAGGGATGTATGAGGGTGTCACTGGACTATCTAGTAAATATATTCTTACTTCGCATACTCAAAGAAAGAATGCAATCAGAAAAAAACGACAACATAAAGAAATGTATGACAAAACCTATTTCAAAAAAAGCAACCAGGTCTGCTCTGAAATTAATGAAATCACAGTGGAAACTTTACATTTTTTCAAATGAATGTTGCATGAACGCTTAGAAAGGGAAAAAGGGCAAGATCAACCACCTACCAAGAAAGGGAAACCCACATCCTTTTGAAGCAAATTAGGACAAGCCAAGCTTAAATACATTAGCAAACAAGTCCGTTGATAGTCAGGGAAAAAAACTGAATTAGATCAGGTGACAATGCCTCAGGGGAAGATGAATTTCAAATACAAAGTCCGGTAACTCAACGTGATTAGAAAAATGTCAGAGTAGAAGTGTCTAAAGAACTCTGACTTCATACCAAAATTACCCTCAACAAAAACAGGAAATAAATACTGAAACAAGCACTATGCAACTCTGGTGGCGCCAAAGAATGGAAAACATAGAACAGTTTGCAACAGATCCACAAATGCAGGGTTAAAACAGCTCAATGGAGAAGGGAAACCTCTTCAATTCAGGTTCTAGAAAAAGGTTTTTAAAAACACCAAAAAAAAGGATACAGTTTAAACAGGAATGCCGTGTGTGCATAACAACTCAAGATGTAAAAAGGATGAAGCATGAATGCAAGGGCCCAAAATCACAATCAACACTCCCCCGCCTTCAAAAAACATTATTATTTGGAATGGCTTTTGGAATACTGTTATAAATTGTACTCACTTAAATATCCCCAAAATTAAATATTTGGAAACACAATAAAACACAGAACTCCAATGCAAATTGGCAAGTTTCTGCTGGGCTACTACTGGAAAGGAGACCCATTTTTATACTTTGAAGTATTTTTTAAGATAGATAGGACAGACATATGACTGCAGCCCACAAGGTTCTGAGTTTTACCATATGCACTATCTCCCCAGAAGTGTACAGAAGTGACCGGAGCCTTGCAGCAGCATGTGTATATTGTAGTTACCAGACAGCCAAGGAGCTCCTGAACCACCAGATTCTACCCTCCAACACTCTACAAAAAGGGGTGTGCAGGAGCCACCAAAGGGCCTCATGCCAGTGACTCAACCTGGCTTTTTTGAGGGGTGGTGGGAGCACCGAAACTTTGGGTAGGCCCAACTTTCAGTAAAATTTCGCCCCTCTGGGCCAGCCTCGTTCCCCATGAGCAGTTGGCTCATTAAAAAAATTAATAGCCCCCTGTGCCTGCCGTGAGCTCGGCGGAGGTAGGCCCTGCATTAATGTACAGCCCTATGGGCACAATTGTTTTTTTTTACCACCATAGGCCAGGTGGGCCCGATTTTTATCATATTTGCCCCCCTTGATTAGGCCCATGCTCCCTTCTATATGCTCCCTTCTATTTTCACACCCAGGTCACCTAAGGCCCCGGACGAGGAAATAGAAGCACAGACAACTTGGACAACTTGTCAGCATGCCTCCAGGACATCTTTCAATGGATGTGCGAATCGCGCCTGAAACTAAACGGGGAGAAATCCGAGATCCTTCTTCTAGGAAACACACGCAGACTCCCCCCATCCCTTTCCTGGCCACCCTGCATGGGATCACCCCCCACCCCCAAGTCCGAAGTTAAAAGCCTAGGTATCTGGTTGGACCAAGACCTCAATTTTAAAGTCCAGGCCAGAAAAACCGCCGGCACATGCTTCGGCCTTATTAAGACAGCGCGAAAAATCCTTCACTTGATCCCCTTTCAATCCAAGAAACTGCTCATGCAGGGGCTCGTTAATTCCAGACTGGACTACGGAAATGCCCTTTATCTAGGGGCACCCGCATCGGTCATCAACAGACTGCAATGCGCCCAAAACGCCGCCACGAGACTCCTGACCGGGACCAAATCTAGATACTCTGCCAAACCAGCCCTCAGATCCCTACACTGGCTCCCGATTAGGGAAAGGATCACATTTAAGACCCTCTGCATCTCACACAAAATACTACAAGGCAGAGGCCCGCCTATTCTGAGATCTCTCGTCAAACCTCATCACTCGAACAGACAACTCAGGTCAGACTCCCTCTCTCTGGCCAGCGTCCCCAGAATAAGAAAGGCCCGCTCTGGGGGGGCGACTGTTTTCTTACAATGCTCCAAAGCTGTGGAAATCCCTCCCACTCTCCATCCGAAGTGAACACAACTTACTAGCCTTTCGCAGGCAACTAAAAACATGGCTCTTCCCATGGAGAAGTGTGGCTCAGGATGGAGAAGTGTGGCTCAGGGGTTAGAGGCAGCAGACCCGGACGCTGAGATCGGTCCTGGACCAGGGTTCAATTCCCCGCCTCGGCGGGTCTTGGGCTAAAAATTCCACGGACTCGATAATTCTCGCTCCGGTGCCTTCTCGACTCACGGGTTCACACTCTGCGACTCTGGGCAATAGCTTGCTTAATCTCCACAACGGCCCCTCGCGGCGGGATGCCTGACTTTCACCTTGTGGATACCCGCTGGGGCTATCACACAGGGGAATATCAGGACGGGTTCCCTAAGCAAGCGCGGGGAAACCTGTGGTAAATTTAAATTACCTATACTTAATTTATGCGGTAAAGTTCAATAAGAATAACTCAGAAAAAATAAGAGGCAGAATCCGTGGTATTTGAGGTTTTAAAAGGGGTTTTATTCCTTAAAAAGGAATTGGTTCGAACCAGGAAGATCGCAATCCGTCACCACGAAGGTTCGGGAAGGGATAGACAATACTTTATTGACAGGTTAACATATATATAGTCAATGCATTTTCGTGGTGATGGATTCAGAAGGCGTAACAGCTGAGAGGAGAGATAAGAACACACATACGTAATGAAAAAGGCATAACAGTAGGCGTGCACAAGGCGTATACTAGAAACGTCACATAATGGTGTCACAAGTAGGCGGATCCATAAGAGAATCCTGCAGTGTCAGCAGAAATATATGGCAGAGATGCGCGCGCAGCAGCATGACGTGTGATTGACGTGGAACTAGAGGGTGCAGGGGACTTGACATTTAGCCTCACATGAGGAGACAGAAGTCTGGGATGTCAGAACAACCTAATCCCAAATCGTATCTAATATCTTATGTTTGAGGAACTGTACTATCTGGAAGGAAAGGTCTCTCGGGCAGAGGCTATTCTATACTGACTGTTAGTGCGTGTATAAGCGTCTACGTGTCTACATGAGATGCGAGGGGGCATGGGCCTACCATGGTAACAGGAGCTATGAATTACTTGCACAGAGACAGTGAGGCCGGGCCCTTTGCTCTGCAGCTGGAAGGATGTTTACCTAAAATTACTAGACAAGAATGTATTTTCGAGGAGTGGAGCAGATAACTTGAAGGCTGAATACAGTTTTTGGCAGGCAAACAGGCCAAGCCAGGCACCGTTAACCGCGCAGGGAGTAAGACAAAGTTCAGGGTTATGGATGCAGGTCCAGGCTGTAGCATCCAGAGACAGAAGGCAGGAAAAGGCTCGATGGCAGAAATCAGGGCCTAGTATGCCAGGGCTGAAAAACGTGAAAAGTGCATCACATAAAGACGGTGGCAAGGCATACTTAGGAACGGAATATTCGACCCATTCATGGTGGATCTGAAAGAGGACATGTTAACGTTGGACGCAAATGTATTTGCGTCCTCATAGCTAGAAGTGGAGGGAACATACATGTACTTGTAGCACGTACATGGAGCCGTTGGGGTCTACGATAGGGGACACAATTGACTATAAAAATTCATATTTCCTCATTCCCTCCTTGTCCCCTACGGACCCTTCATGATATATTGATCCTCATTAATCTATCAATCTGTTCATGTAACATCATTTGCTCTTCTTTCTTTTTCCGGTATTTTGAATGTGTACTTGAATGAGGAATACATGATGTGGCGCACAGGCCGCAAATCGCTGGCCCACATTGTAAGCATAGGCAACAACTGAATAATATGAGAAGGGCAATACCTAGGAAGGATAGGACCTTCCATCCCCAGGCTGACAACACACTCCAGAACCAACCAAGTCCAGGTGCCTGGATTCTCGTGTATCTGACTTGCAATCTTATGAAGACGGGTTATGGCTCTATATACTGATGGCGCGTTTTCTGGAATGAAAACACAGCAGCTCGATCCGATGACTCTATAGGCTCCGCCCCTATCGGCCAAGATGACGTCAAGGACAAGACGATTTTGGAGAACAACAAACCGCATCGCAGACTGCTCCTCCGTTAAGTTGCCTAGGGCAGAAGTAGTTTCATTCACTACTGCTTCGAGGGTTCTGGTTAATTTACGTATCAGTTTACTATTAGAGACAGTACCTAAGTAGGGAAAGAAACCTTTATTGAAGTCTGTGTATTGCTCCCATGCCGTTTCAGTGTAGTCGACAATCGGGAGATCTCTCTGGGGTCTATTGTGTACTAGATGGGTATTCCTATGGTAATCAGGAGGGGCTAGAAAAACAGGTGGCAGAAGGAATGCAATATAACAGGTGCCATCCCAATCTAGAGGTAAGCGTATATATGCGGTATGACCACAAACGAAATAGGAATGACGTGAAGCTCTAAATGTAGACTTGCCTTGATCACTGAATTCGATCACAGTAGTACATTTACTATGACCCAGGTGTACTGAACCATTCTTTCTGACACATAATTCACCTTTTACTGGTAATACTGACATAGCAGGCAAGGCTGGTGCGGCTTCAGATTCAACATTCAGAATCATAAGGTTAAGTGTAAAGTTACCTAATCCATATACTTCATTTTCTAGATCGGTCCCTGTCCTTTTTGGAAGTCCCTCCTTGTTAGGGTAGCAGGCTTTATGCAAAACTACGTTCAGGTTTCCCCATATCCAGTTGCCCTGGTAAACTACAGTGTCTGAATCTAAAGAATTGATCAAACTAAACCATGCACCGCAGGAACCATTATGTGTGAACGGGTACGGAAAGATGGGCAGAACTCCCTTGTATTTCTGATAGGGAGGGAGTCGGCCCATTATCCAACAATTTGTAGCGTTGCTGGTCTGATGGGAGTGATGTAACATACTAATGAATGTATTATTGCGCAGCGCAAGTCGGTAAGGTAATTCATGCGAGGGCAGTTCACTGAAAGAGTGTTCGGCAGTAACATTGAAGGTAGAATGTGCACGCTTGAAAATAGGGTAGTAGATGTGCAATAGTATACTTGCAGCAATAATCAGAAGACTTAGAAAAAACATAATCAATAATGTCACTATACAGTGACTACGAAGTGATTTACGATATGCACGTTTCTTGAGCTGTTTCTGTCTATCTCTCTCTCTATTTCGGTCTAGGGGATACATGTCAGAGACTAATTTAACCGATTCACCTAGGGGAGGACTTAAACAATTAAACTGTCTGACTTGCTAGACCTTAGTTTCAGTTTGTATTCTTGGGAAGCGGTTTTCTCAACCAGGGGGAGTTTTGAGTCAGTCTGTGGAGGAGGGCAGGGCTGAGAGTTCAAATCAGAAGGCAGTCCGTGAAATTTTTTGATGTGGCTCGAGTGCAGCCACCCCTTGCGGCCCTCAATCTTCACTGCTGTCCTCGTAGTCAGAAGCACTAATTTCGGTGTTTGCCAGCGGGGCTCCAGCGGGCTTCTTCGGTCGAAATTTCTTACAAATACGTAATCCCCAGGAACCACTTCATGGGGCTTCACCTCGGTGTTGTCGGGAAAGGCTGCAGCTACCTGTGAACGACAAGATTGTAGTGCAGACATCAAGGAGGCAAGGTAATCTGTCAGCATATTACAGTCAACATCAGTTATTTTACGAGGTATAGGCGTCCCCCACATATTTGGTGGCCTACCGAAGACCACCTCATACGGGGATAGCCCTGTTCGAGAATGCGCTATCATTCTCATGTAGAAGAGCGCAACTGGTAAGGCTACTATCCAGTCAACGCCTTTCTCTCTGCAGATTTTAGAAAGTCGGATTTTCAGAGTCTGATTATGGCGCTCCACGAGACCTGCTGCCTCGGGATGCCGGACACAGTGGAATTTCCACTGATAACCTAACAGGAGTGTAATGTGTTTCACAAGCTCGGATGAGAACGGTTGACCGTTATCTGAGTGCACGATACGGGGCAAACCATACCGTGGGAAGAATTCACGAACCAGCTGCTTGGCAGTGGTCGGAGCAGTGTAATGAAAAGAAGAATGGAAAATATGGAACAGTTTGCAACAGGTCCACAAATGCAGGGTTAAAACAGCTCAATGGAGAAGGGAAACCTCGTCAATTCTGGTTCTTGAAAAAGGGTTTTAAAAACACCAAAAAAAGGATACAGTTTAAACAGGAATGCCATGTGTGCATTAGAACTCAAGATGTAAAAAGGATGAAGCATGAATGCAAGGGCTCAAAATCACTATCAACTCCCCCCCGCCTTCAAAAAAACATTATTATTTGGATAGCTTTTGGAAAACTGTTATAAATTGTACTCACTTAAATACCCACAAAATTATATATTTGGAAACACAATAAAATACAGAACTCCAATGCAAATTGGCAAGTTTCTGCTGGGCTACTACTGGAAAGGAGACCCATTTCTATACTTTGAAGAATTGTTTAAGATAGATAGGACAGACATGATACCAACTGTGGGGTGGGGGGAGGCAACCCACATTACTTCCTCCCTTCGCAAGTCGGACTTCAAAAATAGGACTGCAGCCCACAAGGTTCTGATTTTTAACATAAGCACTATCTCCCCAGAAGTGTACAGAAGTGACCGGAGCCTTGCAGCAGCATGTGTGTATTGTAGTTACCAGACAGCCAAGGAGCTCTTCAACCACCAGATTCTACCCTCCAACACTCTACAAAAAGGGGTGTGCGGGAGCCACCAAAGGGCCTCATGCCAGTGACTCAACCTGGCCTTTTGAGGGGTGGTGGGAGCACTGAAACTTTGGGTAGGCCCAACCTTCAGTAAAATATCGCCCCTATGGGCCAGCCTCGTACCCCATGAGCAGTTGACTCATTAAAAAAATTATTAGCCCCCTGTGCCTGCTGTGTGCTCGCCGGAGGCAGGCCCCTGCATTAATTTACTGGCCCGAGAGCTGCCCTCTGGGCACAATAGTTTTTTTTTACCACCATAGGCCAGGTGGGCTCGATTTTGATTATATTTGCCCCCCCCCCCCTTGATTAGGCCCATGCTCCCTTCTATTTTCACACCCAGGGTCACCTAAGGCCCCGGACGAGGAAAGGGAAGCACAGACATGTTGCAGGATACAGATGCGCATTGCTGCATCAGGCCGGGAAAACCTAAGTGATCATCTTTTCGCTGCCCCGGTTTCAGACGTGCTTCTTTTCTCCCCTCCAGCTACAGAAGAGTCCAGGGTGCAGCCAGGAAGGTCCACCAGTCCGGCGGCAGGTGGTGGTGTCTGCGGCCCTCCAAAAGAATACAAAACAGCAGCAGGCAGGTGAGGAGTAAGTAAACAAAGAACACCTCACCTACCTGCTGCTGAGACCCCTGCTTTTATTGGCCCAGTGTTGAGCGCTTGACCAATACAAGGAGGAGGTTGCATTCACAGGCATTTTTGTAGAAAGTGCAGGCTTGCTAAAAAACTGGTAATTTAGAGATTTTTTAAGTACATCACCAAATCCTAGAGGGTCTGAATGACTATGCTTCCTAATATAATCATGCCCTGTGGGCCACATTGGCCCAAACTCTGCCGGTGACCCTAATAAAAGCTATTCGAGATGGACGTGTTGCTGCAAAGTTTGTAATTCGTTGTAGCTTGGACATGGTTGACTGCTTGGGTAAGGAGATAGGCACGAGTGTGGCACTTCAGTGCATCAACTGGATTAGGTAAATAGGATTCTCTGAAGACATCTAAGCATCTTTAATGGACCTGCCGTTCAATGGCTGTGTCTTTTAAACAAGAAAGAGGACTAAGCCCTAGACAGATTTAAAGAAAGCAGAGCCACAGCACATTTCTTGGACCTGTTTGCCCCCACCAAGCAATTTCATCAAAAATGTTCTCCCCTCAGTGGATACAGTAGGGTTTGTCAACTCTGCTAATGCCAGACCCCACTGCAAACCCAACAGGTATGCTAGTTCTTTCATGGACATGGCGCACAAAGACAATGTCCACGACATGAGGGACAACACGCCACTGAGTCACCTGCTGCTACAGCGGGCGCAGCCGCAAAACCTCTTTATTGTGTCCTTCCTGACACAGAGTCACCCTGTTGGATTCAGAATCTAACATTTTGTCCAGCAACTGAGATTGTGCCAGCGACAGACTCCTCTCCCTACTCCACCCAGATTTAACAGTGGTGGCAAATGCATCACTTCTGGGTTGGGAAGGCTTGCAGGAGAGGCGCAGATTAGAAGACCCTCGTCACAGGCAGAAGCCTCACTCCACATCAATCTGTTGGGAGTTGCAAACATTTTGCTCGGTGCTCATGGCATTCCTGCCCACCATCAGAGGAGGGCTGGTGCAGCTTCTCCCGGACAACATAGTCAATTACAAGGATCTCATCAGGACGTATCAGACTCAAACTTGTTTGACAGCAAGCAGAAGATTCAATGGCTTCAGGTGTTTGGTCAAGCGAACGGGGCACTGGAACTGCTTCGTTGAATTTGACTTCCTCCTGGCAATGCTGGCCTGTGATACAGAAAATCCCATACTGAGGAGTAATGAATACAGTTTGAGAGGTATACGGGAGAGGTGGCAATCTACTGTACTGATGAGACCATGATAAATAACTGATTAACGAATGGTTGAAACATCAACTATACAGGGACTGTTTTACATGAACTAGGTCTTCTAAGAATAAGCTTTGCTTAACTTGTATTGTACAAAAGTAATGTTCGGCCCTGTTTCTGTGTATATGTGGATCAGATTGTTCTATCATATCACTTTCACCTTGAGCACCACACCGTCATCACTCACAAATGTGAATATATACACTTGCTGCTGAGAATACAATTTGAGTTATTAGAAAGGAAAAGGCCTTGTCTGAATTCTACTCATGATACAAATGGTGAATTAACATCTGCCCAGGGCCTGCATATGTGATATAGGCCAGTGATATAATCAAACCCTCGGACCCCAGTGTTTATTCTCATGTGTAGTGCTTATATGCGGCTCCGATCGTCACTTCTGGAGCAGAAGGGCATAGACACTGAGCTGCACAAAGTCATCTACGAAGGTGCAGCAATACTCCTTTCAGCTTTCAGGATTCAGTCTGGCTTCTGGGGAATATTCACCAGGTGAGGAATCTGCAGGTAAAGGAGTATCCACCAGAAAGAGCGTTATCAAGTGTAATTTGTTTGAATCGCCATCGTCTACAGAAGAAACCTCAGAGTCTCGACCTGCAGGACAGACAGCTCCAGCGCCTTTGAACACCTACACTTTCAGATCCACACCGACCCCAACACCACCCTCAGAGGAACACTCGTCTACAGACCCCCGGCCACAGTTCATCGACACCATCTCCGACATAGTCAGCACGCACGCCCTCGCGTCCGCAGACTACATCCTCTTCGGTGACCTGAACTTCCACCTCGAGAATGCCAATGACAGCAACTCCTCCGCTCTGCTTGAGAACCTCGCCAACCTTGGACTCAAACAGCTCGTCACGATCCCTACCCACACCGTCGGTCACACCCTCGACCCCATCCTCTCAGCCAGCAACCACACACCTTCAGCCACACCACCGAACTCCACTGGACTGACCGCCGCTGCATCCACTACACCTTCAAGAAACCCGCCTTGCACCACCACCAGCCAAGGATCCCCTACCGCAGCTGGAACAAGGTCACAGAAGACCAGCTCATCACCAACCTCGCTCGGGACCCATCGACAAACACCACGGACACAGATACAGTCGCCAGCAACCTCAGGAAATGGATCAACGACTGCGCCAACACTCTCACCCTGATCAAAAAACCCTCCAACAGATGCACAGCCAAAAGGCCAGCTGGTTCACCACCGACCTCCAGAAAACTAAGCGGACTTGCCGAAGACTCGAGAAAAGATGGGACCACGAAAAGACAGTGGAAAACCACACAGCCCTTAAGAACGCAATCCGCAAGCACCACCAACTCATCCGAGCCACCAAAAAGACCACCTTCAAGGAACGCATTGACAACAAGGCACACAACAGCAAAGAGCTCTTCAACATCGTGAAGGAGCTCTCCAACCCCAGCTCCAACTCCAACGACATCCCGCCATCGCAAGACCTCTGCGACTCCCTAGCCATTTTCTTTCACCGCAAGATCGCAGACATCCACGACAGCTTCAATAGTCAGACCTCCCCAACAGCCGCCAAAACTGCAGAATGAACGCCCCCCAGCCTCACCAACCACCTGCTCTCCTGGACCCACGTCAACGACAAGGATACCATCAAGATCATGAACACCATCCACTCCGGCTCACCTACCGACCCCTGCCCTCTCCACATCTTCAAAAAAGCAGGCCGCATCATTGCCCCCCAACTTCGGAATATCAGCAACAGCTCCTTCGAGACCGCCACCTTCCCCAAAAGCGGGAAGCACGCCAAGATCAACGCCCTACTCAAGAAACCCACAGTGGACCCAAAGGACCTCAAGAACTTCCGGCTCATCTCCCTCCTCCCGTTCCCGGCGAAAGTCATCAAAAGATCGTCAACAAGCAACTGACCCATTTCTTCGAGGAGAAAAACATCCTGGACCAGCCCCAATCCGGCTTCCGCAGCAACAACATCACCAAAACCGCCCTTATCGCTGCCACAGATGACATCAGGACCATACTGGACAACAGCGTAACCGCAGCCCTCATCCTCCTGGACCTCTCGGCCACCTTCGACACCGTCTGCCACCACACCCTTAGTGACGCCGGACTACGCAACAAAACCCTGGACTGGATGACCTTTCTCACCAACAGAACCCGAGGGTCCGCCTCCCGCCCTTCTGCTCCGAAGCAACCAATATCATCTGCGGCGTACCCCAAGGATCATCCCTCAGCCTCACCCTCTTCAACGTCTACATGGCTCCACTTGCCAACATCGTCCGCTCGCACCTCAACATTGTCTCCTACGCCGACGACACTCAACTGATCCTCTCTCTCACCAATAACCCTGCCACCGCCAAAACCAACCTCCACGAAGGAATGAAGGCAGTCGTCACCTAGAAGCAGGCCAACCGCCTGAAACTTAACTCGGACAAGACAGAAGTCCTCATTCGTGGATCCACCCCCTCTGCCTGGGACGACTCTTGGTGGCCAGCCGCACTGGGAACCGCACCCACACCCAAACCCACCGACCGCGCACGCAAGCTGGGAGTCAACCAAGACTTATCGCTCTCAATGTCCCTGCAAATCAACGCCGTCTCCTCCTCCTGCTTCAACACTTTTCGCATGCTCCGCAAGATCTACAGATGGATCCCCACCGAAACTAGGAGGGTGGTCCCCCAGGCCCTGGTCAGCAGCAGACTGGACTGCGGCAATGCCCTCTACGCGGGAACCACAGCCAAACTCCAGAAGAGACTCCAACATATACAGAACACCTCCGCACAATTCATCCTCAACATACCCCGCCATAACCACATCACTGCCCACCTGAGAGACCTGCACTGGCTCCCCGTCAACAAGAGGATCACCTTCAAGCTCCTCACTCAAGCTCACAAAGTACTCCACAACACCGGACCAGCATACCTCACCAGGCGTCTCAACTTCTACACACCGAATCGCCAGCTGTGCTCCGGCGACCTCGCCATGGCTGACGTTCCACGCATTCACAGGTCCTCCACTGGTGGCAGATCCTTCTCCTACCTCACGGCCAAGTCGTGGAAAACCCTCCCCATACAGGTGTGACAGACCCAGGACCTGCTGACCTTTAAGAGACTCCTCAAGACCTGGATGTTCGAGCAGTAGCTGCACCCCGCCCCCCCCCCCCCCCACCCCTCAGTACCTTGAGACCCTCACTGGTGATTAGCACGCTCTACAAATATTTGATTGATTGATTGACTGCTGTTGTATTTTATGATGACAATTTTATATTCAATAATGTTAACAAGTGTACAAAACACTGCACCCAAAATATATATTTTAGTCATGTTAACAAACAAGGGTGAGTAGAAACCATTGGGGTTAAAAACATTTAATACATTCATATTGTGAATTTTGTGGCAATTTGTTGATTTTTTTCAAGCACTAACATTTCTGAGTCGAGTAGAGACCTTGAGAGTATTGTAACTTTCCGATACTTAAATTACGGATTTTGTGGCACTTAGTTGATTTTTTCAAACCCTGATATATCTCCAGAGGTTGCATGTGGACAGCCTAAGTTATCCTGCAAGATTTTTTGGATGAATCCTATTGCAATTACAATTTTCGCTCTTTATGTAAAGTGAGGCTGCGTTGAAAGCTGTTCTGCAACTCAGGATCCGGGTTCCTATTCACCTGGTGTGGATGCATTTGTAGTGAGACTGACTTTCTGACTGAAACTTTTCTGGCATTCAGAGTATGAATAAGGCTTTAGTCCAGAGTAAATTCTCTCACGTGGAATGAGACTGTATTCGAAACTAAACCTTATCTGACATTCAGAACATCCATCAGGCTTTTTCCCTGTGTGAGTTTGTTCATGTCAAGTGGGAAGTAATTTGTAACTACAAGTTTACTTGTATTTCGAGTACTCATAAGGATTATCCCCAGTGTGGATTCTCTCATGTTACATAAAAATGGCTTTCAGATAGAAGCTTTTCTGGCATTCGGCGCAATGAAAACTTTTCCCCCCACTGTGGAGTCTCTGATGAAGAATGAGATACCTTTTCTGAATGAATCTTTTCTGGCAGTCCCCAAAATGGAGTCTCCCATGGTTAGAGAGGAATTTCTGTTGTTCACTTTTCCCTCTGTGCGTCTGCTCATGTAGAGTGAGATTGTGTTTAAAATTGAAGCTTTTCTGGCATTCAGAGCACTGATGATCATTTCGGATCGTGTGTGTTTGCTTATGGTGCTTGTAACAATCTCAACTCTCAATCTTGTCTGTCTTTCAGAGCAGTGATAAGGTTTTTTCACAGTGTGGATTCTCACATGTTCAGTAAGAGATTCATGGTAAAAAAAGTTTTTGGCATTAAAAGCACTGATAAGGTTCCCCCAGTGTGGGTTCTTGTATGTTTAGTGAGACCGCTTTGGTCATTGAAATATTTCTGGCATTCAGACCACTCATATGGTTTTTCCTCAGGGTCAGATCTTGTATGCTGAGTGAGACTGCTTTTGTCACTGAAACATTTATGAGAGCACTGATAAGGTTTTTCGCCCAGTGTGGGGTCCTGTAGGCTGAGTGAGACTTCTTTGGACTCTGAAACATTCCTGGCATTCAGAGCACTTATGGCTTTTTAGCCAGCGTGGGTTTTTGTATGTTGAGTGAAACTTTTTTTTCCACTGAAGCATTTCTGGGATTCAGAGCATTGATAAGGTTTTTTCTGAGCGTGGTTTCTTGTGTGCTGACCGAGACCGCTTTGGGTACTGAAATATTTTTGGCATTCAGAGCACTGATAAGGTTTTTCCCCAGTGTGGGTTCTTGTATGCTGAATAAGAGTGCCTTTTTCACTGAAACATTTCTGGCATTCGGAGCACTGGTAAGGTTTTTCCCCGGTGTGGATTCTTGTATGTTTAGTGAGTCTGCTTTTGCCACTAAAACATTTCTGGCATTCAGAGCACTGAAAAGGTTTTTCCCCAGTGTGGGTCCTTGTATGCTGAGTGAGACCACTTTGGTCACGGAAATATTTCTGGCATTCAGAGCACTGAAAAGGTTTTTCCCCAGTGTGGGTCCTTGTATGCAGGATGAGACTTCTTTTTTCACTAAAACATTTCTGGCATTCAGAGCACTGATAAGGTTTTTCCCCAGTGTGGGATACTGTATGTCGAGAAAGACTCTGTTTAGTACGAAACCTTTGCTGGCATTCAGAGCACTGATAAGGTTTTTCCCCAGTATGGATTCTCAGATGTGCAGTTAGAAGAAAATTACGTTTGAAATTCTTTTGGCATTCAGAGCACTGATAAGGTTTTTCCCTAGAGTGGATTATTGCATGTCGGAAAAGACTCTGTTTGATATAAAACCTTTTCTGGCATTCAGAGCACTGATAAGGTTTTTCCCCAGTGTGGATTCTCAAATGCTCAGTGAGATAAGATTTACGGCTGAAACTTTTTGGGCATTCAGAGCACTGAGAGAGTTTTTCCCTAGTGTGCATTCTCACATGTTCAGTGAGGTGAGATTTTCATCTGAATATTTTTTGGCACTGATCTCTTTTTTCCCTAGTTTGGGTTACTGTGCGATGAGCGAAGCTGGTGTAAACACTGATTTAGTTCTTGCAGTCCATGTTTTTATAATATTAATTTGTAGAGTTAATGCTCCAAGTTTGGTTTTCTCTTGCTTTTATGCCATGGTAAGAGTGAACCAGATTCTAGAGCCAGGGCTTGTTTAAATAATGTTCAGCATTAATCTCTAAAAGAAATTGTATGTAATCTTCGTAACACTTGAATTGAGCAAAATATATCTGGAAGCAGACCTATAATGTTTTTCGCAGATATTGGGCTTTAGGTTATGGCCTGTCCGGCAGAAAATTATTTTGTAACTGAAGTTTTTCTCACATTCATTTGTTAGGTTCTTAGCAAAGCAGTGATAAGGTTTTAATCAGATATTTACTGATTACATGTTAAGTATCTTTTTGCACTCACATAATGGTGGTAACTAAGGACGTTAGAACATGCACAGTAGTATTGTGGATCATCAGTTGCAGAACATCATTCCTGTTAACCTTCCTATACATTGAGCAAAGTTTCTAGTTTAGATGATGGAGATCTATTTACATTAGATATGACACCACAGTGTTCACTTAATTCGTTTTTATATTTAACAGTTTTACACATCACTCCTGCACAACAGATAATGTTGAGGCAATTTACATAGAATTACAGAACAGTACACATTAAAAAGGAAATATATATTTGAGATGGTCAAGAAGAAAATAAAGTGGTGAATTTTTAAGGGTTTCGTTAAAGTGAGGAGTTTTAGTCCAGGTGTTATATCCCGAGGCAGAAAGTCTCAAAGTTGCGTCACTAGATAAAACTGGTTTTTGAGCAAGGGTGATTTTGAATCTCTGTGCTTTCAGCTTCAGAGTCTTCTTTCAGTGTCTTTTCTTTGATGGTCTGCAGAAGAAACCTTTTGTTATAACTTTCTTTTATCCAGCGTGTGCTTCCTCTCAGGAATTGGATGAGTCTTTAGATGAACATTATTGTGTCATGCTGAGGCAATTTGTCTTTCTGGTACTATTTCAGAGGAGGATGCTGAAGAGACTGGTCTTTCTACATTATTTCTGATGCTGTGTGCTCTGATATGGTTCTGCTCTGGGTTAATGAAACGCCAAGTTGGAAAACTCACTTACAGGAACAGTACTTTTATCAGCTAAAAGTTCCTTACCACACCTAGATTTTGGAAACTGTTTCAAACTCAGAACGCTGGATGTCCTTAATTTTATTTAAACAATCCTTCTTATGGCATTGACATTCAGTTGCCTGGTGCTAAATCTTGCTTTCTTCGTTTATAATTTCCATCACCTGTAGTATTAAAATAACATAGTTAATACATGTAGATTTGCAAAAATATAATTCACAAGCCAAATCAATGTAGAATTTTGAAAAATTTGAGCTAGTTTTCCAACACAGCAAAGAGTAGAATGGTAACCGGAGAGGATTTTTAAAATTTTCACAATTTTAGTAAGTTTACAAAGGTTACATGTACCCTGTGAAGTTTTATGTTATAAATCTTTTATTAAGTTTTCAATAGGAACAAGATACAAGGACCGCGAACGGTCGTTCAGGCAATGCAAAGTAGGCTTCAGTGCAATACAGGCAATCAGTTGGGAGCAGAATCTAGCCAACCATCCATAGGGGTTCCCTGTATCACCCCAAAACAGAACACACCCACCCTCCCCCCCTGTGAAGTTTTAAAGTCATATGGGCTGGCACAAAACAGATATATAGAAATACTATTAATTAATTTGTAATGTAGATTTCTGGGACGGGAATGTCCCCTCCATGGACAACAGTTGTTTTCCCCTGCCCTGAGTTACCCACTACTTGTCTCTGGTATCTGGGATTTCGATTGATAGCCCCAGCTTCACGCTGATCCAATGTGTGTTCCGAGGCCTATGCCTAGACCTATCCCTCAACCATGGCCCTGATTACAAATCAAGCGCAATGAAATTAAGGCTTACTTTCATGTGTTCATTTAATTCCACATGATTATCAGTTGTGAGGTTATTCTGCACCTGGATTTACCGGTAGACTGAAAAGCTGTACAAGACTTTGGCTGCAGCAGAAGCAGCCAAGACTTATGCTGTTTTTTTTACTAACTGGGGGAAAACACAATGCTTCACCCTGTAAGAACTTCCCAAGTGTCGAAAACCCTGCCTGAGGTTACACCTGTGGTCCAGCCGGCCACAGGGTGGGCTCAATTGCTGCTGTGGGGAGGGTGCTGAGGGGCTGCTCTTACCGACAGGCCAGGTGTGACCGCGATACCTTGGGACTGCTGATCTTTAGGCAACTGCAATGAAAAGGATGAGTGGGTACCCTACTAAATGCAGCCATGCACCCAGGACGAAAGAGTTCAACAAAAGCTTGTCGGTAGGCCACTGCTCTCTCGAGTGTGCAGGCGTGTCCGTTGAGTGCTGGGCAGATGGAAAGGGACCTTGACAGGGCTGACTCATCCTGTGAAGGGGATAAACACTTAGGACTGAGAGCACATACGCATTGGGGTGAATGAACCGCACCTGTACTGTATTCATGCCACTCCTAAAATCCACTATAGGAGAAGAGGGGATAAGAACAGGGAGAAGGAACCTGATAATAGGGGGAGATGGATATACATGAATAAGTGCAGCACCTGCCAACTTCACAGGCCAGAGACATTGACTTGTTTCTTATTAATTTAGTATTGGGTGCAACTGTGTGAGTAAAGTACATTTTCTTAGCAAGATAAGCAGTGTACTGGACATTCATTCTATTGAGCCTGTTGGTTTGTTGTTCAGCTCGGAGTTCAAGCAGCTTACATTACCAAGCTGAGAATTCTGAGACTGCTCGCCCTCACTAACTTGAGAGTCAAGTGCAAAAAGGGCTTGCACAGTGTAGCAGGGAGGGGGGTGTTTGTCAGGACTCACCGGATGCCTCCCCTGTTATGTGCCCCTCACAGACTGGTCAACACTTTGTGGACTACGAAGCAGCATCACTAGAGGACAAAAACGTGTACTGGCCCTTTAACTCGGAGCAGCACGATGAGTGGGCAGAGCCTGATCCCGACGGAGTGCCGTCAAATGCGGAAGTCACTTACAGTGGCATGTGCTTGTTCACCCGGAGGGAATTTGGCGTGGGAGTTGCGGAGTCAAGAGGAGAACAGAGTGTGGAGATCGAGGAGTCATCGGAGGAAGAAGAGCGGAGGACGTGGAGAGAGGAGCGGTCAGAGGAGCGGAGGTCGAGGAAGGAGGAGCGGTCAGAGGCTCGGAGGTCGTGGGGAGGAAGCGGAACAACGGAGGTGACTGGAGATACTGCCCAGCTGTTGCAGGAGAAGCCAGGAGGCCAACGTCCCCACGCGTCGCCCAGCCACTCACCCAGGGGAGGTGTGTGGCTAAGCCAGGTACGAGGGAGGATTGCGGGCTGGTGGGGGAGGAGGAGCTGTCCGACTACCTTCCCCGGGTCTCCCCTCCCATAATCGGTGTTCCCCTTTGTTTTGAATCCCTGTGCACTACCCCTCACATTCCGACTGAAGTGCTGCACCGGGTCTTTTGTTTCCCTCACACCCTTCCCTGAAGATATTACTAGGGATAGTGCCTCACCAGTTATTCTTTCCTTTTCGGGGCGGTGCTGCAGAGCGGTTACACCACGGAGGAAGAGGGAGTGGCCCGGACCAGACGAAGCCCGGAAGGTCTTCGCAGGAAGGAGAAACCCAAAGAGAAGAAGAAGAAACACAGTAGAAGCAGATCCCCCAGGCGCCTTCACATTACTTGCACTGATTATCTGTATTCCACCATCCAATCTGAAATAAAACCCCCAGTTAGAAGTGGAGAAGTGTGGCTCAATGGTTAGAGCGGCAGACCCTGATGCAGAGGTCTAGCCCGGGACCAGGGTTCAATTCCCCGCCTCGGCGGGTCTTGGGCTCAAAAATTTCACGGACATGATAATTCTCGCCTCGGTGCCTATTCTAATCATAGAGTCCCACTCTGCAACTCTGGGCAATAGCTTGCTTAATCTCCACAACGGCCCCCACAACGCTAAGGATGCCTGGCCTTCACCCTGGGGGTGCCCAGGAGTGGACGCCTCACAGGGAAAGCCAGGACGGGTTCCACAGCGGTATTTGTACAAGCGCCTTGAGACCCTTGCGGGTGAGTAGTGCGCTATACGAGTATCAATTTACAGTTACTCGCACCCGCTTGTTGCCAATTCTTCATGCCCGTGTTACACACAGCCACTCTAGGACAGGTCTCGGGACATCAAAGGAAAATTATCTCAACCCAGTAGCTCCTGCCTACACTGTGGTCCCTGAACTGGAATGAACTGGATTGAACACAAACCCTAGCAAGGTACTTTTATTACAATCTGTCAGGCTAAGGCGTTTGGTCCTTGCATGTTTCTAGACAACAGGATGTTTATTTTAACCTCAATTTTTTGTCCTGTATGACATGAGTTAACTAACCAGTAACTTGTTTGGCTGAATTTGGAGAAACAAACAAATGCAGCATACATAGCAATTTTCCTATAAATAGTCAGTGTTAAGGTAAGGGGCACATCAGCTTCTTGTCATATACAATGAATCACATACAGGCAGCAATCTAATGACCTTTTTCTCTTTTCTCCACACCTCTACTTATCAATTATCCAGACTCTGGGTCTGATCTTAAGTCCAAAGGGCCGCCAGCCTTGTTTAAAGATTTCCGCTGGCTCTGCGGTGCTCTGTACCTTCAGCAGAGCCACAGCCCTTGTGCCTCCTTTGAAGGCACCATAAGATTGGTTAGTGGCTGCCATGTTTAAGGCGGCAATTAACCAACTTTTGCTTTTTTTTCAAAAACAAGCTCCCAAAGCAGGAGATTGTTTTTATAAACAAATAACTAATCACCCTCACACCCTGGGAGTTTTAACCTGGATTCATTTTCTTCCAGGGAGAGGGGTTCATTTTTTCTGTTCAGCACTAACGGGGTGTCCCTGGTGGTCCCAAATGAGAGAAAAATACATCAGATTGCCTGATCTAAAGAGGATCAGCAGTCCGATGTATTTACACTTACGGCACCACAGTCAAGCTGGACGCACAACAATCCAGCTGACTTGCATTAGGTCAGGCAGACCATCAGTTTGTCGGACAGGGTACTCCACTACGTTTGCGAAGGAGTACCCAGTTCACCAAACACTAAATCAAGACCTATCTTGTCTGTGTTACGCATGTATTTCTAGGTCTGCTTCATTTTGTCCATCATTCTTTGTATGATCTACCTGTTACTGAGGCTTGTGTGTTTAGTACAGGTTTAGTCTCTGGGTGTTTGTGAAGGTGTATTTAAACCCTGCATTTTAATCTACACGTGCTGTTCATTCAGTGTGTTCACGCCCTTGTAATTATAAAAAGTGTGTTACGCACGACCAGATGTCTCCTTGTCATGAGTAATGTTGCATAGTTAACAGCAGCATCATTGCAAAGTATTAAGAGCCTGATTTAGCGTTCGGTGGTTGGGTTTCTCCATCACAAACGTGACAGATATCCTGGTCGTCGTATTACAAGTGCCATTGAATATAATATACCGCAGCCATTTTACGATCGTTCGTCTATCTATTTCTCTTATTTAGTTATCTTTATTTTACTCTTTGTTCTTTTCTTATTGTTTTTTCTGTTTCTCTCTATTCCTTTCTTCTTACCTTTCTTTGATTCCTTACTTAAGAGTGCTCAGCCTCGTAAAGCATTTCATCCATTCATTCGTGTTTCATCTTTTCTGTCATCAGGATGACTGCAAAGATATCTTTACTTTTAGAATGCTAAAAATTCTATTTCAGGAACAGAGGCAAGGCTTCTGTTCATCTTTCTCCACTTTAATTCATACAGCAGCCTTTAACAAACAACTACCTTCCCTAGAAAACCATCAGGGAATGAGAAAACATTGTAACCAATCATTAAACACTCCATGTAATATAGTCCATCATCTCTGTTTATCAGTTAAGTGCGTTCCATTGTCTCCTCACTTAAATTAATTGTTAAATGCTTAACTGGTGATTTTGCTGGTGCCTACAAGGTGATTTTGAAGTTTTTGCTCTTGCGCGCTCTAAAGATGCCCTTCTTTTCATACGATTCAGAAAAGGGGGTGGTGATGAACAGAGTGTCTGAATTAAGCAGACCAGTCCAAAGATCAGGGCTTGATCCATCACCGTTATTTAGCTCACTGCACCATCCCAGCTCAGAACCTGGCTATATGCAAAATAGTCTGTCCCTGGCCCAGTGCATCATGGGAACAGGGCAGACCAAACTACCAAGCCAATTCTTCACCAGAAAGGAGACAAGCTTCCGGGGACCGGTTTCTGGCATTTCAGCCGTCGTCGGCCCGGCTTGCTTGAATCCTGATGGTGCAGTGAGCAAGGGACTCATGCCTGAGTATACCCTGCCACACCTATAGTGGCCAAAAACGATTCAGAAAAGGGGGTGGTGATGATCAGAGTGTCTGAATTAAGCAGACCACTCTTACCCAGTCCAAAGATCAGGGGTTGATCCATCACCGTTATTTAGCTCACTGCACCATCCCAGCTCAGAACCTGGCTATATGCAAATTAGTCTGTCCCTGGCCCAGTGCATCATGGGAACAGGGCAGACCAAACTATCAAGCCAATTCTTCACCAGAAAGGAGACAAGCTTCCGGGGACCGGTTTCTGGCATTTCAGCCGTCGTCGGCCCGGCTTGCTTGAATCCTGATGGTGCAGTGAGCAAGGGACTCATGTCTGAGTATACCCTGCCACACCTATAGTGGCCAAAAACGATTCAGAAAAGGGGTGGTTCTTTTCATAGGCAGCCGTTGGAGTGCGTCTCACCGCTCCTCACGCGTCTCACCGCTCCTCACGCGTCTTTCAAACTTTGACAGGGCTGCATGTGTGTGTAAGGGCGATCTTAGGAGACCGAGGCTCGTTTCAGCACTCCTTTAGAACTTTGACAGGGCCGAATGTGTGTGGTGCTGCACACAGGCCACTAGTGTGCGCTCTTAGGTGACCGAGGCGCATCTCATCGCTCCTCGTTCGGCTTTCAAAGTTTGACGGGCCGCATTAGTGCAGTGATTTGCACCGGGCGCTCGTAGGGGAGTGAGGCGCTTCTCAGGCTCTCCGAGCGTCGCATGCGGTTTCTGTGGCCCTTATTCAGCCTTGAAGCCCCTATGCCCTATCTGGGGTCGGTAATACACAGTGCAGTGACCGACACGCCCACGCGGCCAGGTATGTAAAATGTAGCCCTTAAGTAAAATTACTATGCAGGTGTGCCTGCAGACGTGGGAATGCCCAGAGATAGTACCCTTCTGGACTAAAGTTGTGGACACAATGGCAGTAGTGGTGGGTTCTCCGGTTCCGCTAGAGCCTAAGTGGCTATTGTTGATGATCAAAGGGGCCACGGACTGGTCCAGATACAATGCGAGCTGGCTAGCAATGGCGGCAGGACTGGCAAAAAGGAACATAGCCAGTGGCTGGGGGGCGCAGACGCCCCCAAAGTCGGACCAGTGGTTGCGAGATCTAGTTAGGTGCCAGAGAGCCAAAGAAACTATTTACAAGTCCATGGGTTGCATAAAGAAATGGAATAAGGTCTGGGGGCCTTGGAAGAAATACAAGGCATTGAGGGGCGGATCAGGGGTAGATTTATAATTATTGACAATCCTACCTATGTCTATGTCAGCCTTACACTGTATTGTGAAATGTCATTCTACCACATGCTATATGAATATTGTCTTGAATTGTATGGTATTGTGAGCAATGTTAAAAAGATTTCACAAAAAAAGATGTTTGTTGAAGCCGGACGTGGCAGGGGGTGCTCGTTTAGCCACTTTAGGTCCAATGTCTCCCAAAAGGAACAAGACTCCTGCCAAGGGCAATACTAGGACTCTGCTAGGTTTGGTCATTTTCACCCCTCCCGATCTTTCCAGCGCTACCAAGGGGGCAGAGATGGTAGTCATGGACATACCCAAAGATCTGCCCGAAGTAAGGACTCTCCTTTCATCGCAACTTAAGGTGGGGAGGAGAGATTGGCTCTGTTCATAGAGAACTGGGGGGAAGTCATGTTTGATGTTTGGGTCTTACAGGCGATCCAACGCTTTCACATGGAGTTCCTGGGGACTCCCAATCAGGCTTCCAAACCACGCTTTCTGGTTTTTACCAAGAATCAGGCTTCCCTCATAGATCTAGAGGTGACAGAACGTTTGAGGAAAGGGGCGATTGTACCTGCTACTTTTCATCCATCTAGTTTTGTGAGCAACATTTTCCTACCAGCAACATTTTCCTGCTGGAGAAGAGAAATGGGGCCAGCATTCCATAATCAACCTCAGAGAGGTCAATGAATGGATTATATACCGCCATTTCAAGATGGGGGGGGGGGGGCTCCATCCTCTGTGGGACCTGCTATGCCCAGGAGATTGGCTGGTTCGCTTGGACCTCAAGGATGCCTATTTGACTGCCTAGATTTTCCCACCTCATTTCAGATTTCTGCAGTTTCTTTGGGGCGCTCGGGTACTTTGAGTGTCGGACCTTACCCATCAGTCCCTTATCCACCCCATGGTGTTTCACCAAGGTACTTAAACCTGTGGTGGAGTTTTTCCATGTCCGTGGTGTACACTTAATTGATTACCTTTACGATATTATGCTGATCGATCAGTGTCCTCATATGCTGTCATCTCAGCTCCAGAAGACAGTGGATTTGCTGAAACATCTGGGGTTTGTGATAAACTAAAAGAATTCCTTGATGGTCCCTTCTAAGCAAAACACTTTTTTGGGTTTCGTAACCATCCTTCAAGTCTTACTGCCAAGAAAATGGCAAAATGTAGTCACGAGCTCAGGAAGACCATAGCCTGGCCGCACACATCTGGTGGGACTGTTAGCATCCTCCATTCAGATGATCTTCCCAGGCCCGCATCACTACAGCGCTTTACAATGACTGAAGACATCACCTTCGGGAAGGCTCGACTTATTCGGCAATGATTCCGCAATCGGAGGAGGCTAAAGAGAAAATGCGGAGGTGGTTGACTCAGATGGAGGATTGGAATAGGAGAACAATCTTCAGTTCCTGTCTGGACATCGTGATTGAATCCGATGCCAGCAAAACCGGGTAGGGGGCCACTCCTTTGAGGTCCAATGTTAGACGCAGGACAAACTGAGTTGCTCGGTGCTGCTGAAGATGGACAGCATCTCTGCAGGGAGGTACATCAACTGCTTGGGGTGCCCATGATCCAAGATGCAAGAGGAGCTGCCAAAAGGATTGTGGCATTACTGCCTGAAACGAAACATCTTGCTGACTGTGGAATGGCTTCCTGGAAAATCCAACGAAGTTGCAGACTGGACTTCCAGTCAGCTTCAGGATCTCAGTACATGGCAACTACATCCAGAGGTGTGCCAAATGCTTCAGAGAATATGGCGGCTTTTCTTGGTGGATCTCTTTTCCTTTCATCTCAACTGGTTAGGTTCTTCTGTTGGAGGCCCGATCCGCTAGCAGGGGCGACGGAGGCCTTCCAGCAGGGCTGCAGTGCGAAAGAAGATATGTTTACCCCCCTTTTGTGACGTTGATGCGAGTGGCCATGCAAAGCCAGCAGCAGAAGGCCAACCTGGTGGTGATTTGAAGATCGCAAGTCTGGTTTTGAGTGATGATGGAACTTCTTGGGAATTTCTAATCCATCTGCCAGAGAGACAACACATTCTGAGGGACCTGCTGGGGAATCACCATCTAGTCCTGGAGGAGTAACACCTCCTCATGGCACTGTAGGTTACAGGTCTAGGTCGAAAGTCAGAGGAATTTCAAAATCTCGTCAAAGTCTTTTGTCTGAGGTTTGGGCAGATGGCACCAACAAGAGATACAGACCCCCTTTCTAGATTTACGATCTCTACCTCTTGGTCCTTATCCTCCATCTTTCCCCCATTATGTGGGTTCTTACTCAATTTCACAGATCATCAGTCTGGGAACCATGAAACTCATCTTGCCAAACAATCACAAAATCCATCAGGTCATTCATTTGATTAGGCTGTCCTGCCAACAGTGTTTATTTATGGTGGATTCCAGTGGTGTTTTACAAACCTTTTGAATGCAGTGCTTATCAGTGTTTCTTAGCTGCCTGTCCCCATACAAGACAAAACCTATGTTTTTCCAGTGTTTACAAAACATGTTTTTGTAGTGATTGTTATAAAGCATATATGTAATTTAAAGGATAAGTAATGCAGGGTATGTAGCGTCTTTCCATTGGCAGTGTATTCAATGGAGCTTATGTAAGTTTCTTGAGGATAGAAAGTCTGTGTATTGAACGGTAACTCACAAGCACATCCCACATCTTATTACCTCTCACACTCACTCAGGGCCTGAATACGATCTAGACAGACAGGATTACTCTGTGAAAACCTTGACGGATATCCAGTCTGCCACATTACAGTGCCATTATATTCTATAGAATTGTAATTTGGCGAAAGGGATATCCTTCACGTTTGTGAGAGAGTAACCCTGCCTGCCACAATCTTTACCAGGCCCTCAGTCTGGTTTACCGGACTACTAATGAATTAAGAATTTAAGAGTCATATATTCAAATGTTTTAATAAACAATTTCCTGGACACAGTTAGGGGCCATTCACCTACTCCTTACTATTATGACACCTCGGGAGTGGAACAACATTGTTGCAGAGCTGCACAGTGCCACCTACAGGGAGGCAGAGGTGCTGCTGAAGATTTTCAAGATGAAGTCTGATGTTGATGAATATTCTAAAGGTGAGAAATCTGCAGTTGGATGTATCTATCAGAATTTCAGCTTTTGAGGGTTCACCAATAGATTATCAGAATTTACAACCTTCAGGATATGCTTCTAAAACAGCTAAATTAGGCCTAGATCCTCAGCGTTTGAGGGTTCACCCATGCACTCTCAAAATGAACAATGTTCTATTCAAGAAGGTGAATGTAGTCCATCAGTTCCTTGTGTAATTCATTCCTTAATTCACCAAACGTAGCACTAGCAGGCAGAGAAGACTTACTTCAGGATACAGTATAGGGATAGCAGCTGAGATACAGCACAACAGAGCACTGTCAAATCCATGTTTCTTCTAAACAGTAGGGGAATACTTTAGACAAAAGTATGGTGTGCCCTCAAAACCTCCATTGGTCACAGTCCACACAATGTGCATGCTTTGTTTCCTCTACTTCCAACCTTATGTATACCTCAAATCCCATGCCCGACTCTCCCTACTGATGCCAATGTGGCCCTCTGTCATCCCGCAGACCATATTTTTGGCCCCTGGGAAAATGTTTGAGAACATCGATACAATAAAAAAATGCTGCAGTTGTAAATACATATCACTTTTCATTTTGTACGTTTGAAACATTTTATTGAATAATAAAACCTAATAAACATAAGCTAATTAATAAAGCATAACTAAACACGAGCTGCCATACATATTATAGACAAATGTGGTACATAAAATTCAACATATTGTAACGTAGCATTCTGTAACACAGCATAGTTATGAAGAGCAAAATTCTTAATATCAGGCAACCTGAAAAGTTCAACAATGGAAATGTTCATGAAGAGAAGAAAGGAAAGAAAAGAAAGAAGGTGGGGTACGGGGATTTCATTTACGTAATGCTTCCTACATATAGAAAAACAAATACTAATAATTTATCTTACGCAATATAGTACAAAAATTTAAATACTAAGAAATATCGTAAACAAACATTTTATGTTGTAATTCATATTCAATTAGAATATTCAAGGAGGCTTTTTGACTTCATCAGCGTTATTTGACTTTTGATTACTGTCATGAAACTTTCTGGAGAGGAACCACCTCATAGGGTTCAACATCATATCTTTTCATAACCAGCAATTAAGTTATAAAAGTGAATTCAATGCATGCTCATGTTAAATGTACTGAATATAGCACAAGATTTGCTTTCTCAGGAGAGTCTGGACTCACGGAGTGCTTAGATAATTGTCTCATTACAATCACAGCATCTCCTGGGAAAGTGGCCTCACTATTATAATGACTCATGATTTAAATGCATAGCTAAACGACCGTGAGCAGGCAAATGTAAACAAGCCGCGCTAATTACAAACAGATGGCCCCTGCGCGCCGCTGCTCATTCCCGCAAGGTGCACGAATGTGTGGAAAAGAACTGACCAATTTCTAAAGGTTATCTCCTAGAGCAGCGCTAGGCTCGACCTAAGAACGGACCCCCTTTCACAGGAGCAGCACAACGGAAACATTTCGTTCTGCGTTTGAGTTCTGTATTTTTTTGTGTTTTTCAAAATATTTAATTTTGTGGGCATTTAAGTGTTTACAGCACTGGTCGCCATTCTTTTCTTTAGTGAGGGCTACTTCTGATCAGTGAAAATTGTAAGCTGCTGGAGGCTAAATATCTCACACATTGTTACCACCCCCAAGCCCAGCTTCGTTGCTTGAGGCCTAATGTCCATAGAGCCATACTGTGGTTTGAGCCAAATACTTTGACTAAGGGCACTATGGTAGGGCTACCATGTGTGTCAGTTAGAGTGCAGCCATTGGGGATGTATGAGCATGTGTATGTATGAATGGGATATATTTATATGGGTGACTGAGAGCCTGCGTTGTATGTACTTGCTGCACAGGACATACCTTTTGTCATATTTCACACTGTTACATGTAGAACACAATCATACAATCTTCTTTTCTTAAATGGGAGAAATTTAGATTGCAAACAAATGTTCTTCAAATAATTTAATAATATGGAACATTTTTCTGCACTTTAAATTTGTCTCATTTTAAAAAATGGCTGTATATTTCAGTTATACTTAATATACGATGTCTACTGGCCACTGGGAGTAAGGGGACTGCTGTTTGTAAATGCAACTCTTTGAAAAGGGAGTAAACTCAAATGAAGAGTTAACTTAATCATTGAGGTAACTTCATTTTAATTTTCTCCCATTTAAAAGCATTCAGAAACATCATTTTGTTCACAGCTCCAATATTGAGTTGTCAGGGACTTTTATTTCAGAGGTAAATACCTCAATTCTTCAGTGGTTCACTACTGTGACGCAGCCTGGGTCATAAATCTGCTTGAGCAGTGCTCATCACACCGTAGATGGTATATTCACCAATAACATCAATTTAGCGGTCGGAAAAGTTCTGCCTTTGGCGTGGACTGATATCAGGGCAATTTTGTTTAAATTGCGTGGTCCAGCTGTGCAATCCTTTTCCTCCAAGACACCAACAGTATTAAAATATTGTGCATGGAAGAAAATTGATAATAAACTAAATATTCTTCTCTGTGACTCCAAGCCCTCAATTGATAATGATGTGGAGCAAGCTGCTGCCAGTTATGAGGCCTGGGTTGATGCAGCGGTCTCTTAAGTAGCGCCTTTTATATTAAAGACTAACCATCGGTCCGTGCCATGGTACTCCTGTGAGCTCAGAGAATATAAAAGAAAATGTAGGCACCTAAAACAACCTTGGAGGAAGAGTCATAGCATAGAGGAAAAAATTAAATACAAAACTATAATAAAAGATTATAAAACTATGGTTCCCATTGCGGGCGACACAAGGCTCCCTGAATACAGCCCCACCGAGGCTCAGACTCAGCTGGGGCACTTGAGTAGGGGGTGGTCTCCCAAATCTACTGCACCCTAGTTAATAACACTCTCACATCTCTGGACAAGTTGAGGGACCAATGGGTGGACTGGGTGGGGCCCCTTGATGATGTAGACTGGCGCGATGTCCTTCTGGCCCCCAGAATAGTCACTGTCTCCGCCAAACCCAAGCTGACTCAGTTATATTACTTACACACTGCGTACCTCACTCCCCTGCGACTACAGCGAGCTGTCTTTTTCCCAGACGCGACGTGTACCAGATGCAAGCATGCCGCGGCCGACTTCCTCCATATGGTTTGGTCTTGCTCCCGCTTGGAGCAGTTCTGGGGATCCATTGAAGTGGAGCTAACCGAGCTATTGGGCTGGGAGGTTGCTCACGATCCACGTCATTATCACTGATGGGCTGGATGGGTCCAGGAATGACAAGCGGTTTTACAACATAGCTATGATGGTGGCCAAGCGGGACATTGCGGCGGCCTGGATAAGCCCTGATCCTCCTACCCTGGAGAGATGGCAAAGAGGGGTGGACTGGTGTGCGACCCAAGAAAAAGCCATGTATAAAGCTAAGGGGCGTGTTAAGAACTATCGTAGAGTGAGGGGGAATGTCTGGGGGCTGTGGAGGGTCCGGATTAACTGGACTTGAGTTTCGACCAGGTTATTTTATGGGGATCGTGATTGAGGGGTATAGTGATGGTGTAAATGAACTTATATCTGTGATTTCCGTGCAATGGCTGACTTGTTTTTATGTTTTAAAATCAATAAAAATGTGCTTATCAAAAAAAACTGGTTCCGTTGACTAAAACTACAGATAAAATCAGAGCAGCTGAAAACTCAAGTAAGGAGTTATTCCACACAGTTAAATCCCTTTCAGCCTCAGGTAATAACAATTTAGCAACTCCCAAAACAGATACCACCCCAACTCGGTATCTGGATATGATAAATTGTTTGCAACCACATTTGTGGTCAAATTCCTTTGTGTCTTTGCAACTCGCAGTTAAGCAGGCGAGGCTCATTTCACTCATCATCCTGATTACACTTTGCAGTGAATCCCTGACACCATTTTGTGAGTTGTAAAACCTCGAAAAACACATATTTGTGGTTGCGGAACTCACACTCTTGAGCTGATGATACTTTTGGTTTGACTGTATACGAGGTTTAAGCTAAGCTCAATACATGATCATTTGTAATCACATGGGCCTTCTCAGGTGACACTTCGCATGATGAGCTAGAAGTTCAAACGGGCATCTGTACAGCTGAACTGTGAATGGCAACTGGCTTAGGATATAAATACTTACCCTTTCATTGTACATTTAAGCACAGAACAGTCCTTTAAATATCGGGATCAATTTAAGGGAAAACACTGTGTGGTAAGAAAATGTTCAAAAACAACGGAAAGTTGATGATCCTATTTAATACCTTCTCATACCAGTTTTTACCAGAAGAGAACTTTGTTAATTCTATCAAATGTACTATACCACAAGGAATAAGACATGTAAAATCTTTACCAGATACCTTTGTCAGTAAATTACCAGAAATTATTGGATATAAAATGTTGCATGTATTAATTATGTGAGAGAAATGAAAATGTTCAATGTAATTAGAACTTTTTTAAAGATGAAAGAAGCGCTATAATAGTTTTTTTTGTAAATAAGCCCCAATGTGTTTCTCTACAAGAACCATCTCTCTTAAATCAAAACTGTGCTTGTTTTAGGGAGAAAGCTAAATGATCGAGCAGATCAGTATTTTTCTTGGGAAGCTTCAAGTTAGAGAGTGAAAACACTTTTTTTGAATTCCCCAAAAATTGTAATAAAGATATTTCAATATGTTTGACAAAAAGAATAGTTATATTTCATGACAATATTAAAATGGGAACTAAAATAACAGGAACAAATAT
This sequence comes from Lissotriton vulgaris, assembly GCF_964263255.1. Lineage (NCBI taxonomy): Eukaryota > Metazoa > Chordata > Amphibia > Caudata > Salamandridae > Lissotriton > Lissotriton vulgaris. Next base: position 140,762,081 of record NC_141685.1, read on the forward strand.
TTACACAAAAGACAAAACTATTGGAGACTAAGGGCCTGATTTAGATCTCCGCAGACCGGTAACTGTGTCCCAACGGTGACGGATATCCCGTCAGCCGAAATATAAATTTCTTTTTGTCCTATGGGATTAATATTTCTGCAGATGGGATATCCGCCACCAGTGTGATGGAGTAAACCATCCGCTCAGACCTAAATCAGGCCCTAAATCTCAGAAATATAAAATATATTAAACCTCCATCACCAATAATCCATTTGGTAAAAGTGGTTGCTTTTGGGGTCAGCAGACTACCGTTTCTATGATTCTGAATCGTTAAAATGGCTTACTATATTTCAAAAAGTGTTTTAGCATTTACAAACCATGTGGAATAGTAAATCGAGCATAACCTGTGCACCTATCTATTTAATGTTAATATTGCTTCAGATCAAATGAAAACCATCTCACATAACTCTGACACAATACTTTAAAGACAGGATTTCTGACATCGAGCTTTAATGTTTTGTTAAATATAAATGTTGTCTCTCTATACAGAAAAGTAGCTAAATCTGTCTCTGGAGCTTAGGCATAAAATAGGATGTAATCATATTTTTAGATACATTATCTGAGTATCAGGAACAATACATTTCTTTGTTTTCTCGAAACCATTATAATAAACATATTCAATCCTTTTAGATTTTATCTGTCAGTTCTGGTTTATATTGCAGACAATAATCTTTTTCTTTTTTTTAAAACCTTTATTGTGCAGTATCAGCAGACAGTTACGGGCCTACAACCACCTGGCCGGCCTCGGCTACGATATGTAGCACATTAGCAAATGTACGGTAACTCAGTAGCACACCGATAAAAATAGCAAGCATGTCAAGTTACACTGTAACCAGAGCGGCCACTGAGAGACAGGAGAAATTAAGGTTCATTTTTAGGTTTCGCACTGCGAAACGATCGCGTAGCGATCGTCGCTGCGAAACTTATTGCGATCGTTTCTGCTTTCAAGGAGTCAAGGGAGACAGGAGACAAGTGATGTGCATGCGCGCGTAAACAGATCAGGTCACGCGCTTCCTGTCTCCCATTGCTCCTTGGAAGCAGAAACACACGAACGCACACACACACATACAGACCCCCCCCCCCCCTCCCCCCCGCCGCGCATACACACACTGACACACACACACACACATACAGAACGCCCCCCCCCCCCCCGCCGCGCATACACACATGCACGCACATAGAGCCTACCTGGTCTCGGCGTGTCTTCTCAGCACAGCTAGCGCAGGGACGGCCAACGTGCAAGCGCACGTCGACGGCGTCTCCTGCGCTACAACCGTGGTTTGCGCCTAACCTTGATTTATGCCCTGTGGCCGTCGTTGGCGGGTAACCCCTGGCACTGCATAACCACCATGGACCCTCGGCCTGCGTCATGCGCCCCTCCTGCTGAGTGAGGTAAACTCATCTGGCAGGCTCTGTGTTGTTTCCGATGGTCTGTTCACTACTCCGCCCTCGCCTGTTGTTGGTTTCGTTTCTCTTGCTGCGGACTGTAGGTGGGGTTGGGGGCCGTGAGGAGAGACTGCACCTCTTGAAGCCTGAGAGGAAACCGCTTAAAGGCGCCTGACCGTGAACGGAGACTATACCATTAAGGTAAGGGCCCTTGCACCAGTCGCCCTGGAGTATCTTGCAGCTGGGGACACAAGCAAGGAGGGCAGTGCCAGGCCGGTCCTGGGGTGGGTAACTGGCACAGTGGTCTCCAGGACAGACTGCAGCGTCTTTATTTTACTGAGCGCGGAGTCTAACAACACCTGTGATTACGTCTATCTAAGAGCTGCTTCCTTCACTGGAGGATGAGCAGTTTCATTTGTGTTTCAGAAAGGGGCGCCTATGCTTTTAAAATCGATCCATTTGTAAACTTCGTTAAGATTTTAATTTTCACAAGATTCCCACGAACTTCTTTTAAGAGTGCTAATTGTGAGTTTTCAGGAATGGCGGGGCGCAGGAGCTCAGTATTTTAATATCTCTTCTCGAAGGTCCGATGGGTGAGCCTAGAGATGTCGGTAGGTGCTGTGGAAATGCTGAGTGTGCATATCCGGGCGCATGGATGTGGCATGTTGACTCAGCCCTTCACTCTCCCGAGGTGCATAAAATCGGCGCCATCGTACGTTGCTCACCGTAGTTTTGTAACGCCTCTCAAAGTGTGCGCCTTCGCTCTGGTAATCGGATTTTGTGCTAAGCAAAGCAATCGCAAGTATAATTTATATTTTTATTTTCTCGTGAGTAAACGTGACAGCAATTAGTTAATTAATGGGTAAACTATTTCTCGTGTGGTATAATCTAGTCAGACTGTCAGAACATTAGTTTGCCCTTCTCTCTGGACTGCCTGGGGTTATTCTTTTGGAAGATGATGATCGCGCTGAAGGAATTTGAAAAGTTTACCGTTATGCTTACAGTTACTTTTACATCAACACTAATTATCGCCGGTATCATGTTTCCTGAGTATCAACAGTCGGTTTTCATTATCCAAGTGCCATTCTTTTCATAACCATTGAGCAGTGAATAGAGGAGAGCGCCTCGTGGAGATCCATTACTGTCTGCAGCAGGCAGTCCACCCGCTGAGCTATTTTACAAAAACCAAAGATAATCATATCTGATATTCAGTATAAGAATAAGGTGATCGCCACTGTTTGTGTGACCCGTTGTTTCGGTGGGTCTCCGGTTTCTAATCGAGAAATCCCACACCTTAAAAGTAAGGACTAGTGGTGCGTGACAGTAAGTGCAACTGGATGAGAATGTGCGAGTGAGTCAATGGGAATAAACAAGACTGAGGAACAATGAGAGTGAATGAGTAAAAGGGAAAGTATGCGAATGAATGAGAGAGTGAGACTGAGAAAGTGAGTGAGAATTTGTATGAATGTGAATAAGTGTTGGGGGATTGAGTGGAGAGGGGAGTGTAATTGAGTGGTAAATGGAGAAGTGGGAGTCCGAGTGAGCATGAGTCCGCATGAGTGTGTGGCCCTAGCATACTAGGGATTACACTTGGTATTTGTGCTACCATGGCACAATGCTGGCACTAGCGTATACATGGAATTCTTGGATTAAGGGGCCCTTCTCAATTTACTGACACACTAGAGGTAATTTTTAGCATAAGTGACACCCATTGCAAACAGCTGGTTTTGGCATATTTTTAGTAATTTTTTGTATTAGGGTACCTGTGATAAAATATTGCCTCTGGCATACTGTAGGTAGGGGTGGGAGGGGCAGGCACCAGTGACAAAATGCTGACCCTCACATCCTAGAGAAAAAATTACTTTTAGGTCACCCATGGTAGATGGAAAGTATCACGGGTTTAAGGTGCAAAGCTAATGCTGGCACCGGCCTAATGGAGATTGTTATTGACTTTTTTTAAATTTTCAATTGGGGCACCTATTGCTCATTTTTGCAATAAAAATGGGGGTCAACTCCTGGAGAGTGCCAGGCATCCTTGCCAGACTGTGAAACCGAAAGCAACCAACAAACCTGCTGTAGCCAGCCCCGCTTTTTTGCCTCTCCATCCTTCATACTCTGTCTCCTTCGCACCTCCCTCCTCCCTTTCTGTTCTCGAACTCTCTCCCCATTCCCTCTCTGTTTCTTGAAGCTCCGTGTGCATGCTGCTACTAATTTCAGTAAACTGCGGAAAGAGCTGCTAGAGGTACCAGAAGCAGCCCCGGGCTTTCAAACCTGGCCTGAGGCCTCCAGAGCTCCAGTCCACCTCACTGGATAAATGGCCAGGCCGGGTGTGGGACGCATTTAAAAATGGGACCGACGGAGCACGTAGGTTTTCCGACAGGGCAGAGGGACTGTGAGAGAGTTAGCCTTATATGTCATGCTAATATATCCCGATACGTCGGTGGCTCAGAATCCTGGTGTGAATGGGTGAGCGCCATGTCCGGCTCAGGAAAGATCTTTACTAGCCCCTGAAGAATCTAAGGCTCTTGAGAAATGGTCACTTTTTTGACAGTACACAGGTCAGTGTTTTTTAAATGCCAGTGGGCTGGATCCGTGTCAGACGCACATCAGAACGAAGAGGTATGCGAATAGACAGCTACCTTTGAAAGACCAGTAGGCCTTCCTCTGTGTCGCTTGCACGCTTTCTTAAAAGACCTCTGCCGAGGGTGGGCACATACAGGGTTCACACACCACAGCTCATATGAAATTGTGCACAGATGCAATGAAGGAGCAACTCTATTTCCAACATTTTTTATGCTTGTGTAAGACGAAGAAGGAAAACGATCTTCACACCATGGCGAAACACAGAACAATAACTTTTTCACTATTTTTGTTAGCATATGTACAAAAACAGCAAGGGGAAATAAACGTGATTCGTTTTCAGCATGGACATGATTAGGCTCGAAAAAAACTATTTATCTGCCACCTGGTGGGACCTTTAGTGGTATAACATGTGACCTTATTCAATTTGTGAGTCAGTGAGGTTTTTTGTAGGGGGTAAAAGAGTTATTTGGTTAATCTGAAAGGGTCATGGACTGCACAGGGGGGCCTGGCACCCTTAAGTCAGTTTATGTACATACCATGTGTGTGAAGTGCTTGTTAATTTTCACTATGGGAGAATCTCCTAACACGAGACACACAATCCGGGCCTCCTCCCATGGTGCTTTAATTAAACAGCCTATATTTTGTTGTTGCATACATCAAAGCAGCATCCGTTTACATCTTAAAATAAGAACAAAGGAAGCCCGGCTGCAAAGAAATAGGCGACAAGTCTGGTAACATCTCTGTGTGCAGTGATAGGAGTGACAGGGTGTTTCTATTTAACATCGTAAACTTTGCTACTACCGTATAGCACAATTTCCACCTCCTCCCGCCCTGCTTTAATTAAACAGCATATATTTTGGTGTGTATCATGCACGTAAACATTTTTTTGTTGTATTAAGTTACAAAATATATAAAATTATTTAAGCAGCTAACAAATACACTGCCCTTTAAAAACTAGAGCATTCCGCAAGAGCTCCTCCTTTAGCAGCGTTTTATGTTCACCTTCACCTACTGACATAATAACAAACCTTATATTTATTTGTTGGTTTTAAAAACAAATACATAAAAGACATTGCCATTTACAATACCAATAACTTTAAACTTTGCAAATGCGAAACCTATTGCATTGCAAATGCTTGTTAAATTTATGGAATATGAAGGATCAAATGCCGCACAGTCTAGCAATGAGTACCGAGTGGGCAATGCGTACAACAGAGCAGTTAAGCAGCAAACATTTTAGGATACCGGTGCTAAGGACTATCAAATGGACAAACGTAAACCAGTCATCGCCCATCCCACGTATGTAAGCCAACCCTAGTACCTCCCACAGGACCGCGAGAAGCGGAGAACAACGGGAGGCACCCCATTAACCCAGCATATCGATCCAAAGGAAATGAGAGAAAAGAAGAAAAGAAAACACAGGAGAAAAGAAGAAGAAGAAAAAAGGCCCATAGTAACTAAGGGAAAAACAAAACAAGAACCCCAGCCCCCAACCCCCCACCCTGCACCCCTGCAGAGGCTACGGCCTACCCCCCCTGGCAGCGTGCCTGTCGCCCTCAAAACGAATACCCGAAATTTAGAGAGAAAGACGTAGTCAGGAAAAGGCCATAGAGTAAAGAGTATACAAACCCAGGAGCCCCACCCTGCACGTCGAAGAGGCTATGGCCCACCCCCCAACTAACGTGCCTGTCGCCCCAGAAATACCCCAATGAAAGGGAAGAAACGGGGAAAAAGTCACTAAAACCAGACCCCTGCCCTCCCCCCGCTCGCACCAAGTAGCTCAGGCTCAATCACAAATAGACCAACAAATCGGCAAGCAGTGGTGGCGTCGTAGTACAGATCAGTAAAGCGTCCTCATCACAATAGTTGACCGGGCATCCGTCCTTCGATATATGGAAGAAGAATTCACCCCTGACCCATTTTGACCCTTCCATCAATACGTGGCCACTGAAAGTTAGCAATGCAGTACATCCTCAGACGATCAGAGTAACCAGGCAAGCAAGGCAGAGCCAACTCCGTGGGAGACACCAGCATCAAGGGGCTGGAAAGACAGCCCTTCCAGACATGTAGACGCAACAGCAAGGTTTCAAGCCAACCTCCCAAATCGCGACACAATAAGGGCAACGCAGGCTGGATGGGCAAAGAAACAGTTCCATGGAGGCAATCCGCCTGCTTTGCAGTTTCAGGCCCCAATGCCACACTCACGCAGTCGGTCGACTTGGACCCGTCTTCAACACTAGTCAGAGCCCCCCACGGAACCACCTGTAGATACATAGCAGTTTCACACGGTGCCAATGGAGAGCCGCTTGCGGCACCACTCTCCCTTGGATCGTCGAAGCTCTCATCCATCGGTGGGGTAATAATGGCGTCCAGTCTCCGTCCAAGTTCTCTGGCTCCTCCCACCCAAGCAAGATGGAGGGAGCCCAGAGCAACAATGAGGTCCCGAACCGTGGGTTCCATCATGCATGGCCGGCACAAACTCTCTCGCACTCAATGTAGCTTCTTTCCCAACCAGCGCCAGAAGCCCACACAGTTCCACCTGGCCAAAGAGCTAGTAGGAGATCCACCCAGCAGGGGCCATCACCACACTAAGCTGCTACGAGCAATCCACCATTTCCACCATGGCCGTATGCAGGTCACTCAGTCTATGGACGTCTTATAGGAAGGACGGGCAGTAGTCGCGCTGTGCTGCACGAGGTCATATTATCAGGGACAGACCCGCCAACCGCATGCAAGATTGCCGACCTCCATGTCGCTGAGGTCCGAGAAAGATACACAGGTCCGCCCCAAGTCCACAAGTGCTTGTAGCGTTGCACCCGATCCAAAATGGCGACCCCGCCCGTCCAGTCGACCCACACAATCAGCCTCAAGAACAAAGGAACAGTCTTACTAGCTGGAGGTGTGGAATCTCCAGTGTGTGCTTCCGTATCTGGGGCAGCGCTCGATAACCACGTCTGTCTGAGCAGTTCCAGTGCCGCCTCCCGCAGTTCCGAGCTATGGGCGTCTTGGCCTGCAAAGCCGCGTCCTCGAGTGACATCAGTGGCCGGCGTCAATCTCCGGCCACTCAGCCAGCAGTCAGACTCCGTCACGGCCCAGGCGGAAAGGATCAAAGGGAGGGTTGCCGGTCACGTCCGAACTCCAGAGTTGCCGCCCGCTAAACCACCAGTTCTTCCGACGCCGCGTCAGGTCAGCCCCGAGCTTGTGCAAGCAGGGGAAGGCAGGATATTGGCAGGATTCGTGCCGTGGCGAGCGGAGCTCACGGACTAAGCGGCCATCTCGCTTCGCGCTCGGCCACACCCCGTAGACAATAATCTTGATTTAGACCAATGATCAATTCCACCCATGCCTTGTAAAAACTATTAATCATTGATCTCAATTACTATTATCAAAAATAAAACTGTAATAGAACAGATTTGATAGATGGGCCTTCAAGTATTATGCTCAGTCAGTTTATGGAACGAAATATGGAGTTACAGTCTGAATACCTTAGATCCACAAGCATGGCCTGACCACTGTATTTTACATCAATAGATTATTTATCAGCACATATTCTTTGATTTCAATTAACTCATCTTCTAATTCACTCTTGTGCTGGGTCTGTTGGAAATATTTTCAATAGGACATTTACATTCCGTTAAGATTAGAAATTCTGGTTTCAAGTCTGGTCAAACCTTAATAAATGCTACACTTAAACATAGCCTTCTGTGTCCTTATGTTTTATTGTGCCGTATGTTTCAGAAATGGCTTGTTTTCACTTTCGGAGGTAACATTTTAAACATATGTTTGTTGTTGCCATCTGAAACATTATCACTGTTTGGGAAAATAACAATAAGTGTTCCTTTGATGCTTGTTGAAAAGGGACGTGTCTAATTACAAAGTGAATTGAATTAAAGTTTATAACTTAATTGCTGGTTTAGAAAAAGATATGATGTTGAACCCTATGAGGCGGTTCCTCTCCAGAAAGTTTCATGACAGTAATAAAAAGTCAAATAACACTGATGAAGTCAAAAAGCCTCCTTGAATATTCTAATTGAATTTTAATTACAACATAAAATGTTTATTGTTTACAACATTTCTTAGTATTTTAATTTTTGTACTTTATCGCATAAGATAAATTATTAGTATTTTTTTTGTATATGTAGGAAGCATTACATGAATGAAATCCCTGTACCCCACCGCCTTTCTTTTCTTTCCTTTCTTCTCCTCATGAACATTTCCATTGTTGAACTTTTCAGGTTGCCTGATATTAAGTATTTTGTTCTTCATAACTATGCTGTGTTACAGAATGCTACGTTACAATATGTTGAATTTTATGTACCACTTTTGTCTATAATATGTATGGCAGCTCATGTTTAGTTATGCTTAATTAATTAACTAATGTTTATTGGGTTTTATTATTCAATAAAAAATTTCAAACGTACATAATGAAAAGAGATATGTATTTACAACTGCAGAATTTTTTTATTGTATGGGTGTTCTCAAACATGCTCCAAGGGGCCAAAAATATGGTTTGCGGGGTGACGGAGGGCCACATTGGCTTCAGCAGGGAGAATTAGGAAGGGGATTTAAGGTATACATAACGTTGGAAGTAGAGGGAACAAAGCATGTACATTGTGTGGTATATGACCAATGGAGGTTTTGAGGGCATACCATAATGCTGTCTAAAGTAATCCCCTACTGTTTAGAAGAAACATGGATTTGACAGTGCTCTGTTGGGCTGTATCTCAGTTGCTATCCCTATACTGTATCCTGAAGTAAGTCTTCTCTGCCTGCTAGTGCTATGTTTGGTGAATTAAGGAATGAACGACACAAGGAACTGATGGACTACATCCACCTTCTTGAATAGAACGTTGTTCATTTTGAGAGTGCATGGGTGAACCCTCAAACACTGAGGATCTAGGCCTAATTTAGCTGTTTTAGAAGCATTTCCTGAAGGTTGTAAATTCTGATAATCTATTGGTGAACCCTCAAAAGCTGAAATTCTTATAGATACATCCAACTGCTGATTTCTCACCTTTAGAATATTTCTCACCATCAGATTTCATCTTGAAAATCTTCAGCAGCACCTCTGCCTCCCTGTAGGTGGCACTGTGCAGCTCTGCACCAATGTTGTTCTACTCCCGAGGTGTCATAATAGTAAGGAGTAGGTGAATGGCCCCCTAACTGTGTCCAGGAATTTGTTTATTAAAACATTTGAATATATTACTCTTAAATATAAACCAGACTGAGGGTCTGATAAAGATTGTGGCAGGCAGGGTTACTCTCTCACAAACGTGAAGGATATCCCTTTCGCCAAATTACAATTCTATAGAATATATTGGCAATGTAATTTGGCAGACTGGATATCCGTCAAGTTTTTCACAGAGTGATCCTGTCTGTCTAGATCCTATTCAGGCCCTGAGTGAGTAGGAGAGGTAATAAGATGTGAGAAGATAATGAGGTATGCATGTGAGTAACCGTTCAATACACAGACTTTCTATCCTTAAGAGTCTTTCATAGATCCATTGAATACACAGCCAATGGAAATACACTACATACCCTGCATTACTTATCCTTTAAATTACATATGTGCTTTATAACAATCACTACAAAAACATGTTTTGTAAACACTGGAAAAACATAGGTTTTGTCTTGTATGGGGGACAGGCAGCTAAGAAACACTGATAAGCACTGAATTCAAAAGGTTTGTAAAACACCACTGGAATCCACCATAAATAAACACTGTTGGCAGGACAACCTAATCACATGAATGACCTGATGGATTTTGTGATTGTTGGGCAAGATGAGTTTCATGGTTCCCAGATTGATGATCTGTGAAATTGAGTAAGAACCCACATAATGGGGGAAAGATGGAGGATAAGGACCAAGAGGTAGAGATCGTAAATCTAGAAAGGGGATCTGTATCTCTTGTTGGTGCCATCTGCCCAAACCTCGGACAAAAGACTTTGACAAGATTTTGAAATTCCTCCGACTTTCGACCTAGTCCTGTAACCTTGAGTGCCATGAGGAGGCGTTACTCCTCCAGGGCTAGAGGGTGATTCCCCAGCAGGTCCCTCAGAATGTGTTGTCTCTCTGGCAGATGGATTAGAAATTCCCAAGAAAGTTCCATCATCACTGAAAACCAGACTTGCGATCTCCAAATTACCACCAGGTTGGCCTTCTGCTGCTGGCTTTGCATGGCCACTCGCATCAACATCACAAAAGGGGGGTAAACATATCTTCTTTCGCACTGTAGCCCTGCTGGAAGGCCTCCGTCGCCTCTGCTTGCGGATCGGGCCTCCAACAGAAGAACCTAACCAGCTGAGATGAAAGGAAAAGAGACCCACCAAGAAAAGCCGCCATATTCTCTGAAGCATCTGGCACACCTCCGGATGAAGTTGCCATGTACTGAGATCCTGAAGCTGACTGGAATTCCAGTCGGCAACTTCGTTGGATTTTCCAGGAAGCCATTCCACAGTCAGCAAGATGTTTCGTTTCAGGCAGTATAGCCACGATCCTTTTGCCAGCTCCTCTTGCATCTTGGATCATGGGCACCCCAATCAGTTGATGTGCCTCACTGCAGAGATGCTGTCCATCTTCAGCAGCACCGAGCAACTCAGTTTGTCCGGCATCTAACATTGGACCTCAAAGGAGTGGCCCCCTACCCGGTTTTGCTGGCATCAGATTCAATCACGATGTCCAGACAGGAACTGAAGATGGTTCTCCCATTCCAATCCTCCATCTGAGTCAACCACCTCTGCATTTCCTATTACTATTTCCATTTCCTACTCCGATAGCCGAATCATTGCCAAATAAGTTGAGCCTTCCCGAAGGTGATGAGTCTTCAGTCATTTTAAAGCCCTGTTGTGAAGCGGGCCTGGGAAGATCACCTGACTGGAGGATGCTAACAGTCCCACCAGATGGTCCAGAGGGACGTGTGCGGCCAGGCTATGGTCTGGATGAGTTTGGGGGTTATACACCTGGTGTGAAATTTTTTGCTGTACCAATCAGAACCTGGCGTGAATTGCAATTTTGCGGAGGCTGTGTAGTGCACCCTGCCAGTCGTCATCCTCCAGGGCCCCTATGTCACCCTCCCATCTTTCCCACAGGGACTAGGGCATCAGGCATGTTGTTACTAAGTTTACGATAAATTGTGGAAGTGGGTTTTACCACTATGGGATCTAGGAAATGCTGGTCTTCCATAGGGGATCGACAAACATCTTGAGGTAAAGTATGTTAATAGATGGCTGCACTTTATCCAAATTTGCTGAGTTCCTTTATAAAAGAGTCCCTGAACAACACCCTTTGCGTAGTGAGCCTGCTTCTGAGACCCCAAGCTTTGGATCCATTTTAATTAAGAGAACGCCGTCTCACCCCCGAGTGCACACACTTTGGTTGCCCAACAGGATTACAGCTCTTTGGGCCCATCCAGACAGAGACTTTGGAGATATAAGGTCCCCTGACTGATTGGCTTCTTAAGCCATATCTAAGATGTTTGTAATCGTTCCCATAAGATCCAATAACTTGTCTTGACATGACCACCACAAGCAAGCTATGCTTTTCTTTGGGTCCCTAGGATATATTTTGTCAAGCAGTAACATGTGCTCGTCTAGCTCAGGAGTGAGGACCACCTTGCCCTCCAGGAACGGACAGGGACTCTTCGCCCACAGGAATTCCCTGGTAATCGTTGTCCCCTAAGGAGCTGGGGGAGAAGGGAGGCAGAACAAAGGGGGCAGGTGCTGGCATCTGTGGCTGAGCCTTTCTGAGGCACTCAAAAGCGTCTTTATCGACCCCCCTGGTCTGCAGGGCGCTTGTTGTGGTGTCTCTCTGCCAGATTTCAATCTGGCAGAGAGACACCACAATTGTGGCTCAATGATTAGAGCGGCAGACCCTGATGCAGAGGTCTAGCCCGGGACCAGGGTTCAATTCCCTGCCTCGGCGGGTCTTGGGCTCAAAATTCCACGGACCTGATAATTCTCGCCTCGGTGCCTATTCCAATCATAGAGTCCCACTCTGCAACTCTGGGCAATAGCTTGCTTAATCTCCACAACGGCCCCCACAACGCTAAGGATGCCTGGCCTCCACCTTGGGGGTGCCCAGGAGTGGACGCCTCACAGGGAAAGCCAGGATGGGTTCCACAGAGGTATTCGTACAAGCGCCTTGAGACCCTTGCGGGTGAGTAGTGCGCTATACAAGTATCCATTTACATTTTTTACATTTTACATTTCCAATCCTTCTTTCTAGGGGTGCCAAGGATACATCGTGCTGTATCGAAGCGTCTACTGCCTCACAGAATTCATCGTCCAAAGGCTGGAAGTAAACAGATTACTCCTCCATATAATCAGCTTCTGCTGTGTGAAATATCTGAACTCTGTGGAGATTGGCAGCCTAGCAAGTAAAGGGAGTCAGGCTTTCAAGACAATTGGCTCACACCCTAACTGTATTCCAAGGGTAGACAGCCTGTGCTGGTCCCAGCCGTGCTGGTCCCAGCCGTGCTGGAGGGCTTGATAGGGGAGTGGAAGGCCTTAACTGGTCTGTTAGCCAGAACGCCAAACGCAGCTTGAGAAGGGCTTATGTGCCCAGAGTGGACACACACTGCCTGCAAAGAGGGATCTTTACCCCACTAAAGAAGCAAGCCCCAACCCACAGTGACCAGCCTCTGCCAACGTCTGCAGGCACACCTGCATAGCAATTTTACTTAGGGGCTTCATTTTACATACCTGACCGCGTGGGCGTGTCAGTCACTGCACTGTGTATTACCGACCCCAGATAGGGCGTAGAGGCTTCCAGGCTGAATAAGGGGGACAGAAACAGCATGCGACGCTCGGAGAGCCTGAGAAGCGCCTCACTCCCCTACTAGCGCCCTCTAGTGTCTAGTGCAGAGCACCGCACACATGCGGCACCGTCAAATTTTGAAAGACGCGTGAGGAGCAGTGAGACGCGCCTCGGTCCCCTACGAGCACCCTCTTGTGGCCGGTGCACAGCACCGCACACATGCAGCCCAGTCAAAGTTTGAAAGCCGCGTGAGGAGTGCTGAGATGCTCCTCGGTCAACTAAGAGTGCCCTCTAGTAGCCGGTGTGCAGCACCGCACACATGCGGCCCCCTCAAAGTTTGAAAGGAGCGCTGAAACAAGCCTCGGTCTCCTAAGATCGCCCTTTAGTGGCATGTGCACAGCACCACACACATGCAGCCCTGTCAAAGTTTGAAAGATGCGTGAGGAGCGGTGAGACACGCTCCACGGCTGCCTATGAAAAGAAAGGCATCGTTAGAGCGCGCAACAGCAAAAACGTCAAAATCACCTTGTAGACACCAGAAAAATCACCAGTTAAGCATTTAACAATGAATTTAAGTGAGGAAACAATGAAACAAACTTAACTGATAAACAGAGATGATGGAATATATTATATGAAGTGTTTAATGATTGGGTACAATGTTTTCTCATTCCCTAATGGTTTTCTTGTGAAGGTAGTTGTTTGCTAAAGGCTGCTGAATGAATTAAAGTGGAGAAAGATGAACAGAATCCAAGCCTCTGTTCCTGACATCCTCATGACAGAAAAGATGAAACACACATGAATGAATGAAATGCTTATCGAGGCTGAGCACTCTTAAGTAAGGAATCAAATAAAGGTAAAAAGAAAGGAATAGACAGAAACAGAAAAAGCAATAAGAAAAGAGCAAAAAGTAAAATAAAGATAACCAAATAAGAGAAATAGATAGACGAACGATAGTAAAATGGCTGCGGTATATTATATTCAATGGCACTTGTAATACAGTAGCCAGGATATCCATCACATTTGTGACGGAGTATCCCAACCACCGAACTCTAAATCAGGCTCTTAATACTTTGCAATGATGCTGCTGTTAACTATGCAACATTACTCATGACAAGGAGACATCTGGTCGTGCGTAACACACTTTTTATAATTACAAGGGCGTGAACACACTGAATGAACAACACGTGTAGATTAAAACGCAGGGTGTAAGTAACCTAAACAAACACCCAGAGACTAAACCTGTACTCAACACACAAGCCTCAGTAACAGGTAGATCATACAAAGAATGATGGACAAAATGAAGCAGACCAACAGATATATGCATAACACAGAAAAGATAGGTCTTGATTTAGTGTTTGGTGAACTGAGTACTCCTTCGCAAACGTAGTGGAGTACCCTGTCCGACAAACTGATGTTCTGCCTGACCTAATGCAAGGCAGCTGGTTTGTTTTGTTTTGAATCCAGCCTGACTGTGGTGCCGTAAGTGTAAATACAAAAACAATTGATGTACAGAATGCCGACCAATGTCATACATTCACCCCCGTACAGAGACCTGGACCTAAATCCATCGTTTTTTTGCTCACCATGCCATTCCAGTTTAAAACCAGCCATATGCAAATCAGTCTTCACCCTGTGCCCAATGAGAACAGTCCAGCCCGAACTGCTAAGCCAGGTCCTCTCTGGACTGGAAACAAGCATCCAAGGACCGGTTTTGGGGTTTCATTCCTCTTTAGTCAGGATAGCTTGACTCTGGTGGTGTGGCTAGCACGGGACCCATGTCTGGGCATACCCGTCCCACCCGCGGTGACAAATGCAAAAAACAACAATTGATGGACAGAATGCAGACCAATGTCATACATTCACCCCAGTACAGAGATCTGGGCCTAAATCCATTGTTTCTTTGCTCACCATGCCATTCCAGGTTGAACCCAGCCATACGCAAATCAGTCTTGACCCTGTGCCCAATGTTAATACATCAGACTGCTGATCTTCTTTAGATTTTTCTCTCATTGGGTACTGCCAGGGAAAACCCGTTAGTACTGAACAGAAAAAATGGACCCCTCTCCTTGGAAGAAAATGAATCCAGAAGAAAACTCCAAGGGTGTGAGGGTGATTAGTTATTTGTTTATAAAAACAATCTCCTACTTTGGGAGCTTGTTTTTGAAAAACACAAAAGTTGGTTAATTGCCGCCTTAAACATGGCAGCCACTAACCAATCTTCTCGTGCCTGGAGACGAGGCACAAGGGCTGTGGCTCCGCTGAAGGTACAGAGCACCACAGAGCCCGCGGAAATCTTTAAAGAAGGCGGGCGGCCTAGATCAGACCCAGAGTCTTGATAATTGATAAGTAGAAGTGTGGAGAAAAGAGAAAAAGGTAATTAGAATGCTGCCTGTATGTGATTTGTTGTATATGACAAGACGCTGCTGTGTCTCCTACCTTAATGCTGACTATTTTAAAAAAAATTGCTATGTGTGCTGCATTTTTTTATTTCTCCAAAGTCAGCTGAACAAGTTACTGGTTATGTTAAATCATGTCATACAGGACAAAGAATTGAGGTGAAAACAACCATCCTGTTGTCTAGAAAGATACAAGGACCAAACGCCGTAGCCTGTAATAAGAGTACCTTGCTAGGGTTGTGTTCAAACCAGGTCAGGGACCCACGGTGTAGGCAGGAGCTATTGGGTTGAGATAATTTTCCTTTGATGTTCCGAGACCTGTCCTAGAATGGCTGTACAAACCGGTCCAACACTGGCGTAACGAAAAGTGAGGGGGCCTCCCTGCACGGTACTTAGAGGTGCCCCCTCCGGGCTCAATCAGGAGCTCTCCGACCACAGTGCAGCGCCAAGGGGGTCCCTTGGAGCTTGAGGCCCCCCCCTGCACTGCGGGGGCTGCATGGGCCTGTGTTACGCCCCTGGGGTCCAAGTAAAACCTTTTTGTACTTGACTCTCAAGTTAATTCTCAGCTTCGGAGTGTTGGCTGCTCGAACTCAGAGCTCAACAACAAACCAACAGCCTCAATAGAATGAATGTCGAGCACACTGCTTACCTTGCTAAGAAAATGAACTTTACTCACTCAGTTGCACCTAACACTAGATTAATCAGAAACAACTCAATGTCTATGGCCTGTTAAGTTGGCAGGTGCTGCTCTTACTCATGTCTATCCCTCTCCTCCTATTATCAGGTTCCTTCTCCCGGATCTGATCCCCTCTTCTCTAGTGGCTTTTAGGAGTAACATGAATACAGTACTGGTGTGGTTCATTCACCCCAATGCATATGTGCTCTAAGTCCTAAGTGTTTATCCCCATCATAGGATGAGTCAGTCCTGTCAAGGTCCCTTTCCAGCTGCCCAGCACTCGAAGGACATGCCTTCACACTCGAGAGAGCAGTGGCCCACCAGCAGGCTTTTGTCGAGCTCTTTCGTCCTGTGTGCATAGCTGCATTCAGTAGGGCACCAACTCACCCTTTTAGTTGCAGTTGCCTGAAGATCAGCAGTCCCAAGGTATCACGGTCACACCAGGCCTGTCGATAAGACTGGCCCTCTGGACCCTCCCCCCACAGGCGTAACCTCAGGCAGGGTTTTTGACACTTGGGCAGTTCTAACAGGGCGAAGCATTGTGTGTTCCCCCAGTTAGCACCAGGCAACTGAAGGTCAATGCCATAAGAAAGATTGTTTTGAAAAAATTAAGAACATCCAGCCTTCTGATTTTGAAACCGTTTCCAAAATCTAGGTGTGGTGAGGAACCTTTAGCTGATAAAAGTACTGTTCCTGTAAGTGAATTTTCCAACTCTGTGTTTCATTAACCCAGAACAGAACCATATCCGAGCACACAACCTCAGAAATAATATGGAAAGACCAGTCACTTCAGCATCCTCATCTGAAATGTTCCCAGAAAGACAATTTGCCTCAGCATGACAGAATAATGTTCATCTAAAGACTCATCCAATTCCCGAGAGGAAGCACACACTGCATAAAAGAAAGTTATAACAAAAGGTTACTTCTGCAGACCATCAAAGAAAGACTCTGAAAGAAGACTCTGAAGCTTACACTTCCAACAGCCAAAAGCACAGAGATTCAAAATCACCCTTGCTCAACAACCAGCTTTAACTAATGGCACAACTTTGAGACTTTCTACCTCTGAAGATAACACCTCGACCAACATTATCTAAACAAGCCCTTAATCTAGAATCTGGTTCACTCTTACCATTGCATATAAGCAAGAAAAAAACAAACTTGGAGCATTAACCCTAGAAAAAAATATTATGAAAACATGGACTGCAAGAACTAAGTCGGTGTTTACACCAACTTCGCTCATTGCACAGTAACCCAAAATGGGGAAAAAAGATATCAGTGCCTAAAAATATTTTGCTGAAAATCTCACCCTCACTGAACATGTGAGAATGCACACTAGGGAAAAACTCTCTCAGTGCTCTGAATGCCCAAAAAGTTTCAGCCGTAAATCTTATCTCACTGAGCATTTGAGAATCCACACTGGGGAAAAACCTTATCAGTGCTCTGAATGCCAGCAAAGGTTTTATATCAAACAGAGTCTTTTCCGACATGCAATAATCCACTCTAGGGAAAAACCTTATCAGTGCTCTGAATGCCAGCAAAGGTTTAGTACTTAACAGAGTTTTTCTCAACATGCTGTAACCCACACTGGGGAAAAACCTTATCAGTGCTCTGAATGCCAGAAATGTTTTAGTGAAAAAAGAAGTCTCATCCTGCATTCAAGAACGCACACTGGGGAAAAACCTTATCAGTGCTCTGAATGCCAGAAATATTTCCGTGACCAAAGTAGTCTCTCTCAGCATACAAGGACCCACACTGGGAAAAAACCTTTTCAGTGCTCTGAATGGCAGAAATGTTTCAGTGACAAAAGCAGACTCACTAAACATACAAGAATCCACTCCGTGGAAAAATCTTAACAGTGCTCTGAATGCCAGAAATGTTTCAGTGAAAAAGGCACTCTTATTCAGCATACAAGAACTCACACTGGGAAAAAACCTTATCAGTGCTCTGAATGTCAAAACCATTTCAGTACCCAAAGCAGTCTCGGTCAGCACACAAGAACCCACGCTCAGAAAAAACCTTATCAATGCTCTGAATGCCAAAAATGCTTCAGGGGAAAAAAAAGTTTCACTCATCATACAAGAACCCACACTGGCTAAAAAGCCATAGCAGTGCTCTGAATACCAGAAATGTTTCCGTGTCCAAAGAAGTCTCACTCAGCCTACAGGGCCCCATACTGGGGAAAAACCTTATCAGTGCTCTGACTGCCATAATTGTTTCAGTGACAAAAGCAGTCTCACTCAGCATACAAGATCCGACACTGGAGAAACACCATAGGAGTGGTCTGAATGCCAGAAATATTTCAATGACCAAAGCGGTCTCACTAAACATACAAGAACCCATACTGGGGAGAACCATATCAGTGCTCTTAATGCCAAAAACGTTTTAGCCATACATTTCTTACTCAACATGTGAGAATCCACACTGAAGAAAAACCTTATCACTGCTCTGAAAGACAGACAAGATTGAGAGTTGAGATTGTTACAAGCACCATAAGCAAACACACACGATCCGAAATGATCATCAGTGCTCTGAATGCCAGAAAAGCTTCAATTTTAAACAAAATCTCACTCTACATTAGCAAACGGACACAGGGAAAAGTGAATGACAGAAATACCTCTCTAACCATGTGGCACTCCATTCCGGGGACTGCCAGAAAAGATTCATTCAGAAAAGGTATCTCATTCTTCATCAGAGACTCCACAGTGGGGAAAAACATTTTCATTGCTCCGAATGCCAGAAAAGCTTCTATCTGAAAGCCATTCTTATGTAACGTGGGAGAATCCACACTGGGAATAATCCTTACGAGCCCTCAAAATACAAGTAAACTTGTGGTTACAAATTACTTCTCACTAGACATGAATAAACTCACACAGGAAAAAGCCTGATGGATGTTCTGAATGTCAGATAAGGTTTAGTTTCGAATACAGTCTCATTCCACGTGAGAGAATTTACTCTGGACTAAAGCCTTATACATACTCTGAATTCCAGAAAGGTTTCAGTCAAAAAGTCAGTCTCACTATAAATGCATCCACACCAGGTGAATAGGAACCCGGATCATGAGTTGCAGAACAGCTTCTAACACAACCTCACTTTACATAAAGAGCAAAAAGTGTAGTTGCCGTAGGATTAATAAAAAAAAATCTTGCAGGATAACTTAGGCTACCCGCATGCAACCTCCGGAGAAATATCAGCTCAGCTGATCACCGCGCCGTGAGGGCAACGGCCTTAACCCTTCACCCTGCACCCTGGGACCCTGTTTGCCGGGCCGCGCAGTCTAGCGCGGAGGCCGGCGAGAAACCACAATTCCCAGCTGCCCGCCTGCCTAAGGGAGGGAATTGACGCGCCCGGAGGCGCATAAAGTGGAAGGAGCGCCGAGAGCCTCTGGGATTCACATCAGCTCAGCTGATCACCGCGCCGTGAGGGCAACGGCCTTAACCCTTCACCCTGCACCCTGGGACCCTGTCTGCCGGGCCGCGCAGTCTAGCGCGGAGGCCGGCGAGAAACCACAATTCCCAGCTGCCCGCCTGCCTATGGGAGGGAATTGACGCGCCCGGAGGCGCATAAAGTGGAAGGAGCGCCGAGAGCCTCGGGGATTCACACCAGCTCAGCTGATCACCGCGCCGTGAGGGCAACGGCCTTAACCCTTCACCCTGCACCCTGGGACCCTGTCTGCCGGGCCGCGCAGTCTAGCGCGGAGGCCGGCGAGAAACCACAATTCCCAGCTGCCCGCCTGCCTAAGGGAGGGAATTGACGCGCCCGGAGGCGCATAAAGTGGAAGGAGCGCCGAGAGCCTCGGGGATTCACATCAGCTCAGCTGATCACCGCGCCGTGAGGGCAACGGCCTTAACCCTTCACCCTGCACCCTGGGACCCTGTTTGCCGGGCCGCGCAGTCTAGCGCGGAGGCCGGCGAGAAACCACAATTCCCAGCTGCCCGCCTGCCTAAGGGAGGGAATTGACGCGCCCGGAGGCGCATAAAGTGGAAGGAGCACCTCTCGCCCCGCGAGTCGCGCGCGGGAGCGCCCGGGGCTAAGCCCGGGCAAAGGGCGGGCCCTCTGTGGCCCTCCGTGGACCGACTAGGACGGGACGGGCCACCCCCCCTGTAATTACTGCAAAAGGAGGTATAGTGCACATACTATAACTTAACTTTGATAGTAACATCATTACTGCCATTGTGATCATGCCTTGTAAGGGGGGAACAAGCCCAGATGCGCAAGGGTGTCATGCGGGGCAAATGCACCAAATACTTACCACAAGCTCCCGGCCAACTGCGCATGTCACAGACATAATCTGCCCCTGTTACTCCCCATCTAGTACACTATCTCCCCCACTAAATTCCCCAAGAATGCAGAATCTCTCGCCATGGGGAGAGCTAAATGGACTATGTAATACAAAATATGTCAGTGTAGACTCACCCTTCTTGGCCACCAGTACCCGCATTACAAATACTAAAGGCAGTGTACAGGAAACACCCTCGTTATCGAACAAAGTCAATACACAAGCCTCCGTATTTTCATGGTTACTACCTGTCAACAGAGATAACACTGAGGTCAAGGTCGAAAGGACTCAATTAAAACCTCATACACCAACTGTAACTCCCGTGATGCCCGTTCATCATCCCCCTACCATCAAGGAGACTGTTGTCAAACTGGACGAACAAATATCTTATTCCCAGATCTCTCTTTTGACTCAGATTGAACAACTTGTGAAAACTATCATTTCCCCACTAACAGAACAAATCAACGTTATAGGGGAAAGGCTCTTGGGTCTCGAGAACAAAATCACGGCCATCTTGAAACCCACTGATAATCCTGTAAACTCGAACCGATCCCATCCAACCATCACTTATCCACCAGCTAAGCTCTCTGCCACCCTTAAAAGTAAGCAAGCCACTCCATTATTTCCTATAATCCCAGATTCAACTACTTTTAAAGCTCCTTCCAAACCTGTTATATTAAGGCCCCCAGAGGTCAAGTCAGTACGCATTGCACCAAATATACACCTTCCGCCACAAGCAGCGCCATATGTGTCCGTCCTCACTGGAGTGCCACCACTTGCGCTGGGAAAAACTGAGAGCCAGCTGGATCTAATGAACAAAGTTATATTCTGGTTGGGAAGGAATAGACCCCTACCACCGGACAAAGATGGCGGAATCCTGTCTGTGAGAAGGGTGGGCTGGTTGGGCCGTCTACCAAAAAACATTTCAGGGGATTTGGTTCTAGTCAGATTCAGGAATCAGTACATTGTACCATATTTAAGATCTTGTCCAGCCCTAGAGGGGGATGGTCCAATACAGACTTGGGACTTACATGATTTCTATCCCTGTACGCCAAATATCCCCCGATTAGGAACAACAGCCTACCACCACCCGTTGGATGGGGAAGTCCAGGTACCTAGTGATACTAGTTTCCGTGTTGCCAACAGATGGGTTTCATTGCACAATTGTCGCAACTTTTGAGCTCACTCACTTTAAAGGACAAACTTGTGTACCTTTTATTCAAGATAGGGATAAACCCCCTGAAAATATGTCTTACCGCCGATTGCTGAGGTTAGGGCTATGCCTTTTTTTGAATGTGAAGTTATGTTTGTGTTGAATGTATATACTTATTTTTAATTACTGTTATTTTTGTATGCTTTTATGATTTTAAGAAAGAAAATCGAATAAAGCTTCTATTCATTCATTCATTCATCAGGGTTGGAAACAATCAACTAAGTGCCACAAAATCAGTAATTTAAGTATCAGAAAGTTACAATACTCTCAAGGTCTCTACTCGACTCAGAAATGTTAGTGCTTAAAAAAAAATCTACAAATTGCCATAAAATTCACAATATGAATGTATTAAATGTTTTCAACCCCAATGGTTTCTACTCACCCTTCTTTGTTAACATGAGGAAATATACATTTTTGGTCAAGTTGTGTTCCCTATCGTGTACCCCACCGTCTCCATGTACCAGCTTAAAGTGCATCTAACTTCCCTCCTGTGCCAGCTATGAAGACGCAAATACATTTGCGTCCAACGTTAACATGTCCTCTTTTAGACCCACCCTGAATGGGTTGAATAGTCCGTTCCTAAGTATGCTATGCCAACGTCTTTTTGTAGTGTGCTTTACACGTTTTTCAGCTCTGGCAAAGTAGGCCCTGAATTCTGCCATCGAGCCTTTTTCCTGGCTTCTGACTCTGAAAGCCTCAGCCCAGGCTGCCTCTGTACTCGTGACCTCTGACTTACTTCCAGCGCGACCCACCGCGCTCAGCTCAGCCTGCTGCCTGCCAAGACTGACTTCAACCTTCGAATTATCTGTTCCGTTCCTCGAAAATGCATTCCTGCCTACTAGTTTAAGTAAACATTCCCCCCAGCTGCAGAGCAGAAGGGCCGGCCTCACTGTCTCCGTGCAAGTAATTCATAGCCTCTGTTACCATGCTCCCATGGAAGGCCCATGCCCCCACGCTTCTCATGCAGACACTTAGGCGCTTATACACGCACTCACAGTCAGTATAGAATAGCTTCTGCCCCAGAGACCTTTTCCGTTCAGATAATATGGTTCCCAAACATCAGATATCAGATATGATAGAAGTACGAGTTGATCTGACATGCCAGACTTCTGTCTCTTTCCGCCAGTGTAAATGTCAAGTCCCCTGCACCCTCCAGTTTCCACGTCAATCACACGTCATGCAGCTGCGCGCGCATCCAGGCCTCAGATTTCTGCTGACATTACAAGATTCTGCTTTGTTGCCACCCACTTATGACACCTATCTGTGACGTTTCTAGCACACACCTTTATGTTCACGCCTATTTCACGCCTTCTAATTACGTATCACTACCACGTGAATGCTGTTATCTTGTTTCTCTCAGCTGTTACGCCTACTGTATTGGTTTCTATAATGTAACTTAAGTATATAAGCTATGTATTGTCAATAAAATGCTGCTCTATCCCTTCCTGAACCCTCGTGGTTGCAGGAACATGATATCCAGTTCTAGAACGATTCCTTTTTAAGGAATAAAACCCCTAAGAACTCTAACACCACGGACTCTGTTTTTTTCTTTCCGATTGAGTTATTATTGATTAAGTACTTACCTGCATAGAAATTAAGACGGTAAATCAAATATTTACCACAATATTTTGGCGCCCGAACAGGGACCCCACCCCCACCCCGCGCGCCGGTTGGTGCGTTGCAAACTCTGTCTCCTGCCATCAGTTAGACGGAAACTACGCGTACCAGCAGGATTTCCTGTATCTCCCTCTGGCCCACGGAGGTGACGAAGACTGCAATCAGCACCCAGACGAGGCGTGAGGAGTGCGGAGGATCCCAACCAGAGCCTAGCCGAAAGAAGCAAGGTCCGAGGTGTCAAGAGGCCCACCAGTTTCCGAAGCATCCACGTGTCGAGTCGAGTCGAGTCCGGTCCAGTCCAGTCGAGTTTTCCGAGGCCTTCTGTTTCCGTGCTTCCCGGTGAGTACCATTGCTGGGACGTATCTAGACGGGTTTGGGTACACAAGTCCGGTCTGCACTGTTTTAGACAGTGTATCTGTACTGTTTAGCAGTACATCAGTTATTCAAGTTTTTTGCATTGTCTCTGACAGTGTATCTGTGCTGTTTAGCAGTACATCCGGTATAGGGGGTAGTCATATATGTCTCAAATATCTTTTCATGTGATTAATGTCGTGGTATGAGTGTGACTGTTTTTTTATGTGCATTATTGTGTTCTTGTGTAACTAGCTGTATTCAGTATTAAGTAGCAAGGATTGAGCATTCAGTACTAAGTAAACAAAATGCTGTTTTTCAACAAGTTAAAGCAGATAGGAACTAGGAAAGGGATACTAGAGGAAGAAATTCCTCTCCCCCCTAGGGACACTCCTGGAAATTTTATGTACCACAAGCATGGCTTAGATGCCATATTGTATCTAGATTTATGGGCCGATTATACTAAGCATCTAGACGAAAGACACAGATGGCCTGTTACCGGAACATGGGATGCCGAGTGCATCATGAAGGTAGAGGAAGCACTATGGAAAAAGAAAGCCAGACAATCTCAGAAAGACGCCATAGAGTTTTGGCGTAAGGAATCACATAAGCGTGCTGAAAAAGCACTACGTAGAGAAGACAGACTTAAAGAATCAGATAAAGCCCAAGAAAACGAATTAGTTACTGAAGGGATCCGAGTAAAATCAGAGCAAATAGACCGCGCACGAAACAATCTCGTAAATGGCATGTATCTCGCGGCCGAGGGTTCGCCTGAGGCCACTTCAGAAATACCGAAAAATCTGCCGCCACCATTGGTTCCAACTAAAGTAACTCACAGGACCACTAAAGACATATTTCTGAATTCCTATCTAGAGGATGTAGCACCCACTTATGCCAATCTGCCTGTCCACGTCCCGCCTACTGACGGTGACGGGGGTGGCAACCCGCCTCCAGACCATAACCCGCCACAACTGCAAGCAGGTTTCCCCGTTCGACAGCCCATCATTCCTCCACCTCCACCACTTCCCGCACTTAAAATTGATCTACCGAAACCGCTTCTACCTGATCCTACTAAAAGACAAGTTCAAGTACAGATACAGACTCCACAGAGAAATAATGTCCATGCTTCCGCTTCAGGAGGTGCGACCGGGGGTCACCAGACCCCGCATCCAACACACAGATTACACCTTAGGGATATGCAGAATCCTTTTATACTCCAATCACCCCGTCTCGACATACTCAAAGAACCGCTCCAAGTTTGCAGATACGATCCAGTACCCGGTAAAGATGATAGGATGTTTTTAGCATCACTACGCTTACGACATGCTGCAGATTACCTATTGTTATTATCAGGAATGAAAGAGCACCTAGATAGAATATATCACTTTGTCCAGACTGGGCAAGACCCTGAAAGTATTAAGGATGCCATGGCGCATCAGAAAGTTGACATTCAAGCATATATACTACGTTTTTTTATAAATTGCCTAATCAGAGAACGAGACAGGCCTGGGACAGAACAGGATGAATTATATGGACTCAACAAATGGGGTCAAAATATATCTGAAGGAAAGCATGATAAAGGGAGTTGCATAGCCAGTATGTACAAGAGAATAAGAAAAGCAGTGATAGAAATACACGAAAAAGAGAAAGAAAAAGCTTCCTCCGAGGAGGAAGAAGAACTTGAAGAACCAGAAAGGACTACAGATACGATAGCGTATGTAGGTAAGGGAACTTACCTTAGGAAAGGCATTCGTCCAGAAAGCAAGAGAGTTTTTCTCTCTGGCATAACAAAACCGAATTCTCCTGAACATCAGTTCCAAGAGACTGATAAAAGGCTTCGAGACCGAATAGGGTACCATGTACTCAATTCTATGGATGAACAAGAACTAGCCCGGTCAGCAGTATTATGGGCTGACAATCCGAACATATACAATGACGACACAGTAGCGCAGACATTTCTGAACCTTTCCCCAGACGAGCAGAAATTAGCAGGTGTATACATGATTCAGCACCTCCTCACGTTATACAGAAACCAACATTCTGATCCAGGTCCCTTACACGATACATTAGAAGCACTACTCATGGATAGATGGAGAGGTCTAAGTACCAAGTTAATACAAATAATTCTAGAACAACGACATAGATATAACACCTTCGTAAGCTCCGAATATGTTCCCGCTCCGCCCCCAGAAAGAAAAATGTATCATATGGAGCGTCTGCATGGCATTGAAAGTCAGAACCCCTTACGAGAAGTGCATCCAGTTATGGGTGACGATCATACCTTGAAACGTGTGTATGTACACACGCCTCTGACCAAGTTAGAACTGTTAGAAATGAAGAAACTAGTACCGTGCCATGATAAAGACCCTGCAGGTTTTCATAGAGAACTTAAAGACATGTTACTGATGGGGGATTACAACTATGAAGATATCATGAAAATGTTAAAGGTACTGCTGCCCACGGGCATCTACGAGAAACTCAAGGAAAAAGAATGGGAGGTGGGAGACAAAAAGATTGTATGGGCAGAAATAGAAGACGAGGAGGAAAAGCGTATCCCAGGGCTAGGCCTTGGGGAGAAAACTAAAGCATTACCAGGTTTGATAGTACAGGTTCTGCCAAGATTACTGACAACTAGAAAGGAAGATTGGGACACAATCTCAGCATGTAAACAGAAACCCGATGAAGATACTAGTGACTTCTATTCAAGATTCGAGAAATGTTTCATTATTAATAGTGGTCTTAAACCAAGTAGCGAGTCGTACCCGCATCTTTTTGTATCAAAGTTAGTCGAGAATTCCCTGTTAGCAGTTAAAAACCGTGTATACAAGGTTGAGAGTACATGGCAAGCAAATACGCCATCACATATGTTACAAATGTTACAATACCATCAGAACAGAATTAGAGAAGAACAAGATCATGAACAGAAACGTATGAAAGACACGAAAATGAAAATGTTAGTGGCCCAATCAGTTCCAGCCGACAGCCAGAGAAAGGGTACGACCCAGACAGGTCACGCCGCAGCTCCCGTTAAAGGGACATGCAATTATTGCAAGCAGCCAGGTCACTACGTACATGAATGTCCAGTTCTGAAACATAACATAGCAACAGGTAAAACTAAAGAGAGACCGCATCCACCAAGACAAGATCAGGCCCAGCAACAGACTTCACAGAATACACAGCCTATGCATGCTTCATCTCATACAGCACAGACAGTAGCGGTACCACAGCCACAGCCTATTGCCGCGACTCAGCAAGTTTCACAACAGATGTACCAGTATGCCCAATCTGCTTACCCCGATTACCAACGATACACATGAAACAGCCTAGAGAGGGAGTTTGGCTTGCCTCTTATTGAAATTCCTGTAGATCAAGAGGGTCCTTATGTACACAGTCAAGTATTGGGAAAAGACAGAAAGTTTTTAATTGACACAGGGGCAAGCCGCACAACAATAAGCCATGACGAAGTCCCAGGGGCACCCCTCTCAGGCTCACAGAATGTTTCCCTTGGTTTTTCAGGACAGCCCATTGTAAATGAGGTATCAGAACCCGTCCCCCTGGCTGTGGGTCCATTATCACGAGTTACAGACCTGTTACTGACGAAATCATGTCCAGAAAATCTGTTAGGAATAAAGACATTGAAGGCTCTAGGAGCCGTAATATGTTGTTCTCCGGAGGGAGTTAGACTCTTTCTGCGAGATTTCAAGGGTCACTATGTATTACAAGAGTTTGATGTCAGATTGAAAAATGTACCAGATCACTTGTGGGCACAAGGCCCAACTGATGTAGGTTGTATGCATATCACACCATACCGTGTTACACTCAAGCCAGGAGTTGTTTTACCCCGAATCAGACAATACAAGTTACCACCCGATGCTGTAGTGGCTTTACTGGAAATCATTGAAGAGCTCATTGCCCAAGGAGTGGTCGTAGAGACCGACTCCAATATCTGTAATTCACCCATCATTCCGATTCTTAAACGTACTGATCCCAATGCACCGCCAGTATATCGGCTGGTGATTGATTTAAGAGAACTGAATAAATGCATTGTTCCACAGTATCCTGTGGTCCCCGATATCTCTTCCCTATTGACTGCTATTGATTCTGAAGCAACGTTCTTCACTGTAATTGACCTCAAGAACGCCTTCTTTAGTGTACCCATTGATCCAGAGAGCCAATACCTCTTCGGATTCAGTTTAAATGGACGAAGTTTCAAATTTTCCCGCGCACCTCAAGGATTCACAGAAAGCCCCAGCATCTATAGTCAAGCACTGAAAAGACAACTAGATTGTATTCAAATGCCAGTTAACACCGCTTTACTGCAATACGTCGATGATCTGCTGATCACCGCACGAAGTGAGCCCGAATGTGAACAAGCATCACTGACAGTTTTACATTTTCTGGCCGACAAGGGACACAAGGTGTCTCCTTCGAAGCTACAATTCTGTGTTCAGCAAGTTGTGTACTTGGGTCACTTGCTGTCCAAAGTGGGGAGACAGCTCACTCCCGATCGCATTCAGTTAATTGTAAATATGTCACAACCCCAGACACAAAAGGAAGTGCGGGCCTTTATAGGCCTCACCTCGTACTGCAGACAATGGATTCCTCAATATGCATTTCTAGCTAAACCACTCATTCAGTTAACGACACAGGAGGCAGCGACTTCGACTGTCCTCCCTTGGACTCAGGAACACACACAAGCCTTTGAAGAATTAAAGAAAGCCTTATGCCAAGCACCAGTTTTAGCGACACCATGTTACAGCAAACCTTTTACACTTTTTGTTACAGAACGTGATGGTACAGCATTGTCTGTCCTCACTCAAGACCAAGCAGGTTCACATAAGCCTTGCGCTTATTTTTCAAGTACATTGGATTCAGTAGCCCAGGCACTCCCTGCGTGCTTGAAGTCAGTAGCAGCAACAGCCTTAGCAATCAGACAGAGTGATTCAATTGTATTAGGACATCAATTAACAGTACAAGTTCCACATTCTGTAGAGGTTCTTTTAAATAGAACCCAGACTCAGCACTTGACTATAGCAAGACTGACAGGTTATGAATTGACGCTCTTCCAGCCACACATAGAAATCAGACGCTGCAGCATTCTGAACCCCGCAACATTGTTACCTACAATTATGACAGATCCAGCCCCGCATGATTGTATAGAGGTCATTAATGCAGTAACAAAGCCCCGACGAGACTTAACCGATGTTCCATTGACAAATCCAGACCTGACACTTTATGTGGATGGTTCATGTATGAGAACAAGTACAGGAGAATTAGTGGCCGCGTATGCAGTGACCACTGAAACCGAAGTCAAAGAAACATATCGTATTGACACACTGTCCGCTCAAGCAGCAGAGCTCATCGCTCTGACCCGAGCCTGTATACTAGCCAAGAACAGAAATGTTAACATATACACTGATTCCCGTTATGCGTTCGGAGTCGTACACGACTTCGGCATGTTATGGCAAGAACGAGGTTTCTTGACCTCTCACGGTGCCAAGATCCAACACGGTCCCCTCATTCAAGCACTGTTAGAAGCAATACATCTGCCCTCAGGCATATCCGTCATGAAGTGTAAAGCACATACTAAAGTTACAGATTCTGTTTCCCAGGGTAACGACCTGGCAGACCAGACAGCAAAACATACAGCCTTGACTCACACCCAGACAACTGACGTGACAAAGACAATAGTACCGACACATTGTATGACAGTCAGGGATCCTGCACTAGATGTAATCGATATTCAGACACATGCTACCCCATATGAAATAAAGAAATGGACTGAACTAGGAGGGATACAGACAGATCAAGGTTGGATGACGAAGGGAAAATCTACATGGTTTCTCCCTGACTCTATGGTTCAAGTCATAATCAATACAGCACATAGTCCAGCACATCTAGGAGAGAAAGCGATGTTAGACAGTTTACAGAATCTCTGGTGCAATAAACACTTACGAGCAGCAGCAAAACAGAAAGTGCGTACTTGCATGATCTGTTGTCAGTTCAATCCAGGTAAAAGCGTCCCCGTAGAGCAAGGTGGATTCCATCCTCCCGATCACCCTTTTGAAGTCCTCCAGATGGATTATATCCAGATGGACCGTTGTTGAGGATTCAAATATGTCCTCGTAGTTGTTTGTGCACTTTCCCGTTGGACCGAAGCATATCCAGTCCCAGATTACACTGCTCCGACCACTGCCAGACAGCTGGTTCGAGAATTCTTCCCACGATACGGCTTGCCTCGTGTTGTGTACTCAGATAACGGACAGCCATTCTCATCTGAATTAATGAAACAAGTTTCCTTGCTGCTAGGATATCAGTGGAAATTCCATTGTGTCCGACATCCCGAAGCCGCAGGCCTTGTAGAAAGGCATAACCAGACACTAAAGACCCGCCTTGCTAAAATATGTAAAGAGAAAGGGGTCGACTGGATAGTCGCCCTGCCAGTTGCACTGTTCTACATGAGAATGGTTGCCCATTCGAGATCAGGACTATCCCCGTACGAAGTGGTTTTTGGCAGACCACCGAATATGTGGGGGACGCCCATTCCTAAGAAAATTACTGATGTTGATTGTAACATGTTGACAGATTACCTTGCCTCCTTGATGTCTGCACTCCAATCATGTCGTTCACAGGTTGCCGCAGCCTTCCTTGACAACACTGATGTAAAGCCGCATGATGTCCGTCCTGGGGATCTGGTCTTGATTAGGAACTTTGACAGGAAAAGTCCGCTGGAGCCCCGCTGGAAAGAGCCGAAGACCGTCCTTCTTACTACGAGGACCGCGATAAAGGTGGAAGGCAGAAAGGGGTGGATACATACGAGTCATATTAAACGGTGCAATGAACTGAAACCAGACCCAGACTCGTCCACCCCCTCCAAAGACTGTATTGAGCCTAGTGACTTTAAAGTTCCCGAACGAGAGAAAACTCCCCAAGAGGAGTATAAACTGAAACTCCGATCTAGCAAGTCAGACAGTTTAATTGTTTAAGTCCTCCCCTAGGTGAATCGGTTAAATAGTTTCTGACATGTATCCCCTAGATCGAGATAGAGAGAGAGAGAGACAACTCAAGAAACGTACATATTGCAAATCACTCCGTAGTCACTGTATAGTGACATTATTGATTATGTTTTTTCTAAGTCTTCTGATTATTGTTGCCAGTATACTGCTTCCTATCTATTACCCTATTTTCAAGTGTGAACAATCTGCTTACAATGTTTCTGCTGAACATTCTTTTAGTGAATTACCTCCACACGAACTTTCTTACAGACTCGCGCTGCGCAACAACACATTCATTAGTATGTTGCATCATTCCCATCAGACTAACAATGCTACAAACTGCTGGATATGTGGCCGACTCCCTCCCTACCAGAAATACAAGGGAGCTCTGCCCCTCTTTCCGTACCCGTTCACTCACAATGGCTCCTGTGGTGCATGGTTTAGAATAATTAATTCCTTAGATCCTGATATTGCTGTTTTCAAAGGGAGCTGGGTTTGGGGAAACTTGAACTTAGTTTTGCTTAATGTCTGTTACCCTGACAAGAAGGGACTCCCCACTAGAATAGGAACTGATCTAGAAAATGAAGTGTATGGATTAGGTAATTATACAATTAACCTTATGATTCTCACTGTTGAATCCGAAGCTGCACCAGTTCTCCCCGCTATGTCAGTATTACCAGTCACTGGTGAATTATGTATCAGTAAGAAAGGTTCAGTACACTTAGGTCATAGTAAATGTACTACTGTGGTCGAATTCAGTGATCAAGGTAAATCGTCCTTTAGAGCTACCCGTCATTCCTACTTTGTTTGTGGTCATACCGCATACATACGCTTACCTCCTGATTGGGATGTTACCTGTTACATAGCATTCCTTCTGCCACCTGTTTTTCTAGCTCCTCCTGATTATCACAGAAATACAAATCTAGTAAAGAATAGACTCCGAAGAGATCTCCCGATTGTCGACTACACAGAAACGGCATGGGAACAATACACAGATTTTAATAAAGGATTCTTTTTCTTCTTAGGCCCGGTCCAGAATAGTAAACTAATACGCAGATTAACTAGAACACTTGAAGCAGTAGTAAATGAAGTCCGCCATGCGGGTTGTTGTTCTTCAGAATCGTCTTGTTATTGACGTCATCTTGGCAGATAGAGGTGGAGCCTGTAAGGTCATCGGGTCAAGTTGCTGTGTTTTCATTCCAGAAAACGCGCCATCTGTATACAAAGCTATTACACGTCTTCATAAAATTGCAAATCTGATACATCAGAATCCAGGCACCTGGACTTGGTCCGGTTGGTTCTGGACAACGTTAACTGCTTGGGGATGGAAGATCCTATCCTACTTAGGCATTGGCCTAGTCCTAGTATTCAGTTGTTGCCTGTGCCTACAGTGTGGGCCAGCGATTTGTGGACTGTGCGCCACATCATGCATTGAACATTCCAGTTTTCTCTCAAGACGTGAAAGAAAGAAAGAAGAGCAAATGATGTTACAAGAACAAACTGATCGATTCATGAGGATCGATATATCATGAAGGGTCCGTAGGGAACAAGGAGGGAATGAGGAAATATAAATTTTTGGTCAAGTTGTGTTCCCTATCGTGTACCCCACCGTCTCCATGTACCAGCTTAAAGTGCATGTAACTTCCCTCCTGTGCCAGCTATGAAGACGCAAATACATTTGCGTCCAACGTTAACATGTCCTCTTTTAGACCCACCCTGAATGGGTTGAATAGTCCGTTCCTAAGTATGCTATGCCAACGTCTTTTTGTAGTGTACTATACACGTTTTTCAGCTCTGGCAAAGTAGGCCCTGAATTCTGCCATCGAGCCTTTTTCCTGGCTTCTGACTCTGAAAGCCTCAGCCCAGGCTGCCTCTGTACTCGTGACCTCTGACTTACTTCCAGCGCGACCCACCGCGCTCAGCTCAGCCTGCTGCCTGCCAAGACTGACTTCAACCTTCGAATTATCTGTTCCGTTCCTCGAAAATGCATTCCTGCCTACTAGTTTAAGTAAACATTCCCCCCAGCTGCAGAGCAGAAGGGCCGGCCTCACTGTCTCCGTGCAAGTAATTCATAGCCTCTGTTACCATGCTCCCATGGAAGGCCCATGCCCCCACGCTTCTCATGCAGACACTTAGGCGCTTATACACGCACTCACAGTCAGTATAGAATAGCTTCTGCCCCAGAGACCTTTTCCGTTCAGATAATATGGTTCCCAAACATCAGATATCAGATATGATAGAAGTACGAGTTGATCTGACATGCCAGACTTCTGTCTCTTTCCGCCAGTGTAAATGTCAAGTCCCCTGCACCCTCCAGTTTCCACGTCAATCACACGTCATGCAGCTGCGCGCGCATCCAGGCCTCAGATTTCTGCTGATATTACAAGATTCTGCTTTGTTGCCACCCACTTATGACACCTATCTGTGACGTTTCTAGCACACACCTTTATGTTCACGCCTATTTCACGCCTTCTAATTACGTATCACTACCACGTGAATGCTGTTATCTTTTTTCTCTCAGCTGTTACGCCTACTGTATTGGTTTCTATAATGTAACTTAAGTATATAAGCTATGTATTGTCAATAAAATGCTGCTCTATCCCTTCCTGAACCCTCGTGGTTGCAGGAACATGATATCCAGTTCTAGAACGATTCCTTTTTAAGGAATAAAACCCCTAAGAACTCTAACACCACGGACTCTGTTTTTTTCTTTCCGATTGAGTTATTATTGATTAAGTACTTACCTGCATAGAAATTAAGACGGTAAATCAAATATTTACCACAAACATATGATTAAAATATATATTTTGGGTGCAGTGTTTTGTAAACTTGTTAACATTATTGAATATAGAATTTTCATCATACGATACAACAGCAGTAAAACGTAACAAACAAAGTACATTTGATAAGGCTCTTGCAGGTGGATACTCCTTTACCTGCAGATTCCTCACCTGGTGAATATTCCGCAGGAGCCAGACAGAATCCTGAAAGTTGAGAGCAGTATTGCTGCACCTTCGTAGATGACTTTGTGCAGCTCAGTGTTGACGTCCTTCTGCTCCAGAAGTGATGATCAGAGCCGCATATAAGCACAACCCATAAGAATAAACACTGGGGTCCGAAGGTTTCATTATCTCGCTGGCCTGTATCACATATGCAGGCCTGGGCAGTTGTTAATTCACCATTTGTATCATGAGTAGAAATCAGACAAGGCCTTTTCCTTTCTAATAACTCAAATTGTATTCTCAGCAGCAAGTGTATATGCACATTCGTGAGTGACGCAGGTGTGGTGCTCAAGGTGAAAGTGATATGATAGAAAAATCTGATGCACAAAAACACAGAAACAGGACTGCCTATTACTTTTGTACAATACAAGTTAAGCAAAGCTGATTCTTAGAAGACATAGTTCATGTGAAACAGTCCCTGTATAGTTGATGTTTCAACCATTCCAGTTAATCAGTTAATTATCATGGTCTCATCAGTACTGTAGATTGCCACCTCTCCTGTATACTGCTCACACTGTATTCATCACTCCTCAGTAAGGGATCTTATGTATCACAGGCCAGCATTCCCTAGAGGAAGTCAAATTCAATGAAGCAGTTCCAGCGCCCCGTTCGCATGACCAAACACCTGAAGCCATTGACTCTTCTGCTTGCTGTCAAACAAGTTCGAGTCTGATACGTCCTGATGAGATCCTCGTGATTGACTATGTTGTCCGGGAGAAGCTGCACCAGCCCTCCTCTGATGGTGGGCAGGAATGCCATGAGCACCAAGCGAAATGTTTGCATCTCCCTACAGATTGATGTGGAGTGTGGCTTCTGCCTGTGACGAGGGTCTTCTAATCTGCACCTCTCCTGTATGGCCTTCCCAACCCAGAAGTGGTGCATTTGCCACCACTGTTAAATCTGGGTGGAGTAAAGAGAGGAGTCTGTCGCTGGCACAATCTCAGTTGCTGGACAAAATGTTAGATTCTGAATCCAACAGGGTGTCTCTGTGTCAGGAAGGACACAATAAAGAGGTTTTGCGGCTGCGCCCGCTGTAGCAGCAGGTGACTCAGTGGCGTGTTGTCCCTCATGTCGTGGACATTGTCTTTGTGCGCCATGTCCATGAAAGAACTAGGAAGGCTGTTGGGTTTGCAGTGGGGTCTGGCATTGGCAGAGTTGAAAAACCCTACTGTATCCACTGAGGGGAGAACATTTTTGATGAAATTCCTTGGCGGAGGCAAACAGGTCCAAGAAATGTGCTGTGGCTCTGCTTTCTTTAAATCTGTCTAGTGCTTAGTCTTCTTTCTTGTTTAAAAGACACAGCCATGAACGGCAGGTTCATTAAAGATGCTTAGATGTCTTCAGAGAATCCTATATACCTAATCCAGTTGATTCACTGAAGTGCCACACTCGTGCCTATCGCCTTACCCAAGAAGTCAACCATGTCCAAGCTACAACGAATTACAAACTTTGCAGCAACGCGTCCATCTCGTATAGCTTTCATTAGGTTCACCGGCAGAGTTTGGCCAATGTAGCCCACAGGGCATGATTATATTAGGAAGCAAAGTCATTCAGACCCTCTAGGATTTGGTGATGTACTTAAAAAAATCTCTAAATTACCAGTTTTTTAACAAGCCTGCGCTTTCTACAAAAATGCCTGTGAATGCAACCTCCTCCTTGTATTGGTCAAGGGCTCAACACTGGGCCAATAAAAGAAGGGGTCTCAGTGGCAGGCAGGTGGTGCGTTCTTTTTTTACTTACTCCTCACCTGCCTGCTGCTGTTTTGTATTCTTTTGGAGGGCCGCAGACACCACCACCTGCTGCCAGACTGGTGGACTTTCCTGGCTTCACCCTGGACTCTTCTTTAGCTGGAAGGGAGGAAAGAAGCACGTCTGAAACCGGGGCACCGAAAAGATGATCACTTAGATTTTCCCGGCCTGATGCAGCAATGCGCATCTGTATCCTGCTTCACTTTCCTCGTCCGAGGCCTTAGGTGACCCTGGGTGTGAAAATAGAAGGGAGCATGGTCCTAATCAAGGGGGGCAAATATAATCAAAATCATGCCCGCCTGGCCTATGGTGGTTAAAAAACAATTGTGCCCAGAGGGCAGCTTTCGGGGGTCCAGTAACTTAATGCAGGGGCCTGCCTCGGATGAGCACACGGCAGGCACAGGGGGCTAATCATTTTTTTATTGAACCAACTGCTCATGGGGAACGAGGCTGGCCCAGAGGGGCAATATTTTACTGAAGGTTGGGCCTACCCAAAGTTTCAGTGCTCCCACCACCCCTCAAAATAGCCAGGTTGAGTCACTGGCACGAGGACCTTTGGTGGCTCCCGCTCACCACTTTTTGTAGAGTGTTGGAGGGTAGATTCTGGTGGTTGAGGAGCTCCTGGGCTGTCTGGTAACTACAATACACACATGCTGCTGCAAGGCTCCGGTCACTTCTGTACACTTCTGGGGAGATAGTGCATATGTTAAACTCAGGACCTTGTGGCCTTCAGTCGTATTTTTGAAGCCTGACTTGCAAACGGTGGAAGTAACATGGGTTGCCTCCCCCCCTCAGTTGGCATCATGTCGTAATTTTATTGTGTTTTCCAAATATTTAATTTTGGGTGTATTTAAGGGAGTATAATTTATAACTGTATTCCAAAAGCCATTCCAAATAATGTTTTTTGGGTTTATCGTTGCTCAAATGTGTGTAATTTCTATATTTATACGTTTTGTTCGCCTTCATTGCTTGATTTTGCTTGTGATAAACTAAGTGTCACTCATAGTCGTTGAAATGTCACTCATAATTACAATGAAATTATGAAAATGTCACTCATAGCAATCTGAAACCTTGGCAGCTATGTGTCTTAAAACACCCTTGTCTGTGTCTTTACAGGCGCCAGTGCTTGTTTCCCTGCTGGAGGCGGCGCTTCCGTCAGCGGCCACCAGAGGGTGCTCCTCACCTGCTGATGAAACCACTGAGCTGCACATTGCATGAAAGGGAGAAGGGTTTCCGGGTCAGTGGCGGCAGAGACAGCACCAGCAGCGGTCATGACATCACTTCTGGCCTTTCATCATGTGTGTAGCCTGCTGCAGAGGAGGAAGAATCCTCTTGTCTGTGCATTTACCTTCATTGACAGTCCCCCCCTCAGACCCCAGACGTGCCCCTGCCCCCCCCAGACCCCAGATCTGCCCCCCTCAGACCGCAGACCTGCCCCTGCCGCCCCAGACCCCAGATCTGCCCCTGCCCCTCTCAGACCCCAGATCGGCTTCTGCCCCCCCAGACCTAAGATCTACCCCTGCCCCCCCCCCACCCCCTCAGGCCCCAGATCTGCCCCCAGATCTGCCCCCCTCAGACCCCAGGTCTGCCCCAGCTCCTCCAGACCCCAGATCTGCCCCTGCCTCCCCAGACATGGAGAGTGTGGGGTCGAGGATGACCCCTAGGTTTCTTGCGTGGTTGGTGGGTGTAGGGGGTGCTCCTAGTGCCGTCGGCCACCAGGAGTTGTCCCAGGCGGAGGGGGTGGGGCGAAGATGAGGACCTCTGTCTTGTCAGAGTTCAGCTTCAGTCGGCTGTTCCTCATCCAGTCGGTGACATCCTTCATTCCTTCGTGGAGGTTGGTTTTGGTAGTGTGGGGGTCCTTGGTGAGCGAGAGGATCAGCTGGGTGTCGTCTGCGTATGAGATCATGTTTAGGTCGTGCTGTCGGGCGACGTGGGCGAGTGGTGCCATGGAGACGTTGAATAGCGTTGGGCTGAGAGATGAGCATTGGGGTATGCTGCAGATGATCTCGGTGGCTTTGGAGCGGAGGGGGGGAGGCGGACGCTCTGGGTTCTCCCAGAGAGGAAGGAGGTGGTCAAGTCCAGGTCCTTCTCCTGGATTCCGGCGTCATGGAGACGTGCTCTTAGTGTGCAGGCAGACTGTGTCGATAGCGGGTGACAGGTCCAGGAGGATGAGGGCTGCGGTTTCTCCATTGTCGAGCATGATCCTAATGTCGTCGGTGGCGGCGATGAGTGCAGTTTCGGTGCTGTGGTTTGCTGCGGAACCCGGACTGGGTTTGGGTCCAGGATTTTGTTCTCTTCGAGGAAGTTGGTTAGTTGTTTGTTGACGGCCTTTTCGTAAACGGAAGTTCTTGAGATCCTTGGGGTCCACCTTGGGTTTCTTTAGTAGGGCGTTGATCTATGTTTCCTTTCAGCTCCCCGGGAAGGTCACTGTCTCAAAGGAGATGTTGATGGTTTTCCGTAGGTCGGGTGCGATGTGCTGCTGGTTTTGTTGAAGATGTGGTGTGGGCATGGGTCTTCCGGGGATCCGAGGAGGACGGTGTTCATGATCTTGATGTTGGTCCAGGCGAGCAGGCGGTTGTTGCGGGTGGTGGTCGTTGGAGCAGGGGTGTCGGATGTTGTCGAGGTGGTGACGGTGTCGAAGCTGTTGTGGATGTCTGCGATCTTGCGATGGAAGAAGGTGGCCAGCGAGTTGGCCAGGTCTTGTGATGGTGGAATTTCTTTGGTGTTGGAGCTGCGGTTGGAGAGTTCTTTCACGATGCTGAAGAGCTCTTTGCTGTTGTGTGCGTTGTTGTCTAGTCAGTCTCTGAAGGCGGTCCTTTTGGTGGATCTGATGAGTTGGTGGTGTTGGCGAGTGGCGTTCCTGTGGGCTATGTAGCTTTCCGGTGTTTTTCGCAGGTCCAGTTTTTCTCTAGTTTACGTCAGGCTCGCTTGGAGGTCCTGGAGGTCTTCGGTGAACCAGCTGGCTCTCTTGCTGGTGTGGGTGTTGGTGGGCTTCTTGAGCGGGGTGAGGGTGTTGACGCAGTCGTTGATCCATTGTCTGAGGCTGCGGGCTGCAGCGTAGGGGTCGGTCAGGTCTGCGGGTGGGCTCTGGGCGAGGTATCTGCTGAGTGTGGTGGTGTATGGTGGGTTTCTGGAAGGTGAAGTGGATGCAGCTGTGGTCAGTCCAGTGGAGTTCGGTGGTGTGGCCGAAGAAGATGTGGGTGCTCGCAGAGAAGAAGGGGTCAAGCTTGTGGACGGCGGAGTGTGTTGGTGCTGTGACTAGTTGTCTGAGTCCGAGGTTGCTAAGGTTGTCGATCAGGGTGGAGGAGTTGGTTTCGTTGTTGTTATCGAGGTGGAATTTCAGGTCCCCGAGGAGGATGTAGTCCGTAGAGGCGAGGGCGTGTGTGCTGATAAGGTCAGTGATGGAGACGCTGAACTGTGGTCGGGGCCCGTGGGGTCTGTAGATGAGGGTGCCTCTGAGGGTGGTGTTGGGGTCAGTGTGGATATAGAAGTGCAGGTGTTCAGCGGAGCTGAGGGTGTCGTCTATGTTTGTCAACACTTTGAGAGTGCTTCTGTGGACGATGGCGATTCCTCCACCTGTCCCGTTGGTGCGGTCCTTGCGGGTGATCTTGTGGCCTTCCGGGATGGCCATGGCGATGTCAGGTGCTGAGGAGGGGGTCAGCCAGGTCTCCGTCAGGAAGGTGACGTCTGGGGCGTTGATGTTAAGTAGGTCCCAGAGTTCTCCGGCGTGTTTGCGGGTGGATCGGGTGTTGAGCAGGATGTATCTGAGGAAGTTGGGTTCTTCTGTGGGTGGGTTGGCGGGCCAGATGCTGGTAAAGTTGCAGTTCCGGCAGGAGAAGGGTCCTTCGGTGCGTTTCGGCATGGCCCGGCAGCAGTTGCGTGATCATCCTGTGTTGAGTGCGTGGAGGGTGCTGGAGCCGTAACAGAGGCAGACATTGTGGCGTTCGTGGGGGCTAGAAGTTCTGGCTCTGGGCGCGGTCCTGTCATGGACAGGTGCACATGGGCTTACCTTTGGCACGCCTTCGGCGGGCCAGCGTGCACCCGCTGCACGCGTCTGCTGTGCGGCCTCCATATAAGGGGTTAAGGGAGGGAGGTGCAGCTGGGAGGTGGGAGCGGGGCGGCGAATAGATACTAAGGGGGCATGGCCAGAAGGGAAGGCAGCTGCGGGAAAAGAAACGGCGGGAGCGGGCACAGCGGATCACAGGACAATATGGGAGAGAAAAAACACAGAAGGAATGAAGTTACAACAATGGCACTGGGAGGCAAGAACAGCAGTGGAAAAACAGCTGCAGTGGTGCAGAGGAGCAGCAGTGGGGAGCGGCCTACCCTGAACCAGGGTCAAGGGTCGTCACTGTCTGCTCAGCCCTGGTCAATTGTCGTTCTGCGTCATCATCTGTTGTGGCCAGTATTGTCACTATCCGCTCCGCCCTAGTCAGGTGTTGTTCTGCGTCATCATCTGTTGTGGCCAGTATTGTCACTGCCCTGTCTGCCCTGGTAAGGTGTTGTTCCGCATCATCATCTGTTGTGGCCAGTATGGTCACTGTCCAGTCCGCCTTGGTGAGGTTTCGTTCTGCATCATCATCTGTTGTGACCAGTATTGTCACTGTACACTCCGCCCTGGTCAGGTGTCGTTCTGCGTCATCATCTGTTGTGGCCAGTATTGTCACTATACACTCCGCCCTGGTCAGGTGTTGTTCCGCGTCATCACCTGCTGTGGCCAGTATTGTCACTGTCCGCTCTGCCCTGTTCGGGTGTTGTTCCGTGTCATTGTCTGCTGTGGCCCGTATTGTCACTATACACTCTGCCCCGGTCAGGTGTCGTTTCGCGTCATCATCTGTTGTGTAAATGTGGTCAATGTAAGATGGCGCCTCTGGATCTCCATAATTGATTCTGCAAATAATCCAGGACTATTTTTATACTTATACTGGCAATCATGTATAACAGACTGAGAAAAAGGTTAGATACTCCCTTTCAGGCACTATGTTTTGTCTGGAAAGTCCATTGTACAGCATATGAGAGTGTGTGTGACTTTAATTTAAAACTATTCTGTATGTTCAATCAGGTTTTAAAACTGGAAAAAGAAGATTATTCAATGTACAACTACAAGGCATTATAATGCCATGATATTCAGCTGAAGCCAGATTACTTTAATGTTGTGTTTGCTTCTGGCTTCAGAGGATATTGAGCCTGTGTTTGAGGCTCAGCAATGACATGTAGAATAGATTCTTTAACCCCCCTCTTCATGGTTTCTATATAGCCCTGGAGCCTGCTTTAAAGCTCACTCACAGGCATACTTTTCCCTCAGGTCCTCCGGTTTGTAGGAGGAAAATGCTTACAATTTTACCTCCTCTTCTCCTGACGGCGCATCCCTTATAAACGCTGGATGACTGTGACCCTCTGCAAGAAGGATGTTGTCGGCAGCTGATAAATGCAGGTAGGATATTGCTTTAAATGTGTGTATATATCGCACTCAATTAGTATTTTTACAATTTGAACACTATCTGGAGGATTTACATGTCCATCAGAGTTTCAGACTGTATGTATTCTTCAGTCTGATTCGCCAACAGAAGTTCTCGAAGAGTCTGGTGCACTATTTTCACTTCAGCTGGGCTGTCCACCAGCGCCGTCATCCAAGTCCTGTTCCACAGAAGTATCCGTAGTTTGCAGGTCATTTTCTTTAGTTAATCAAGTTTCTTTCTTTCTTTTCAAAGTGAGTTATAGAGTTCAACCTTTCTCTTCCTTCTTTACACTAACCTCAGAATCTTGTCCTGATTCGTCTTTCTGATTAGTACACTCACTTTTTCTGTGGTATTTGGTCCGTCCATTCCTCTTGGCTCAAAAAGAATGAGAAGTAATGCTATTAGAATACAGATGCCAGTGTGGCTTTTATATTTTTGTATGGTCCGTCAAATTGTATCTACCTTGGCTGGACTTCGTAGTTGATGGAAATCCAGTTCTTTTCTTTTTGTGTTACTGTCTTTTGTGTGTTTATATGTACTTTCTATTCTCTGGTGTAGTTTTTTTCTCAACAGAACCCTCAGTCTTCATTTTTCGCTGTGAGGTGCGGTTTGATGACTCATGACCCCAAGGTGTCACGCCCACAGAAGCATATGTTTCAAAATCATTTTAGGAGGCTCCTGTTCACACTCTTGAACAGGGATTACTGTAGCCTCTGGCGCATAGCCAAAGCCGCTGCTTCTCGGCTCAGCATGATTGAGGAAAACTGTTATAAGATTTCCCATTCATTTAATTCCTAGATCTAGGGAGTGTGCAGCCTTGTACTCATTTGTTCTTGCCTTAGTACATCAGGTAGTACCGCCCATGACGGCGTGCCATGGGTAGTACGGTTGATACTTCATCTCATTCCTAGATCTAGGTAGGGTGCAGCCTTGTACTCATTTGTACTTTCCTTAGTACATCGGGTAGTACTGCCCATGACGGCTTGCCA
The DNA here is from genome assembly GCF_964263255.1 of Lissotriton vulgaris. Taxonomy (NCBI): domain Eukaryota; kingdom Metazoa; phylum Chordata; class Amphibia; order Caudata; family Salamandridae; genus Lissotriton; species Lissotriton vulgaris. The sequence goes on from NC_141685.1 coordinate 140,803,565, forward strand.
TGGGTAGTACGGTTGATACCTCATCTCATTCCTAGATCTAGGGAGGGTGCAGCCTTGTACTCATTTGTACTTTCCTTAGTACATCGGGTAGTATCGCCCATGACGGCGTGCCATGGGTAGTACGTTTGATACCTTATCTCATTCCTAGATCTAGGGAGGGTGCAGCCTTGTACTCATTTGTACTTTCCTTAGTACATCGGGTAGTACTGCCCATGACGGCTTGCCATGGGTAGTACGGTTGATACCTCATCTCATTCCTAGATCTAGGGAGGGTGCAGCCTTGTACTCATTTGTACTTTCCTTAGTACATCGGGTAGTACCGCCCATGACGGCGTGCCATGGGTAGTACGGTTGATACTTCATCTCATTCCTAGATCTAGGGAGGGTGCAGCCTTGTACTCATTTGTACTTTCCTTAGTACATCGGGTAGTACTGCCCATGACGGCTTGCCATGGGTAGTACGGTTGATACCTCATCTCATTCCTAGATCTAGGGAGGGTGCAGCCTTGTACTCATTTGTACTTTCCTTAGTACATCGGGTAGTATCGCCCATGACGGCGTGCCATGGGTAGTACGTTTGATACCTTATCTCATTCCTAGATCTAGGGCTGGTGCAGCCTTGTACTCATTTGTACTTTCCTTAGTACATCGGGTAGTACTGCCCATGACGGCTTGCCATGGGTAGTACGGTTGATACCTCATCTCATTCCTAGATCTAGGGAGGGTGCAGCCTTGTACTCATTTGTACTTTCCTTAGTACATCGGGTAGTATCGCCCATGACGGCGTGCCATGGGTAGTACGTTTGATACCTTATCTCATTCTAGATCGAGGGAGGGTGCAGCCTTGTACTCATTTGTACTTTCCTTGGTACATCGGGTAGTACCGCCCATGACGGCGTGCCATGGGTAGTACGGTTGATACTTCATCTCATTCCTAGATATCGGGCTGGTGCAGCCTTGTTCTTATTTGTTCTTGCCTTAGTACATCGGGTAGTATCGCCCATGACGGCGTGCCATGGGTAGTACGGTTGATACTTCATCTCATTCCTAGATCTCGGGAGGGTGCAGCCTTGTACTCATTTGTTCTTGCCTTAGTACATCGGGTAGTACCGCCCATGACGGCGTGCCATGGGTTGTACGGGTGATACTTTATCTCAATCCTAGATCTAGGGGGGGTGCAGCCTTGTACTCATTTGTTCTTGCCTTAGTACATCGGGTAGTACCGCCCATGACAGCGTGCCATGGGTAGTACGGTTGATACTTCATCTCATTCCTAGATATCGGGCTGGTGCAGCCTTGTTCTTATTTGTTCTTGCCTTAGTACATCGGGAAGTATCGCCCATGACAGCGTGCCATGGGTAGTACGGTTGATACTTCTTTTTATTCCTAGATCTAGGGCTGGTGCAGCCTTGTACTCAATTGTTCTTGCCTTAGTTCATCAGGTAGTACCGCCAATGAGGGTGTGCCTTGCGTAGCAGTGTAGATACTTTCCCAGGTGTTGTACGCCCTGAAGATGGCACCATTCCGAGGGGACGTCTCATCACCACAATGCTGCTCGTGGGTTGGTGTTGCAAGCGATTCAAAAGGCAGTTTTGTTGCTTTTAACGGGTACTTTGCCCATAGTGGCGCTTATAGTCCATGGACTGATTAATTGTATGGAACCCTGTGTCTTTGGTACATGTCCTACTTGACACGCTCTGCCTGCTTTGTTCTGCAAAACATTCTGCCTGAGTCACCTATACAGGATACTGTGTGTACCGAGCCAGTACGGTATCAGGTGCCCTCCGCTTTAGGGAACCCTGTCTGACATTCTGAGGTATGTGGGGGCTAAGTGACCCACAAACCAATCTTGTGAACTGGAGGGGTGAAAGGGTCCTCCGGGCCATAATATGCTTGGGGCTGAGTAGGAACGGCTGCATCTTTGAAAGAGTGGAAAGCCCAGTACCGGCATCTATAGGATCAAAGTACACTCATGAATAATACATTTCAAAGACATACACTGCATGTGCATGTACAACAAATGTTACTGCACCCCTGTGCTCAGGGTTGCCTCTGTCTTCACAATGTTGTGTAACTTCTGCCCTGTAATTGATTCCAATCAAACCAGGAGCTCCCTGTTTAAAGAACCATTTCAACTAACGAAAGATCCAATGTGCAAATACTACAGATTTGTTTGGATTAGTAGTTGTGTGCTGAAAAATTCCCCTAATGGTCAGCTCTGGAAAAAAAATCTACCTGAAATGTTTGTTGACAGCTCACATAAACCCCTTAAATGCTGGCCCTTTCTCCTCCTCTCGCCCACATGACGAGCACTTTTTTAGATATTTAGGGTAGCTCGTTGTTGTTCTTTTTGCCTTGAACTCTGATATAATGGTAGTGATTTCTGGTCTCTGCGCACTTTAGCACTGTGGCTCAGTGTAAAGTGTGTGCGCTCTCTGAGTGTGTGTATGGGGGAATGCATGGGGGATATGTGTGTCCATGGTAGTTCCTGATGTGAGAGGAGTGCAGGGGCGAGTTTGGTATGTGTGAACTCGTGAGATTACGTGCGCGGATTTATTGTGACTAGTGTAGAATTGCCACTTTTAGAAGTTGGCATTTCTGTGTGCAGTGAATGGGAATTTGCTGTCTGGCTTGTGATTGACAGGAGCTGGCTGGTGTGCTTGGCTCCAGGAATCAGGATGGGTCTGCCCGGTGGTGAATGGCGAGATCTGCATGTAGATGGGAGGGAAGAGGTGCACCTGGGACCTGAATAGGGCTGGGCCTTCCCTCTACAATGCTGGCATCACCTCCTGTGGTGCGTCTGATGTCCCTGGCCTGTCCTGTGGATAGAGAGGGGAGCTGAGCAAAACAAAGTGCTCCCCAACCAGTTGTAATTTGGCAGCGATGGGGTTAGCATTAGCTGAAGCCATCCTGTATTTAGAAGTTATCTTGTCCGTTTTGTGGAATCCATTTTGTATTTCTTGCAGCCATCTTGTTTGCCATGTGCTACCGTGTGCTCACCATGCGCTGTCCTACCTTGCTGTTGTCTGCCCTTGAAATCTGCCTAGAAACAGGTTATATTTAGCCTCTTCTGCTTCGCACATGCTCAGTTGAGCTTGCAGCTGTCCATGCAGCTGTCCCTAGTTTGTAAATGGCAGCATGTGTTCACCAGAATTAGCAACTGTTAGCTCCTCCCACTCGTTGACTGTGCATTTTCTGTATGACCTTATATAATACCTAAAACCTGCATTTTGTACTTGTACCGCCTTCTTTTGAGCCATGTGTGGGTATAAAAGGACCAAGCTCCTTCCATTCAGGGTGCTACTTCATACATTACTGAAGGGTGTTGTGTGAATGTAGTTCCACCTCATGAGGTTTATTGAATCTTGTATTTTTTGTTCCAGTTTCTGTGCCAACTTCTATTCTATGGTCTGAGGACTAGGCCTTGCTGAGGCTTACTACTACAAATTGGCGCTCCAACGCGGGGCTCATTGGCGACTCGGATGCCCAAAGGAGTGGTCAAAACGAAGGATTGGAATCTTGCTTTGGACGCGATCGCTGCCCGAGGCGACCCGAGTCTTGGCAGCCACGGCGTTTTTCCTTACATTCTGATCTGACCATCCAGGTGGTGCCGGTCCTCGACTGAGATCTCTTCTGTTGATTCACGTGCAGTGACCAGTTGGTCGATTTGAGAACTTGGCAGTTGGAATCTGGACACCAATTGATTGGTAAGAGTTGTTGGATGCAACACTTGCTGTTGGTTTTTTATGCCTTGGATTGGTAAGGTAGTTTAGTAACGCTTACTGTGGCTATTGATTTGTAGCATTGGCCAATATTTGTATTTGAAATTCGTAATATATATATTGCAATTTATATAGGCAGGTAGTGATGAGATTTTTCCTCTACTTTGAATTGATTTGAACGGCGCAACGTACGAAGAGTACCTTAAGCGCTACTTTGATTATAATACTTCATATTCTGCACTACTTTTGGCATGCCTGTTTTTAGCACACTTAGTAGGATATGTTGCTTTTGTAGTGGTACCAGTTTGAGACTCGATGAAGCACAACCGGCCCACCCGGAGGGGACGCCTAATAAGGACATGTATATTAAGTATGGTATTTCTTCTATAATGTACAGCACGTTATGGAATAAATATACTAGGAAGGATCCTGAGTTGCGTTGGCCTACGCATGGGTCATTTGATTTATGAAAGATTCAGTATGTGGAACAATGTAAGTTTAGGCGAAAGGCTAGGCACGATATGTTTGACTGTGTACGAATGTGGGAGACAGAAGTACGTGAACGAATGAAGCGTGAGCAAGCCTTGATTGAAAAAGAACAGCGAAAGAACATTTATGCGAAGGCATTAGATTTGAAAAATACAGAACTGAAAGAACTAAAAGAGAGGGAAGATAGGGAGCGCCATTTACAGGTAACTGGCCAATACGCTGTTAGGCAACCCCTTTATCCTATCCTTAATAAACCGCAAGATGATTCCCTTTTATTAGATCGTTCTCTGCCTCCATATACTCTCCCTTCTGCGCCTCATGAGTCGGATGAGGATTCCGCCACAGATCAGGACAAAACATGGGAAACTCGCTCTATGTTACCAGTAGCATGTTCCGGAGAGCTTAGATCGGATTCTCGTAAAGCCGCCCATAACACTGATTCTGCTTCTGATATATTAGATCACATAAAGGATTGGCAGGAAAGGGAGCAAATATATTTCACAGAGGTGTTTGCCGCGGAAGATGTTGAATGGTTTAGGAAACATTCAGAGGAATTGGAGCCTGTTGATGTAGCAAATGATTGTAAGCAAATGTATGATGGTCTTTTTGTCTTTTCTCAGGTGGCTGACTATCAGGCGTTTGGTTAAATTACGTGTTGAGGCGGTCCGTTTGCGAGAGGAGAAAAAGGCAGCAGACGCAGCTGCACAAATGTCTCAGACCGGCGTGACACAAGCTCTATCTTCAGATAAGACTATGATAGTTCATGCGAAACCTATGCGGGAAGCCGCACCTTTGTATGTTTCTCCTAAAGGAGCGGGTATGAGTGATGATAAGACTTCCGCGGATGAAAAAGGTTATTTTATTTATAATTGGGTTTACACACCTTGGAATAGAGGGGATGTTATGGCTCTTAAAACTGCATTACCTGATCCGGGGAAAAAATCCAGCAGCTTTTTATGAGGAAGTTGAGGGTGCCATTAGTTCCTGTACTATGACTCTGCCTGATATTCATTTGTTTTTCGGATTGATATTACCCCCTGACATGTGGAGAACTGTTAGTAAAGTTGATGATAATGCGACTTTTGGGGCATTATAGAATCAATCAATCAATCAAGAAATGTATAGAGCGCGCTACTCACCCGTAGGGGTCTCAAGGCGCTGGGGGGAGGGTGGGTGGTGCTGCTACTGCTCGAACAGCCAGGTCTTGAGGTGTCTCCTGAAGGTGATGTGGTCCTGGGTCAGACGTAGGTCGGCGGGGAGAGAGTTCCATGTCTTGGCGGGCAGGTAGGAGAACGATCTTCCTCCGGTGGTGGTTCTGCGGATCCATAGGATGGCGGCGAGGGCGAGGGTGTCGGAGCGGAGCTGGCGGGTTGGAGTGTAGAAGGTGAGGCGTCTGTTGAGGTATTCAGGTCCGGCGTTGTGGAGTGCTTTGTGTGCGTGGGTGAGGAGCCTGAAAATTATTATTTTGTTGACGGGGGGCCAGTGCAGGTCTCTCAGGTGGGCGGTTATGTGGCCGTGTCAGGGGATGTCCAGGATGAGGCGTGCAGATGCGTTCTGTATGCGCTGGAGTCTGTTCTGAAGTTTTGCAGTGGTTCCTGCGTATAGGGAATTTCCATAGTCCAACCGCTGGTGACAACGGCCTGGGTGACCGTCCTTCTCGTTTCGGTGGGGATCCACCTGAAGATCCTTTGAAGCATGCGCAGGGTGTTGAAGCATGAGGACGAGATGGCGTTGACTTGTTGGGACATGGTGAGCGAGGAGTCCAAGATGAATCCTAGGTTGCGTGTATGGTCCATGGGTGTCGGTGGGGAGCCCAGCACGGTGGGCCGCTAGGAGTCGTTCCAGTCAGATTGTGATGTTCCCAGGATGAGGACCTCCGTTTTGTCTGAGTTTAGCTTCAGGCAGATATATTTCATCCATTCCGCGACGCCTTTCATTCCTTTCTGGAGGTTGATTCTGGCGGTGGCTGGGTCTTTGGTGAGCGAGAGGATCAGCTGGGTGTCGTCGGTGTAGGTGATGATGTTGAGGTTGTGTTTGCGTACGATGGCGGCGAGGGGGCTCATGTAGACATTGAAGAGGGTCGGGCTGATTGAGGAGCCTTGGGGTACGCCGCAGATGATTTTGGTTGCCGAGGACCGGAAGGGAGGGAGGCCGACTCTCTGGGTTCTGTCGGAGAGAAATGAGGTGATCCATTCCAGGGCCTTTCCTTGGATCCCTGCGTTGTGGAGGCGGGATCTTAGAGTTTGGTGGCAGACGGTATCGAAGGCGGTAGAGAGGTCTAGAATGATGAGGGCGGCGGTTTCCCTGTTGTCGAGCATGGTCCTGATGACGTCGGTGGCTGCAATGAGGGTGGTCTCGGTGCTGTGGTTGGCTCGGAAGCCGGACTGGGAAGTGTCGAGGGAGCCCTTAGCCTCGAGGAAGGTGGTCAGCTGTTTGTTGACGGTTTTCCCGATGATCTTCTCTGGGAAGGAAAGAAGGGAGATGGGCCGGAAGTTCTTTAGATCCTTTGGGTCCGCTGTGGGTTTCTTCAGTAGGGCGTTGATCTCGGCATGCTTCCAGCTCTCTGGGAAGGTGGCGGACAGGAAGGAGTTGTTCATGACGTTCCGGAGGTGGGGTGCGATGATGGTGTCTGCTTTGTTGAATATGTGGTGAGGGCAGGGGTCTGATGGTGAGCCAGAGTGGATGGTGTTCATGACGTGGGTGGTGTTCTCGATGCTGAGGTAGATACAGGTGTTAAGAGTGTCGGTGGGGGGCGTTGGCTCAGTGGCTGGTAGTGGGGTCTGGGTTGAAGCTGTTGTGTATGTCGGTGATCTTGCGGTGGAAGTAGGTGGCGAGGGAGTCGCACATGTCTTGCAAGGGTGGGATGTCGTTGGAGTTGGCGGTGGGGTTGGAGAGTTCTTTCATGATGCTCAAGAACTCCCTGCTGTTGTGCACGTTGTTATCTACGTGTTCTTTGAAAGCGGTCCTTTTGGTGGTGCGGATCCGTTGGTGGTGTTTGCGGGTGGCGTTGTTGAGGGCTGTTGAGGTCGTAGCGCCATGATTTCTTTGTGTTCTTGAGGTCATCTGTGAACCAGGTGGCTTTCTTGTTGCTAGGCTTTACGGAGGTGTTTTTTAGTGGGGGATCTGTTGTGGGTGGTGGTGGGATGTGGTCTTCTGGAAGGTGAAGTGGACGCAGCTGCGGTCTGTCCAGTGTAGGCCGGTGGTGTGGCTGAAGGAGACGTTGTTGCTGGCGAAGAAAATGGGATCCAGCGTGTGACCGGCGAGGTGGGTTGGGGTGGTCACCAGTTGCTTGAATTTATTTATTTATTTATTTATTTGCAAGCTTGTACAGCGCTGGGAATCGACTCCCTGGGGAGTATCTCCGCGCCTTTGGCGTCATCAGAAAGCAAATAGCCCTGTCATGTGTTTATTTAATGTTCAACCAAAATCAATAGTTAAACAGGAAAGTTTTTAGTTTTTTCCTGAAGGGAAAATGTTCCCTGCATGCTCTGATTTCGAATGGTAGTTCATTCCAAATTTTCGGGCCTGCCACTGACGAAGCTCTTCCACCTTGTCGTGTCTTCCAGAATCTGGGGACGCATAGCAATTCACGGTCTCCAGATCTCAGGGATCTTGCCGGGATGTATGGGATGAATTGCTTAGTTAGATAATCCGGGCCTCTGCCGGAAAGGCACTTGTGAATGATGCAACAAGTTTTGAAGATCACTCTTTGTTTTACCGTGAGCCAGTGGAGTTTTTTAAGAAGGGGCTTTGAAGGAGTCCGGGCCGGGGCATTGAGAACAAGGCGTGCAGCCGTGTTCTGCACAACTTGAAGTCTGGCGATGAACCCCTCATTGGCGGCTAGCAGCAAACCATTACAGTAGTCCAGTCTACTCAGCACGAGCGACTGAACTAAGGTTTTCCTGGTGGTATCAGGTAACAGGGGGAACACCCTTCGGAGAAGCCCAATAACATGAAAGCAGGAGCTCACTACTTGAGTAGCGTGATGTTTTAGAGTGAGCTCCTGACCCAGTTTGACTCCTAGATCTTTCACTACCTTTTTTGGTTCCGGGACTGGGCCTAGATCACAAGGCCACCAGTCAGGAGTCCACAGACGTTTGGCTTCCCCAAAGAGCATCACCTCCGTCTTGTACGTTACACTGAAGGAAGTTTGCTGCCATCCAATGTGCCACTTCTTTCATCCCTTGGGCGAAGGAGTGACGCACTTCAGGAGTCATGATTTTAAACGGAAAGAGGAGTTGAGTATCGTCTGCATACGATACGGGGATAAACCCGTGGGATCTCATGATGTTAGCTAGGGGTGCCACATAGATGTTAAATAATGTTGGGCTCAAGCAGGAGCCCTGTGGCACCCCCTTTGAGATCTCCACCTCCTCTGACTGGTAAGAACCAAGTATGACTCTCTGAGTGCGTTTGGTGAAAAAGCTCCTTAACCAGGCCAGCGCCTTGCCTCCCAGACCGATGTCAACTAGTCTGGTGGTCATAATATCATGTGACACAGTGTCAAACGCCGCTGACAAATCTAATAACACCAGGATAACGAATCCGAGGTTGGCGAGGTTTTCAAGTAGGGTGGTGGTGTTCTTGTCGTTGTTGGTCTCCAGGTGGAAGTTCAGGTCGCCCAGGAGAATGTAGTCTGCGGAGTTGAGGGCATGAGCACTGATCAAATCGGCGATGGCTTCGCTGAATTGTGTGCGTGGTCCCAGGGGTCTGTAGATGAGGGTTCCTCTGAGGGTGGTCTTGGGGTCGGTGTGGATCTGGCAGTGTAGATGTTCGGCAGAGGGGAGAGCGTCCTCGGTGCTGCTCATGACTCTGATCGAGTTCCTGTGGATGATGGCGATTCCTCCTCCGGTTTGGTTGATGTGGTCCTTCCGGGTGATCTTGTAGCCGTCCGGGATGGCTACGGCGATGTCGGGGGCTGAGGAGGTGTTCATCCAGGTTTCTTTGAGGAAGGCGACTTCCGGTGCAGTTGTGTCGAGGAGGTCCTGGAGTTCGATGGCGTGTTTGTTGATGGAGCGGGTGTTGAGAAGGATGCACTTGAGGTGATTGTTGTTGCATGCTCCAGAGGGCGGGGTGGCGGTGCGGAGGCAGGTGAAGTTGCAAGTTCGGCAGGAGAAGGGTCCGTGGGTGCGCTTCGGGGTGGCTAGGTAGCAGGTGGATGATCGGCCGGTGTTGAGTGCGTGGAGGGTGGCGGTGTCGTAGCTCAGCCTGGTTGTATGGCTCCTGTGTGGGTCAGGGGTTATTGCACTGGGCGCAGTCCAGGCACGGACAGGCGCAGAGGGGCTAGGCTTCTAAATGGAAGGACTTAGAACGACTGGATGTAGAAATGGAACCTGCACAGAAACCATGTCAGTTAATTCTAGATCTCCCCACAGCTATATTAGTTAAATTAAAGATGATTATCCCCCCTAAAAAGATAGATTGGACTATATTGGCATCATGTAAGCAAAAGGATTCTTTACACGCTTTGAGGAGGCATTCCACAATTTTAGTGGCCAGTCATTAACGGATAACACAGGCAGACATCTGTTCATAGATAAATATGTTTCCAACTTGTTGCCAGGAATAGCTAGTCGCCTAAAGGCCAGTGAGAGCTCATGGACTACCTCTTCTCCGGTTTCTCTTTTGACTATGGCTCAGTATTATGAACGCCAGGAGTTAGAGGCGAAGGGCTGTGAGGATTAAAAGACGAAAGACTTAAAAACTAAGGTTATGATGGCTCAGGCTTATGGTCCGCCTTTCAGAGGTAATGATAGAGGTAGATGTGGCTCTTATGGTTCGTCTTTTACTCGTTCAAATTTGTCCATTTGCTAGTGTGCATACTGCAGGCAGTTTGGACATTGGATTTCATATTGTCCGGTGCTGCGTGCTCAGCAGTGTCCACGTGGTCGGGAACAAATGAGAAATCGCTCAGGATATTCAGGGCCTAGAGAGAGCACAGGTGATTGTGCTAGGTTTGATGCTAATACACATGGGCAGGATGGGTTTAACACGTTTGATAGGCAAAATCAATATCAAATGTCCGACTATGTGCCGTCTGATTTTCAAGATTCTGCTTATGCATAGGATTGCCTAGGATGGGGTAAGGAATCAGTTGAAGTTCCAGTAGATCAGAAGGGTCCCTATGTTACAGCACATTTTTTAGAATTGGGGTCTCTGGTTGGCACAGGTAAGTACTTGTGACAAGCAGGGACCCTCTCCTCTAGTCAGGGTAAGGGGATTACCCTCTAAAAATACCCCCTGCTCACCCTCTAGGCAGTGTGGCGCGAGCAGACAAGGCTTATCTCAGAGCGTTATGGGTTAAGCATTTGTGAACACATACAGTAATTCCGTGACAACACCACACATGGACACCACACCAGGTTTTGTATAAAAATAAGTATCTTTTATATAAAGGCCAAGCACAAGACCAAATAACGTAAAAATAGGCCACAATACTGTTAGGAATGCAGTTCTTGGTTAAAAATGTGCAGTTTTTCAGTTCTGTGCACTTCGCGCTGTCTGTGCGTCTCTCACAGGGACGAAACTTACCTAGGCAGAGTCAAATAGGCGCCGCGGACTCTCGGGTCCGGTGGTTATAGAACCGCAGTGCGAGGCGTACAGTTACCTTAGAACGATGCGGACGAGGCACTGTGGAAGTGGAGGCGAACCAGGAGCGTTGTTGGCCCTGCTGCGGTGCGGACCCCGGCTCTCTGTCGGCGTCTCGTGTGAGGCATAGAGCAGGGGCCACGGGGAGCGAGTCGGACAGTCCTAGACTTTCCAGCGTCCACATCTGGTGCTTTGTGCGCGTCGTGCCTTCAGAGCGGGGATGCCATTTAGTTCCAAGCAGTGCGGTGCGGGGCAAACTGTACGCTGCAAGCGTGCGAGCCGTACTCCGCCCTGCGGTGCGCTGCATACTTCAGAAGGCCAGCGGCTCGGACACGGCGAGCGATGCGGCTGGAAGGGGGGAAGGTGATGCGGTGTGCGGTGCAGCCCAGCTAGCTTACGGTACGAGCTACGACTTGTAAAGAGAGCGGAGTCACACGGTTCAGTGGCGGCAGCGGCACAGGTTCCACGGCAGTCAGGGCTTCGAGGCGCACTTTAGATCGCAGGTCTAGCAGTCCCGGGAAAACGGCAAATTCCAGCAGCTCTATGTGAAGGCGTTGGGAGTCCAATAGTCCTGGGACTCCGTTCAGGGGGCAAGCTCACTCACAAGCCCTTGGAGATCTTAAAAGAACAAGTTGAAATAAAGTATTTTCCAATCTTTTCCTCTCTGCTCGCAGCAAGGCAACCACTGCAGGCCAATCCCCCAGGTCAGGGACAGTATTCCTCCTGGCATTTTTCCCAGTTCCTTCTCGTCGGGCAGAGGTTCTTCTTGTTTCAGCAGGATCTAATTTCTTGGGAGCAGGGTCCCAATATTTATACCACAATTCTAATGTTCTTTGAGGCCAGGGGGCCTTTGCCTAGCTCAGTCCAGTTTTTGAGCACTTTGTTGACATGATTCTGACTTCTTCTTTCAGTGTGCAGGGCAGAGACATAAGACGCTCCACAGGAGGTGGAGCCAGCATTGTGGTGGCAGAGCACAGCCCTATTCAGAGTATAGGTGCACTCCGCCCACCCATCCGGATGTAATCTTCCTATTCACCACCTGACTGCCCAGCCTGTCTCCTGGAATCCCCCAGCCCTGTCACTCACAGAAACTAGACAGCAGATACACATCATAGCAGAGGCGGGCTGAAATTGTTAGGCAAGCAAATACCAACTTTCTAAAAGTGGTATTTGCAAACACAGAACATTAAAATAAACTTTCCTAAAAGACGTATTTTATTATTCTGAGTTCAGGCATACTAAACTCGGATTTCCACCACCTTCCCTGAATCTGTTAGGATCATAGGATGTAACAATTCCAACAGCCTATTCTGGCCTATGAGGACAGGTAGTCTTCCAATAGTGAATAACTAAAATGGCTGTAATTCACTATGAGGACATGCCACACACATCAGGGCTTGTCCTACCTTATGCTTACAATGCACCCTGCCCTTGGGCCTACCATAGGGGTGACTCACATGAAGTAAAGGGAAGATTTAGGGACTGGCAAGTGGGTGCACTTGCCCAGTCAGCATGACAATACCAGACTGCACACAGGTTCTGCAATGGCAGACCTTAGATACATTTTACAAGGCTGCTTCTGTGGGTGGCACAACCAGTGCTGCAAGCCCACTAGCAGCATTTGGACTTAAAAGCCCTGGGCACTCCTGGTGTACTTTACTGGGGTCTGACAGTAAACCAAATAAGCCAAACATGGAATCCAATCAACATATACATTTTATAGAAGGAGCACTTGCACTGTGGCACTGATTGGCAGTGGCACAGTGCTCTGAGCAGCTAACACCAGCAAAACACATGCGGCACAGTAACAAAAAGTGGAAGGGAGACCCATGCCAAGGTGCCAGGTCTAACACACATGTTTTGGGTTCTACTGATCAGTTTCTGGTTGATACAGGAGATACTCGTAGCGCTTTATCAAAACATTTGGTTCTGAGGACTCCCCTGTTTGGCTTAACCATTACATCGATAGGTTTTGATGGAACACCTTCCCTTAGCCCACTGTCACAGCCTCTTTCATTCCATGTTGACATATTACTGCTCCATGTCTGTTTTTGCTCTCTTCGAACACACCAGACAATATTGTGGGTCTTGATATGCTCAAGTACTTCAGGGCTACGATACGATGTTCTCCTGAAGGAGTACATGTTATTTTGAATGACAATTACCCCGTGATTGAGAGATCTTTTCTTGTTAAAGAGGATACTGCATTAGCTTCACTCCCTAGTACTAGATCCCGTCTAGTATCCGCGGCCAGAGACACATCCAGAGCCACCGACTTGCCCATGTTCATCTTAAAGCCAGCCACTCGCAAAAAGCGTCCAGTTCATGAATACAAGCGGGGAGGGCCCGTCTAGGATCGTCCAAGGTCAACAGGACGTCGTCCGCATAAAGACTGACCGTGTGGACGTACTGCCCCATCTTGATCCCGATCGCATCCGGGTTTTGACGGATCCTCTGGGCAAACGGCTCCATATAAAGAGCAAAGAGGAGTGGGGAAAGCGGGCATCCCTGCCTAGTGCCAAGTTCGATCGCGAAGCTACGGGAGCTGCACCCATTGACTCTCACCGTCGCCGAAGGGTACTTGTAGCAATTGAAGACCATCGAGCAGAATTTGTCACCGATACCCAGTTTCCTGAGCACCTGCTCGAGATAAGGCCAGTGAACCCTGTCGAATGCCTTCTCAGCATCCACCGCCAGCAGCATCCGTTTGCCCGGGATCCGCGAAGCTTTCTCCAAGATGTGTGCTACTCTTTTGGTGTTATCGACTGTTTGCCTACCAGGCACAAAGCCAGCTTGATCAGCCTCAACCAGACCCGGCAGAGGCAGGGCCAACCTGGACGCTAAAATCCCTGTGTATAATTTAAGGTCGACATTCAGGAGTGAGATAGGCCTGTATGAGCCGCATATGGCCCGGTCTTTACCAGGTTTCGGGATCACTGAGACCGTTGCTCTCAGCAGGTCCGGTGGGATGGCTCCCGGTTCGGAAAAGGAGTTAAACAGCCGGGTGAGAATAGGGGCCACGACTGGGCAGAAGGTTTTATAGAACAAGGACGTGTAACCGTCCGGGCCCGGAGCTTTCCCGTGTTTGAGCCTGGCTATCGCAGATATCACCTCCTCCACGTGGATGTTACGCTCGAGGTATTCCGCTTGAGCGGGGTCCAGCGCCGGAAGGGCCACTGACTCCAGATATTCCGAGGCATCCTGCGTCGAGGGGGGTTCTCCCGTGTATAGCGCTTCGTAGAAACTACAAAAAGTTTCCGCAACCGCGGCGTCATCAGAAACCGCCACCCCATCAGCACCTAATAGTTCCTTCACCACGTTACGTTGGTGCGCGATACAAAGCCTATTTGCCAAGAGTTTGCCACACCTATCCCCACCCGTGTAGAACGCATGTTTCAGACGCAACGCTGCGTATTCCGCCCTATCCATGTCCAGCGCCGACAGGAGCTTCCTGGCAGCCTTCAACTGCCTCCATACCCTTGGAGCTCCAGTACGGCGATCGACCTGCTCCAGTTCCTGGACCTGGGAAGTCAGCTCCTCCCTCTTGCGCTGTCTCTCTCTATTTTCTGCTGAGGAGATGGAGATGAACTCCCCCCTGAGAACCGCCTTCAGCGCCGCCCACTGTGTCGCCGGTGAAGTGTCCGAGATATCATTGTGTGCCTGGTATTCCCAAATCGCCTCCTCAATATGCTTCACAACCGTCTTTTTGTGCAGGAGGGTGTCCCTGAGGCGCCACACTCCCCGAGAGGGGGAGGCCGTCGGCCACGCAAATGTGCCCACGACCGGCGCATGATCAGACAGTGACAGGACCCCAATGTCCGCAGCCGTAGCAGCGGCACGCATCGGTCCACTAACCAATAAGTAGTCCAACCGTGCGTAGGTCCGGTGCGCATGCGAATAATAGGAATAGTCCCTATCCGTGGGGTGGAGGGTGCGCCAAAGATCATGCAGATCCATGTCAGTGATTCGGGCCTTCCCAGCCTGTGAAAGTTCCCTAGTCTGCGGGAATCGCTGCGCTGATCTGTCTAGTGCAGAATCAAAGACTATATTTAAATCGCCCAAAAGTATGACATGTCGATCAGGGGAGGCAGTCACGTCTACCAGCACCGAGTCTAGAAAGCGCTCTTGGTGGTCATTTGGGCTATATAAGGAGCCAATAGTGAACAACGTGTCCCCCAGGCAGAGGCGGTATGCCAAAAGCCTCCCCTTCTGTTCCGCAAATTTGTACAACACCTCCCCCCTGAAGGAGCTCGCTAGCAGAATAGCTACCCCCGCGGTCTTAGACGCAGCAGAGGAGAAAAACTGAGTTGGGAACTTAGCAGAGCGCATTCTGTGACAATCCCGTGATAATAAATGGGTTTCCTGTAGGAGGCATATATCGGCCTGCGTCCCCTCCAGCAGAGATAAGATCGTCCTTCGCTTCACAGGGTTATTCAGACCCTTAACATTAAGGGTCACTACCTTCAGGGACGACATACCCCCAAGGGACCGGAGGCGCTATGCCGCGGGCAGACAATAAGCGGGGGGGGCGCAGGACAGCAGCGCAGGACAAGCAAAATAGGACCAAGCGATAACATTTGAGATATTGGACGGTACCCCCTCAACCCCTGAACAACTCCCAACCCCTCCCCAAACTAACCCATGGCAGCTAGCCATTTCCCCACTCATGCACAAACAACCCATTGTCCCAGTCAAGTCCCAAAACGGACAAGTCTGTGGAAAGTACCAAAAGTGGACGTCCGGCCACTCGCTCTCCCCGCCTCTCCCCCGACCCTCCCTCCGACCCCCAAACCTGGCACTAAAGAAGCTATGTCCATCTCCCCCCGGAGTGAGTCTACGCCGTCAAGGCGACACCGTTCGTGGCGGCCGAGTCCCTGGCCGCTTCTCTCAGAGCGCTGGCCATGTCTGCTCTAATAGTGGGCAAGTCCGGTCGTCCAGCACCCGCCGCCGATCTCCTCCTCGCTGATCGCCGTCGGCCTCCTCTATCAGAACGCCTCCAGCCTGGTGTCGCTCCATCCTCTTCCGTGGCCGTGAGACCCAGGACACCGCAGACATCTTGCAAGGAACGCAGCTGGTGTAGCACCCCGTTCCAACGGAATATCAAGCGAAAGGGATGCCCCCAAGAGTACGGCGTCTCATGCTCCCGCAGGAAATCCGTTGCAATTTTGACGGACCTTCGCTTCTGTAGCGTGATAGCAGACAGGTCCTGAAACAGCGCCACAGGCCGTTCTCGGAAGGTCAATGGTTGCTTTCTGCGAGCCTCGGCCATGATGCGCTCCTTCACCGGGAAGTCCGGGAGGTAGGCCAAGATGTCTGGTGGAGGTGCCGTCGACTGTCGCTGCCGGCCGACTCTATGGGCCCTGTCGATGCGGATAGGGAAGTCCGCGGGCTCTCCCAGAATCTCCCGGAACAAGTCTTTCAGGTAGCCCATCAGGTCCGCCCCCTCATCCGCGGATGGCACACCTCGTACCCGTATGTTGTTCCTCCTCGACCTGTTCTCCAGGTCCTCATTATGGGCTTGGAGTTCGACATGCTGCTCCCTGAGACGGAGAACGTCCTGCTGCAAATGGACAATCTCTTCGTCCCTCCGTTGAGCCGCCGCCTCCCCCGTCTCCATCCGATCACCTAGGCCCTCCACCTCTCTACGGACCTCGCGCACTTCGCTGGCCACTTCCTGCTTCAGCGTCTGAAAGTCAGCCTTAAGCGAGCTGAACAGATCCTCCATGAAGGACCTCGTGACGGGAGGCTCACCCCCGGTCGGGTCCGCTGCAGCCCTGGAAGAGCTCGGGGACGGTTGCGCCCTGTCTCGCTGTTGCTGGGCTCTGCTGAGCATGTCCGGCAGGGTGCGGTCCCCTTTCCTCGATCCTCGGTTCCCTGACATTCGTGCCCTGTAAGCTGCCGCACTCCACTGAGTCAGAAATGCAAGCTCCGGCCACCAGCAGCAGGCATCGGCCTCGATGAGTCTCCAACGGCCGGCAGAGCGCCGCCAGGGGGAACGCCCGTTGTAGTAGGGACACCAGGGGTCCTGCGCCACAGTTGACAAAATGGCGGGCCAGTCCAGTCGCAGAGGGCAACCCGCAGCCCAGCCAAAGTTCCAACGTTGGCCCCCACAGGGGGGACCCAGGCTGCAGCGTCTCGCAGGAAGAAAGAGCTATGCAGGGCCAGGGGTGCAGGAGTCGGCCTCAGGCGACACTGTAGGAGGGCTGCGTCACCGTCGCCGTGAAGACAAGATGGCGGTTGGGCGGAGCCGGGCAGATCATCCAAGCCCGGCGGCGCCACCAAGGCCACGCCAAGAGTCAGTTACACAGAAGAAAGTCCCATCCAGGGCCGACCAGCCAAAGAAGAGAAACAGTTGACCTAGCCCCAGGTCCTAAGCACTGTCACAAACTGGCGACGGGGTCGGGGCCCACACAATGTAGGAAGCCACCACTGCAGATCCAGGCGCCATCACGATCACACAATAGGGTCCACCCTTAGCGACATCTCGCGGCAGCTAGCCATCCGGCGTTCCCGATCGGGTACCTAAACGGATTCCGCTCCAGGTCACCAGACACCATCATCAGGGTCCATCCAAGCCTCCCGGCCAGCGCTCCGCTCCGCTCCGCTCCGCTCCGCCTCCGCCTCCGAGGCGCTCCGCAGTCCGGTTATCGGTCTCTAAGCGTGCCTCCGTCGGAGCGATCGGGGCCAAAGTTGCACCAATATGTGCCCCAGGGTCTCCGCCACCCGTCCCTCGGTCGCTGAGCTTCAGCGGGGGGGAGAGAAGCTGACAAAAAAGGGCTCGGGCCTAGTCGGGTCGGAGGAGCTGCGGGAAGAAGCGTCTGCTCACCCCGCCATCTTGGCCACGCCCCTCGGCATTAATGTCTTTAACGAATAAATGTGTTCGGCTGGTGCATGTTCTTTGGATCTCCTGGATAGTAGTTCCTTTCTGACTCATAAAAACTATTATATTTGAAAAGAATCAGCGGTGTGCGATTTTCTCATTCCATTACATATATGATTACTCTCCCAGTGTAATTTTACTCCCAAGTGTGCTCTGGACTTTGTTCATTTAACTTTCACCCATCATTCATGCACTTTCGGGCAGTGCCATGCAAGATGTAAAAAGTCTGCCATGTCAGTACCACAACGCTTACAACCCACTTCCTGATGGAGGCCATACCTATAAAGTCTCGCAGGAGTATAGTAAGTTTGATGTAAGCACTTAAAATGCAGTATCCTTAAATTGCCATTTGGCGTTATCATTTGAGTGAGGGAACAGGCAGTCTGCCACTCTGCCTCAGTAAGGGGAATATCCATTGCCTCATTCCATCTTGCCAGCGCCTTGTTTGTGTTATTGGCTATTTCATCTTGCGCCATAGTGTTTAGTCGTGATACTAAATGCGTGTTTTTGAGGAGGATATAATTAGTTGCAACGTGTTCAGCTGTGGGGGTTCTACCGGGTAGCTGGGGTAAAATTTCTTAATCGCCCCTTGAAGTCTGTGATATGTAAAGCAAAACAATAATGTCTGATTTTATTATATGATAAATCTTGCGTCGTTTTGAATACCCCATTGTGATACAGATCTCCCATGTTGTCAATCCCCGCTTGATGTAACAAGCGCATACCAACCTCATCTCTCGTAACAGAAAGTTCTGGGTGGTGATGCAGTGGTAATGCTGGGGCATAGAGGGGTAATTTACGTGCTAAACTACCTTGCTTATGCCATGCCACATTAGTAGCATCAATGGTGTTAATGTCTTTGGAGTGCAATGGCGGTCTATGGTGCGTTACAATTCCATTTAAGGGTATTGGCAACGCATCACCTTCTTCTATGGCAGTGTGTGTTAAGTACGGATTCGGATGGGACCAATAGGTAGCGTACTGCACCTGGGCACAAAGATAATATAGCAGGAAATCGGGCACGCCAAAACCGCCTCTAGAGTACGGTAGTGTCAAAGTTCGCAACTCTATACAAGCTTGCATACCTGCCCAGATCAATTTAAGCACTAATGAGGACAATCTTCGGAAAATCTCCGCTTGGGGGGAATCGGGATATTATTAAAAAAGTAGAGAAGTTTTGGTAGAATGACCATTTTCACTATTGCTATTCTGTCTGCTAGAGATAAAGGCAACTGTATCCAGCGACTTATCTTTTCTTCCAATGAGGAGATCACTCTACCGTAGTTGGCTCTAATAACGACCTCTGGATCCCGGTGGTACCAGACTCCTAGGTATTTTATGGGGTCAGTTTGCCATTCCAAGAGGAATTCTGTTTGGTGTGGAAATGTAGTATCAGTCAATAGGATGATTGAAGATTTTGCTCAATTGATTTGGAGCCCAGACTGTCTCCTAAATTTTATATACTCGCGTAATAGTGGGGCCAACTTCGGCCTGGGTCGCGTACATAAAGTAACATATCATTAGCATATAAGGAAATATGTAAGGGTCTATTTGGGAACTTTAAGGCTGAAGAACAATGTCTCTGCCGAAGTTTGAAAGCTAGAGGTTCAAGTTCCAGCGTGAATAACAGGGGGGATAAGAGGCACCCCTGCCTCGTCCCTCGCGCTATAGGTATCGGATCAGAGATATAACCATTTGACCCGGATCCTAGCTACAGGCTGTGTGTACAGTAACTGAACCCACTGAATATACATAGGGGGAAAACCCATCCTCCGGAGCACCGTCAGAAGATACGACCATTCGATGGAATCAAAAGCTTTGGCGGCATCTAACATGACTGCCACTGCCTTCGTACTGGGTATCAAATAGTGGGAGAGCGCGAACAACGTCCGAGTGTTGTGTGTAGTTGCCCTAGATGGTATAAAACCGGACTGATCTGGGAGGACCAAGTAAGTCATGAGGCTGCAACCGTGTAGCAAGTAACGTGGCTAAGATCTTAGAGTCAACGTTCAGTAACAAAAGTGTCCTATACGAGTCACAGGTTTTAGGGTCCTTTGCAGGCTTTAGGAGGGCAATCAGTACCGCTTCCCTGAGGGAAGGGGGGAGTATCATCTTATCAAAGGCATCCCCGTACATCTAGACCAAATGAGGGGCTACCAGGTCGACAATAAAATTCACAAGTGAACCCGTCGGGACCCGGGGCTTTACCGTTTGGTAATGATTTATTAATGTCTGTTATCTCTTCTACAGTGATTGGCAACAACAGGTAGGCCCGCTGCACATCCGATAGCCATGCAATGGCAACGTCTGCCAGATTGTCCATAACCTCCATTGACGACGCCACCGGCTGCGTTTCATACAGCGCGCTATATGTTTTTACAAAACCTTGTAAGATACCAGTTGCGTCCGTTCTTAGACAACCATCTTCCCCCCGTATCTGCAGCACGTTTTGGGAGCTACGACCTTCACAAATTTTTGATGCCAATACTCTGCCTGGCCTTCCCCCTTCACCAAAGGCCCTGGCCGTGGGACGTCTGGACATAAATTTAAGTTCCTCCTCAGCAAATGACTGGTACTCAGTCAGTACCTGCCTAATTTCCCCCAGTAATTGCAGATTTTGTGTGAGTTCTTACTCGTTTTCAAGCGCTTTCAGCATGCCCTCGCAGTGCGTATGTTGTCCACATATATCTCTCAAGATCCCAGCATGCGTGCTTATACATACCCCTCTCAGGGTGGATTTAAAAGCCTCTCATAAGAGGCTCGGGTCCTCAGTGGAGGGCACGTTCAATCGAAAATACTCTTTAATAGCCGTGGCAAAGGTATCTGTGTATATCGAGTCTGTAAGTGCTTTTGTATTAAATCGCCAACTATAGGGGGGCGGCACATATGACGGTACCCTAAGGGACAGCAAAATGGGGTTATGATCAGATAATGTTTTGGGCAAGTGCTTGACATCTGTGGTCCAATGCAGCGCCGCTTTTGATCCAATCCAGTAATCAATACGCTACCAACTACCATGTGCCACTGACGTGTGTGTCGCTGTCATGCATCCCGGGTCCTGTGCCCTCCATATATCGTGTAGTTGAATTTCTGTCATGATATCTAATACCTTAGCCCTTGCCCTCCGGTGTGGTACTGTAGTAATACCTGAACAGTCTAGGTGTTCGTTCAAGACGAGATTGAAGTCACCTCCCCATAGCAACGTTCTACCCAGCTCTCCGTGTAATTTCTGACAGACCTCATGAAAGAAGTCAGGTGCGTCTATATTTGGAACATATGTATTGATAATCGCTATCTTCTGCCCTCGAAGTGTGCCTTCAACGATGATATATCTACCTTGATTGTCCGCTACTGTAAGTTAAACTCTAAAATGCGTGCCTTTTTTCACCAAGACTGTGACCCCTCTAGAGTATGAGGAATACGTGGAATGATGGATTGATTCAGCCCATTTGCAACCCAAGTGACTGCTAGTGTGAGGGGCAATGTGCGTTTCTTGTAGCAGCACGATGTCGACGTGCAATCTGTCAAAATAAGCGAACACTTGCATACATTTTTTGGGGGGTTGGTAAACCACGTGAGCAGATTTAAGTGCAACCGACTTGGTTCCGTGGTAGTCTTTTCCGTCATGGATGATTGAATACAAATAGAGAGTAACGTGGGCGCAGTATCCTTTCCCTATACAGCAACTGTGGTGTGGTAATACAAGAATCTCACTACAAAAAAAACCTCATATGGGATCTCAGCAATGCATCTCAAGTGGTCAGGTCCGCCAAACATATCCAAACCCCAACACCACCTCCCCCCTCCCACTTCAGCATCCCAATCATGCCAAAGACATATCCAATACAGAATCCCCCTCTAAACAACAACTTCATGGGGAACTCTTGTGTGACGGTCCGCCCAGGGCGCACAACACCATCCAAATCAATGGATGTGGACAGACCACGATCATTAGTACAGACTAAATCCAAACAAACATTGAAATAATATTGACAGTAATTCAAATGTCGCTGTAAACTTCATACCATATTACTGTGTGCATACATTTTCTAGACAAAACAGGCTGCAGTTTGTAGATCCTCCCCACCCACAATGGAGAGAGACAGACACAGCATATTATTGCAAAAACGAACATTTGAGCAATCAGTTCATCACCTGCACAAGGCAGCTCCGGCATACCCCCTGTGAAATAATATAGATTTAGTCCGGAGGACCACACCCCCATGCTTGCTAAGTACTATGCATCTGAATTCCAAATCTTGTAAAGAATGAACGAACTCTTCCACTAATGTAAATTGCAAAAGGAACATTACAATCAGCCCTTTCAAAAATGTAAATGATGGAAACAATGAGCAAGCAGCATTACCTAACCATCTCTCTTCCAACATGTTCCCAACATACAGGACAACATATATACCTGAGGTCCGGCTTTGCCAGTAACTAACCTATGACAAATTCCCACCTAGTCTTCAGGTGAACTAAAGCATCACATGGAATAGGTCCGAGGTTAACACCCCTGACGCCTCAAAAGAGGACCCAGCAGTAGTAACCGCCCTGACATAGAAGATAGTCATGCCCACATCTCACAGTATGAGGACGGGATATGCATGAAATCCACCATTTAGTTCAGTAGTCTTGCGGTTATATGTCCCACGTCACTACCGCTGGTAAATCCTACCATTGGACATCTATCAGTGGGTGCAGCGTGTAGCACCGGGAGGCCCAGCTTGCATACCTTTTGATCAAACCTTGCACTTACCGCTCATGGATATATCAGTCCCGAAAGAGTACGTGGTACCTGAGTCAGCCAATTCGAATGTTTGCAACGCAGACCCAAAGATAGCAGTGATGATAATATATGGGTCCAGGACATTCCACGCTGTGCCTGTACCTCAGTCCGAATCTCGTTGCTGGTCAGCACGTTTTTGTTCTTTGCATTTGGTGGCAATCTTCTTGATGAAATCCTGGGCTGCCTTCGGAGTCTGGAGGATTGTTGGTTGACCGTCCCAGGTTACCTTCAAACGCGCAGGATAGAGCATGGCGTACTCCACCTTCAGCTCTCTCAGTTTCATCTCGGTATTGGCAAATTCCTTGCGGGCCTGTTGTACAGCCACCGTGTAATCCGGATAGAACTCCAGCTGATTGCCCTGATATGACACTTGTTGTTTCTCCCGTGCCATCCGCAAAATACTGTCTCTATCCCTATAATTCAGGATACGAGCCACTATGGGTCTGGGGGGAGCACCCGGTGGTGGACGAGGTGCTAGCGACCTTTGTGCACGTTCTACTATGAAGATCGAGGACAAGTGTTCCACTCCGAAGATCGCCTGACACATCTCCTCCACGTACGTCTCCATACGGCCCGTGTTGGTTAATTTGGGTACACCTGCGATCCTAACATTGTTTCGGCGAGATCTTGCCTCCAAATCCTCCGCCTTGTTTTTAATCACCTCCAGCACTTTTTCCATCCCGCCACATTTAGTAGGAGTAGCATGCGCCTCGTCTTCCACTGCCGTGATGCGGGTTGCAGCCGTGTCCAGGCGCTCACCTTGTTTGTCCAGTTTCGCTGCCATGCTATCCACACGATGTGTAAGGTGGTCCAGCTTCCCATTAATGTCATGTAAACTGGACTATATTGCTTTGAGGACTGATTCCATGCCGTTGTCTGTGGTAGTGTCCGTCTCAGCATCCGTGTCGGAGTGCGCCGCAGAACCCTTCGTCTGCCTTTGTGATTCAAAAGTAAGCTTCGGCTGTTGCTTGTCCGGTTTACCCATTGTGGAGGACAGGGTCACCACCCATAAGCGCCAGCAAACAACTAAAATGGAGCAGCACCAGAAGATGACCGGAATACCACTTCAATGATGGAAGTCGTCTAAGCCGTCCGCAAGGACACCACAGCAGATGCTCCACCACACAGCAGGAATGTACCACATTGGCAGTCGTGATCAGTTATACTTGAAGAGGACCCAAGGCCTCTGGTATGGGGCTGGCCAGGTGGAGGGTGAGTGCGCTAGATGGCGAGAAGCGCAATGCCATGGAATTACGCGTCTAGGGGGGTCTACCAACCGCCACACTCGAGGCCGACCCAGAGGTGGCATCTACCATGAGGAACAATGGCCGCAAACACCATGGTGATGATTGATGCGTGCACTAGATGTGAGGTGTCAAAGTACGGGCGGTACGGTACAGCAAGGGGCCCCACCGTGAAATAAACACATCCACTCACCACACAGAGGCACCCAGAGAGCACAGCACAGCAATCCGGACCTGATGTTGCAGTATTGATTGGTCGCACCAAAGGCGCCTCAACACACCAGTCCGATCAGGTCAACATGGTGCGGTTTTCCTCTGTATTGCGCCAGAGTCCAGTCCAAGCCACATTACCATTGTGTAATTTCAGCCTGCCGAGCAACCACCCTGGTTCCGCAACCCTGCGGCCCGACTTGCGGCCCTACAAACATCTTGAGGAGAACGGCCTTCTCCTCCTAACAACCACCATCACATTCTGGGTAGGAGCCTAACGCTCCATACATCTTGCATGTTGAACTTAAGAGCGATTCACTCGTTTTTATCCCGCAAACCACTTGAGCTCACCCTAACTAGAATTGCTGGACATTCTAAGGACCATTCCGTCTGGCATCTATTGTTCTAACATGGCAAATGTTATGTTCTAGTCCTGATGATGATCCCAATAAGTAATGAGCATGGGATCGAAACGTCGACATTTCTAAATAGTGCCACAAATGTCCACTGTGTCTAACTATTGTGGTTTCTATTTTGGCTAAAGTTGCTGAAAAGTATCTCTAAATGCATGGTGCCACAGCTCAAAGTCTTTGCCTGTAATTTTGAAATTTTTGGTTTTGTTTAAATTGTCTGTATTGTTATTCCATTCCCCGCACCTCCCCCTCATTGCAGGGTACAGGCTTGTGCCTCACTATAAATGTTTGTTTCGAATATCCTTGACTTTATTTCCAACATTGTATGGATAAAACTCCTTGTCCGGCTGGACATCGGATGTATATAGTAACCTATCACGGTCTATATTCCATTATTTTTTTAATTTACTGGTTGCTTAGGACCATTGTTCTCTGAAATATAAGAGTCCAGTCCCGGGGCATACAAAATGGCTGCCACGCGGCGCAAATCGTAACACTACCATTGTCCGCAGAGTTAGAAGACCACAGTGCCCCTCAATGTTTTGGCAGTATGTCAACCACAGCCCACTCCGCGTCCAAGTGGCCACATCCAGTCCGTCCACACATAGACATTGCTATTTCAGGCCTGGACGGATACACAATATGGCCGGTGCCCGCACTTTATATCCCGACCACTTTGAGATGCGCAGGGGGCCGCCGTAGAGCCAGGGGGCATTCGCTGCAGCCAACAGAGGTTTCAGCCCGGCAGGAGGGACACCAAAGGTCACGCACGGGGAGCGATAGTACACCCTACATGGCCCAGAGATCCGTACGTAGCAGTGTGCAGGAGGCCGCCATGTTCACACGGCTCCCACATCTCCGCCGCAACCATCTGTATCGCTCTCGGCACCGGCAGGTGTCCACAGCCGTTGTCGCATCACACATCAGAGATAGGCACTATTGCAGCTGGACCCACGCTGCAGTGTTTCCGCCCCTCAGTACCGCTCACCACGCTCTCTGGCTGCCTGGTAGTGCGGCGGCCACCTTCTTGTTGAGCTCCGTTCGTTGCACCCAAAGAGCTCGGAAACTGATTCTTCCTCAAATCTGCCCACAATCAGGTCGCAGAAGCGTTCCGCTGCAGCCCGGCATATTCCGATGGAGTTTGCTGTCAAGCTGCAGATAAATATCGTCTGTTTCAAGGGTGATACTTGCGGGACAGAGGTCTGTCCGGCAGAGCTGTCTCAACAGGCAGCCATCCCACAGTGCACCCTCTAGCGCCCCCTCCGAACTCTGCAATAACTTAAAATATGTCCTAGTGGTGGTATGTGCCTTCAGTAAATGGATAGAGGCATACCCAACATAGGAAAATACAGCTCTCACTACAGATAAGGTGCTTCTAAGGGGGTTTTTCCCAAGATATGGTGTTTGTACATTTTCGTAGAGTGATAACGCACATTATTTTATTGGGCAAGTTATTGAGCATGCCCTAAAAGGATTAGGGATCAAGCAGAAATTCTATGCAGTCTTCCACCCACAATCAGCAGGATTAGTGGAGAGGTACAACGCTACTCTGAAGCTGAAGTTAGCGAACATTCTGGCTTCCACGTCCCTGAAGTGGCCAGATGCATTACCTCTGGCATTGTTGTCCATAAGATTGGTGCTACACTCACGATCCGGGCTCACACCTTACAAGGTGGGATTTGGAAGACCGATGAATATTTGGGGAGTTCCTAAGCCACGCCCCATACATGATGTACCTTGTGTTCTGATGAATGATTATTTGGCACAGTTAACCAACAGTTTACTCTCTATTCATCAACAGGTCGAGAAGCTCTTCCTGACAGATCTACAGGTGAGGCTCACGATCTCCGGTCTTTGAGAGGTCGAACAACTTGGAGCTGAGGTGGCGAGGACTGGAGCAAGTGCTATTGGCTACGAGGACAGCAGTTCAAGGGACGTACCGGAAGAATTGGGTTCACAGCACTCACTGCAAACGTGTGTCACCTACCTTTGTGGAATCTGCTGTGCTGACCGACCATCCAGAGATCCTGGATACGGAGAAAAACCAAGCCATCCCACCTGACGAATCTGAGGAACCACACGTTTTCTGGAGCATTGTGATACCATCTGAGACCAAGGAAAGAATATGCCTTGTGAAAAAGACTGGTTGAGCTACCGCCCTGGGTTAGTGAAACGGAACGCCGATATGGCAAGGGGGGGATCAGCCCTGCGTAGTGTAGTGACACCGGTCTTGACCCTCGGTGAAGAAACCAGTGGCTGCCCAGGGATAAGAGCTCCAACGATTGTTTCAACAACTTTTGCAGAAAGATCGATTATTGCTGGTGCTAGAATGAATAACAAAAGAATCATTTGTGCTGTAGGGTTTGTTGTTACTATGGTGGCTATAGCAGTAATAGCTTGGTTCATGGAGAAGGTGGCCCCTGTTCGACAGCTTTTTGTTGCCACTACTCCAGTGCCAGTGGAACATCATTACTTCACGCTTCCGTATCATGAGCAGAAGCATCGACAATCTTACTTGAACAACACTTTTATTCAAATATGGCATCATACTCATAATGCCACGAATAGTACCAACTGTTGGGTGTGTGGGAGGATATTTGCTCACCAGAAAAAGGGAGGAACACCTGTCATTCCTCTTCCATTCTCACACAATGGTTCTTGTCAAGCTTGGTTTGCGCTTTTGTTTGACTCTGGAAAGCCTTCAGTAGGTGGGATTAACTTTCACCTCAATAAAGTATGCTATCAACACAAAGATGGTTATCTTCAAGCTAAAGGGACTAAATGGGAATGTGAAGAGTATCAACCTGACAATATTTCGACATCATATGTCTTTACGAATATTAGAAATATTAAAAACAATGGACCTTTCGTAATTTCTGTGACAAGACCTAAATCAGATTTATGAATTAGGGGTATTGGGAGAATTCCAGTCGGGAGGAGTGAATGTACTGTAGTTCTGACCATTGAAGGTGCTAATAACAGCAGTTTTACATCTTCACATAATACTTATTATGTGTGCGAAAATAAGGGATACTATCAACTACCTGTTGGGTGGTCAGGGATCTGCTATGTGTCCTTTTTGTTGCCCCCAGTGTTTTTGGCACCTGCATAGTATCACAAGGACTATAGACTGTACAATGACATTTCCTAGAACAGAAATAAGAGAACAATAAGTATGGATGAAGTGGACCAGACCGATACCACTTTGCAACAGTATCTGGATTTCAACTTAGGGTTGTTTTTCTCTGTGGGCGCTGCATTAAACAGCAAAAAGATAAGGCGATTGACTAGAGTTGTGGACGCTGTTAACAATCAGACAGCTATGACACTTGCGAACATTACAGAGGAGATACAAGTTGCAAGGATCGCGGTTCTCCAGAACCGAATGGTTCTAGATGTGGTACTGGCTGATCGAGGTGGTGGATGTCACATCATTGGGTGTAGTTGCTGTATCTTCATCCCGGACCACTCACCTTCAGTATATGATGCAATCTCTAAACTGCATAAGATCGCTGCAGAGATCCTCCCAGAGACATTTTCAAACTGGATATGGACACTCTTTATCACTTGGGGCTGGAAGCTACTGACTAGCTTATGCATACTACTGGTGATACTATTCACATGCTGTATATGTATACATTGTGGTCCTATACTTTGCTCTATTTGCATCACTGCTTGTACACCTGTTAAGAAAAATGTTGCTGAAATAAAAGCCCAATAAATGCTGCATAAGGAGATCAATGAAATAATGCTAATAGATGTACAGGATGCATATCTATACTACCCCATATAAATAATTGTCTTCAGCTAATTCTAAAAGGGTCGTCTGTTGTAATTTGGCAGCGATGGGGCTAGCATTAGCAGAAGCCATCCTGTATTTAGAAGGTATCTTGTCCATTTTGTGGAATCCATTTTGTATTTCTGGCAGCCATCTTCAAGTCAAGTCAAATGATCTTTATTCGGAATTAATACATCCATAAAAGCACAAACAGGTTAAAGCACAATAAAATTGATTAAAAACATTCATTTTACTATTTACATTAAAATAGCCTGTTTCCAGTAAAGTTGGAGCGGCCATGTATAAAGCAGAGAAAGTGCAGATTACAGTGCTACAAAAATTCACAGTTTACAGATATTTTACTTGCAATTCATAGTTTTCACGATAGGAATCATTTGCATCAAACTAAACATCCAAATGTCTATGTGCAGATAAACCGTACACGAATATACAGATAGCAAGAAGTACAGAAAGCGCAAAGTACTAATGTTCATCAAGCGTATTCCATACTCTTCCTTGATCGCACACTAGCTTTAGGGAAACAGCTTACACAAAATATCACCTCATCAGAGGACAACATTTGGAAAGTTCTTATTGCCTGTTTGAAATCCCTTAGGTCATATTTGCGGCAATACGGCATTAGGTATTGAAGAGTATACATTTTATAAAAACCGCAGAAAAAGAAGTAATGTATCAAGCCTTGTTTACCTCCTTCAGAACAAGGACAAGCCAACTGTTGCACATTTTTATTATAACCTAGTGGGAAGCTTAATAAGTTTACAACACTTCCATCCCGAAATCGGAACAAGAGGCTCCTGTTCCATCTTCCCAATGTTATTAACAAATATCTCTGTGGTGAAATTAAAGTTTCATTTCCAGGTTCAACATGGGAAGTGTATTTAATAACAGAAATTTTAAGATATTCTGATCCTTTCCGTTCCTCCCCATATAAGGCATACAATGCCCGTTTAACTATAGTCTTGTGTGCATGGACAATAGTGCTTGGAGAACTAAACAAAAGGCCCATGCCCACACTAGATAGGCTGTTCTCAACAGCTTTCAACCATGGTACAAGGTGTGATCTTTCACTTTGTAGGCAGTCAGATATTATGCTGCGGGTTAGATGAGCTGCTGGGTTTAGCCATATTTTTAGCCAAAAAAGGGCGGGCCTTGATCGGATAAAATCCTCCACATATGGTAATTTTAGCTTGTTATGACAAATGAATGTAGGGGCGCGGGTGGTACCCCCCAGGACCTTCCTGCAAAATCTGTTTTCCTCTATCTGGATGGGCGTACTATTACAATAGCCCCAGACTTCGGCTGCGCAAGTTCCCGTAGGTTGACATTGGGTACGGTAGATGTTTAACAAAGAACTAACAACATCAGCCTTTTTGGGTTGCCGAAGATGTAGGATTGAGTTGATTTCTTCCGTGAACAACATGTGGCTGCCATGAGCCTGTATTAGAAAATAGCAGTCCTAAATAGGGAAAAGTGCTTGTGCATTTTAGGATGTTTTCACCTGACTTAATTGAGGTGATGTTATATTTTTTGGGTCCACAATTCATAATGAATGATTTTTTAAAGTTAGTATTGAGGCCCAAATCTGACATAAAATCGACAAACCCGGAAATTAAAATACGCAGTGCATTGGGAGTACGCCCTATTAGCACTGCGTCGTCCGCATATAGCAGAGCAGTGATGGGGTTGCCATTTATGATTGGAACATCCTTAGTAATCTTACTCAGGCTGCTACTCAACCCATTGATTTATAAGATAAAAAGCATTGGGGCGAGTACGCAGCCCTGTCTAACACCCCTGCCAATTAAAATATCATCTGAGACTTCACCCTCATTATTGATGCGCACTCTGGCCTTTAAGTCCCTATGTAAATAAGAGAGAAAATACACCAAAGAGTCATCCAAACCATAACTAAGCAAAAGTGACCACAGACTAGAACGATTAACGAAATCAAATGCTGAACTTAAATCCATGAATCCAAGGTACAACGGGGATTTTTTTACAATAGTGTACTTGGCCATTATCAGATTCAAATTCAGACATTGTTCGACAGTGCCCACATGGCTTCTAAAACCCAGTTGACAACAGTGTAGGACATCGTTGTCCTCTGCCCAACTCCTAATCCTATTAAAAATTACCCTCCCGAGAACCTTTAATGTATTGTCAATCAGTGATATCGGGCGGTAACAGGCAGGGTCCAGTCTGTCACCCTTTTCGAATATCGGTACGATAACACTATTTGACCATGATTCGGGAATTAAGCTGTCGGATAAATTATTAAATAAGTTGCATAGTAATGGGGCCCAGAAGTTAATTTCTGATTTAATTTGATCTATTGAAAGACCATCAGGTCCGGGGGCTTTATTACTCGCACTCTCTACTATGGCATCCTCGACCTCGGATAGTGCAATATTTAGGGGTCTCGGAGTCATAGCAGGAGAAACAGTGGCTAGGGGGGTCCTGATACAGCATCAATTTTGGAAAAGTGCTCCACCCATGCCTCTCCAGTTATATTACAAGTGATTGGTTTAATGTTAGAGCCAAAGGATCTCAGAGACTTAACCTCTCTCCAGAAACCAGTGGTGTCTTTCAGTGCTGCGGTACGGGTTAGGGATTCCCAATGGTCAATCACTAAGGCCTCAGATCGAATACGTAGCGTGGTTTTGTACTTAGATCTCATTTCACTTACAAGTTGCGGGTCCCTAGGTTTGGTTTTTAGGGCCTCCCTCAGTTCTCTATTTGCCCTAGAACATGAAGAGTCGAACCAGCGGGGACCACAGTCTTTACCAGCCCGTGCAGGTTTCGAAGATTCTCTTTTAATAGCCAGACAGAGATTACTAAAGAAAGCAACCACAACTTTGGCCGGTATATCATGGGACAAACAATTCTCGATTACTGTTGGGTGTTTGTTGATAACCCGTGCTAAGATATCTTTGTTATCAACCCCTTTCCATACCAGTCTTAGTCTATCAGTGGAAACTCCCAAATTTTGTACCCCCGTTTCAATACTCGGCACATCCTTTGTATTCCGCAGGTTTTTTACATACACTCTAATCGGGTAGTAGTCACTATAGGCAGAACAAATAACTTCCGCTTTTAAGGTTATATCGCTCAGTGAGGGAGAAATAAACATATAGTCTATTGTAGAGGCGCACCCCTATCCAATGTAAGTAGGTGTCAGCATGTTATTTTCTCCTGTTCCGGCGATTTCCATTGCATTAACTAAGTCTCTAGATGCTAAATAATCTCTCAGTTCCTCGCCATTTCTACATGGTGGATTATTACGGTAAATAGGGCATTGAAATCCCCTCCAATGCAAATTCCGTCAAAGGTTCCATATTTCTGCCCCACTATAATTTCATCATTAAAGTTAAATAAAGTCAAAAAGTTATTATTAGGGTGGGTCACAAAATCATTATTATAAAAATGAATTAAACATAATTTCAACCTGTTGATGTATTTTACAGTCATAAAACATTTGCCCTGGGTCTGGATCAGTTTAGTTTGTACACCTGTTTATATTTTTACCCAGATGGAGAGGCCCCCACTGGGGCGGCCCATAGATGAAGCAGAGGCCATTAGATTATGGCAGCTAAAACCCTCTAATGTGGATACGCTCGTGCACCAAGTCTCCTGTAACATCAGTATATCACAGTTTGTGTAAACCCAGTCAGACCACTCTTTAATTTTTAGTTTAGAACTGAGACCCGCTATGTTCCAACTCACAAGGGATAGTGCAGAGCCCTGTACAATAGTTCTTTGGTTGGAAAATTGTTGACTGTTTACAGTAAGCGGAAAGGGTGGTAAAGTGTCCAATGGTGATTCAAGATTGGGTACCAAAGGCGGATCGTCCATAGTCGTGATGTCCGAGTTGGTCACTGGTGGTCAGTCTAGCAAGTCCAGATCCGAAAGGGGTGCAAACCTATTATATATCTTGAGAGGGAAAGGAGCTGGTTGAAATTGCCTTATTGGTGGTCTATTGAAAAAACTTAAAGGCAGTAAAGTTGCAACAGTAGAAATACCAGAACAGTTGTTGTTTCTGTTAAGCAAGAATCTTACTGTACCAGGATTTTTGAAGTTAAGCACTATACAGTCACCTTCTGTATCTTTAAATAACGGCCCCACCCAAGACACCCTACGGGCTGATAGAATCTCTCTAGAGATATCATATCCAACCCCTTTGTGCTTGGTTAACCAATCGATGCATTTTTTGCGCAGTTGGACCCAAGATTCCCCCTGACCCTCCCTCAGTTGTGGTACGCCTGCTAAAACCAGGACAAAGGGGCAAGCGTCAGGTGGTAGATGCAGGGCAGGCCCTTGATGTTTAAATGGCCTGTTCTGCCCAGAATGCCCTGCTCCCCTTTTGTTGTCAGAGGTAGGCCCTACTGCTGTGGTTGGCTGGGTAGTGCCACTGTTCCGGTTGTTAAAGTTTGAATTAACAGTGGCTGGTGGAGGCGGATTTGTGAGTATGGGCGGTGGAGGGGGTTTAGATGGGGGGGGTTGGCTGATACCTCATTATTAGCGCCATTAGTGCGACTAGGTAGGGTAGTAAGTGGTACAGTAGGTGGTTTAGGTCCGGGAATACTATGACCCCCGGCTGGTTTAAGACAGACATCATTCTTTCCTTGCAATAAGGTGTTACTAACTGTCCCAAGTTCTTTCAACAAGCGATCTGCCCTGATCTGATCCAGGGTAACAGACCCCTTTCTTTTTGCCTCTTCGTTTTTTACCAGGTTTTCTAATCTGTCCAGTCTTTTAAAAACATTATTAAACTGTTTGATCATTTGCTTCTCTAAACGGCTAAAAATAGTGCCAACTATAGTCTCTATGAGGTTACTATTTTGTTTCGATAGGGCATTATTTTCTCCCATTAAGGTAGTCTGTGTCCATATTGTATTAGAATTTCCCATTTGGTTACTAATGGTTGCAGTAGGGATGCCATCCGTGTCCGCTGCAGCTTTATCATCTATATGAATAATTTCTACCCCAGATGGTTTTTGTTTATTCCACAGGCTCTGTGGCGTTGGTTGGCTCTTGTTAATTGACGGTTGTTTCCTTTTATTCGCGTTTGGTTTAGCTGTGCCTCTTTTGCGCTTTTCCCACCCCAGTTTATTGTTAACTTCCAGTGTCCCATTAGCAGTAGCGTCAGCCTGTGAATTGATTGTTATAATGGGATCCGCCTCCGCCAACAGAGGCTCAGGAAGTATAGATGCTGATGCAGGTTTAGAAATTACAACTGTTGGTGATAGCGGAATTCTGGGGATTATTTGCGATGATGTAGACTGTGTGGTTATATTAGTGCAGCTCAAAGACATTCTTCTTTCTGTGTCCGCAATTTCGTTAGTAACCAGGTTAAGGGCGTTTTCAAGTAAAGTTTCAAACGTGGGAGGGGGAAATGGAAAATCGTCCTGGCCAACAGTTTTATCAAATGAATCCATGACTACAAAGTATTAACTCACTCACCGCAGTCACAGTGTTAGAGGGGTGGCCCGCCCGACCACTGTAGTCCACCGACGGCAACAGACGCCCGCGCGCGTCCCGCGGGACGGAAGGCGTGCCCTTCTCTTAAGGCGCCGCCTGGCGCTTTGCTGGCGTTGCTCCCGCCGCGCCTGCCGCGGTGTTGCTGGGAGTTGTAGTTCCAGCGGTCCCCGGTGCCGGTGGTGTTTGCCGTTAGCCTCACGGCAGGAGAAGCTACCAGGGTTCTGCTGGTGGTGTAAGAACTGCCGTTTCCCTCACGGCGCGTAGTACTTTCTCACAGGATGCCCCCAGGAGCGCTCGGCGCGCCCTTCTCTTAAGGCGCTGCCTGGTGCTTTGCTGACGTTGCTCCCGCCGCGCCTGCCGCGGTGCTGCTGGGAGTTGTAGTTCCAGCGGTCCCCAGTGCCGGTGGTGTTTGCCGTTAGCCTCACGGCAGGAGAAGCTACCAGGGTTCTGCTGGCGGTGTAAGAACTGCCGTTTCCCTCACGGCGCGTAGTACTTTCTCAAAGGATGCCCCGCTGCCATCTTGTTTGCCATGTGCTACCGTGTGCTCACCATGTGCTCTGTCCTACCATGCTGTTGTCTGCCCTTGAAATCTGCCTAGAGACAGATTATATTAAGCCTCTTCTGCTTCGCACATGCTCAGTTGAGCTTGCAGCTGTCCTTGCAGCTGTCCCTAGTTTGTAAATGTCAGGATGTGTTCACCAGAATTAGCAACTGTTAGCTCCTCCCACTTGTTGACTGTGCATTTTCTGTATGACCTTATATGTACCTAAAACCTGCATTTTGTACTTGTACCGCCTTCTTTTGAGCCCCTGTGTGGGTATAAAAGGACCAAGCTCCTTCCATTCAGGGTGCTACTTCAAACAATAACGAAGGGTGTTGTGTGAATGTAGTTCCAACTCATGAGGTTTAATAAATCTTGTATTTTCTATTCCAGTTTCTGTGTCAACTTTTATTCTATGGTCTGAGGACTCTGTGCAGAGAAGGGCGAACCCCTAGCACTGGTAGGTCTTGCTGGGGCTCACTACTAAACCTTGCCTGCACCTTTGAGACAAAGGATTTTGTGTATAAAAGAAGGGGCTGTGACCTCATGAAAATGTTCTTGTCTTTGCTACTTGAATCTACCAGGGGCGTGCTGCTGGTGGGGCCCAGGAGGGCCCTGTGTGCTGGCCCCTGGACCCTGCCCTGCCCCTGGAGGACTTCTTGGGGGCCCTTCTCACTTTTGGATCCTGAGCGAGGGGGGTTTGCTGCTGGTGGGGCCCAGAAGGGACCGCCATGGGGGCTGTCTCCTTGCTGGAGTGCCCTGTGTGTGGGCCCCTAGGCCCTGCACTGCCCTCCCTGATGCCCAGGACTTCCTGGACCTTGTTCCCTTTGTTGTTGCTTCTGCCGGGGCTTGTTGCAGGCCTAGTACCCTGAGAGTGCTTTGCATTCTCGCTGCAGCGCTGACTGTGTGCCGCTATTGAAAAGGCCCCCTGCCTGGGGATTCCCTCCTCCCAGTGAGCTTTGTGGGTGCCCTACCCCGCTTATTTTTGTATTGACTTGCAGGTGCCCACCATGCATCATATCCGCCTGTTTTTATATTTAATTTTGGGTGCCCACCCCGATTATAGCCGCTTCTTTATTTCAGCCCTAAAGCGGGTGCCCACCCTTCGTTTCACTGCCACGGCCTGAGCCGCGTTCTACACCTTCTGCCGAGCTGCTGGTGTTGTGTAGGCCTGACCCGGAAATCAGGCATCCTTGCCTGACTGGGGGCGGGCCCCGCAAGCGTCACTTCCGCTACTCTCCCCGGCCAGTGAGAAGCCATACCAAGCCTCACAGGTTCCACGCCAAGTCCAGGTCCTGAGATGGGGGACCGGGTGAACCAGGGCACTGACGTGGCGGGGGTTCCATGAGTACGGAGAGCCCCGCATGCCACTGAGACGAAAGGAGGGAAGCCGAGACCGGAGCACACGAGGAGCCCAGTGAGTCTCCAGAGCCTGGTGAGTGAGGGCTTCCTTCTTTGTTGTAGAGGTCCCCATACCGAGGGGTCCGTGTTGCGCCAGCTTTTCTTTTCCAAGCCTAAATGGCTCCAACAGTTGCATATTGCCTCAAGAGCCCGAGTGGCTCCGCCAGTGGGCATGTCCTGTTTTAAAGCACCAGTGCGATCCACAGTATTTTGGGGGCAAGTTTTTTCCCCCTTGTGGCGCATAGTGATTTAAGGAGCCAGGGTGCTCCATGGGGCAGATTCATTCCAGACCCTCCATGGCTCCAACGGGGCCCCAGTGGTTTGCAGAACCAGATGCCTCCCAGGGGTAAATTATTTATTTACTGCGCCCGTGTGGCTCTAACGCCCCGCAGTATTTGTTCTAGAGCCTAGAGGGCTCCAACGTTGGGCACAATTTGTTCTGAGGGCCAGTGAGAGCCTATGCCGCATTTTTGCATTCCCAGCTGCACAGCAAGTAGTGGGCAGCTACACCGTTTAGGTATTTCTTTCAGGGGACATGTTCTTTTGAACCTAGGAGTGAGATGCACTCCTTCGTCTTACCTTGGCCTACACAGCTGCGCAGCACTTAGTGCCAGCTGCATCGTTTAGGCCTCCCTATTATTGATCAAAGGCTATTTTTGATATAACCTTGTGTGGAGTTCCTTTTGTGGGGGTCCTGGGATGTTGTTGCTGGTGGGTGCATGCGCAAATGCTTTAAACATTGCCCCTGGGATAAGCCTTACTGCTCGTGCCATGCTACCAAGGGGCTGAGCAGGGTTATCTTTGGAGTGTAACTGCCTTGCCCTAATTAGAGTGGTGGTCTCTGCCTGGCTTTGGCGCACGCCTCTGCCAACCAGAGATCCCATTTCTAACAAGGAGGAACTCCTGGAGATGTCAAAAAGAAGGGAGGGGCAGTAACATTTTGCGTTATGTACTATGTTTTGACCTAGTTACTACTTAAGGGTGAACTTCAGTGATCTGCTTACAGTGCGCAATATCCACAAACCTTATAAGCTGTGCACATCAGCGAAACTGCATGAAACTTTAGCAATTAAAATTTAGGCCAATATGTACAGTCCCAGAAACTTTATTTGCTGTGCGTATCAGCAGAACCATCATCCTGATTACTGATGGCACATATTTATACAGGGAGCAGTCACTTTAGTCTGGTGCTCAATTACATGTGTAGATGTGAGTCTGGTGGTGCCTGATAACAGAAAGGCACATATTTATTTACATACAATTTCGTATATGTATGATTTATTATTCCTATTACAGCACCTTCTACCTTGAGAAGACCCATCCTAGACCAGTGTGTGGACAAAACACATGCCGACAAATCAAGGACAAAGGGATCGGGACATGGTCTAGGGACACTAACAACAAATCCTACATCAAACTTCACGTTTAACTGATGGAGAGCTAAGAGTGACCTGAAGCGTAATACTGAGAAAAAGTAACCTGGAGAATTGCTGCAAATTAAAATAAATTAAAAAAAACCTAATAAAGAACAACATAACCACAGCTGTGTGACCTGGAAGCCGATTATTTTTTCAATATAGCCATAGTTTGTGATTACCTTACAGTGCTAAAGAAACAGGGAAGGACTTGCACAGCAATATAGTTCAAAAGTTAAATCAAAGTAATGGTCTGTGGCGTGCTCACGGGGGATTACGCTGTCTGTGCCTCACAGCGAGAATGTAGAAACTAATGCAAAGCTCCCCCCGTTTGGAAGGAGGCACCCAGTCGCACAGCTCAAAAGTTAGACAATAATGTCTATAAACAATTCATCAAGGTTGATTCCACACAATGTTGAGGTTCTTTAAGTATTTAATGCTTGATCAAAAGTTCAATGTGGTTCCATAAAGCATAAACTTCATTCCAACGAAAACATCATCCAGTTATAAATCCTCCCCAATGCATTTCGGGCAGATGACAAGCCCTTCCTCAGGGGAAAACTCTACAAACAAAAAAGAAAATGCCAAAGTATCACTGGATATGACCCATATAATACAAAAATTGCATCAATCAAATCAAGTCATAGTGTCATTAACCACATGTGCAAAACTCAGAACAGAAGGGTGAGCATAGGTCTCTCGAATCTAGTTTCCTCAAAACAGATTATGCCAAACGTATGAAGAAAATTCGTGAACGTTGTAATTACACTCATGATATAAAAATGAAGTACCTGGCCAAAATGTGAAAGTAGTGCTCCTCAGTGAAAATGGTAAAGAAAACAACGTGACGAAAGTAACCAACCACCAAAGCGTGTGTAAAAGTGAACATAACCCAAGGTGTGACGCTCTCGCAAGCGTAGTACTCACGGACAAATTACATCCGTGACTCTTAGGTCGCAATCTGTAAAACGTAAAGCAGTGATTAAAATGCGGTTTAAAGTAAGTCCGGCATATGTGCCGCGAAGGTAACACCGTCCCCAATGTGGAGTACTTACAGTGTCAAAAGGTTGTTCTGAAACAACGTCTACTCAGTCTCGGGAACCCCACGGAAGTTCAAACTCAGAGGAAATTAATACCAGCTTCCCACGTGTGCATGCAGATAGAAAGCGGACTAGTAAGAAAAAAGTGACGCCATGTTGAATAAGGGAAGTGCTCTCATTATCATCCGTGCTGGAAGAGATGGGAGCCTGGGGTGTCTGGTCACAGAAGCTCATTTACATACAAAGGGGGTGACAGCCTATTCACAACGCACAGCACAACTTGTTTACGTAAAGAGCTAGTACACAGAACACAGTAAAGTCGTGTCTCTTTTTTTCATTTTCTTTATTATATCCTGCACCTCGCTCTCTTCTTCTCTTTCTCTCATTTCAATTCATCATAAATTACTCAAATTCACTATTGCTTTATCAGCACGGCACAAGTCAGGGGGTAGCCACAGTTTGAAGGGGTACCCCTACTATTATCTAGAAACAGGACTCAGTTCCACTTGGCTCCTTAGCCTGCGACTGATAATTGTTACTTTGTGCCCCAGCACTGCAGACACAGGCCTCTGAGTGTTTGTTTGTGTGAGTGGCGCAAGAGAGGAACAGAGAACTTGACAAAATTAGCCCTTCTATTTCTTAATACATTGTAAATGTGAAACACTTTGGGGCTTAGGGGCTGGATAAAGATTAACATCAGGAAACAAACGCAAATTAAAAGCACATTTTATTTATTCGCTGAAAACTCTTTAAAAATTTAATTTCCAAGTTCCACATATCTGTTTAAAAATATTTACACTTTCAGTAATTTCCAAGTTTAGTTACAAACTAATAGCTGGAAAAACACATGATGTATAAAAACTGAAACCAAAAACATATTTTTACGTTATTTTATGTTTCTTGTTTTTAAAACAGGCCGTCAACCTTTCACATGAAAATTATTATAAGGGCCTGACATCACTTCTTGTGATGTCAC
This sequence comes from Lissotriton vulgaris, assembly GCF_964263255.1. NCBI lineage: Eukaryota > Metazoa > Chordata > Amphibia > Caudata > Salamandridae > Lissotriton > Lissotriton vulgaris. The sequence continues at coordinate 140,842,550 of NC_141685.1, forward strand.
TACATGTGATGTCACTGTGATTTGCATATGATAATGGGCTCCTTCACTATTTTCCTTATTTGTGCCCTGTTTATTTGCATGACATGGGTGTATAGGTATTAAAATAAACATATAAATTCACAGGTGTTCAGCCCGTTTCTCTGGTGATGTCACACATTGACATGTATTTGGCTGCTTCTTCTATTTTTAGGTGAGTACAAATAAAGTGTCGTTCCCCCTCCTTCCATTTCTCTCTTTTTCTCCCCCTTTGTCTCTCTCGCTCTCTTTATCTCTCCCCCTCTCTATCTCCCACACACTCCTGTTAGCATTAGCTTCATGAATCTCAGCGCCACTTCTGGCATTCATACAACAAATCCTTCAAAACATTTGAGGACAAGGGATAATCAGTGTGGAAGACGAGTTGCTGGAAGTGCAACTGATTGTCCTGGCACATATATGCTTTTGATGTGGGATTTCGCTATTTCATAACATTCTTCAAACAGAGTCTGCTGCTTACAGTGGCTCAATTCTGGTAAAAAGTAGAGTTTGGCAAGTCACAAAATGACTAGGAAGAGCCAGGTTGGAGAGGAGACACGGGATATAAAAATAGGTTATTTCTTGAACACCTGTGTTTCACTTTAGTTCATTACATATACTGCAGTGGCATTTGTTATTAGTAATGCATACATTTTACCAATGAAGCTTCATATCTTCAGAGCCCTGACAACATGTCCACTCTGGGTGTGTCGGGTTTATAGGTTTTATCACTATTTCGACAACTTAGCTGAAAATACCATTGTTAGTCCCAGTATTAATTCAGTGTTGCTTTTACAGGAAGTGTGATCAGGTGCGAGATAATTTTTTTCTTTGTATCTCTTCTTCATCAAATAAAAATGAAGAATGTATCTTTTAATCCACATTGTGTCACTTCCCACTGTGTATCCTGGTGCATCATATTGCCTTGCTTTGTGTACGGAAGTGAACAATCTCTGGAAACAAACACTTTTATAACTCTGCAAATACTGATATCTGTTTTTCTTCTTTACTGCTAGTCGGGTCTTCTATCAAAAGCCCTTCACACTTTCAGTACCCTTCTATGTTTTCTCCCTGTGTGTTCGCTGATGACTTTGTAGCTCTGATAATCGACTAAAGATCTTCCCACATTCATTGCACTTGAATGGTTTTTCTCCTGTGTGAGTTCGCTGGTAATACCTTAATGCTGAAGATCTGCAAAAGCTACTGTCACATTCACTACAATGATAGGGTTTCCCCCGTGTGTGTTCGCAGATGACTTCTTAGGTGTGATAACCGGCTGTAGCTCTTCACACATTCACTGCACTTGAATGGCTTTTCTCCTGTGTGCGTTTGATTATGTCTTTGTAGGGTTGATAACTGACTAAAGCTCTTTACACATTCACTGCACTTGAATGGTTTTTCCCCTGTGTGTGTTCGATTATGTGTTTGAAGGTGTGATAACCGACTAAAGCACTTTGCACATTCACTGCACTTGAATGGTTTTTCCCCTGTGTGTGTTCGATTATGTGTTTGAAGGTGTGATAATCGACTAAAGCACTTTGCACATTCACTGCACTTGAATGGTTTTTCCCCTGTGTGTATTCGCTGATTTTTTTGGAGGTTTGATAAGTGAATAAAGCACTTTGCACATTCACTGCACTGGTATGGTTGTTTCCCAGAGTGTGTTCGCTGATGTCCTTGTAGGTATTCTAATCGACTAAAGCTCTTCCCACATTTACTGCAGTTGAATGGTTTTTCCCCTGTGTGTGTTCGCTGATGTATTTGTAGGTCTGATAATTGACTAAAGCTCTTTAGACATTCATTGCACTTAAATGGTTTTTCTCCTATGTGAGTTCGCTGATGATTCCTTAATGCTGAAGAGCTGCGAAAACTACTGTCACATTCACTACAATGATAGGGTTTTTCCCCTGTGTGTGTTCGTTGATGACTTTTTAGGTCTGATAACTGACTAAAGCTCTTCACACATTCACTGCACTTGAATGGCTTTTCCCTTGTGTGTGTTCGCTGATGTCTTTGTAGGTCTGATAACTGACCACAGCTCTTCCCACATTCATTGCATTTGAATGGTTTTTCTCCTGTGTGAGTTCGCTGATGATACCTTAATGCTGAAGAGCTGCGAAAACTACTGTCACATTCACTACAATGATAGGGTTTTTCCCCTGTGTGTGTTCGCTGATGACTTTGTAGGTATGATAAATGATTAAAGGTCTTCACACATTCACTGCACTTGAATGGTTTTTCCCCCGAGTGTGTTCGCTGATGATTTTGTAGGCTTGATAAATGACTAAAGCACTTTGCACATTCAGTGCACTTGAATGTTTTTTCCCCTGTGTGTGTTCGATTATGTGTTTGAAGGTGTGATAACCGACTAAAGCACTTTGCACATTCACAGCACTTGAATGGTTTTTCCCCTGTGTGTATTCGGTGATGTGTTTGGAGGTTTATTAAACGACTAAAGCACTTTGCACATTCACTGCACTGGTATGGTTTTTCCCCGGAGTGTGTTCGCTGATGACTTTGTAGGTCTGATAACTGACTAAAGCTTTTCACACATTCACTGCACTTGAATGGCTTTTCCCTTGTGTGTGTTCGCTGATGTCTTTGTCGGTCTGATAACTGACTAAAGCTCTTCCCACATTCATTGCACTTGAATGGTTTTTCTCCTGTGTGAGTTCGCTGATGATTCCTTAATGCTGAAGAAAAGCGATAACTCCTGTCACATTCACTACAATGATAGGGTTTTTCCCCCAAGTGTGTTCGCTGATGACTTTGTAGGTCTGATAACCGACTACAGCTCTTCACACATTCACTGCACTTGAATGGCTTTTCCCCTGAGTGTGTTCGCTGATGTCTTTGTAGGTCTGATAACTGACTAAAGCTCTTCCCACATTCATTGCACATGAATGGTTTTTCTCCTGTGTGAGTTCGCTGATGATACCTTAATGCTGAAGAGCCGTGAAAACGTCTGTCACATTCACTACAATGATAGGGTTTTTCCCCCGTGTGTGTTCCCTGATGACTTTGTAGGTTTGATAAATGATTAAAGGTCTTCACACATTCACTGCAATGGTATGGTTTTTCCCCTGAGTGTGTTCGCTGATGTCTTTGTAGGAGATCTAATCGACTAAAGCTTTTCACACATTCACTGCATTTAAATGGCTTTTCCCCTGTATGTGTTTGCTGATGATTTTGTAGGTTTGATAACCTACTAAATGTCTTGACACATTCACTGCACTTGAATGGTTTTTGTCCTGTGTATGTTTGCTTATGAAGCTTGAGTAGTGATGACAAACTAAAGCTTTTGCTGCATGCGTATGATTCTTCTTTCTTGGTTAGTGTCTGTGGGTCGGGTATATATTTGTCTGTATCCCATAACTGTATTTCCTGATGGACCAACATGGCTGATAAAGCACTTGTGTTTTTCTCACACACTTTATATGTGTGCAGTATTTAGCACGTTTGATTTCTGTTTTAACAATAAAAGGCTATAGCCACCAAATATTTGCCAAACTCCTAATACATATTAGGTGTCTTTGTAGGTGATTGTGCCTTTAGATTGGATTATGGCTATGCACGCTTGCGGATAAAGATGTATCTTCCTTCTGCCGGTGCAAATTGGGACAGTCTGTTGTATTGTAGTAGAACTCCTCTTTCCTTTACCCGTCAGTTGTCTGGCTCCACTCTGTAGTGCTTTTCTCTGGTTACTGTGGTTTGGCCACAAAGAGTTAACAATTCATATAGAGGACTGAAGGATGGCTTGTCATCATTTTAGAAAACAGAGCACTGCGGTAATCACATCATACCAATCCCATGATCAAAGCTGGTGTTGGACACTTGTTTATGTAGGAGGTGATTTGTTATTGTTATTGCCCTAATTTTCCTAAGGTCATTTCTTCATCTTGTGGCGTTGAGGTGCACAGCTCACATTCTCACAATCACTGAACTGCCCTTGATGCTTCATCCGGGATCTGTCAGTTTGTGTGCAGGTTCCTCTGTCGCCGACTGCGCTGATGTTTTCCTGAATACTGTAGCTCATTATTTCTGCTATTATTGACGATTTACAGCATTCGCTTCATTATTGATGGTCATTTCATACATTCAAGGCTTGTTTTCTGCTGGATGTAAACATATTTAACATTACTAAATTGAAACATAATGGAATGATAATTCACAATGTTTAACTGGTTGTAAAAGACATTTCGGGGGAGATTTACCAAATCTCCACGCAATGCAGTGCAGCCCACCTCCCCGCACGAGGCTGCGCTTCATTGCGCTACTGGGTTGGCGCAGGAGAGCACCATATTTTCAAAGATATGGCTCTCTCCTTCCCTTTCCCTTGCGCCGGCACTGATTACAGCAGCCCTGCGCCATGCACACACCTTAGCACCAGAGAGCCAGCGTGTGTGAGTCCAGCATAGGTTTTGGACAGGAAGGACACCCTTCCTGTACAAAATACTATGCCTAGACATGATGGAAAGCTTTTCCCACTTTGTATACGTGTTGCACAGTGCAGCACGCATGCAAAGTCAGAAAAGGAAGGAGAAATGAAAGCATTTCTCCATCCTTGCGCCTAGTTTAAAAGGGTACCGTTTTCTCACGCTAAACCCAATCTACTGTATTTGGTAAATTGGGTTTAGCGTGAAAAACCTTGGGTGGTTGCACGGGAACGCCCATGCACCACCCTTGGCAGGCCCCCATGGCACAAAGTAATGCGACGCAGTGCTATGAGTGGCTTCACATTAATTTTACGTTATTTGCTTGAAAGTAAATTAGGAAAAAAGTATTTTGCGCTGTTTTGTGCCACTTTTGTGATGCAAACACGGCGCAAAATGTTAGTAACTCTCCCCCTTCTTCTTTACCGCCTTTGAAACTTAGCAAGGAATATTTCATCATACACAGATATTTAACTAAAAGTTCTGTTTATCAGGTGACATCTTATTAATGTCTGAAAAGGAGGCGATTTACCAGTGTTTTCAGAGTATCTTAGCAAAGTATGGGAGCTCACGGAGCACCCAAGTGCTAGAGGCATAGCTTAAGATAGACGCATGTGGTCAAGATTTCATTTAAAGAACAATACATTTAAGAAAAATAAATGGATGAGGCTGGGTTGCAAAATGTTCCGTAACTCTTTACAAAGTATACAACAAAAGTAACTCCATTCACACACTTCTTCTCGTTCCTTTCCTATTCACTTAAGATCATCTCATAAATCAACTCCTGTCTTTACCTTGCTGTTCATAAGTCACCTTTGACACTTTCAACAGCTCCCTTGGTTCAAGCATTTCTGGTTTCTTCTAACCTGGAAGATTGGAACATTATTGTGAGTTGAGGGGGTTTACTATCGCCATAACATCTGTCCATCTCCATGAAAATGGTGAAGCTTACAGCACCCGGTTCTGGCCCTGAATGGCAACTTTATTAAGCAAGTCTTTAGTTCTTTCTAAAGTAGATAAAGTTCTGTAAGATGCAGCTCCTTCCGGGGCTTTTGTGTAAAACAGCGCGAGGGGTTCACTGTAAGGCCCGTCCTTTACATTATACACGCAGATAAGGCAAACAAACGTTGATTCATATAATTTAATATTCAACAATATCAGTCATTTAGTACTTATAGAGATTCAATCACAACCAATAATTTACCGGACATATCCCTGCAGCAGATGTGTGCATATTAATCTTAATTCCCCCTTTTCCACCATTACATGGCATCTGACATGATGTTGTCTGTTTGGGGCCCTGGATGCCAGTTTGTGACTGGATGGGCATTTGGTAGAGCGGGAGGAGGTGACAGTTATCCACGGGTGATGCAGCATTTCTACCTTTCCATATTTCTCATATTCAAGTTTACCTAATTTCCTGTCCTTTGGCCCCCATACTGCCCTCTGGCTGCGCACTCACTCTGTGGGGTTCTTCAGAAGTCAGATAATGACCTGATAGTCACAATGCCATGGATCTCACTTCTTCTACAACACTTATTGCAGACATAGGGCCTAGTTAGGAGTTTGTCCAATGGATTATTGCCTCAAAACTAGGGGTGGAGGACGAATTCCGCTCTGCCGGCAGACCTCGCAAAGTTTTGCCCACTCCGTTCCAAAAAACTCCATGAAGTGATGCAGAACAGAGTTTTTTTCTCAAGCGGTTCGCCAACGGTAATGTGACGAGTGCTTGTGAGAAAATATAACGTGCTAGACCTCCTGGTGAGATTTTCCATTGCGGGAGGTCGTGGCAGGTCTCGACCACTCGAGTGTAGAAATCTGCCATTCTCGTTGATGAAGTTGCCACTCGATTAGAATGTCAATTCGAGCAGCAGAAAGCAGCAGCGCCCTCTGGCACTAGCGGAAGTCCCCAGAGTGCAGCAGGTTTCCCTGCCACTTCGTGGAGTTCACCGGAGTAAAACTGTGTGAACTACACCAAGGCCTAATCAAAACGTGACAGATATCCTGTCTGCCTTATTATAATTGCCACAGGATGTAATGCATTTTTAATGGGGCGTGCAGGATACCTGTCACATTTGTGATGGAATAAACCATCCGCTGAAATCTAAATAAGGCCTTTGGCGTACATTGTTTCCAGTGTGGCTAGCTGGGCTTGAAGGATCTTGTAGTTTGTGGGTCTCTCACTGCTTTGAGGTCACAGCCAGGCAGGACCTCTGTCAGCAGTGCCTTGTGCAGATCTTCCTTCCAGGCAGGACTTCTCGCAGCTTTGCCCTGTGCAGACCTTTCTTCTAGACAGGGTTTTTTGTCAGCTGTGTCTCGTGCAGATCTTCCTTCCAGGGAGGACTACTGTCAGCCGTGCCTTGTGCAGATCTTCCTTCCAGGCAGGGCTTCTGTTGCTTGCACCTTGTGTAGATCTTCCATCCAGGCAGGGCTTTTGTCAGCTGTTCATTGTGTAGATCTTCCTTCCAGGCATGACGTGTGTCGCTTGCAGCTTGTGCAGATCTTCATTCCAAGCAGGGGCTTCTGTCAGCTGTGCATTGTGCATATCTTCGTTCCAGGTAGGGCTTCTGACTGCTGTGACCTGTGCAGAGCTTCCTCCAAGGCTGGACTTCTGTCAGCAGCATCTTGTGCAGATCTTCATTCCAGACAGGAATTCTGCATTTTGTCAGTCGTGCCTTGTGCAGATCTTCCTTCCGGGAGGAGGGGTCTAATGTTAGTTGTGCTTTGTGCAGGTCTTCCTAACTAGGCAGAACTTCTGTCAGCTGCGCCCTGTGCAGATCTTCCTTCCAGGCATGGCTTGTGTCGCTTGCACCTTGTGTAGATCTTCCATCCAGTCGGGACTTCTGTCAGCTGTGCCCTGTGCAGATCTTCCTTCCAGGTAGGGCTTCTGTCAGCTGCGACCTGTGCAGATCCTCCTCCCAGGCAGGACTTCTGCAGATCTTCCTTCCGGGGGAGGGGGGGTTTATGTCAGTTGTGCCTTGTGCAGATCTTCCTTCCAGGCAGGGCTTCTGACAGCTGTGCCTTGTGCAGATCTTCCTTTCAGGCGGCAGTGTATTTGTCCATTTCATTTCTTTGTGTTGTCAGATGGCCTTTTGGCTTCACCATTTCCTTCGTAGTTGCCACTACATGGATGTCGGAGGCCAGCCTGCAATATGTCGAAATACGCTCCTCCACGCTGCTTTCACAAGTCCAGGTTGTTTACCTCCTATCCACCACTCATCACCCTCACCTTGCCCAGTTCCATGCTACCAACGTCCACTCTCAATCCTCTTCACTGCGTCACCACCTTGAGGCGAAATCAGGGGATCATCCCTGTGTCACCAGCTACCATTTTGTGTTTTCTTTTTCCTGTTCCCACGAGACTCGAGGGATCGTGGTATTTCTTTTACAATTTTTTTTCTTATTGTCCTGCCCCGTTATAATATTTTCTTTTTACTTCAGGGCAGGTTACTAAGTTCCTCACTCCTGCAATGGCTGCTAGCAGCATTTTTCTCATGTTGCTGGTATCCAATCATAGTGCTCGCTCTTGCAGGAGTCTGACTCCCGTGGGAGAGAGATAGCCCAAGGAAAAGTTTGCTGGGCCAATCAGAAAACTTCATTTTTAAATTGCTGCTCCCAACAGTCCAGATATATTCAATTATTTTACAACCATAATTTCACAAAACCTTCTGAACAGATTTATACCAAATCATAAAAAGCACAATTTGCGGACCATGGTCTAGCTTCCTGCTGAACTTGAGGCAATTCCATTCAGCAGTTTATATAGAAGTCTATGGAAAAAGCATAGGGATTTTGCATTTTGGGACCCTCCTTTTTTCTCGGCCATCGCCTGATCAATCATCCCCCAACTTTCTTTGCAAAAACTAGTCAAAAAGGAGGACTTTTTTGGAAAGTTTGTGGAGATTCATAAAACGGTCCCAAAGTTATTGGGAAGACAAAAAATGCTTTTCCTAAGGAAGAGCAGAAGTAACTAAATGAACGTAGTGGAATTACTGAAAACAAGCTTCAACATAGCCAATAGGTCTCGCATGATGGACCTTATAAGTATTTAGCCATGCAGCACATTATACTGGGTGCTACACCATCTACTGCTACTTCATGGGCTAAAAACGTCCTGTTGGACACTAGCATAAGAGTCTAGCAAACAAAAAAAAGTTGAAATTGTAAATATTTTTTTTCTTTTCTTATTGTTTTTTGTACAAAGCATACATACAATCTTACAAAAACAAAACAGTGCATTGTGGATGATCACTTGCAAAGCCTGTAGGGTGGATGGTTCATCTGGGAACATAGGGTATAATCGTTTGTGAGCTCCCTGTAGCCTATGATATGTGAATCTAAAAAGCAGTGTGGGGTTGCTTATATAGTCAAGTTTATCAAGGTCTATGAAGACGAAATCGTCGAATAGATCTTCCATCTTGTCTATTTCCACTTTATGAAGTAGTTCCATTCCCACCTTGTCTTGGGTGACAGATAACTCTGGATGGTGTTGCAGTAGTAGTGCTGGTGCATATAGCGGCAATCTATTCGCTAATTTGCACATCTTCTGCCAGGCCAGATTGGTGGTGCGGATTGTGTTTATCTCATGTTTGCCCATATGTGTGCGTAGGTGTGGAAGAATATTATGTAGTGGTATGGGGTATGTGTCACCATCCTCAACTGCCGTTTGTGGTAGATACCTAATTGGGTGGTACCAGTAGTGAACATAGTGTGCTTGTGCACACAGGTAGTATAGTAAAAAAATTGGGAACTTTGAAGACGCCCTCTGAGTAGGGCAGAGTTAGTGTAGAGAGGTCGATATGCGCTGGTTTACCAGCCCATATGAGTCGGGTAATCATGGATGACAACCTGCGAAATACAGACGATGGCGGTGTGATGGAAATGTTGTTGAAGAGGTAAAGAAGTTTAGGTAATATAACTATCTTAATAACAGCCATGTGGTCTGCCAGTGATAGAGGCAGTTTAATCCACCTCTCTACTTTATCCTCTAGCTTACTAATAACCATACCATAGTTTTCCCAAACAACCACCGCAAGGTGCCGGTGATGCCAGATCCTGTTGTGTTCTTATCTAGGACCCTAATTCAATATTCCCGATTTATGCCCTTGTGAGGTTATAATCAATAATGTCCTGACAAAAGCATAAGAATCGGATTCATATTCAGTAATAGCTCATACAATCCAAAGCACAGCATGCCTACTCCCATCGACTCCTAGAAAGCACAACAAGTTCTCTAAACAAACCAAACCTCCAGCAACCTAGGAAATCCCCGTTTGTTTTTGTTTTGATTTCGTCCTAGAACTCCTGTGAAGCACTGTAAGAACGGCCAGTTCTTAGTGACATCTTTATTGACGTCTTATGTCCACCCTTACGTCAAACCCGGCACCTTTCAGGTATAAATATACCAACGTTGCTTAAGCAAATACACGGTAGTGGTTTTGGAGCAGAGCAGCTATCTACTTGCCCGAGAGCACAGCTGATGCGAGAGCCCACAGATGCTGCCCCTCCCTTTTGACGCACTGAGAGAGCCGCTGTCTTTTCTCCTGCCGAGAAAACCCAGCTCCGGTGTTCTCAGCCGCCTTCGCGGGCTGCTGGGATATCGAGTCCTGAAAGAGAGATACCAGACCTCCTGCATTCTATCACCCAGGTACGGAGCTGACTAAATCCTTAAAGAGAATTCTTGAATCAGATCCTTGGCAAAACCAACTTAACTTAAACTGCTACTTACTTACTCCTTCCCAGTATTAGGCTTAGGTCAGGTACACCGGGGTAGGCGTAGTTAGAAGCACCAGTTGAGTACGTTAGTCAATGTATATATGTATGTATATATTTTATCCATTTTAAAGTATCTTATGGCTAAGAAACCATATCAATGCTTTTACAGTATTTTACAGTATTATTTCATAATACTCCTTTTACTGTACGCACTTTACTTTATATTAGGTATTGCAATTATGGCAATTCATCTCTCTTGCATGAGAAAGAAGACTGCTCAATAAATAACACCTTTTATTGAAAACGCCCGTCTCTCTTTTCTCTGCACTCTGGTGAAACTAAGTACGCACAAAAGACTGAGTGAAATAGCTGTCTATTGTTTTCACACAACTCTAGAGATACACTCTTATTCTGAGGGAGCAAAGTTGTCATGTTATATGGTTGTCAGAAGCTAATCCCTTCTTGTCTATCCAGGGAGGTTAAATTCCTCCTCGTTTATTCGAGAAAGTTTCTAGTGACCTCTGAGCTAGCTGGCATACCTTAAGTCTAATATAGTCAGTAGAGGCCTAGTTGACCTCAGTCCTACGTCTACACTGCTGAATATATTATTCCAATGCGCAGAGCCTATTGGGAATATAGGAACTACACTACATGGCGCCCAACGTTTGGTAAGGCGATAAATCTAACGCAAGACGTTAGAGTAACTCAGTCGTGCTTTTTCACACAGACCCTTTTTCCCGTAAATACTCCAAAAGACCTCTGGAGTGGGTAAGAGGTTAAAATCCGCCAGAACTTAGTAGGAAGAGATTCCTATGTAGAGTTTTTGGTTTAGTCAACGTTGAAGGATACAGTGTTCCAAAATATTGTGCACCTAATCTTTGTTTCCTTGAAACTTGATCTGCAACAAAAACCTTGTCTCCTACAGAATGACCCGAATGCTATACTCATTCCGGTCAATATAAGAAAAACTATAACTCTTAAGCTTATAAAAAACAGACTGACATCACGAGGTGGTACAGTCATATTCGTGATAGAGGCCCATGAATATCTTCAGACAGAGGTATTCTATTCATGGATAAACTTTCCAGCAGTAAACGCTGTAACACACGACTTCCACTATTATAAAATAGAGGAACCTCCGGATGAATACACTTCTTTCGAGGACATTGAAATCTCATTAAATTACCAAGAGCACCTGCTCTGGTTTAAAGGCACCCTAAAACATAATAATCACATCACCAGGCTCGGTCCACTAGGTAGACCAGGAGCAACGTGGCCGGTTCTAGCCAGCTACACACCACATCCAGACATCGAAAAAATGTCAGACCGGGAACTTTTAGTCCAGCTGAAAGTACTAATTAAAATACATAGACAATTAGTCCAATATGTAATGCGGACTTCAACAGTCCAACCAGCTATTAACATTCCACAGCTGAACCCTTATCAGGGAAACGCAAACAAAATTACACCACAGAACATACACTCATGTCTTGGTAAAACACCCGTAAAAAGGGAACAAATTCCGTTCTGGCTAGCACAAACGATAACTCAAATAGAGGCAGTATTTCCAAATACTACCCCTAATGAGAAACACAGAATTCTGACCATCTACCTTCCAATGGGGATCGCACCACATGTGGAGGATTGTGACACTTGGGGCACAGTCTTTGCTTCTATTTACACAAAAACACATGGTGTTCCGTCCATGGCGGTAATACCAGATGTACTAAGACGGATTCAAAATGAATACGGTCCAAAACCTGCTTTAACTCTGGGTATGAAATTACTGAAAGACTTTAAGCAGGTCCCGGCTATATTATTAGCCAACATAAAAGGAGAAACAGCATCTGTGGCGATCCGCCAGAAATTGAAAGAAACAGATATAACAGACCAACCAATTGAACTTGCCAGAATCATAGAAAAATCCTATGAATAACTAGGTAGAGATAGTTTGGGTGCGAAACCGGTAAAACCCCCAACTAACTGAAAATCCTGAAAAGATATTTATTAAAAATAATCTAAACACTCCACAAAATAGCTGGGATGGAAATAAACAATCCACTCCCAAAGAACAAAGATTCCAGTCCAGAGGAAGGTCTCCTCGACGGAGAGAAAGATCTCCGGACCGAGAAGACAAGTCTCCCGAAAGGGAGCCCTCTGAAAAAAGATACAACCTTAGAGATAGGGATAAAATAAGAAAACCTGACAGCTATCAAGATATTGATACACGTCCCTCTCGATCCTTCTCACTCAATCTTTCTCGATCTTCCTCACAGAAATCGGAAAGAAGAGGACGAGCAGAACAAAGAGAAGAGCACGTCAAGTCCAAAGACAAGGAACCTGCTCATCGAAGTAAAAAATTACCAATTCCAAGAAAGAAGGTAGCCAGTATTAAAATAATCAAACATGCCGAGGATACTGAGGACACAGCTGAAAAACGGAGAGTGGGCCCAGACAGCGCAGCAGAAGTGACAATAGCTCACAAGATCCTGATGAATCATCTGGAGACAGTGGACACAAATGAATACATTCAGGTGGAAAATGCAGATACCAGAGTTAGCAAACCTCATAAAATATACGAAATAACATTGCGTATAGAGGGAGATAAGACTAGGAAAGTAAGGGGTCTGTTTTGGGATAACGTTTCAAAAGGCTATGACATCTTATTAGCTGAGAATGACTGGCCACCAGAGTTTGTCAGGGAGTGCCCTCATGGCGAAGAAATGATTATGCCTGCCTTCTCAAATCATATTCCAATTCATAGAAAATACATATATGCAAGAAAATGGGCAGTAGCCCAAGCTCCTGCATTATATAAAAATTATGTAGGATGGGATGAGGACTCCCCTCCTCACAAAATCCAGTTAAAATGTCAACCAACTGCACAAAGGCAGTACCCAATTAAGCAAGAAGCTAAGGGCCCGATGTAGGTGTCCATTTACCGACCGGTAACGGCCGATTTCGGCCGTTACCGACCGGTAAATAGACATTCCTGATGTAGGTGAGCTATTTTACCAATTCGGTAAATTTACCAAATCTGTAAATTTACCGAATCGGTAAAATACCGAATCGGTATTTTTACCGATTCGGTAATTTCCTAATGTAGGTGGGACTCTTCTGAGTCCCATAGGCCAGTCAGATTCGGTATTTTACCATCCAATCCTATTGGATGGTAAAATACCGAATACAGGTGTGCATGCACATGTGTGCATGCACACCAGTGCCATGTGGCACACAGACGTGCCTGAATTCAGGGTGCTAGAGGGTGTCAAAGTGACACCCCCTGCACCCTTGCAAAATTCGGTATTTACCGATTTGGTAAATACCGAATAGGTAATGCCCATTGATTCCTATGGGCTTCAATGCCCATAAGAATCAATGGGCATTACCGATTCGGTATTTACCGAATCGGTAAATACAGATTCCTTCCGATTCAGTAATTTTTAAAATAAAATTACCTACATCTGCCCTTCTCTTTTTGACCACTTCTTAAATACCGATTCGGTATGATTCGGTATTTATGAAGTGGTAAAAAAGATTTACCTACATCGGGCCTTAAAAAACAAGTCAGGGAGATCTTAGATCAACTTGAATACCAAGGGGTGATCGAAACATGCACCTCTCAAATGAACAATCCTTTGTTTCCTGTCTCCAAACCAGAGGACTCGTATCGTCTAGTCTTGGACTACAGACACCTTAACTCATGTTGCAAGACATTTGCAGTACAAAACTCACACAGTGCAGCACTAATGAATAACATCATTCGCAAAAAATACAAAACAACATTAGCCATCTCTAATGGATTCTTTTGTCATAACATTGCACCTGAAAGCAGGTATTTAACCGTTTTCTCAATAATGGGTTCACAGAAAAATTTCTTTCGACTCCCACAGGGATTCAAGAATAGCCCAGGATTATTCTCAGCAAGGGTAACAGAGTTACTACAAATATATGATGATGAGGCATTATCTTATGTCGATGACATCTATCTCACAGATGATGACTTGGATACTCACTTGAAAAGAGTGAACACGATAATACTTGGGTTCGCAGCAGAGGGTTACAAATTCAACTTTAAAAAGTCACGAATTGCCCATCTAACTATCCTGTTTTTAGGATATGAATTATCAAGTGAAGGCAAAAGCCTAGCAGACAACTTCTTAGAAAAGTGTGCTGTGCTCCAAGCACCAAAAACGCTGAAGTACTTACAATCAATACTAGGTTTCAAGAATTTCGGAAGAACTTACATTCTAAATTATGCAGAGAGGGTTAAACCTCTCTATGAATTAATAAAACCAGATTTTAAACCAATCAATTGGACTCAGAAACACACAATAATTTTGAGATCATTGCAAACAGACGTTAGCTAAAACAAAATTATAAACTCACGACAACACACATAACCTTGTAATACGAATCATCCCAGGAAGATGCGGATTCACGTACCTGACCTCTAATGAGGGAGAAACGGTACCAATAGCTTACAAATCACAGTTGTACACACATAATGAAAAAACATTCAGTCTTACAGAAAATATTGTAAATGCGGTTCAAACTGCTGTAGCAAAAGAGAGAGCCCAAGCCCAAGGCAAAAGAAGAACTGTTTTTACAGCAGAATCAGCCCTTGAGGCGTTATTAAGCCTAGTTAATCTAAAAATGGTGGCATCAGATCCAAAATGGATACAGTGAGAAAATTCTCTTGCTGCAGAAGACGTAAAATACTATTTTGACCCGAACATGAAAGAACGGAGAGATCTAAAATACGAAGAAGAATATACTCTGCCAATCAAAATTCTGCCTCTACAACAGTACTCTTGTGTAATCTATATGGACAGATTTGCACAACATTACGATGTGGATAATAAATCCTACAATGCAGCGTGCACGATTGTTAAAGGTCGCTGGCGCTGTGGTAAATTCAGACAAAAAATAACAAAAACTGAATCACTGAGAAACTGTTCGGCTCAGCTCGCTGAAATCAGATCTTTTAAGATGGCGCTTGAAAATGCCGATCGTGAATTCCCGACACTAATAGTGTGCGATTCGCATTTCTGTGTCAAATCTTACAATATTGACTTACAGAACTAGATTCAAAACGATTACAAAGATGACACAGGTGCCACAATAAAGCATAAGAAGCTTTGGGAACAGGTGGTTCTTTTGCAGAAAGAACTACGAAAGACTCACGTGATACATACACTGAGTCATCAACGTGATGGCGTTCACGTTGCAGGGAATTCATTGGCTAATACAGCCACAGCGGAAGCAACTCAACCGGCTTTCGTAGCCACAAAAAAGCGTTCAGAAAAATACATAGACGGGGAAACCATGCTGGTGGTAAAAACGTCTTCAAAAGGCGACTGTGCAGCACTACCCGTGAACTATCCACTCAATTATACATACATAATTGATGCAAACTCCGTTCCTTTTGCTCGAATCCCTGGACTGGGGGATAGAGTAATTCCAAACACGAACAGGAGAATCTTTTGAATAGCGGACGCACACATGGGATTAGGTCTAAGGCACCAAGAGATCAAGAAATCTCTGAAATAATTACAATCAGAATACTGGTGGCCGGGGATGAGCCTGCAACATTATAAATTTGCAAAGAGCTGTCCAAACTGCAACAGAGATCGCAGTTGCGAATCAACCGGAGTATTGCCGCGGCCCTTCTTGTAGTTAGCATAAGGCTATCTATGCATATATCCAGTGTCCCATTAATTTCCTTTTAAGACTAGATTCACTTAAAAATACAGACACCAGCGCTCGGCTGACGCCAGATAAAAGATTTGCAAATCTTTATCGGCACATACGCAATTGGCATGCTACATTCTGACCAGGGTCCTGCTTTTAGCTCTCGAGCTTATAAGGAGGCCATGACCGGCATGGGCTTTGCATTGCGGTACTCTTGTCCCTTCCATCCTGAGGGAAATGGGATTGTGGAAAGAAAAAACCAGGACATAAAGCAATCCATAACGGCGAGGGTATTAGGTTCGGGTGATGGGTGGGTCCAACATTTAACAAGTGTCCAACGTAGTCTTAACAATCTGCCAAGAAATTCTCTAAAAGGTTTCAGCCCGTACGAACTATTGTTCAGAACTAGAATGCATATTCAGGACTTAGATAGTCAGACTTCAGTGGTAGAAAGAAAATGCTTTGATATCAAAGATCGTTTGGCTGTTTTACAGGACTTAAATGAAAAAAGAAAAGACCTGAGCAACATAAAGTTAAAACAGGCCTGTCTGGATTCCAAAGATCGGAGATCTGGTCAGAGAGAAGATCGCGGTGAAGAAGGAATTTGGGCCTTCTTACAGAAAAGCAGTACCTGTCAGTGGAACAAGACCAATCGTACTACCGCCCCCTTGCTGGCAAAAAGGAGAACCGAGTTGTATCAATCGACCTGGTAAAACCACAATCATGTGGCCAATAATAAGTAGTAGGCCCAGTGGGCTCCCAAGAAATAGCAGAACACCCAAATTTGCTACAATCCAAGAGGTTCAAACTGAGAGACTAATCACATTTCATAAACCTGCAGTGAATAAAAAAGGACTATGCAATAATGCAGTGGAACTTGTGCCTCTTGAAACCCAAATTACAACAGTTCGTCAAGAAACACCTGTCTACGACGATGTAGCATCAGACTATGCTAATGAAAGAAAATATGAAAAAACAAAAGAGAATTCGGAAGCAATTCCAACAATTGACAGAACTGCATCTGGCTACTTCATCAGTTTCGATAACGTTTCTGAAGATCCAAGCGAACCTGAAGAAACGCCAACAACAAAAACTTTCAAAGACAAATTAACTGAACTCTTTCATCAACTCAAAGAAACCTATCTGATTTCTCCATGGATTGAATTTTGGATTGTGTTAGGTGTACTTTTCCTCCTGCTTTGGCTCATCATGGTACTTTGTTTGGGAAAATTCATTGAGGGAAAATACAGTACAATGGACACAGCAAGTCAGAACACCAACTTGGTCCTAAAGCCACACAAATCATCTCACACCGAGAAAAGAGAACTATCATCAGTGAATGTCACAGCCATTCCAATACCCGGTGGGGTAGCTTGGGACAAAACGGATTCCGAAATCTATGGCCCGGTTGAACTCTTGAAATATCAACATCAGTTCAAGGTTTCATTAAGTGACTTTGTGAAACCAAGTACATTCTCTGATGATTGGGACTTTGAAAGCATAAATAATATGATGTCAGATTTAGTAATGTCAGCAAAATTTACTGAACATTATTACTTACAGGGTTCGTCGAATTATGAACAGATGTACTCTTACAATCACATTGCACATCACTATTTACATAAATCTGCTCAACCTAGAAATGTTTTTAAGTATAATCAATGGGAACATTGTGCAACTCCACCTAGAAGCAGTTCGAAAACATTTTATGAGAAATTCCCATATTTCTCAGGGTTCAACACAAGTGATGCAGATACGTTTTATTTTAAACTGTTAGGGATAAAAACAATGTTGACAAATACTAAATTGATTTATTCTGAAACATTTTATGAGAAAATGATTACATTTGGTTTTGAATTCTGAAAAAACAACATTGAAACAAAAAACATCTGGGGTACAAAAGAATGGCAGGTCCACTGTTTAGAAGCATTATTTAGAGCCTACATGATCCCAGAACAAATAACATTCTTGAATGACACCATTCAACAGACTACTTGTCTTGGCCTAGCTAAGATTAAAGACTTAAACAAACCATCTATTCCAAAGCCGATACCTGATAGTAACACCACTACAGATGTTGAGATAGACGTATCCCATATTTTACACCAAAACAGAACACATCCTGATTGGAAAAAGTGGTTGATCTGGCCGACAGACACAAATACCTGTCAAGATAGATTCCTGAACAAAAAACAGGGGTTCAAAATGACCAGCCCAGACCCTAGATACTCCCAGAGACAATATCCAGGGATAGTAACAACCTACAGTGTAGGGAAACTATGCCTTGAGTGGCTAAATGAATCCACACTGGCTGAAATTAAGCAACACTTGACTTTACTTAAAGACGGTGCTGACTTGCGTGATTTCATAATGGGACCACGCAAACAGCGTCAAAAACGTTTCATAGCGGCCAGTATATATATATATAATGCAAATTGAAACAGCAGAGAAAATACGAGAAATTGATCGTATTAATTTGGAAAGATCACTTTCTGTTGTGGACAATGGGTTAATGACTCTGTCCTCCAGAATATATTCACCGGACAGTATTGTATCATCTGCTATCGATATAATAGATCAGGACTTACTAATGTAACAACAAAGTCAGTCCCAATTGCGTTCTATTGTACAGCTCGGCTGGACGTTGCAAAATCTGCGTTCAGGCTACGTGCCATGGCGTTTGATAAACACAACGTCATTATTTTCTATCTTTAACCTTACTGATAAACAAATCAGTTTGGCACAAA